>NC_134244.1:49048039-49673039 GCF_965152275.1 Natator depressus | reverse complement strand
TGCTAGTGCCAATTGCAGGTCTGGCTTTTAGAATTCAACATTAAGAGCTGGACTGCCGCCACAAACACAGTCACACAGCACACCAAAATCCCTTCATCTAGTCAAAATTTGCAATCACTAGGCTGGGTGCAAAATAGTGACATAAGGCAAAGGTAACGGGATACTTAGACTGCCTGCTTTGGTATATTCTGATGGCTTTGGAACTTCATTTCAAATACATGCACATTTTGTATCCAACACGGCTTTCAGATTGAAAGAAGCAATTGTGAAGAACCAGTACAACAAGCCTGAAATACAGCTGCCCAATAGCAGCAAATAAACTTTACTAGAATGCCTTATGCAGGAAGAAGTAGGGTTTCCCTGGAGGACAAGAAGACCTGGGAGGGATAGCTCAGTGGTTTGAGCATTGGCCTGCTAAACCCAGGGTTGTGAGCTCAATCCTTGAAAGGGCCATTTAGGGATCTGGGCCAAAAATTGGGGATTGGTCCTGCTTTGAGCAGGGGATTAGACTAGATGACCTCCTGAGGTCCCTTCTAACCCTGATATTCTATGACACAGTGAAAAGAAAGATTGAATTTGCTTCTAGATGTAATGTGTTGCTTTGAGTTGCGTGGGAGAGTCTATCTTATCTGTGTGTTGCAGGGGGGATTCTTTCTGGATCAGCTTCTGAAATCTTTAGGATGATGAGCAAGCAGAGAGATTCAGTGTAAGTAATCCTGCCTCTTTGTCTCCTCTATGAAAACTTTTCCATTTTTCATGTCCACAGCTTTGTTACTTATTTGCCACCTCTTATTCTGAAGTGGATTTTGCTCAGATGTGCCCTTCTGTCCTCTCAGCTTATTTAAACACAACATAAACAAACACAGACAAATTCACTCAGGAATGTCGTCTCAGAATTGTCTGGTATCTGCTTGCCCTCATGCTTGTTTACTTTTACTTCTAGTTGAACTATGGTACAAGACCTTCCTGCCTATGATGAAAGCCTGAAAGGGTAAGGACTCCTCACATAGAAAGCTGGCTTTCTAGCAGATGAACAGGAACTCTGGGGGGAGATAACTTTCTCTTTATAAGTCCTGCCATGCCCCTTATGAAACATGAGAAAGTACATGTGACCGTGACATTCTTGTGAACAGATACCAGGCTTCCTGAGATCACTAGAAACCAAACCAAACCAAAACCTAAGGGGGCTGATCCGGCCAGCACACCACTCAAAGAACTTTCATGGAAATAAATGGGAGTTCTGAGCAGCGAATGCCTACAGGATTAGGACCTAAAAAAGTCAACAACTGTGGAAAACTACTGCACAGCTAACCATGGATCTACTCTTCAAACACTAGACAAAACGTATTAGTAGACGTAGTAGACAAAACGTAGTATAGTAGACAATACTATATTTACTAGCTTCTCTGAGTAAGGCACAGACCAGCACTGGGACATTATCCCTGAGGGAGCGCTGGAAAGACCGTTTCTCAGAGAGGACACAATGCCTATTGGTGAGCTCCAGCATGTATATTGTGCACACACTGCTTACTTAAATTGTAAGCTCTTTGGGGCAGGGACCATTTCTTTGTTCTGTGTGTGTACACTACCTAGCACAGTGGGTCCTGAACCATCAATAGTGCAGACAGCATACGGGCTGCAGTTGTGCCTAACTTTAGCTCATTGGTGGCAAGAAGGGAAAAGCTCCTTGTGTTACCAAGGACACCTGTACAGGAGCCTGCCATAATCTAGCCCTCTATATTCTGCTGCTCAAGGGAGCTAAATGCATCCAAAGATATTTTTGTCTGGGAGTTGGGGACAGAACTTGGAATCAGTTTCAGGAAAAGTAAATATCGCAAGCCAGATGCTAGCAAAGGCTGAACGTTATACATTGAGTCTAGGGATGAGTAAACTGGCACTATTAGCATAAACTAAAAACAAACTTAACCTTTCCCCCAACACTCAAGCTGAACCCCTAGCAAACTCTATTGTGAGAGCTACAAAAGCTTTTGAACTTCTGTTTTCTTCCATTTTTGTACCAATTAGCATTTCCTGGTTCTCGTAATAACCAGAAATGTCATAATGTCATGGGAAAGGCTATTCTCATGGTGTTTTCCTCACTGGAAATCCATTCCATAGTTTTCCAGAGACAAGGTGGGTGAAGTAATATCTTTTATTGGACCAACTTCTGTCCATGACAGAGACAAGCTTCCAAGCTTCCTCTTCTTCAGGACTGGGAAAAGTACTCTGAGGATCTGTTTACACTGCAATAAGACACCCATGGCTGGCCTGCATCAGCTGACTCAGGCTTGTGGCACTCACAAGGAGGCTGTAAAACTACAGTGTAGATGTTTGATCTCAGGCTGGAACCCAGGCTCTGGGATCTTCTCTCCTTATAGATCCAGCCCAAGCTTGAATGTCTACACTGCAATTGTATAGCCCCGCAGCCTGAGTCCTGTGAGCCTGAATTAGCTTACATGGGACACCCATGTGTGTTTTATTGCAGTGTAGACATACCTAGAATGTCACAGCTAAATAGAAGGTGGTACAGATTGTTTAGCATAGGCAGTTAATGTTGTAAGAGACTCTCAGGATGAAATGGGCAGTTAACACTTCTACAGTCTAGGACAAAGAGGCGTGAGTGGGTTATAGTTGTAATGAGCCATATATATCCAGTGGCTTTATTGAGTCCATGATTTTTAGTGTCTAACAAAGTTATGAATTTGAGCTCCCAGGTTTGTCTTTTAAATGCCCATTTCACCTTGCGTGGTGTCTTACAACATGTGCAAGATGAATATTTGAGACACAATTCCAACCCACAGTTGAATGAAGTTTTTAACTGTGTTACAAAAATCTTGTCATTACTGCTTTGCACAGTTTCTAATTCATTTTTCCCCCCACAGTGAAAATGCGTCCCCTAATTATTTGAATGCCCTCTTTCTACAGTATTAGATGCATCTATCTACTATATATTAAATAAGTATATATAATATTAATGGGTTATTAAAACATATTTTATGATTTAACACATTTGTAGTAGATTCTAGAAATGGGTACAAAATTGAAACCACTAACTAAACACCTTGAACTTCAGGGAAGTTCTAGTGCAAATAGGACCCTAACTTTGCTACAGATAGGCCTAAACTGGCTACATATTTATAAATTTACACGATTGTTACAGAATAGAAATCAATGTAAAGGCTATCACTGTTTTTTTTTCCTCCAAGGAACAAATCCTGGCCCCATTAAAGTCAATAGGAATTTTGTCCCTGACTCCAATAAGACCAGAAGTGACCCTATTTGAAGAATTTACATCAACTATGTGCGAGCAAAATTAATTCGCTATGTTTTTATTGTAAACTTAATAGTAGTTTTAGAGCATATTTGAGTAAGAGTGTAAAAGCTTCTTAGGGCAAGGCCAATCTCTTAATATTTAAACAGTACCGAGCACAATGGAGCTCTGGGCTGGGTCTTCTAGGTGCTACTGAAATACACATAATAAAATACATTAGACCCAAATGTGTCACTGTCCACTGGACCTTTGAGCTGTTTACTTTTCTCTCTAGACTACCAGCAAGTTATGACTGACTCCCTTATGCTGCAGATAGGACATTTTTCTCTTTCTGCTACACTGTTTTTATACAATTCTGTGTTTTTTCACATTGTCAGAAAAGTGTTTTGCTAATATTTAACTCCTTTGAATTCCCCTGGATCTCTTGTTTTAAAGCTACCAACTAGCTGTGCAGCACAAGTTCTGGCTGGTTTCAGAGTAGCAGCCGTGTTAGTCTGTATCCGCAAAAAGAACAGGAGTACTTGTGGCACCTTAGAGACTAACAAATTTATTAGAGCATAAGCTTTTGTGGGCTACAGCCCACTTCATCAGATGCATAGAATGGAACATATAGTAAGAAGAGAGAGATATATATATACAGATAAATTAGAAGTTGCCATACAAACTGTGAGAGGCTAATTAGTTAAGATGAGCTATTATCAGCAGGAGAAAAAAAAACTTTTGTAGTGATAATCAAGATGGCCCATTTAGACAGTTGACAAGAAGGTGTGAGGATACTTAACTTAGGGAAATAGATTCAATATGTGTAATGATCCAGCCACTCCCAGTCTCTATTCAAACCCAAGTTAATGGTATCTAGTTTGCATATTAATTCAAGCTCAGCAGTTTCTCATTGGAATCTGTTTTTGAAGCTTTTCTGTTGCAAAATTGCCACCCTTAAATCTTTTACTGAGTGGCCAGAGAGTTTGAAATGTTCTCCTACAGGTTTTTGAATGTTATGATTCCTGATGTCAGATTTGTGTCCATTTATTCTTTTGTGTAGAGACTGTCCGGTAGGGCATTGCTGGCACATAATGGCATATATCACATTGGTAGATGTGCAGGTGAATGAGCCCCTGCTGGTGTGGCTAATGTGATTAGGTCCTATGATGGTGTCACTTGAATAAATATGTGGACAGAGTTGGCATCAGGCTTTGTTGCAAGAATAGGTTCCTGGGTTAGTATTTTTGTTGTGTGGTGTGTGGTTGCTGGAGAGTATTTGCTTCAGGTTGCGGGGCTGTCTGTAAGCGAGTACTGGTCTGTCTCCCAAGATCTGTGAGAGTGAGGGATCATTTTTCAGGATAGGTTGTAAATCTTTGATGATGCACTGGAGAGGTTTTAGTTGAGGGCTGAAGGTAACAGCTAGTGGCGTTCTGTTATTTTCTTTGTTGGGCCTGTCCTGTAGTAGGTGACTTCTGGGTACTCTTCTGGCTCTGTCAATCTGTTTTTTCACTTCAGCAGGTAGGTATTGTAGTTTTAAGAATGCTTGATAAAGATCTTGTAGGTGTTTGTCTCTGTCTGACTGTCATTCTTATATCACTAATAGGCCTTTGTGAGGTGTCATTGTTCCACCAAGCATTCACTCTGGTTACTTGAGTGACATATTACAGACCCTGCTTCAAATATTTCTTTGAAAATAAGATTGTCAAGACATGACCACAAAAGAACTGTACAAGTATTAAAAACCTCCAAATCTTTCTGTATTTTTCACAGATCCATAGATTTTAAGAAGGGACCACTGTGATCATGTAGTCCGATCTCCTGCATAACGCAGGCCATTGAGCTTCATCCACTGTGCTGTACAATTTACAATCAAACATACATGGCTGAAGATATAGAAGCTGAAAAAGATTACTAATGTGATACTGAGGTTTTCATCTTCAGGTCTGTCTCATATCAGTAGTGACTGAAAAACCGTTTTCAGACAGTGATTTGACATGTGTAAAATTAAATGATTATTTCAGTCCAGTTCCTGATAGACAAGCATCCGTATCACAAAATCTGCCAGCCTAATTTGCCTCCCTTTTTGACAGCCTCAGAAGAGAGGCAAATGGAATGGGCATGGAGATCAATATACCCTCAGGCCTATAGCAACTTCTTCTAGAACAGATTCTCATTCTATCCTCATACAGGACAATAATCACAACATCCTTGGAAACAGCATGGTTACACTAGTTTGTGTATTAAAGCTGGTCCATTCAGCCATAACACTACCTTCCTGGAAAGCAAGGTACACAGCTATTTTATCCAAGTAGGAATCTGAAAGAAAATCATATCTTACTTCATCTCTGGTATGAATAATGTAACATTATCTTCCTCCAAGATCCAGCGACAGTGCAGCATAAAGTACAAATATATACTAACAGAAGATTGACATGCTCTGATCTGACTTTGCTTTTCCGCCTCCATTTCCCTCCCACTGCCTATTGTTCCCAGCAACTGTTCCTCCTCCGTATTTGTTGACAATAAGGTTCCTCACCTTTTCTCACTCTCTAATCTTTCCATCTACCCAGTTACCCCATCTCACTCCTGACCTTCCTTGCCCTGGCTCTTACCAGCTTCTTCACCCTGCTCCTTACCCTCTGACTCACCTCTGGTTCTTTCTGCTCACAATGAAAACATGTTCTGGTCTTCCCCATCCTAATAAAACTACCCTTGACTCCATGTACTTCTCCAGCTCCATCTCCCTTTCCCCCTTCACCTCTAAAATGTACTGAGTGCCCTTCTACAAACACTGCATAAGGTTCCTCTCCTCTAACTCCATTCTGAATCTCTCCACTCACGTTTCGCCGTCTCCACTCCACTGAACTGCCTGCACCAAAGCTTTTAATAACCTCTTCCTGGCCAAGCCTAAGAGCTTGTAGTTTCTCCTCATCTTCTCTGCTGCTTTAATACTGTTCATCACACTTGCTTTGAAATGTTCTCCTCTCTTGGCTTTCAGACACTGTCCTCTACTGGTTCTGCTCCTACCTCTCTAGTCATTCCTTTCACATAGAAGTTATGTCTTCACTGCCAAAAAAGGCACATTTTTAGAGCAAGATATCTAACGTGTGCTAGCTCTCTCAGTGTGAAATCCTAGCAGAGACAAGGCATAGGTATTTTTTTCATCATGAAGTAACTTGGCATGATCAACCACAGGTGGGAGAGACAGTCTTAGTATTTACACTCCTCTTCTCATTCTATACCCTTTCTTTGGCAGATTGCATCTAGTATTTCAGCTAGTCTCTCTAAGTCTACTGGATGTCTCACCAGCAACTTAACATGCTCAAACCCTATCTCCTTAACATTCTTCATAAGGTCTCCTCTCTCCTCCTCCTCTGTAACAGTAGACACCACATCAGATTCAAGCTTCTTGTCTTTACCCTTTAAAATCCTTTACAATTTTTCCTCACCCCTCTAATCCACTCTTGTTTTTTAAAAGAAACATATATCTTTAATTTTCCTTTCAAGTGGGGTAATATGGATTGCATTCTGATACGCCTGAGAGTTATAGCAAGACTGAGATCATTCTTTCTCTGTCGGTCCACAGACTTGAAATCACAGATGAGGTAAACCTATTGACTCAGAGGAGTAGGAGAAAGTTTGCCTCAGCCAAATATCTACAAGGCAATGTGCATGTGATTGCATGGTTAATATTCCTAGGGAATCTGTAATGTCACTTATCCTGTTACTTGCATGCAGGGTTGATTTTTTAATATATAATTGAGCAGATTCTGGCTGGACCTACAGTGATCTAACTCCCATCTTGCAAAGGGATGAACCCATAGGGGTGGGGAGTAAAGGCAGTGGCCTGAACTCTCACCACTGTCAGCGACAGACTCCCCATTCCATAGTCCTGATTCTTTCCGCACCAATCAATCCGTGTAGCTTGCCAACAAAAAAGACTGAACTGTTTGTATGCTGCACCCAGTGAAAATGTGCTGTCGCTCCCAGTCCAGATCCCAGAGATCCCAGAGGAATGCTAGTTGAAATGGAAATACTTGACTCAGGCATTTCCAGTGTGAGCCAACTGTTAATTACCTGCAGCAATTAATTTGAATAGCACATCTCTACCACCTGAATTAAATTCTATTTTGATTTCCAAAAAATTTCCCATATGGCACAACACACTGTAGCATCTTTGTCTGCCCTTATGACATTCTGTATGACTTCATTATCCTGCCCAGGAGTATTGCTTTCATATAGATCTTGACATACAGAGCCAGAAGCCAGATGCAATTATTTTAAATACCCCTCTCTCCACAGATATGTGGCCTAACTTTCAGAGGTGCTAAGCACCACTGAAATCAATGGAGTTGTATGTACCCAGTGCCCCTGAGAATCATGCCATTGGTGAATATGGAAATAAATATGTAATACAGATATCTAATGGATGGATGACTAATAAATAGATTTTTGAAAAGGTATGACAGATAATCATAGATTTTAAGGCCACCAAGGGACATCTTGTTATGCCTTTTTCTGCTAGATTAAACTGTTTCCTGTGAGAAATTTCTTCCCTATGTCTTTGAAAACTGTTATCAAGGTGTCTCTTAATTTTATCTTGTATGGCGTAGGTAGATTGAGCTTCCTTAGTCACTCTTTATAAAGTATGTTTTCCATTCATCCATCCATCCATCCTTCTACCCACTCACCCACCTCAGAGACAGATATTTAGAGTGGCATTTTCAAGGGCATTCAGCACTGGCCTAACTCTGCTCTCATTTTCTTCAGGTTCACTCTTGGGGCTAGATTCACAAAAGGACTTAAGTGCCTAACTACCACTTCAGACACCTAAATCCCAGAATCAGGTCCCACTGGGTTTAAAAAAACCCCAAAAAAACTCCGATGCTGCCACACACTGTAGGTCCTAAACTCACTCAGCTTCTAAGGTTTTGCAGTAACCTTTTCAAAGGTGCCTGTCTTCCTAACTCTACCCATGTGCACTACAGCCTCACTCTATGCATCTGGATGCCTAAACCCTAGTGAGGTGCCACAAACTGGTGGAAGATAAGCATTCCCTTGCCTACCTCACCTGCAGTAAATTCACCAACCTGAGCATGACCTGTGTGTAAACTCACATAAAACAGTGAGGAGGAGGGGAGCTCCTCATAAACTTTAGTCCAATGGTTAGCATATTCACCTGGGATGTGGGAAACCACAGTTCAAGTCCCCCCTCCACTTAATACATAAGAAAAAACATCAAAACATATCTCTCACTTTGAACTAATCAAGTAAGTCTTATCTGTAGTTAGTTACTTTAACTTATTGTTTCTGGTTATCATGTCCTTCGGGATTTTAGAACCAGTAGATCTCATCCTCTCACACCCAATTTTTTATTCATAGATTGGAAGAGGAAAACAAGCTTTCCTGCTTTTTCAACTCTCAACTAGTTTCTTAACTTCGAATGAATGAATAGCTAGTCATAGAACTGAACTGACTGAATAAACTGAAATTCAGAAAATATTCTCTCTTCACCTGAAGAAAAACCTACTGATGTCAAAAGCTGGGTTTAGCACTTGAACAAACTGATGCTTAACCAGTGGCTTCCACCAGAGCAGTTTCTTTAAAACCTGGCAGCAAACATGCACTGCTTAATATTTTTAATGAATGTAAGCATTAACATAGGTTGTCATAATTTCAAATTTAATTTTAAGTATAGATTTATTTTTTTTAAAAAAGCTATTTAATTTAAACTAAAAACTTTTGTTTTTTTAAATCATCAATTTTTATCCACCCTGACCAGAACAAAGGAAGGAAAGAATTACAATGTTATTCTTATTTTGGCAAGAAAACAGCAAGACAGACCAGGTAGAAAGTGAGTTTTCCACAAAAGGAGTAATGCAGTAAAAACCCATTTATTTTCAAATATTTGTTTTGTACAGATAGGCAGATGATACAAAGCCAAACTGCTCTCAAAAGACCTGTGGAGAAAATGTAAAAAGGAAGCAATTTGTGCTAATCCCCCTGATGATAAGCTATTGAATTAATCTTTAATTGTAATGCTCACAAAGTACCTCAAGTGTCTACCTGGAGTCAAATACAGGATTGCTGCTAAATGCAAACTAGGCACGTGCACCATGAGAGGCCTTCTGTTCAGAAATGCATACAAATACCCTCTGTGAGCCCAAGATGAACTATGGTAGGATTTTTCAGACAACAGAAAGGGAGTGCCATTAAAAATTGAAATGTAAATACTGTAGTACCATAAATGTACATTTTTCATGGTGCCCACTGCACTCAGTTCACTAGAAGTTGTCCTTCAACAGCAGTTTAAGGACACTGAACTCTTTTACAAAAATGTATAATGCTGATTTACACAAGTGGGAATTGAGCATGAATATTGAGACAAGAATAATTGATTTGCCATCTATCTTCCAAAAAGGCTGGATTCAGTTCATTCACCATTGATTACAGATACTTCTGGGATGAAATCCAGGAATATTATGCAACAATCTGGGACAGGGAGTAAATACTATATCTAACTGATACTGTAAAGAAAATTTAGGCACCTGAAATTACCTGAGCAGGAACTTGATCAGAACACCTGGATAAACACCTGTATTCTTACAACAATTTCATGGGACTTTTTATTATTAATTATTATTATTATAAGTAGTCAGGAACTCACAGTTTTATTTCAGCTGGAAGATGGCATGTAAAACAGTATAATGTTCCAGTGTGTTCAGTGTTACACTATGATGGAACACTGGTTCAATTCCGACTCAGGAAGGAAGAGTGTGACTTATTGAAATACCAATACCGCCTACTGCAAACCTTATTGTTCATTAAATGTATGTTATCTAAGGGCCAGGCTGTCCTTTTATGCACCACTGCCCCAAATAAGATGTGGAGAGCAGCAGGACCCCAGAAATAGCACCTGGAGGCACTGTGCTTCAGAGGGTGGCATAAGGCAAGTTAGTAGTTTGCTGTTGGCCTATACCCACTGCACATTAGGACACTCCAATGCCAGTTTTGCTCTGGCAAGACTGTGCCCATTCCCAATAAGATTAAGACGTGAGCTAAGAATGGATAGATTCAGTGCATGACACAGGCATGCAATATTATGCGAGAGTGAGAAGCTAAGAACAGGCTCAGTATGTTCAATCTTACACTCTGCTTAGCCATTGGGATAGCGTCACTGCAAAAATGGCATTCACTAATGAGGGACCAATATCAATAAAAAAGAATGAATGTGTTTCATGTATAAAATTAATATGAAGTCCTCTCTCTGTCCCTGCACAGGTCAAAACAGATTCCCAGGACAATTTTTACCATGATTAAAATAGTCCAATTCTTAGATCAGAGCACATGTTTGATGGTTCACTAAATCACATCTTAACCTTCCTGCAAATAATTGGCTGAGTACAAGGGCTTTTATACCTGCCCCTGCTGAAAATAATGTCTTTGTTTTCTATGAAATAGCATTTAATTTCCATGTCATGCTGCTTTCTCCTCCCATTCCTCATTCTTTTCAAGCCATTTTACTTTTTTCTTTCTCTAATTATAAAAGGTATAAAGGTCTGAAAAAACTAATTTTACCTTTCTTTACACATTTTACTGCTTACAATTTAACATGTGTAATGTAATGTACAGAAAATAGTATTGTAAAATGTAATGAAGATAATAGGATGCACCTAGAAGTGAAAATAATTCTGTGATTTTGCTCAGCGGATCAAATTAGAATATTCTATGAGAGCAGAAGAAAAATAAGTTATTGCTTTCACTGATGATATGACTCTATTAGAAAGATTTCTAGTAATTTGTAAAAGGATTCTGATTTTCAAGCTTTTCTCCAGTTTGCCACCATTTGTATTTCTTTTTTATACATAATGGCCACAATTTTCAAACCTAAAATTAGATTTCTAAGACCATCCATGTGGGAAATATTGACCTACATTCTAAATTTGGACCTTGATCCTACCGTATAATTCATGCAAGCAGATTCTTGCCTGTGTGGAGACCCACTGACTTCAGTGAAGCTTCACAGGGCAGAAGGTCCATTCACACCGATCAGAATGCAGGATCGGGCCATAGGAATCAAATTATCAAAGTTACCTCAACTTCACCTCTAATTCTGTGCACATCGGTTTTGCATGTTCAGTCAAGTGCAGGTGCAAATGATAACTTAGATGTCAAAATGTTGTTTGCCCGAAAATATCAGGGAGACAGACATCTAATGCGAAATCCTAGCCAATGAAAAATTTGCAATTTGACTTCAAATGGGAACAGGATTTCACCCATAAATTCTACTAACTGCATCTGCAGTTGATTGCACCCACTAAACTATTCAATAGTAGAGGCTTTTAATTTTTTTTTGACTAATTCTATAAACTGCATTCCAGCAGTTTCCATGTATAATGTGATTTAGTTGGTTCTGAGTTGTACCTATTAAAGTAAAATGAATAGTAAAAAAATTCAGGACAATTGCAGCTAGTCCAAAACACAACAAAGGAAGTAATAACAGTTCACATTGCCAGATTGAGAATGCAGAGGCCTTGTGCTAGAATCATTAAGACATTATCTATTTTATACATGAGGATGTAGAGAGCCTAGTTTTAGTTGATGGGGGGATAGTAAGTAGTCATAGTTAGCCAAACAATAAAAAAACAATTAAATTCTAGCCATCTAGCCATAGTACTATTTGCTCCATGCATGGGAACTCTGGTTCCCAAATACTGCAGTCTTACAGAGAAAGATTCTGTTCTTGACTCTGCATTGCAGCTGTACGTTTATTTCATAGACAACGCTAGTTCCATGCATAGTAATTACACTGACATCAATAAAAACTCCACATACAGAATATGCCATACAGACCCAGAGTGCAAGCCAGAGAGAATTATGCCACATAGTGTTGTCAGCTGGTTTTGAGCAAGTGCACTAGGAATTATAATGGCCAGATAGTGACGTAATGGACCATTTTTTGCTCACAAAGTTGGGATTCACAACAGGATATTTTGTTTATCCTTTAGCCTCCTACCTTTCCATGATAAGGCCATTGTATGGTCTCATTGTAAAAACACAATGATGACAAAGAAGGAAACTATATCAGACTCACCGCATCTGCTGAATAAATGCAGCGTATTCTTTTTTTCTGTAGCAATACCACCTTTAGCTCCTCTTTTAAAAAAAATTACAAAGACATATAAATAGAAATATATAAGAAAAATAAGTTATGTTGTTATGTAATAGGTGATAATGGTATGAAGAAACACTGAAAGACGATGACAAATATGCCTGTTCCTTAGAACAGTGGCTCTCAACCAGGGGTATGTGTACCCCCGGGGTACATCAACTCATCTAGATATTTGCCTAGTTTTACAACAGGCTACACAAAAAGCACAGGCGAAGCAAGTACAAACTAAGGTTTCATACAGACAAGGACTTGTTTATATTGCTCTATATACTATGCACCAGTGGTCACCAACCAATCGATTGTGATCTTTGGTGGTGTAGTGTGGGCTGCCGCTAAGGCAGGTTCCCTGCCTGCTCCAGCCCCCGTCCCACACCACTCTCAGAAGCGGCCAGCATGGGCCCATGGCCTTGGGGGAAGGGGTCTCCCTCCGTGCACTGACCCTCTCTGCAAGCACCGCCCCTGCCGCTCCCATTGGCTGGGAATGGGGAGCTGTGGCCAACGGGAGCTGCAGGGGCAGTGCTTGCAGAAAGGGGCAGCACACAGAGACATGTGCCCCCCAACCTCCCCAGGGGCCACAGAGGCATGTTGGCCCCTTCTGGAAGTGGTGTGGGGCCAGGGTAGACAGGAAGCCACGCTGCGCCACCAACTGGGAGCCGCCGGAGGTAAGTGCCGCCTGGCAGGAGGCAGCACCCCGTCCTCCAGTCCTGAGCCCCCTCCCAGAGCCAGCACCCCATACCCCCTCCACCACCCCAAACCCCCTTTGTTTTATCCATCTATTTGTGAAATTTCCGTTTGTTTTATCCCTCTATTTGTGAAAACCCCAGCCTAAGCACTTCCTATTTATTGTAATCTGGTACCTTTAATCAATTGTGTGTGGTCTGGCTAAAAGCTAAAATATCTGGCAACACCTGCCCATTCAATTTTGAATGTCACAGATTGTAATTAATTTCTGTTTTGCACTGGTTTTCTATTTACTACACCTTTCCTTAATAAATGTGTTTCGGTTGGTTATGCTTTTTCACAGTCTAGTGAACCTTGATTTGTACACAAAGCTTTTAACATTAAATGACATCAACATGGGAATGAAGTCCAATTAACTCTAATACCTTTTATATCACTGATCATATAATTAGTACTCTTATTGATTCCCAGAAATGTTAGATTCAAGGTTATCAGAGACCATTATGCTTTGTAATTAGATGTACATACCTGTCATACTAATTAGGAAAAAGTAGGAGGCTTCGTTAGCCTCTCATTAGATTCTGAATTCTCTTTTACACAGCCTGAATTTTGATAGTTAGCGCTTATCCTCGAGAGATTAGAATTTAAATGGTTATATTCTGAGTTGAAGAGGGAGGTTGGTTATATTCAAAGTATAGCAAAATATTCCTGATGGTCCTTATTTAAAAGAAAATAAAAGTTTGAAAATCTTCAAAACCCCTATATATTACAAATGTGCAAGATCCATAATTATTTCAAAGAATTCAGCCATACTTTCTTTTATCGTATATATAAGAGTGTGCAGATGTTCACTTCAGCTATGTATTGAAAGAACCTGAGCCAAGTCAAAATGTATTACTATTTCAATTCACTCTAAGGTGTTTTATTATTATTATTACTCATAAACACCCTAATCAGGAGTGAAGTCCTACTGTGTTGGGTGCTGTAGAAATATATAACAAAAGACAAAGATTTTAGTCTAGATTAAGACAAAACACAGCAGACAAGATTTAGGAGGGGTGATGAAGGTAACAGCAACAGGAACACAAGGTTACATAGACCATCTGATGCATAATTTTCAGGTTTCAAGTCAGAATTTAAAAATATAAATATGAGAAATTAATGAATCATTGCTAGCCATCCATCCAGTCATTAACAGTTGACTGCATCTGCATCTCAGGGTTACATATTTTGGGATAAAAGACAGTATATAACTTTCAACTATTACAATCACATAGCCAATAGTTTAAAATCTCCATAACTTTTAATCACTGAGAAGATTATGTGAATTTTGTATAAGTTTAATGTGATACTTTAGTGACTATCTGGGTAATGGAATGCTCTGTGGGCAACACCTATGTGAAATTAAAACTTCATGGTGCTGTTGATTCTGCCACGTTTCTGCATGGAAGTGTAATACATGTAGCACTTACTTGACCATGCATTTTTTTAAACACTCTTTCTTGAGCAAACATTTCTGTTGATCATACAGCTACTAATATGCATGATAGGAATTCCTCCCCTCTTTTACTGCATCAGAGTCTACACCTATATTCCACAGTCCTATCATTACTGTAACATATTCAGAATGAGGACTTTTCTGACACAGAGCAAATACTAACTTTTAATGACCTACGGATGGAGTAATTCTGTGGGTTTGTGGATGGAAATTCATTTTTTCCTCCTGACACATACACTGACGAGTGCCCTTTAATCCCTTGCCAGAGACTATGCACATGACAATGACAACAGCTGGTGAAGTTTTTCAATCAAAACTTTTTTTCAACAAACAATTCAGATTAGTTGATACTGAAACATTTAGGAAATTTGTGTCAATTTTGCCAAATTGTTTTTGGTTGAATAAAGCCTAAAAAAAATCTAAAATTTTGTTTCAATATCTTCAAAATTAAATATTTCAATTTTTTATTTGAAATGACTGTTCATTTTCAATTTTATTTGTAAATCTTTTTAAAGTTATAAAAGACAGCTCCAAATCTAATTTAAAAAAAAATTATTTACTTATTTATTTTTACCTTTCAATTTGCAGAAAATTTGGGGGAAAAAATGGTTTTGGTGTAACCCCTAACTGATTTCCACCCTCCCATCCGCCTATTGTTTGGAATTGCCAGTGAACTGAAAGAGTCATTATTCACCCAGCTCTATCAACAATAGAAAAAAGTTACTGTATTAGGGATATTGCAATGATAAGCCTGTATCAAAACACTTTTCTTGGCCTATACTTAAAATAGGAATAACTTACATCAGTGGTGGGCAACCTGCGGCCCATCAGGGTAATCCACTGGTAGGCCGCCAGACAGTTTGTTTACATTTGCATGGCCACCCGCAGCTCCCAATGGCCGTGGTTTGCTGTTCCCAGCCAACGGGAGCTGTGGGAAGCGGTACAAGCCACAGGGACGTGCTGGCCACCACTTCCCACAGCTCCCATTGGCCGGGAATTGCGAACTGCAGCCACTGGGAGCTGCGGGCGGCCATGCAAATGTAAACAAACTGTCTGGCAGCCTGCCAGCAGATTCCCTGATGGGTCACATGCGACCCGCAGTCCACGGGTTGCCCACCACTGACTTACATGGTCTGAATATATAAAGGATGTGAACTGCAGTTTATATGATAAAAAGGGAATTTTTGACATTTGCATAGTTTGAAAGAAATGCTTAAATATAAAGTAAAGTAGCCATAATTCTGCCAAAATGCTTAGGTTTGAACTAAGTACCTGATATGGTACAGTACTACATATTTCTCTTGGGGCTAAATTCATCCCTGATATAACTCTATACAGGTCAGTAGAGTTACTAAAATAAATATATTTGGTCACTTGTTTTTATTGATGCATCCTACACAAATAGTGCACTTAAACTGGGCACCCTTAAAGGGTATTTCTGTTTGTTTTGTTTTAGTCAGTTAGTTTTTGTTTGTTTGTTTCAGCTAGGTAAGTTATTGCTGGCTTGAGCAATTATTTCCCCTTCAAATTATAGGGACCTTAACCCAATGGCAAAAAGTTAAATGCAACTTAATATGTGGCCTGGGTGGGCTGCATCTGATTGCTAGAGAAATCATTTGAAAATGGAGTTGTGGGTGGATACATTTAATAGTGAACTAATTCAGTATATTCAAGATGGTCATACGTGCAGAATCAAGCACAGCTGAACTTATTAAGAATTTAATTCCAAAGTAAACAAAGTACAGTTTAAATAGTAGGAACAATAGAAAATCTCACCACTTTAAACTATGAATATCCCAGATAAAAGTGTACTCAAGAATAAACACTGAAATTATCACCACTGCTATCAAAACACTGCATCACTGAAATTGCAGGAATTCACCTGGCACAAGAGAGGAGATAAATCACAGACAAAACAAAAGCTTTACGTGAAAGAAAAAGAGGAATGAACTTAACCTGTCAAGGAACCAGGAGGGGGTAATGCATTGAACTAGACAAGGAAACAAACACGGAAAAAGTAAGAAAATTAATGAGAAAGCAATAGGAAAAGCACCAGAAAAATGGCATACGTAATGCAGTAACGCAAAAAAACCTGGCCAACGGGATAAAGTATAAAGCACTCAGAGAAGATTAGTGAAAATTATGAACTATTTGTGTATCAACTGGGAATTTAAAGACTTTGAACATAGAAGGCAACATCCAAAAAGGCAGCACTTTACAATGAAGGGCAAACATTTTAAATTGCTATGCAGTAGAACAAAGTATTAATGTGCATTTCATATATTTTTAATAGGCCTGAAAAATAACATCCATACATTTTATTATATTCATAGCATCTTCATGGAAATCTCAGAATTTTCGTTACACAAATAAAGATTAACCTGAGAAAGACAGAGGCAAGGGAACACTAGGCAGTGGTTGATTGGGGATACATTGGTGGTGTTCAGCTTTGAAAAGAGTTGACTAAGATGGGATATGATACAGGTCTAGAAAATCAAGAATGGTGCAGAGAAAGTGAATAAGGAAGTGTTATTTACCCCTTCACATGACACAAGAACCAGTCATCAGCCAATGAAATTAAAAGGCAGTAGGTTTAAAAAAACCAAAAGGATGTACTTCTTCACACAACACACAGTGACCCTGTGGAACTCATTGCCAGGGGATGTTGTGAAGGCCAAAAGTACAATTGGTTTCAAAACTGAATTAGATAAGTTCCTGGAAGGTAGGTCCATCAACGGCTATGAGCCAAGATGGTCAAGGATGCAAGCCCATGCTCTGGGTGTCCCTAAGCGTTTGACTGCCAGATGCTGGGATTTGGTGACAGGCAGGGCCGGCTCCAGGCACCAGCTTTCCAAGCAGGTGCTTGGGGCAGCATTGAGAATGGGGTGGCAGTCTATGTCCTGCGGCGGCTTTTGGGTGCTCTTCCGGGGGCGGTGGCAATTCTGTGGCAGCTCCGCCGCTGTTGCGGCAGCGGCAATTCGGCGGCGACTGCTTGGGGCGGCAAAATTGGTAGAGCCACCCCTGGTGACAGGGGATGGATCACTCAATAATTGCCCTGTTATGTTCATTCCCTTTGAAGCATCTGACATTGGCCACTCCTGGAAGACAGGATACTGGGCTCGATGGACCATTGGTCTGACCCAGTATGGCCGTTCTGATGTTCTTAACTCAGGTGTTAAAGATTTTGTGCAGGAATAGGAGACTAAAGCTAAATAAAAAATGATTAATAATGCTCTATTTCATTTGCCACTTTTAATATGACATACATGATAAAACTTGAAAATCTGCTTCCTGAGAACATTTTATCTGTAGACTGAAAAAAGTACAAATCACCATGTGTGTCTGTCTCTCCTTCCTTTTTGTGAAAGGCATCTTTAATTTTTTAAGGCCCCCCTGGATGGTAATCTGAGAAAAACACCAACAGATCATAGACTGGTGCACTGGAAATCCTGGCTGAGGTTTTCAAAGGAATGCAAGGGATTTAGGCACACACCTTCCATTGAGATTAAAATTAATGGAAGATATGTGTTTAAATCCTTTGTATTCACTTGAAAATATCAACCTCTACTTTTATGCATTTACAGATTTTTTAAGATGCATATTTTATATTAGAACTTGCTTTTGGTGCACATATTTATCAGGACACATGAAACCATTAAGCAGGCAGCATCCTCAATATACATAACATACAATATAACATTTGCTGCATCTATTAATGCACAAGTCAGCGTCTGACTGGCTTTGAAAGTAAAAGTTTTGTCAAACCCTTCCACTGTCTTTAAAGCAAGGACTTCCTATCTTCAGTCCAAAGTCATGTTAAAAATAGGAGTTCTTACAAGGAGAATATAATGCATACTGAATTGAAATATATACAAGAGAGCACAATGCCAGGGAAATAGTATTAACCACACAGAATAAATGCACAGCTGCAAACAGTTTCATATCCCAGAATGTACTCTTTAACATTTGTTGTCCATTGGGGGGAAGAGACAGAAAGGGATGGTAGCGTGAATTGAATTCAATCAAGGCATTACAATATTTGCTAGATAGATCAGAACAATAATCTCTTTTCTCGTGCTCCTTAAATAGGCTACAGCTCAGCTGTTCAAAAACTCCTCTTCGGTCCTGATTCTACCCTGACAAGTGTCTTGACAGGAAACGTTGCATCAATGATTTCCAAATCCAAAGTGTTGGGTTTGTTTTTTTTAGTGAAAACAATGTGATCTTTTTCCATGTCCTGCAAACACATTCAGGGTCTGAAACCCAAGCTCTGGTGCTTTCTGGCTCATTCATCATTGCCAGTAATAAAAATGCTGCAGGCTAAATTCTGTGACATGTGAGGAACCCGACTGTGCTGATTGTTCCCTCAGGCCTTGTAGATACTGTGGAGTTCAGCTGTGAGCCACCAGCGCTCCACTGCTTTACATCAGCTGGGGAGCTAGCCCATGGGTCTCTCAAGTGTGATCAGAGAAGAGGTTTCATAAAAAAATAGTCTTCTTACTCACCCAATCTGCTCCTTTTGTGATGATTTCAGAGGCAAAATATGCATTTTACTACTTTTACTGTCATTAATATTCCAGAGTGAATACAGCTATGGGAGAGTGTGATGCACTCTTTATTGGCTTATGCTTCACAAACAGAATCATGACATTTCAACTGCAGAAGCTTTATTACTAATGATGGTCACTTTCCACTACTATAATAGCTTCTGTAACAGGAGTGACATGAAAGCATTCCAACTGCAAATTTTGCAGATGCTCACTATACCATAAAGAATGTCTCAAATAAAATCAATGTATTTTTCTCATCTTGTAGCCAGCTACAGTGAGCGATAAGTCTAGTAAAATGCCAAGGAAAGCAGAAATCTGCTATCTATTGAAATCCAAGAATCTCTGTTAGCAATTTTGGAAGTCACCACATTAATAGAAAAGAAAAATGGAAAATAAATATTTCTATAACAGTAGCACCCTGAGGCCTCAATCAGGATTAGGGCCCCATTGTGCTAAGTAATTTACAAAGCACACAGTTACACATACTCCCTGCACCATGGAGCCAACGATCTATAGCAGTGATACTCAGACCTCAGTGGTTCAGGAACCAAATTAGCAATCAACATTACCCAAAAGAGCCACAGTAGTGTGAATTCAGTTTTGTTCACTATATATATATAAAATATATATATATTAGGGCTGTCAATTAATCGCAGTTAACTCACGTGATTAACTCAAAAAAATTAACTGTGATTAAAAAATTAATCGTGATTAATCTCACTGTTAAACAATAGAATACCAATTGAAATTTATTAAATATTTTTGGATGTTTTTCTACATTTTCAAATACATTGGTTTATATTACAAAACAGAATACAAAGTGTATACTGCTCACTTTATATTATTATTTTTATTACAAATATTTGCACTGTAAAAATGATAAACAAAAGAAAGTATTTTTCAATTCACCTCATACAAGTACTGTAGTGCAATCTCTTTACTGTGAAAGTGTAACTTACAAATGTAGATTTTTTTTTGTTACATAACCACTCAAAAACAAAACAATGTAAAACTTTAGAGCCTACAATTCCATTCAGTCCTACTTCTTATTCAGCCAATTGCTAAAACAAACAACTTTGTTTACATTTACAGGAGATACTGCTGACTGCTTCTTATTTACAATGTCACCTGAAAGTGAGAGGAGGCGTTCGCATGGCACTTTTGCATCCAGCGTTCCAAGGTATTTATGTGCCAGATATGCTAAATATTTATATGCCCCTTCATGCTTCAGCCACCATTCCAGAGGACATGCTTCCATACTGATGATGCTCGTTAAAAAAATAATGCATTAATTAAATTTGTGACTGAACTCCTTGGGGGAGAATTATACGTCTCCTGTTCTGTTTTACCTGCATTCTGCCATATATTTCATGTTATAGCAGTCTTGGATGATGACCTAGCACACATTTGTTTTAAGAACACTTTCACAGCAGATTTGACAAAACGCAAAGAAGGTACAAATGTGAGATTTCTAAGGACAGATACAGCATTCAACCCAAGGTTTGAGAATCTGAAGTGCCTTCCAAAATCTGAGGGGGGCGAGGTGTGGAGCATGCTTTCAGATGTCTTAATAGCAACACTCCAGTGCAGAAACTACAGAACAAATGTAGAATTGAAAGGGGCCTCGATAGGTCATCTAGTCCAGTCACCTGCACGGAGGCAGGACTCCAGATCATCCCTGATAGGTGTTTGTCTTATCACTTATCAACAGGTTTCCTTTAAAAGTTCTGTCATATAATATGCTCTAATTATCACAAGCATAATACATTACGGGTAGAGAAAACTATTCTAATATACCAAGAGGATACTGTCCTGTTCTTTTTCTCTTTTATTTCCCTGTTGTGCTGGCCCCAGACACACAGACAGGGATTGTTCTTGCGCTAAGGAGTTAAATTATTGCATACAAAATTATTTACACTGCTGAGAATCTGGCCCTGTGTGAAGTCAATAAAGCCATGCCACTTGACACCAGTTGTGGATCTTGCTCATTATATGTTATACAACCACACACTTGCTATCCTATACTTTGTAGAAGACACATGACAAATAGAAACAAAATTGTGAAGTACTCATATTTTTGGTTTGACTAAACCAAGTGAGATTGCAAAAAAGGAAGATTCAGTTAATATGCCACATCTAACACCTTTAAAAGGCACATTTTATTTTTGGTATAAAGATCATAATAGTATCAATAATATATAGATCATCATAATTTACTTACAGTTAAAACAAGCAATGAAATATTTTTGGCCTCCTATTAATGTTTCAGTGCTCTTTTCCCTTGACCTCTAGAAAAGATAAATTGGCACTTGATAAAAGATAAGGACTCCCATTCTCAAGTCATTTGTCAATTATCACAAATAATTGCTGGACTACCTGGGGTTCTTGTCTTTTCCATAATTCAAGGATTGTACATGTGGTTATCACAAGTTAATGTGAGGTCAGCATTTTGTAGTGTATATATATTAATCCCAATACAACAACCAAGGGATCACAAGGCTAATTTACTCTGTGATTTTCAGAATTAGGGATAGGATTTGAGTCCAGTAGTCCTGAATTTTAGCATGTGGGACACTGCTATTTCAATATGATTTGCATTAAGATAGTGTAAAAATGACTTTCGTCTGAGTTACTCTGCTGGTCTAACTCAAAGAATGGCAATTTCATCTTCTTCATTTGAAAAATAAGTCGAGTATTTGACCACAACACAGTTACTCCCATTTGTTATTCTGATATTCAAGCTGAAACAATTAGAAATGCTGTTCAATTCATTATCTTCCCATTTGTGCTAGTCTAAACACAAAGGGCTTGATACTGCTCCCACTGAAAGTTTTGCCATCCATTTCATTGGCAGCAGGATTGGACTGGCATACAGGACAGGCAGCTAAAAAAGAAAGGAAGGCATTGTGTATATAATAATACCCACCCTTCCATATTATAAATACTTGATATCGTGTTCCATTATGAAAGTGGGTGTATTATTATAATGATCCAACAAAAGTTTATACTTGTTTATCAGACCTTTGCCCCAGTTTACACTACATTGTTTCTTATCAATGTCTTTCCTTTCTCATGGGAATTTGCTTGAATAGAGACAACCCAATTTTAAACAATGACCCAATAGGCTTTAGTAATTACGTATACATTGCAATAATGGCTTTTTCACCCAAACATGATAAACTTAACTGAGAGGCAGTGTTCTGGAAAAATTGGGCATGATTACAAGGAAAAGCGATGGTGCCAGTGGCATCAAGGACTTATCTCTGGTACCATCTGAACTCTGCAAAAGAACATAGCCCATTCTGTACTAAAAGCACAGCACGGGAATGCACTCATTTTTTAAACATAAGCAAATGAAGTATCCTGTTATATAATTTTGATGGTTTGCCCTTTCCTTCCTGATCCACTTGTTTATTCTCCTGTACCATTATCTGAAATAGCTTTCTGTGTTTACACATAGGTTCTGTAAGAGTCCGATCCTGGGAATGATTACACAGCCCAAGCAGCAAGGTTACATGCTGGTGTTTCTGTCAGGATGTGGAGAGAGAATACTTCACACCTGGATTTACAATGGCTGGGGAGCCACTCCTGGTTGCCATTGACCAAAGGCTCCTGAATCCCCACTCCATTTGGAGCAATGGCTGTGGATCAAAACATCAGATGCTCTCCCACTCAAAACCCACCTGCAGGATAGTGGGAAAAGCTTTGGCATGCAGGAGGTGGGCTCATCAAATTCTCCCCAAGCTCTGGTTCTATTTCATCAGAGGGGGTAGCTCACCATGAAACTAGGGGGGACAGGATCAGTTAATGACTTGGGATATTTAGATGATTATTTGTGTTTTTTAAATAAAAACAAAAATTCTTCATGTAATTATTTATTTGGTGGGCAGGGGGGCCAGAGGAGCTCAATTCACCTTCTTTTTAAAACAGAACTGGGGATTCATAGAGTTTAAGGTCCGAAGGAACATTCCATCATCTAGTCTGACCTCCTGTATAACACAGAACATTAAATTTCACCGTTATCCCTTTATTCATCAAATAACTTGCAGCAGATAGAAGCATAATTTCATTTGTCTAAAGCATATCCACCAGAAAGGCATCCAGCTTTGATTTGAAGACATCATGGAGAACTTCCTTTGGCAGATGGTTACTCACCCTCACTTGTAAAAAACAAAAAATAAAAGGTATCTAATCATTTGAATTTGTTTGGTTTCAACTTCCAGCCATTAGTTCTTGTTATGCCACTCTCCACTAAATTAAAAAGCCCTTTAGTGCCTGGTACTTTCTCCCCATGAAGTTATTTATACACTATAATCAAGTCACTGCTCAATCTTCTTTTTTGATAAATTTAAACAGATTGAACTCTAAGTCTCTCACCGTGAGGTAATTTTCCAGCTCTCAAATAATTTGTGTGGATTTTTCTGCATCCTTTCAAATTTTTCACCATTCTTTTTAAAATGTGGACATCAGAACTGAGTGCAGTGTTCCGGCATTGGTCTCACCAATGCTGAACACACAGGTAAAATCACCTCCCTACTTCTACTTATTACTCCCCTGTTTGTACAAATATTGCAAAACCCTTTCTGCAACAGCATCTCATTGGGAGCTCATGTTCAGTTGCTTGTCCACTATGGATCCTAAATCACTGACTGAGTCACTGCTTTCCAGGATACAGTTTCCCGAGCTTTAGGTATGGCTTTCATTCCTTGTTCCTAGATGTAAAACTTTGCATCTGGCTGAATTAAAACGATTTTGTTTGACCAGGCCCATCTTATCAAGCAATCCCAATCACCTTGTATGACTGCCCTGACCTCTTCATTACTTACCACTCTGCCTATCTTTGTACATCATCCTGACTCTTTCCAAATACAAAATAGAAATATTTATTGAACACTTCTGCCTTTTCTGCATCGTTATGAACAATTTTACCATTTCCATCTAGTAATGGGTCTATACCATTACTAGGATTTCTTTTGTTCCTTGTTTTCTTAGAAAATTTCTTCTTGTCCTTTGCCCTAACAGCAATGGATTTTTCCCTGTTATCTGCAGCTTTCCTTATCAATTTTCTATACTTCATAACTTCTCATTTATGTCAATTGACATCTATTTCCCCTACTTTTCATTTGTTATATACTTGCATTTTTATTTCTAATAGCTGCCTTCAATTTGCCACCAAACCATTATTGGTTTTCAAACAAAGTTGTCCTTTTCTTCATTGTAGAATGGTGGGTTTTTTGGCCATCTAATACACTCCTCTTAAAGACCTCCCAATTCTCGTTCCCATTTTTCTGTCTAAATTTCTCCTTCCAGTCAATTTTGCTCATAATTTTCCTCAGCTTTGGAAATTAGCCCTTTTGAAACAAAGTGTGTAAATATATAAAACATTACTGGCTTGGACTGTCCTGTTTACCTATATTAAATGTCATATGGTTATAATCATTGGTTCCTAGGCAGCCACTAATTTCCAGCCAAGTGATCAATTCATCTTTATCCATCATAATGAGGTCAAAAATAGAGTAACCATAGAGACACATTTTGTGTTAGAAAATTATCTATAATTTTTTAGAAACTCTAATTATGTTTTATTCTAGCTGCATGAGATTGCTAGCATATGTCTGCCAAATTAAAATACCCTGAACATCACAATTTTCCCACACATTACAGACACGTACTTAAGGAGAAACTCATCCTGTTCTCTGGTTTAATTCAGTGGTCTGTAGTGGTCTACTCTGAAACCTGTAATAGAAGGTTAGCAGTACTATCTTCCCCCTCACCTCCTCCCTCCAGGCTTTGTTAGTTAGCACAATGCTCTATATGTATTCAAGCCTCTGTAGTTCTGGGTTATCAATTACTCTAAAACAGGTAATGGTATCTTTAATGTAGAGTGCCACCACCATACACACACCTCTTTTACCCACTGTATCCTTCCTGGACCAGTTATAACCAGTGATTTTAACATTCCAATCATGTAAATCATCCCATCAGCTTTCAGTAATACCAATTATATCTATTTTCTTCTCATCAGTGAGAATTTCCCATTTGTCTTGCTTGTTATCCAGACTCCTAGAACTGGTATTCAGGCAACTGAAAAAGAAAATCTACTCTTCACATTCTTTGCCACATTGGTTCAATTTGCTTGTCACATGCTGAGTTGGAGGTGTATCACAGTTGCCTTCTTAGCATCCTTCCCTTACAGTGTTAGTTTAATGTCCTTGTGGCTGCCCCAGCTAGTCTCCAACAAAGATTAGCTCCCTCAACCTATGAGATGCAGGTTGTCGTTCATACAGCCCCCTCTCTGTGACGGAATACATCTCTGTATTCACACCCTACATACTACTGTAATAATCTTTGTACAAGATATGCCTTGTATTTGAAAACTCATAGTTTGCTGGTTAGTATTGTCCTGATAAAATATGTGTGACAACATTGTATGTGACATTATAAGATTCCCCTATATGATGTTAACAACACATGTTCCAAACCTCACAGCCCTGCTGGGGGTTCAAACAGGTGAAAAAAGCAGCAGGGAACATCTTTTCACACAGATTTTTCATCTCCTGGCTCTCAGCTGTAAATGTTTTTCAAAGAGGGACTAAAAGACTACAAAAAGGAGGGCCAAACACCCCTTCCTCTCACTCTGTCCATCACATTCTCTGCACTTGAGCAGACAAGAGGAAACAGCTTTTGGACTCTGGCAGGGGAGTCCTGACCTGAAGAGTTTGGTCAGTAATCTTGCTAGAAGCATGTGGTGAGAAATTTTGCTTTGAATCTAATATAGTTTGCTATTTTAGGTACTAGAAGGTGTTTTATCTTAATTTTTCTGGTAACCATTTCTGATTCTTATGCCTCATTACTTGTACTCACTTAAAATCTCTCTTTGTAGTAAATATACTTGTTTTATTGTTTCATTTAATCCAGTATATTTAAGTTAAAGTGTCTGGGTAACTCCATTTATCATGATAAGCTCATATGCTCTTGGTTTTACTCTCTCCAAGTCTCTTATTGCCAATTCTTCCTCTTGTGGGGTCTAAGTAATGATTTCGCAATTTGGTTGTCCAAGAAGTCTTTGTTTTCTCACCTGCTGCATAATGTTGAAACTTGTTGTGACAGATACAGCACTTTCCTGCAATATCCTTGGAAGACCTTACTGTATTAAGTTTATGAATGATTATGGGCTGTGAGTGTACGTAACCTCTCTAGGGGGGAGATGTGACACACGTGAGATCTGGGAGTTCAAAAACCAATATGCACTTTTGCCAAGGGGTGGGAGCATGTAGGTTCTTTTATTGTTTTAATATTTTTCACTGTAATGCTTTTACATTCAGAACAAATGTGGTTGCTTAGAAGGAGCTTTATGGTAACTTACAACTGCGGGAAATACACTGGTCAGAGAGAAAGCAAAGTGCAGATGCTGACTTTTAGGCAGTCTGGCTTGCTGGGAGCTGTGCAATCTTAAAATCCTGTCAGGAGACAGTGAGATGTAGGTATCTGCTGAGAGGTGATGGCTAGGAGCTGGAAGTTTAAAGTGGGTGCCCTCGAGGGACCAGAGAGAGGGGGTAATGCAGGTGCAGTTACCTTGAAACTCTGACACTTGTACTTGCAGACAATGTATATTCTTCTTCAATATGGCCTTCGGTGATGTTCTGTACCTCATGGGAACATCCTGCACCCCCATGTTCATCCTTATAATATGATTATGTGGTATCCAATGCAAAGTTTGTCATGAAGGGTGTCTTCGGAAAGCTCACAATGCACTGAGCATTGTTGTTATAGTAATGTTATAGGTTGTGTGATACAGCATGGCCAGAGGGCAGCAGGAGAGTGTTAGAAGGGAGGGAAGAAAGTTTGCTATAGATTAATTAAAGCACCTGAAGCCAATTAGAGCACCTGAAGCCAGTCACCTGATAAAACCCCCCTGCTTCAATCAGACAAGAAAAGGAGTTGAAGTAGAGTGGATTGGTGTTGGAGCAGAGAGCAGTTTGGAGGGAAGCAGAGGAGAGTTTGGAGAAGTGCTGTGGTGGGCTAAGAAGACCAAGACCCTAGGTAAAGGGACACCTGGCTTCTGCAGAGGGAGGGTAGGAAGCCCCAGAAGCTGAAGGGCAGGAGAGGGAAGTAGCCCAGGGGAAGAAACCGATAGTTCAAGAGGTTTACCGCTATCCCTAGGGCTCCTGGGCTGGGACCTTGAGTAGAGGGCGGGCCCGGGTCCCTCCCTCTCCTCTCCCCTCCTCTAGGACACTTGTGGGGCAGTTAATACCCCAGTTCAGGGGCAAGAAACAGTGCCCTGAACCCTCCCCAAGAAGAGAAAGTGAGAGACCCATCAAAGTAGTGCAGGCAATTTGCCACAGTTGTAATTTCATGTATATAGTTATGAGGCTGAAAATGTGTCCTCATGGCTTAAAATAAGCCCATGCAAAAGTTCTCCAAGAGCAAAGGGGCAGTTCACACCTCATCAGGTCATGTATGGGACAAACCCAGCCCAGCCTCACAGGAACAAAGGACGCTGGCCTAGGCAGCAACAAAGGATCTGTTGGACTCTCAAGTGAGTCACCCCCCTTCCTTTGGTCAGTTTTGGATTATGATGAGGTAATGCTCATGTGACTCTGAAGCGGGGGGCGGGGGCAAAGCCAAGAGGGAAGAAAGAACATGATAAAAGGTAGAGACGTTTGCCATGCTCTTCCTCTCTTCCACCTCCATCACCACCAAGCAACAGAAGCACTGATCAAAGGGGAGAGCCTGGCTGAAGAGCAACCAGCCAGCCTGTGGTGAGACGCATCTAAGTTTTCAAGGGTACTGAAAGTGTTAAGATCAGCTTAGAATGCGTTTTGCTTTTATTTCATTTGACCAAATCTGATTTGTTGTGCTTTGACTTATAATAACTTAAAATCTATCTTTGTAGTTAATACATTTGTTTGTTTGTTTTTTCCTGAAGCAGTGTGTTTGGTTTGATGCATGTCAGAGACTCACCTTGGGATAACAAGCCTGCTACATATCAATTTCTTTCTTAAACTGACAAACTCATATAAACTTGCAGCATCCAGCGGGCATAACTGGACACTGCAAGACAGAGATTCCTAGGGTTGTGTCTGGGACTGGAGATATTGGCTAGTGTCATTCGGTTGCACAATCCAAGCAGCTTACATGCTAGATGCTTTACATGAACAGCCCAAGAGTGGGGGTTCTCACAGCAGGACAGGGTAAGGCTGGCTCCCAAGGTCAAGGACTGGAGGGACCTAGCAGATCACCAATCCAGATAACACCAGGGGAATGTCACACCTTCAGCTTGCTCTTCATGCACCAAAATTCTCGTCTGTCTTTTCGCAGAAAGGAAAACATAGCATATCCAAGGAAGGACACAGCAAATGTTCTCTAACTGTCCATATCTGCTAGCTATTTGAGCCATACCTAAACCAGGAGGAACCACACTTGCTCTCAGACCTCCTCCAGAACTCCCATTGCCCATTCCTGTTCACCTGTTTGAAGTAATTTATCTAGCCACAGTGCGTTTGCCCCACACTATCTCTAATAAGTGCCTTGGCATTGAATTGGAGAGACTACTCTTAATGGCTGTCCTTTAAGACTGCTATTGGGGTGGTGACTTTTCTTAACTGGACTGAAACTGACATTTTATGTAGCACCCTGAGCATCTTTCTGTGGACAACTGCTTTCAGTCACTATAAAGCTTGAACCAGAGATGTAAAACCTCCTCCACTGCATTATCAATCTTTTTTATTTTTTCACACAACACACAACTAACCTGTGAAACTTATTGCCTTGAGATGTTGCAATGGTCAAAAGTATAACTGGGTTCAAAAAAGTTCATGAGGCTAGGTCCATCAATGGCTATTAGCCAAGATGATCAGGGATGCAGCCCCAAGCTCGGGGCAACCCTGAACCTCTGGCTACCAGAAGCAAGGAGTGGAAGACAGGGTGGATCGCCTGTAATTGTTCTGTACACTCCCTCTGAAGCTCTGGAATGGGCCACTGTCAGAGACAGGATACTGGACATGATGGACCATGGTCTGCCTCAGTATGGAAGTTCTTATGTTCTTAATCGCCTGAGTGATATAGTGCCTACAAAGTAGAGCTGAGTAGAGTGGGATAAGTCTGTTTTGTGGAGGATTTTGATATTTCAAATTTTGTATGATTCGAATTCAAAACAAAAACCAAATTCTTCTAAATTCACTACAAAACAGAATCACAGGCTGCTCTCAACTCATGGACCTTGGAGGCTCTCAGCTTACTGTCAGCAGAGGAGACAGGCAAGTGTGCTGGCAGGATACAGGCAGTTAGGTTTTGAAAATCAGACAGTCTCTGCAGAAGGTTTCAGTTTTGACAAATTGGGAAATTCTAACAAAAAAAAGTCTTTTCTGAATTTTATGACGATCTCTACCACTGTGCACTGTGATTAGACAGCAAGGTGCCGACGCTGCAAAGTGCCAAGTGCACCCATCTCTTATTGGCTGCAATAGGAGTAGAAGGTGTTCAGTACTTTGCATCGTTCAGGCCCTAAAACTACACCAGAATGATAGTTTGTGACTATCCAGTTACTTTTGAAAATATATCTTGTGAGACAAACCAAACCAAAGCAACTGTAATACAGTCAGATCTGAGTAGGACTCTTTACCTGGTAATTGAATGTGCAGCATTTAAGATCCATTTGTACATGTTATTGTGAAGTTTAGTCATCTCAGAGGAAAAGGAATTTGATGATTCAATATTAATGAAGTCATCGTACATATTCCTTTGTACTCCCTTCAGGGCCATGGGAGAGTTCTGGTTTATCTCGCAGAAAGCAACCCTTTTCCAATTTTTTTGACCTGTAATATTCTTGGTTGCCCAGTCATTTGAGGCAGCTGCACCTTAAACTGATGCAAACAAAATCATTGGTGAAGATGTGCTGGAAAGTGCCCTTTCTGAAAATCAGCGCATAGAACCTTAAAAGCAGTCGGGTCACAGAGTAAGAACCAAGGGTTACACACCTGGGAGACGCACTTATTTGTACTCAGGTACAATGTTACTCTCACCAAGAAAAAGGTTGGTCAAATAAATGCATCTCAGTTCTCTCTAAATGTCTTATGGGCCCGAAATGCAAAGTAAAAGTCAGTCAAACCACCTTCTCTCACTTCTGCTTGAAACTAGGCTTGGGTACACATGAAATTGCTGGAGAGTTAACCTTATGAACAAAATCTTTTAACAAAACTGGGATAACTTTTAAGTACATAATGAAAAACAAAACCAGGAAAGTTCTTTTTGGGTGGGATTTTGTTGTCAACAATAGTGTAGCGCTGTAAAGAAAGGCTAATATATCTTTTATCAGATGGACTCCACCACAATCGCAGCAGGAAGTTCAGTCAATCTTTCTAATTTCAAGGCCCCTTTTCTCCAGAGAAAGATTTTAAGAATATAGATATACCTTGAGCTATCAAGTGTGGGAAACTGCTTTCGGCTAATATTAATTCTGAAAAACACTACTGAGCCCCATTAAGAGTTGTCAAGAGTTTAGATTTATCAGTCATTACCTGCTAGCAGGCATACATCATGACTCTTTATACTATTTCAATAGGTCTTTGTGACATCGATTTTAGCCATTCTGCTTGAATTAGAGCAGCCATACAGGCACTCTGAGTGATGTGACAGTGTAAAAGCAGATGTTACCATCATGCCTCTTTGTGTTCCTCTTGTGTTTCTTCAAATAACCCTTCTCTATCATAACTCAGTTAGTCAATGCTGAATGACATTGCCCACGTTATTCCTGAAGTATAAGAAAATGATCTCCAAGTAGAATCAATTGATATTCACAGGATGGAATGCAGCACAGTGGAAACATCAGTATGAGATAAACTGATTGATGTACTGTCGCAGTGTCAGAGATGCTGCCTGTCTCCATCTTATCAAAATACCGGTTTGTCTCGCTAAATATTTTAATGGATTCAGGCCTGAATTCACAAAAGGAGTTAGACACGTAAGTCCCTATTTTAGGCTCCTAAATCCCATTTTTGGCTCCACTTCTATGCACAAAACCCCTAATCCCTGTGATGTCTAAACTCACTCAGCACCTAAATTTGGAGAGTAAAAATTCCCTGGGTGCCTGTGTTTCTGCCTCTGGGAATACACACTGCTGCCTCCCTGTGGGCATCCGATCACCCATCTCCCAACTAAGCCCCAGAGCGATTTACAAATTGAGCAAGCCGAGTGGATCTCTTTACCTCAAGTGGGTAAGAACAAGAGAGTCTTAAGAACAGAATTTATTGAAGGACCATTAACACTGCATTTCACATAGTATTGCCTGACTGCTGGAAGTGGGGGAGACACTGCTTAGAATCTAAATAAGACGTATCCAACACAAAGTGGGTGGATCCAAAAGTGAGTCCGTTTTAAATGTAACCACTTGGAGATGTCTGAGCAATGTCAGCTGTATTGGCTAGATTTCTCAAATGTAAGAGGCAATACATGAAGCCAGTGAGTTTAGGTGCCTTAGTTCTGAGGTCATAAAGTGCTGAGAACCACTGCTCCCTACCTCTGAAAATCAGGCCCCTTTAAGTGACTCACATTGGGCACCTTAAAACTGAGGCATCCAAAAGCATTAGCTACATTTTGAAAAGCTTGGTCCCAGAGACATAGATGAGCTCTCAAATCTTACTAAGTAACTAAGCTTTCCACTGTATCACTAAAATCTTTTAACTACTTTCCCATAAGACTTTTTCTCTATAACCTACTTCTGTTTTGAACATCTTTATACTTGTCCGCATGAGTCTGACCTGGCTGCATGCATTCTGGAAATTTGGGCCACTGTTTATCATTCACTTTGACTGCACTGTTTAAGGAAATTCACACTTGGCCCAGCTTTTAAAAGCCTGTTACCAGGGGGTCCATTGCAGGCAAAGGTATTAGTCTTCATTTGCTGGGATCAAGAAAATGGAGAGTGTTTGAATCAGAGCTTCAGCATTACAAGTGTCTCATTGTTTTAAGCTGAAGGCCAACCACGGCTGTGGTTTCAACCGAAGTTTTTGTATTTATGCTTTGACCCTGTGTCATGCAAGTGCGCCCAGAATGGAAGTGGAGATGCCTGGGAGAAAGCATTTGTTACTGTTGCCATAAGAAACTCAAATATATTATTACTGTAGTGACACAAGAAAAAATAAATCCAGTTAATACTAACTATTTAGAATCACCTGCCTACTCGTAGTAATTATAAAGGACTAAACTTTCTCTCATCAGTCACAGCAAAGGATATAACAACTTCCTGACACCTCTCTCCAAAAGAGAAGTCCCTTCATTCCATAGAGTTTTAATCTAAAATTATGTTTTAGTCTCATATAATGGGGGTACACACAAAAAATCCCTATCAAAACCTAAAAATTCTCTCTTTGACTAAGTGGCAGTACTGAATAATAAATGTGCATGTGCCCCCTGTCCTGTCTCTTTGTGGAATTAAAAAGTGCTCTGGGGATCTGTTTGAATAACAAAAAGAACCATTAATCTGCAAGTTGGGTGCTTGATATCACTCATGCAGCTCATGAGATCACTTTGTAGCTCCATCAGGAGGCAGACAGGGGAGTCATTATGAATAATTACAATGTAATACATATACAGTGTAGGTATATATAGTGTCTTGCATTCCAAAGAATTCCAATTTGTTATACAGTCTGATATTTTAAGAATCATTTACATGGGATGAAACAACTGTCATTCTGCTAAAGCACACTTCTATTTTCTTAAAGAGGTTAGCGTCCCAGATACAGCTAGTCCATTGCACTGGTAACAGGAGGGAAGCCTGCACCAAGGTCATGTACTACCTGAATGCTGTAGAGCCCAGGTCTGAGTGGCATCCCCAAGTGTCCCTTTGCAGTGGGACCAAGGCAGTGTTTTCCCCAGGAATTGAAATTAGGGGAGTGTTCAAATTTACAGGGGGAGAGGGGGTCAGGGCCGATAAGGGGTGAGACCGGGAGGGAGAAGGTGGGCTGTATGGCACCATAGTAAAAACTGAAATATGTTTCATGACCATTTTATTAGATTTTAAAATCATCTCACAAATTAAAGTTGGCTACTCAAGCATTCTATGAAGCACATCATCTACATCCTTCTTGGTTTCTTGTTATAATTTTGCACAACTCTGTTAATGAACTTCTTGAATGCAATGTGTTCATCTTTGGTGGCTTCTCGTGTGTCTGGTACTTCCATTCCTTCAATTGATATGCTCTTTAGTTCATTCACATGATCAGGCAGAAGGTGACTTCTTTCAAAACACAAAATTCTATTCAATGGTGTAAAAGAACGCTCAACTGTAGTTGTTGTTACTGAGAGTGGCAAGAGATGAATTCCTACTTCTTTCAGCCCAAGAAACATAGCATAAAGATCACGTCAAGCCACTAGTAATGATAAAAAAGACGTTGAAGTCAAATCTTCATTCATTCGTCATATGATATACCACTCTGTGTTCAAATTCTCTATTCTGTCCTGAGCACATGGCAGCCCCATTGCTGGTAGTGCCTCACTCCACTCAACTGTCGGTGTTTTATAAGACAGGGATCTGTAAAAGCTACTTAAAGGTTGAGTAGAATCTAGAAGTCGCTTTTGTAGATTTTTAAGAATCAAGTCTGTGTACTTTTTCAGTTGTCTTAACAAACACTTCTTGTCCTCTTCACTTAAAGATTCAATATAAATGCCTTCATTAGTCAACTTCTGGACTAAAGTCTTTGCTTCTTCCAGTACTTTTTCAATGGATAGCTCTCTGATTGATCCAAATGTAGCTTCTATTGCTGAACAAAGATCTACTACTGTTGTAGCAGATGCCTGGATGGCATTGTTTAATGACCCAAGTGGTTTCAACAGTAGATTTATAAGAGAGAGAATGTCAATAGTCTTCTCTGAACGTAACAGCAAAAGTAATCCACCAGCCTCACTACTTAGATCCATCCCATCTTGGTAGATACTTTCCAAAGCCAGTAATAATGGCTGGAATTTTAAGACAACAGCCAAGGATCACTCATGAGAAAGACAGAGGGTTTTCCCAGGTTGGACTAATTTGAACTTCAGTCCCAGTGTATCTTCTATATTTTCCAAGATAGTCAGTCTTTTTGGACTCTTGCTGAAAAAAGAATATGAAGACATTAAATGTATAGCTTTTTTAATGTCTTTTGAAGAATCTGCAGCTCGTACTAGCGCTAGTTGGAGTAGATGGCCTCTGCAGTGTGTATAGGAGAGATTAGGTTTACACTTTTCTCTGAGCAAAGCTTGTGCTCCACCATGTCTTCCAGAGAAGTTTGCAGCTCCATCAAATGCACAAGCAGCCATCTGTTTGGGGTCCCATTGACAAGCATTTAACTCTTCTAAGATGTGGGTTGTCACAGATGCAGCCAATCTGTCTTCTATAATTTGAACACCTAGAAATGCATCTACTGGCTTACCACTGATACCAAGATAATGTACACAATGACTTAATACTTAATGACCATTTGCATTGGTGCATTCATCAGCCATGTATGCAAATTTTTTGAATGTGGTGAGAGAGTTCTTCACTTTTTCAACTGTTGAGTCTTTCACTGTTGCACCACATGCATCTAGCCAGTCAGTTGAGTTTCTTGCAGAAACATAGTGAGCATTTGCTGGTCTTGTTCAGAACCAGTGTTCAACTTCAGGATGAACAAGGGACAATGCACTTAACATTGGCCTCCAGTTTGTAGTGTGTGGTATCTCTTGCTTACCTGGAAAGTGTGATGCCACAGCCATGTTTGTTCGCATGAATTGTGTTGTGTCTCCAGCATTCTTAACAGCCTCATTAACACACACACACCGGTGTTGTCCTTGGTCAGTAGAGACTCAGAGTTTAGAGCTGCTTTCACATGAGTTCACCTCCCAGGTGGGGAGCAAGGCAGTGCCTTGCTCGTTCCTCCAGCTGCTCACTGTTTGCTCTGGCCACTGTTATTTGTTGTGCCACCGTTCACCCCATCGCTCTGTTGCCAATGTCCCTGCACCGCCATCTTCTGCTGCCACCTGCCACTGTGACCTCTGCTAGTTGGTCTCTTGAGGTTCCACTCAGGTCTCAATGATTTCTGCTGAGCTCTCACTGGGGGGAACCTCGCTGCTAGTGCAGACTGGGCCGTCTCTTCCACAGAAACACTGTCCCACAGCAGGTCTCAGCGCTTAGACCTGATTATCAGTGATTTCAGCTGTAGTGGTCACTTAACAGAACAAAAGACTATCTATGGAGCCTAATCAGCTCTGTCTTTAAATAGTGGAGAGGGGCAGGTCAAATAGTACTCTGACTCAGGCAGACCATCAAGCAAAACACCTGTCCCCACCCTCTCTCTTGATGCCCCCAATCAGCAGAGGCTAAGTACAGTTCTACTGCCCTTTACTCATACAATAAGAATAACAACATTTCTTTACCCCCCGCATTCAAGGGATTTGTAACCCAACCCAGCCAAAATCTATCACTTGGGCAACACAGCTCTGTTTGCTGGACACCTAGGTAGATTAGGTGTGAATGTAAATACAATCTGGTCCTGAAGCCTTCCCCCCCCCCCCCCCGCCAGCCCCCAGCTCATCACTGGCTGTCAGGAAGAGCTCATTTAGACTTTGCTTACAAATCATAATTTGAAATTATTAGGTTGGCCAACATCACTGAAATGAAAGGGGGGAGGGATAGCTCAGTGGTTTGAACACTGACCTGCTAAACCTAGGGTTGTGAGCTCAATCCTTGAGGGGGCCATTTAGGGATCTGGGGCAAAAAAAATTGGGGATTGAGCAGGGGGTTGGACTAGATGATCTCCTGAGGTCCCTTCCAACCCTGTTATTCTATGAATGCACGGACATGATCATAAAAACAACAGCTGTACAAGGAAGCTAATCTATGTTCATACTTTTCAAATCTATTATACTTTTTCAGAGACATATATTTTATGATACACTTTATATGCTTTTAAAGTGTGTATTAATGTTTCAATTTCAATTCAAATTTCCAAACAATCACTATATTGGCAACACTGCATGTAACTAGTTCACAAAACTGGGCTGGGGGGGGGGGGCATTGGGGAAATTCAGTGGGGGTGTAGGGAAATCCCTGGACCTAGGATTATAGTGCATGGGAGCAATGGGGAGGGCCCACTAGAACTACCACCACTGATCACAGTCCCCCAAAGAGTGGAAGCATATTAGAAGTGGGAGTCAGAGTTGCTGCTTGAAGGGATTAGCTGCCATAAGAATCCCACACACCAAGCCTGGCTACTCACACTGGTGTATGGGAAAGAATGTGTGGATTTGTATTAGAATATAGAGATGAGCAATAACATTTCATTTGGAAATCCACACTCAGAAGTTAAATGGAATATGCAGAATATCAATAACACATTATAAAATTGTCACTCTCTGCATTGCGAGTGAAGAAATTTTATTATAGAGGGAGCAGATGGAGAACCCGGGGAGAGGGGCAATGGATATAATTAACAATCCCCACCAAAGGGGAAAAAAGCAGAAGCAAAAATTACATAATGTGTATAAAATTTACTTAACTGGAATTTGTAGGACAGCAGTCAGTAAAGAGTTCAACGTATTTATGTTTTGACAAAAAGCAGATATCACTTTCCACAATGAAGGCAATAACAGCCAGGCATATGCAAAACAAACAATGAATGAAATGAGTCCAGTGCCGGAAAAACACCATCTGCTGTTCATCAGACGAATGCAAAGAAGCTATATGAAGCAGTCACCTTCAAGGCCACTTAAAATTAGTATAGTGAATCTGATGGAGAAAATTCTTTCTAAAAGTCATGAAAATATAGAAGTCCAGTCAGTGAGAGTAAAGAGAAAATGTGCTTATTATAGCTAGGTCATGCTTGGGGTTATTTATTAGCAACAGTAAATTTTTCACATGAACTTTTCATGATTGTTATGAACGGGACCACACTAACAACAGAAAAGATGCAAATGCACACATAAATGTACACAGTAGGAGTTGTAAGAAGTGATTTGATACTAATCTAAAAGCAGCTAGATGGGGAACAAATTTCTGATAGGAGACAGCTACTTAATCTAGCGAAAGTTTAAATTATACAAACTCAAATTAGAAATAAGGCACACATTTTTAACCATTGGAACAATTTACCCAGGAATGTGGTGGATTGATTCTTCATCACTTGGAGTCTGTAAGCCATGACTGGATATATTGCTAAAAGATATGTTATACTGCAACCAAAAGATGTAGACTAGAGGCAGAAATTACTGGGTGAGGTACTTTTGGCCTGTGTTATGCAGGAGATCCAATTAGAGGATCATAATGGTCCCTCTGCTATTAAAATCAATCTATGAAGAGTAAGCAACTACAACAAAACTCAAATATTTTATTGTCACAGACCTGTTTAAGCTCCCCCTGCTAGACCCACACACTGGGGTCAATGTGCTTTTAAGCTCCCCTAAGCCTCAGTAGGCTCCAGCCACTGTCTCTGGCTCCAGCATCTCTGCCATACTTCGTAGGCACAGACTCTGTCTGTTAACCTTTTGGAAGTGGGAACCCACAGCTGTAGAGCCCCAAGACCTGCAGTCATTTGCAACAACATGTGGCTGTGGGGTTGCCCACTGGATGGAAAAATCAATGTAAACATATTGGAAACTTGATAAAATATAATTGTAGGTGCCAATATTTTTTTTAAGAGGTGGGAAATAGACAGGCTTAAGAGTCAGTCCTGTCCCTCTCTTTCTCCTGCTCTCCACAGGCAATTCCTTTAAATATTATTAAATTCCTGTATTAAACACACTTCCTGCAGGACAGAGAGAATTTTAAAGGGCCAGGCCTATAGGTCAGGTTTCTAATGGGCATAGTGCACATACTAGTGAGTGTCACTGAGTTGGAATAGAGACCCCAAGAACTGCTAGTAGGATTAGTCTATGAGGCATGAGCTTGTTGGAGAGTGTGAAGCATGCTGCCAGAGCTCTGCCAACAGTGGTTGGACCTGTTCCTGTGTGTGCCTGAACTATACGATACCGAAAAAAGACAGTGGATATGTTGCAATTTGCCCATTTCAGTCCATTTCTGGTTGACGTCACATATTCAAAAAATTCAGAAACAGGCAATTTTCTTGCGACTACAGTGTTAGCACTGTATTTATCACTGTCAATATAAAAATATACTTTCACGTTTTCATAATTGCAACAGAACCCTCCTGCAATGTAGAAAGATTTCTCTGGCATAACAAAACCATCCACAAAAAACAAACACAGGATTTCTTTACACATTCTTAGATATTTTTAATTCATCACATTTATTTTTGTAGCAAAATGGCCATATTAATTAAAACACACTAATAAAAAATAAATGTGGGTTGACCTGACCTGATTTGAAGATATGGCCACTTGTTTTAGTGCCTATTTTAGTGCATTCTTTTGATAATTGGGCCCCATTTGCGGGTGCTGAGCCTTTCAGAAGTTTGGGTCTAATTCATCATAGTTTTTCAAAGACAGACAATTGTGATTACATAGTTTAACTGCAATGGCAAAATTCATATCACAACCCAGTATACACCTAGCGTTGACTTCAGAAGTCACTCTACAGTAGTGTTAAATCAAGAGTCACCAGTGTCAAACAAGTGTATATGAGAACAGAAGCCAGCAACTAATGGAAACTATTTTCTTTCTGTCCTTGACCAACACTGATAAACTGATCCAGACAGTTAAGTAAATGTTATTGATATTGTATTATTATAAATTATTAATTGTTGTGGAAAAGTATATGTAACTTGCCCTAAATTGTTCAGCCTACGCAAGGAACAGAGTAGCTTGGTCCATATACAGTACTTTGCCAGGAAGTGCCTATGCTGTCTATATCAACTGCATTTAATAATGCATGTGTACTAATAATCTCATATTGCTCAAGCTATTTGATTGTGCTGGCTCATGAGAATCCATTATTTACAAAGCTGTTTTTTCTATTTTACTGTCATGTTTTCAGGACCAGACTCTTCTCTCAGTTACACAGATGGTACTTAGAGAGTGACTTCTGAAATCAACAGAATTCATTTTGGCGTATACTGGGATGAGATATGGATCTTGCCACTGGAGCTCATGCAAAAACTATGGGATCAGAACAGTTTGCCTTTGCTTCAAAAACTATAATACAGTAGAACCAAGCTTCCAAAAGTGCTCAGCACCCACAACTGGGGACAGATTTTCAGAATAAGACAGCTCCCATTGAGGCAGTAAAGTAGGTGGACGGATTTTCCAAAGAGCACTGCACATTTGATGCACACCTCACAAAACCCCCTCTTTGTAGCTACCTGGACCTTAGGACTGGGTGTACAGGAATAAGTGAAAGCTGCACACTTGTTTACTCTTCTCTCCCTCTACTGCCCTACATCCAGCCCAGGGCAGAACCTGGTGGAGAAGGTTCTGCCCACCTTAGCACAACTGAGCTGGCATAGAGGAGTTGTAATTTGATGCTGGTAGAGGCCAGAAGCCAATTACTGCCTAGTTCACCCCTTCACCCCAGGAAGCAAGGGAGAATCAGGGATGAAAGTGTCCATCTGAGAATTATCACAATGCCTCTTTAGTCAACTCCTGGGATGGTGCGATATATGGACCACCTCTGGCTCAAGGCTGTGCAAGATCTTAGGTTCTCAATGGATCTGACCACTCTCCAGTTTCTCATGGGTAGATTGAAGGGGAAGAGTCCTATGGTTTTTTTTTACTGAAATATTGTATGGAAAAGTTTTAGAACCACTGCCTGAGTGTGTAGTCTTCAGAGCATGGATGGTCTATATTTCCATTGTTACAGCCTATTGTCTGCACTTAACTAATAATAAGCAAAATCTTGCTAGTAGAATAACATTGCATCCTAAAATAATGTTATTCAAGAGACATGTCAAGTGAACCATTAATAGATAACATGTGTAAGCTTTTCTATATTGAATACATACATGCCTTTCAATTATTAACAGACACCTGTTGTAAACCCATTCCTAAATATGAAAGTTGGATGGAATTTTTTAAAACATCTAAGTGAGTTAAAAACACAACGGACCTTCACTGGGAGCTGTGGCCTAATTCACTTAGGCACTTTTGTAAATCCCACTGTGACACTGGCAGTCCAGGTCATGCTAGAGTGTATTCAGGTCACTTCACTTGTGTATTAGTAAAGATCAAAATGACTGTAAATGTAAGAGTGTATATTCAAGTGTTTAAACTTCATGATAACTAGTGGAATGTTACTTGTATTGTTTTCATTTATCTGTTCCTGTTATAATGTAGTAGCAAATATTTACATTGTGTATACCCTTGTAACTCAATTACCCATCAAAGAAATCTTGTGAAATGGTAACAGGAGATGAGCCAGGCTAAATCTTTATAGATGAGAAGGGTTCGGGTACTGCTTTTACCTGTAAGCTTTTGCTTTTGTACATCCAGACAGCCAATTTCTCCTCTGGCTGACACTGGTTTTACAATAGCTAACCTCTGTTGACTTCAGTGGAGTTACTTCTGGTTCACACTGCCATAAGAGTGGAATCCAATCCATTATTTTTATGCTGCCTGAGTGCATCTAGTTCTCTAAATGCTCAAATCTAATCAACTTTTAATTCTTAAAAAGATGGAGGAGTGCTTGATCATTCTTGGGCAAGTAAGAAAGCGTATTAAGGCCCATATTTTTGACATTTGCTCTCTCTTTCGAAACACTGAGATTCATGGAAGTACTGACAATGAAAAGCATTACTTCATTACATTATTTTACAGCATCAAGAAATGCCAAAACAAACAGAGTGGTGGCAATATTTCCAGGAATGATGAGAAATGGCATTGTTTGAAATACCCATGGAAATACCCATTGTTTGAAATACCCATGGCAGTGGCTACCATCGATGGTCCTCCCAGGTAATGGGTATTTACTGGTCTTGTAGTCCCTTCTATTAAATTATTACAAGCAAGTGATTGTCTTTAACCATTTTAAAACAGATATTATCTTTCATTTTATTATATATGTGGCTTGCATAAGCCAGGCACATTTTTCAACAGAAGATAAAAGAGAACATTGTTTCATATCCTTTTTGCAATGGCAAAACCAATTACGTTTCTCAAGCATGTATTCCTTCCATTATTTAACTAAGGTTTGTAATGTGCTTTGAGATCAACAGATAAAACATGCTAGAGAAGTACAAAGAATTATTATATTATCATCATTTATTAATGAAGGTGGATAGTTTCAAAGGCATAAATGGCAAGTTATGGCAGAAGCATGGTATATGATTTATTTTGTAAGGGTCTACACCAACGCCCCTGAAAGTCAGTGGGAATCTGCTCCTACAGAACAACCCTACTGAAGTCAATGGAGCTGGGCCCTCTGATGCCAGTGGTGAATTTGGCCCATATACTACCACAAGAGGTCTCTTTGTACCTGTTGTTTTAAGAAATTATTTTGATATATTAATATTTAGCAATCCAAGAACAGAAGGGATGAAAGACAATCATTAATTTTTAGCATGACCGTTTTTGTTGCAGGGGAGAATACACTGTGTGATATCATATTCGTTCCAAAACAGATTACATCAACAGTATCATCACCAGTTACTTAAATATCATAGACTAGATTTGGACAGATTTCTTCTTAAAAAATATGGAAATATGTTCTCTTAGAGAAGAAACATTTTCACTGAAGTCTTCACATGGCATTAAATGCACAATTATGGTGAAACAGGAACAATATTTAAACGATTCTGGAGCTCCATGGACTAGTAGGTGGAAATTTTGTCTTTCAAGTCTATTTCAGACCAACCGGGGGGGGGGGGAAGGATTTATATAAACTACTCATTTTTAACAGAATAGCAAGCAGGGAGAGGATTTACTCTCAGGAATTTTCCAATTAGGTACTATACTATACTTCCCATTTTCTCATGCCTTTGGAGTACATTGTTTCCATCCACTACCAATAGGTAAGAGTGGCTAGCACCATGTGCAATATTGATATAAAGAAAACATTTGCACTGCACATGTCCTTTGACTACAGTGTAAAGGGTTGTTCCCCCTACACAAACACTGAGGCTATTTCTACACTAGCGCAGTAAGTCTACCTAAGTTACGCAACTCCAGCTATGTGAACAATGTAGCTGGAGTTGACATAGCTTAGGTCGACTTACTGTGGTGCCTACATCATGCTGGGTCGACAGGAGACACTCTCCTGTCGACTTAGCTTACTTCTCTCGTTCCCGGTGGAGTACTGGGGTCAACCAGAGAGCGTTCTGCCATCGATTTAGTGGGTCTTCATTAGACCCACTAAATCAACCCCCCGGTGCATCAATCGCCACAGCATCAATCCTGCAGTAGTGTAGACATGGCTTGAGGCTGCTCTGATTTATACCAGCTGCCAACAGCTCCAAGGAGCTGAAACTGCAGCAAGGGTCTGGTGAAGTGTCAGGCCATCCTGTCTACACTCCATGTGCTGGCAGCAAGCTGGGGTGCAGGAAGAGGGGCAGCAGAAAATGTTGTAGTATGGAGGCATCAGAGCAGGAGCCTCTAAACTGGCTCTGCATCACTGGAAGTACCCAGTGGAGTGTTGATCAGAAGAGGACATCCTAGACCTACCCTTTCACTTTTCAGAGTAGTGTACATTGATTTCATCACACAACAGCCAACTAAGCCCATAGGATTGCCATGCCTAAAACTGCATGAAAAAGCATTTGAACATTTTTATTCCCTGTTAGTTTCTTCCAGCAATGAACTAGATGTTGCAGTAAGTGAGAATTGTAGGGTATGAACGAATGCCTCATTGCTGAACACTAATTAAAACGCATCTTAAATCACAATCAACTCAAATTTGGTGGTAACCATTGTGACAGGGTGGGGCCAGATGGCTATAGGAGAGTAACAGAAGGCAGATATATTAACCCCAGGCTAAGTAGGTTCCTTTTCCCTGGGTAAGGTAACAGGGAAGGTACCAGAACAATCAGGAACCTTCTGGAGACAATTAAGACAGGCTGATTACAACACCTGCAGCCAACCAAGAAGCTGCTAGAATCAATTAAGGCAGGCTAATCAGGGCACCTGGGTTTTAAAAAGGAGCTCACTTCAATTTGTGGTGTGCGTGTGAGGAGCTGGGAGCAAGAAGCACTAGGAGCTGAGAGTGAGAACGCGGACTGTTAGAGGACTGAGGTGTACAAGCATTATCAGACACCAGGAGGAAGGTCCTATGGTGAGGATAAAGAAGGTGTTGGGAGGAGGCCATGGGGAAGTAGCCCAGGGAGTTGTAGCTGTCGCACAGCTGTTCCAGGAGGCACTCTAGACAGCTGCATTCCACAGGGCCCTGGGCTGGAACCCAGAGTAGAGGGCGGGCCCGGGTTCCCCCCAAACCTCCCAACTCCTGGTCAGACACAGGAGGAGTCGACCTGGACTGTGAATTCAGAAAAACAGCCAAGCTGACGGCTGCCGTGAAGCTTCAAGGCGAGCAAATCCACCAATAAGCGCAAGACCCACCAAGGTAGAGCAGGAACTTTGTCACACCATACATTATTTCTACCAAAGGCCCAAAAGTGGAACAGCTAATTTCATACAGATTAGAATGGAGTGTATTGGTAGAACTGTATGGGAAAACCCACTCAACTTAGTTTAAAGGCTATGGTATAAATTTAACCCATAACATAATGAAGAGGGTTAGTGGCTGCAGTGCAATGGGGTGAAGTGAAAGCCAGTGCAAGTGTGTGGCTTCAGGGAGGCAGATACAAATAAATTCAGCACACAGGAGTATGGGAAATGAATTGGGAAAGGAAGACAGCAGTATGGATGCAGACATGTGTAATCCAAAGAAAAATATTTAAACAGAATATGTCTGTGCTGCAAATTTTGTTACAAATAGCAAAACCTAACCCAAATTATTAAAAAACCAATATGATCAGAGTTCTTCAATCTGAGAAGACACTGAACTGCTAATAGATTTCAAGTATTTATGAGGAACAGATTCATACACAAATCACCTCATAAAAGTTTCATATGCACTCCAAGGAGACAAATTTTAGAACACAGTTTAATAATGCACTACAGTACATTAAACCAAACCTATGCGGAAAAAAGTATTGTACTCCCAGACTGGCCTATACAGAAGAGGCTGTATAAGTTCCCAAGACTACGTTTGCTGAACATTTTCATGAAGTTTCCAACACTTTCCGGAGGTGACTTAAAAAAACACATTTTTTAGACTGGCATGCAGGACTCTAAGGTTACAGAAACAAATTGCAATTAAAAAGGGTGTAAAAAGGAAAGGTCATGTAAAATGAATAGGAACATGACCTACCCTACACAGCACTGATGTATAAAAACTTACAGGATGGGAAGGCGCCAGCCGCATGCTTCCCTATCTAATCAGCTGTGCCTGTGATAAAGAAGGAAATAAGTTAAAGGGAGGAACTCTTCAACACTTAAACAATCCCCAAGACTCCAGTCCTGCAGTAGTTGTATTGTGTCTTTAGGATTCAGGCCAACTGAATAGCTAAAACTGTAAAAGAAAATTTAGCAGTCATCCATTGTCCACTTCATGTTTGTTCATAGATAAAGGCTTGCTTGTGCAGGGATGATAAATACTATTCTTCACAAGTTATACAGTGAGGCAAATTCTGCATCACGTAGCCCTGCTACATGACCAATGCTGTACAGCTCCATAGAGGGCAGTACAGATGCTACTGCTGTAATGACTTTCCTATTCCCTTCTGTCAAAACACCTCACTAATGTGTCTCCTGTTCCAATTCTTCACCTTTCGTAGTAATACATTGGGATGTATCTGAAAGAGGTATGCCTACTTAAAACTGGGTTTGGTAGCAGTAATATTAATTAATTCCCTCAAATTTCTAAAAAGCAACAGAGTGTCAACGGATTTAAGATCTCTGTACCTTAGATTCATAGAGATTAAGGCTGGAAAGGACCACTAGATCATCTAGTCTGATCTCCTGCATATCACAGGCTATTAAATTACACCCGGTTACTCCTGTATTGAGCCCAATACCTTATGTTTGACCAAACCATAACTTCCAGAAAGGCATCTAGTCTTGATCTGAAGGCATCAAGAGATGGAAAATCCACCACTTCCTTTGGTAGTTTGTTCCAGTTAAACACCCTCACTGTTAAAAACACGTGCCTAATTTATCATTTGAATTTGTCTGGCTTCAGTTTCCGGCCACTGGTTCTTGTTATGCCTTTCTCCACTAGATAAAAGAGCCCTTCAATACCCAGTATTTTCTCTCCATAAAGATACTTATACATCATAATCAAGTCACCTTTCATCTAGAGCCTGGTGTCCTCTCCTATTTCCATCTGCTGCCTGACTCTGGGGGTTGCTCCCTCTGACTCTTTTTTGCCTGGACAATTTTTGTAAAACGGCTGTTTATTGCTTGGGTCAAATTCTGCCTTCACTGACACCTGTGTAACCCCACTGTCTTCAAAAGGGTGGCACAGCTGTACAGGAGACCATTAAAACAGGTTTTTTATCATCCATACCTTTTAAATTTACCTTGATAATTTCCTATTCCAATTATAGGGAATGCTGTAAATTCTGCACCACAGATAAATACAAGCAGCTAAGAAGTAGTGGTCATTTGGCCAGCTTAATCTAGAGGCAAGAGTTCCGTTAATTCACAGAATAGGGTCAAGTATTGTGAAAGCTGAGTCCAGCCCTTGGGCTGTCTGACTTTGGTAGATGAGGTCATTTGTTACAATAAATGGGCTTCCCTATATTTATTGTTATGATACTAAGAAATCAATATTTCTGTATTATTTTGGGGTTGCATAAGGGAGGGGAATTTTGTGGGCAAGAGGCTATTTTTGTTGCTTCCATAGGGGCCCCTTAAGGTCTAGCTAGGTGCTCCCTTTCTATTATTGTAGAAATCCAAAGAAACAGGCATATGAAACTTGTATGGCCGGGCAAATAGTAGGAGAATGGAGTAAAGAAGGGAGATTGGCGTTTCTATAAAAAGAAAAGGAGTACTTGTGGCACCTTAGAGACTAACAAATTTATTTTAGCATTTCTATGACATCCACCTCAACCTCCTCTAACCCTAGGCAGGGTTGGGGCAGTACTGCTCTCCCACCAAACCTGTGTGAATTCCATATTTACGCTAATACTGCTCAGGTCACTGTAACCTGCCCTACTTGAGGAAAGAGCGAGCTAAGGTCCAGAGGCAGGCAGGGGAATTCCCTGGTAGCATGGTTGGTCAAGAGCATTACAGCAAGAAGTTAAAGGAGACCAAGAGACCAGCAAGGAAACACAAATCTCTGCCCATATGGTCCTGTGCCTCCAAAAATTCTGGTTTTATATATAATTCATGCATGAAAATACATTTCTGTGATTTGCTCCCTTGACTCTGAACAGCACACTGCCCCAGAACTGTGATATATTTGAAATGACCAGACTGGCTTTGATTTAATAGTTGTTTTTCTCATTAAAGTGAGCTGTTTATACAAAGATATCTTGCTTAAACAAGACAAGCTGCTCCACTACAGAAGGAATTCATTAGTCGTCGTCATAGCTGATGTACAACAAATTTCAGGTCCCTGTTTAACAGATTTTGTGTAATTTTTAAAAGCTCCAAAAGAAGGTGCACTTTTTAATTTGGGAACGTTCAGAAGTGTTTGATTCAGAAAGGACAGCTTGATTTTTATTTTCTTCTTTGAAATCTGAGAGCAAAAGAGAATGATCAAAGTGTCTGAATATTTCAATGTGATTACTGCAATTGAAACAAATTATATCTATATCTAAATAAATGCCTCTAGCTTGTAAAAGCAATAGCCTCTATAAAGACAGTCGGAGATATATTTTGTAGCTTGCCCTGTTTACTATAATGAGCCACTACTCTTTTGTTGTGAAGAGTAAAGTACATATTTTAGAAGTCATCTAACTTTTGATACTTTCCTGCACTTCCAGATATAAAGCCACAAACAATACAGTAAATAAAAAGAACTAGCACCTGCAGTTGTACAGATCATTTTAATAATGGATTTTGAAACTCACCAAGGTTCATCAAACCTCTGAATGAATTTTAAGAAGATTTGCCCTAGACCTAAAACAACAACCAAGATAATTTTCACTTGTGTTCAGGTTTCATTTGAGGGTGACCAGCCTAGGATCGCCTTTCTTCCTCCCATAAGCTAGACTATCTCTCCCTTCAGACTGAATTATCTTCTCGGAGGTCCACTCACTTGATTCCCCCTCCTGTATATTTTTTGAAACTGGCATATAAGATGTATTTCATTAAACACTCTCTTTAGCATCTTCTGGGGGAAGGCTACAGGCAGGCTGCAGCATCAGGACTGAAAACAGAGTGGTTTCAGTGGAGTATGAGCATATTTGACTCTATAAGGATAAGAGAATCCACTAGGCCAAAAAAGACAATCTCATTTTCGTGAGACACTAGAATGAGAGATATCAGATGGTAACAACATATAGGTAACACATATGAACTGTTGACCTGGAGGGCAAAGATCCTTTATCTCTTTTTACATAGGCAAATACACAAATGTATTAAAGTAATCTTATCCCAACTATTCAAACTTCTTTAGTCTTCAAAAACTGTATTCTAACTCATAAATTAAGAGGCACAAAAATGAAAAAAATCAATGAAGGGTAACCATACTTCTCAAACTTCTGAGATGATGTGGACTTGTATGGAGCCCCCACTGTAGCAAAGTTATGAAGGCTGGCCCTGCCCACCCATTGGCTCGGGATTAGCAAGCAGAAGGAGCTGGCCTCTCCAGGCTTCCAGAGCTCTGCCTGGCTAAAGAGCTAGCAGGAAATCCAGCCCCTACTTCTTGCTGCAGATAGGAAGATAGGGTTGTCTTTCGAGTAAGGAATATATGGGCTGCAGCCATGGCACAGTGCTGCTGCAGGGAGACAATAGGCCATGAGTCTGAACTTCAGGCTGGAGAAGAGGCCGAGGGAATAGCCTGTCTGCGTGGCCACTGTGAGCATGCAGTGCACATGAGAACCACCCAGAGCCCAGATGACGGCCTGATCTGTGACTGAAGGACTGATGCTGAAGGGGCTTTTGGACGGTTTGTTGACCAGTAAAGGCTCTGGAGTGACTTCTGCATGAATTCCTGCCTCGCGAAAAGTTGTAGGGGAGAGTTTGGAACTAACATACAGTAAAAGGAGCCACGGTATCACTTAAACTTTCGGTAAAGGGCATGGATTGGTTCTCATTATAATTGATTGGTCCATCCCTAGTATAGTTGAACTATGCAGTCCTCTCATCAAATCTGTCTTTAAGAATGTTGGCCATATTCTCAGCTGATAGCAACTGGTGTAGCTCCATTTACTTCAATAAGGCTATGCCAATTTACATTAGCTGAGGATCTGTTCCTCCATTCTTCCCATTTTAAAATAAATTGTCATTGTTTGAAACAGATGTGTTTATTTCAATCTGACAGAATCAAATATGTCAGTGGAGTTATACCAGGTATAAACTGGTCCCTTAACTTAAATGGAGGTAGAATGGTTTTAAGTCAATAAGTAATTAGAATAACGTTTCAAATACATGCAATCTGGAGGAAAATAAATTAAAAATCATTGTTGCTTGAATCACTGCATCATTTGCTAAGCATGTGGTTTTAAAATTAATCATTTACAGTTCAGTTCAATAATGAAAAAGTTACCATAGCAACTCTAAATATCATGGCACTTCTAATACTTCCACAGTATAGTATAGGTCACTTTCCTAGCAAACACTAAAATGATACATAATATCATGCTAATTTTGTATCTTGGACTTGATGAAAATCAAAATAAGTGTCTACATTTGAACACAGACATATCTTCATTTATGGCTGTAATCTAGCTCTCAACTGGTATTTAAAGTGCCTATTTTGCCTCCTTGCTTCTAGATCTCACCAACCCCGGATTAAGCAAAAGATGAGGCTAGCCTGTCCTCACCTTGAAGTCATTCTTACCATAAGGAATGCTGAGAGACAATTGTGCCAATATATTTTCTGTGTTACTTTCCCTATTATTCTAATACTTGAAATACTTGTAGGAAAACAGGAATTTTTTTTCTTTCCAGGAGTCCATGTGCTCCTGCTACATACTCCCCATCTGAAGTAGTAATCCTGTTTGGAATATCAGAATTGGTTGCTGTATAAATAACTGTGTTTTGACAAACATGAGTTCATGTGGGGAATAAGCAGCAGAGTCTAATGAATTTGTTAGAAACAAAGATGCTATTTTTGTTCAAATGAATACAGAGTGCCTGCTTCTGACCTCATTTACACAGGATTGACACCAGTGTACATCATTGCCTTCAATTGAGTAACCTCTGATTTATACCAGGGCAACATCAAAATTAGGCCCAGAAAACCTATGCTAACTTAAAAGAGAATTATTTCTAAATGGACTTTCAAAGTTTCTCAAGGGGTCTCAGCAGGTTTTTATACATTTAAATCACTAAAGAATGAGGATGGGTATTAGGTGATATTACTAAGGTGCTGAGAAATGGTACACTTCCTGAGTTAAAGGGGTGTTACAGAATAGAGCAGATGGATTGGAGTGCAGCATTAGAGGTTGTGACTTCCAAAATATTTGACTGGCAATTTTAAACTGGATAATAACTATGAAGACTATCTCTCTTTACTTCCCTTCTCATCTGTGTACATCCCGCAAAGGAAATCAGAGCTGGGTTTTCAACAGTGATGGGCAAATTCAGAAAGCTTTGTTCAGAGAAGTATCCAAACTATTCCAAAACCCTGGCCATGCAGAACTGGCATTGGAACTCTCAGAACACCCTTTCTCATGAAGTTTCCTGGTTTTGATCAAGCTGGAAATAGCACTAAAACAGTCTGACCTGTGGTACTTGACGCATCAGTTTCTGGTACTGCCCAGAAGTCAGAGTACAGAAATGCAGTTAGGGATCAGACCCTCATGTGCTGGTGATGCACCTGGAACAGCTGGCAGGGGGTAGTAAAAAGTGTTTTTATGGCCTCCCTATACTGGGGTGAACTGGGACCCACTCACCGAGCCAACCCCCAACATGTCTCCTATATTTAGGGACATGGTGAGGGTGGTGTAAAACTTGTTATGTTGACGCTATGCCACTCAGATATGTCCCTTACGCTAAACTAATCTCAAATTAGCTGCTTATGTCCAACTTCTGGCTGCAGCCGCTCTGCACTGCAGGACTGGCCCAAACAACTGGAAGGGGAGCGAAGATCTGGCCCTACATGTCTATCTACATGTTTACACCCACAAAATGCAGTAACCATTTTTGACCCTATAAAGTTGGGGTTTCTGTGTGAACTGTGTCTTTTGCTCATAGCCACAGGCCCAATCAGAGAGCAGGAAAAGGGTTACATGCATGAAAATTAATCACTACAACTTTAAATGGTTAGTATGATGCCCAAGGTAATGTCTCATTATTTCCTAGTGTTCCCTCTGTCCGTTTCTATATCCCTCCAAACAATATTTATATTTATGACACACCTGACCGCCCACTAATGCACTCTGAAATAAGTGACTTCATTTCATTAAACAGTTACTGATACAAATGCAGTGTATTTCTTTTCAGCACGCTCTTTTTTATCTCCTTTTACATTTATGTAAGGCTTTGGGAATCATTGAGCTGCTCTGTAAGTTAAACATTTTCAAGACAAACACTTTTCAGAGCAGCCTACAAGATAAATATTTAAAGCAATCTCCTCCACCCCCCAGGCCTCCCCTGTGTCTGGCAAATAACCCTGTTTAAGACTTGCATATTGTAACAATACTGATATTGAGCCAAATTCAGCACTGGTGTAAATGACACACAACTCCACTGACTTAAGTGGAACTGCATCCCCTTAGAACAATGGTGAACTTATCCCACTCTGTTTTGGTTTCATCCTTTATACACACATCTTCAGATGCACATGCCACACAAAAGCCAAACTAGGACATGTCATTATCAAGTGTGTCAGAATCTATTTATGAGGAAATGGTGTTGTGTGTCAAAAAACACAAAGCCCAGTAGTTACTCATGTTGCATAGCACCTTAACCATGAGAGGTCTAATTCACTTCAGTGGAACCACTTATATAATAAAGCTCTATTTCACATGAGTAGGGCCCTGCCAAATTCACGGCCATGAAAAACGCGTCACGGACCATGAAATCTGGTCTCCTCCTGTGAAATCTGGTCTTTTACCCTATGCTATACAGATTTAATGGGGGAGACCAGTGTTTCTCATATTGGGGGTCCTGACCCAAAAAGTCAGCTGCAGAGGGGTCACAAGGTTATTTTAGGGGGGTCGCAGTATTGCCACCCTTACTTCTGTGCTGTCTTCAGAGCTGGGTGGCTGCAGAACAGTGCAGAAGGATGGCGACACAGTATCCAGCGTGGCCTGGGGGGCTAGTGGGGGACCTGGTGCCAGCAGCAGCAAGTGACCCAGCCCCAGCCTGCCCTGCTCTGCCCGGCATTGCTCAGGGGAGGGGGCAGAAGTCAGAAAGAGGCAGTGCAGGGGCTTGGGGTGGAATGGGAGCGGGGCACGGGCAGAGCAGGGATGGGAAGAGGCGGGGCGGGGACTTGTGGGAAGGGGTGCAGTGGGGCCGGGGCCTGGGGTGGAGGGTGTCCCGGGCCCCACACTCTCCTAGGGACAGCCCTGAGAATGGCAATACCGTACCATACCACCCTTACTTCTGCACTGCTGCCATCAGAGCTGGGCAGCCAGAGAGTGGTGGCTGCTGACTGAGGGCCCAGCTCTGCAGGCAGCAGAACAGAAGTAAGGGTGGCAATATCACACCATGCCACCCTCCCTTCTGCACTGCTGCTGGCGGTGGCTCTGCCTTCAGAGCTGGGATCCCGGCCAGCAGCCGCCGCTCTCCAGCTGTCCAGCTCTGAAGGCAGGGCCGCCGCCAGCAGCAGCACAGAAGGAAGGGTAGCAGAACTGCAACCCCCCCTACAATAACCTTGCAGACCCCACGCCCCACAACAACTCCTTTTTGGGTCAGGACCCCTACAATGACAACACCATGAAATTTATGGTTTTTTAAAATCCTATGACCATGAAATTGACCAAAACGGACCGTGAATTTTGGTAGGGCCCTACACATGAGCAAGGCAATCTGACCCATAAAGTTTAGTGATGAGCAAAATTCAAAATAACTAGAAGCTTAACTGAATCCTGTCTGAAAAAAATATATCATGAATGAATGAATGAATGGTAGCATCAGCAGCAAAAACACAAGAATAATACATTTTGCATTAACTCAGGGCTTTACATGTTCAAAATGCTGTACAAACAAACTAATCCTTGGGTAGGTTTTGTGGGAAAAAATTTTCTTCAAAAAGTGACTCCAATATAATGGCTAAATAATACAGAGTAATTAGCTAAAGCATACACTATGGGTTTGTCCCGCTTTCACTGCAGTCAATTAAAGACTCCCATTGACTGCAACAAGAGCTGGTGCACACCTTAAGAGTATGTCTACACTGCAATTAAAAACCCTGTGAGGTGGGAGGTCCCAGAGCTCAGGCTGCAGCCTGAGCCCAAAAGTCTACACCACAATTAAACAGTCCCTTAGCCCAAGCCCTGCAAGCCTGGCATGGACTAGCCACAGGTGTCTAATTGTAGCGTAGACATAATAAGTTACTACCAGTGCTTAACCTCTCTTACCAATGGTTCCCTTGAAGATAACCGGAAGACTGAAATTATGATAGATATCACCTTACTTCTGTCAAATGTGGATATAGACACCAAAGGATATTCAGAACAAAAGGCGTTCAGACGACATCTTCTTCCTCCTTATCTCCAGCTCAGTTGAAAAACTAGAGGAACCAAGTTTGCCCTCACATCCATGGGGATAGGTGAACCATATAATGCACTGACACTTTGCACAGAAGTTTAACATTATTGCTCTTTACTTAATCACATGAGAAATACACAGATCTGTACAAAAAGAATAAACCCTACAATCATTTCCCTGACTCAGTTTCCTCACCACTCCAGAGCATTCTTTGGGCTAGAGTCAGGGTCCTCTGTGGGATCCTGGATCCCCATGCAGCTGCATGACTTCTTTCCCAAACCATGGAGCCTATCTTCCTAAGTAAGTTGGCTTCCAACGATCCTGGTAAGCCGCCCCATTTTCCTATCCTGCCCAATTTCCTGAGTATGTCTCTGTAAGTATTTCCCATGTGAGTCTTTTGGCTTTGTCCTTCAGTAACTCTCCATTGCTCTCCACTTCCCTCTCCTCTTCAGACAGGAGGAGGAAGTATCTACTCCCAGATCAAGCAAACCCATTGTACCAAGGTACTTTACCTATGATCACTGAGTTATAATGACTCCCCATTGTCTCTAGCCTGGCAGAGATGTGGAAACGGTGCCAGCTCATGGGGAAACACATACAGAGGAGCACTTGTGATATGGCAATTTTCATAGTAATAACTTTATAATATGAACCAGGATACATAAGTGGTACAGACAGACTCCCCAAATTGTCACACTGTGCAAGTAACATCTCACAAAGGGGTCGCAATCTGGCCTTACAAAAGGAGTTGCATGTCAGAATCTTTTAGTGCATTGGAAGTGCAATGGGGCTCTTCTTTAATCAGAAACACAAATCAAAAAATGCACAGCAGATTCTTTGCATTTACAGTTCATACCACTGAGCACCTGGTCCTGCCTTTCAGTGCTAATGACAATCCATTCTCTGCTAATCTCTGTCAGAGCTCTCAATAACCCCGAAATGGTGGCACAGACTTAACTGAGGCTGTCTCCAGCGCTGGACCACAGGGCTTGCTCTTGTAAGATTCTCAATTGTCATTCTCAATGGTAAAACTGCCATTGGCTGTAATGGGCGCATGTGGAATCCCATTGTGATCTAGAAGAAAGTCAGCAGCAGTACTGATAGATGGGGTCAGACCAGTGAATTTAAAGGAAACCTATAATTCTATATCCTGTAATGAACAGATCATAAGGTCTGAGTAGAACAACAATGGAGCAGGCAAAGAGCAGCAGTGGGGCCCAAAGGCTGATGTTAAAGAACCCCCCTAAAGCTTTAAGAAATGTATATTACACAAATACACAGGCCCAAACCTTCAAAGCATGATGCTATGAGGATCTGTGCATCTTCAGCTCCTACCGAAGTCACCCTTCCTAGAGGCACTCAGCACCTCACGAGATCGGGCTCCTCAATGTCTTTTTCCTGGGGTTCTAAGAGGAAGTCCTACCTCACAAGATAACAAGGGAAAAACACAATAGGAATGAGCGAGCCAACTACAAAGGTTAGGATGAGAAACAGGACTATTGGAACCGTTCACTCTCAGAAGTAGCTGATGTTCCTCCACTCCTTACTAAAGGTTCCTAATTTGGTTCCTGGCATCTACCAAAAAGCTGACAGCTGAATCCAGACCAAGTTAAAGATAATATACAAATTTCAACAAACTCCAGCATCACCAATGGCTAAAGCATGCATAACTTTACTTTATAAATCACCACAGCATTAACTATCTGTTGGGAAAAAGAGAGCAACAGTCAGTATTTAGCTACCTTTCAATGTGCAGTTAGGCCAAGGAACACTTTCTTCTGGGGGCACTGCAGTCCACACTCCTGTTGGATGGCACAAATAGCCATTTGCTGGTTCACTGTCAAACTGGAAACCATCTTTGCAACGAATAATGCAGTAATCAGCTCGACAGTACAAAAATCCATTTGTGGGAGATGGAAATTTCTTGCATGCTGAGAAAAACAAGCAAGATCCTTTTAGATTTAAAAAAATAATTTGAAAATATTAAAAGTTGATTTTTGTGTGTGTTACAAAGCCATTTATTAAGTCAATAACTGTACCTGTAGTTTATCTGTGCATTTCAGTTACTTTGCTGTCAAACTCCAGCATTTGTTAACCTGTCATTTAACTTCAAATGAGGAAAAAGCATGTTCTCGGTCTGCAATCCAGAAGGAGATTGGTATGTTTCAACTGGATTCCCCATTGCATGTGCTGTTAAAATCTTCGCAATTATAATTACCTGAAGGTGGCATCTGTCCTGGGGATAGCAAGGAAGACACTGTCAGAAGACAAACGGATGCCATGGTTGTGAGAAAAAGCAGCATGATTTGGATATTTTTTTTAATTGAAGCATCAACTCCTGTACAGCATAGAGATGCTGGTACTCTTCACCTAATCGAGAAACCCTGTTTACTTAACAGTTAAACATTTAACTGGGGACAAATAAACCTTGCAAACATTACCAAGGCTAAAGGGGAAGAGCCGTAGATAGACATGTTAATGATCATAAAGAAGACAAAGGGCAGTGAATGTATTCACTGAGGTGCATAACATTTATACAAATTGATTAGCTATTTTAAAGTGATGGCCCAGGTTGATGTTGATACCATTCCTAAACTTACGGAGCAGCCTTAGGAGATGATTGGCTCACCTTTCATTAATTTGCTCCTCCTGCATTCCAGGGTCTAAGTGGTTTTCTTGTCACTTTTGTCAATATTTTGGGATGGATCTTCTGCCAGACTAGTTTTAATAAAATTTAAATAGTCTTATCCATCTGTTCCGCAATGATCACTGCTTCTAAATAGATTTTTTTTCTTTTTAGGTATTTGAATACATTTCATATCATATAAATAAAATCAATATTAAAGACTACTGATGCAAGAAACTAGGAATGGCACACACCAAGATTATTGTCTACTACCGTCTGTGCTATGCAGTGCAAAGAGGAGAACCTTTCCTCAAGGAGTTTACAACTTCAATCCCATTATGCTCCCCTACTATTTAAAATAAGTAGAAGGAAACTTACTAATGTGAGAACTGAATGGCCCTAATATAACCCGAATGTCTAAGCATTCTTCTCCCTACCACGCGGGTCTGCAGAACCAGAGCAGTTGCCGGGGCTGTGGATAGTTTGAGTATATTCTGGCTGACTTTATTGAAGAAATCTCTGAACAGTGCTTCCTATCAACAGCAGTAGAGCAGGACCAATAACTGTGCTGCTATGAGCTGCTGGCTCCCAGCTGCAATCTAGGACTGGCACAAGGCAATCAGAGCAGATGTTAATGCTATCTCTGGAAGCGTAAATTCTCTGCAGACTTGTGGATTGGCTGCAGTTTAAGGTGGGCACATGCTCCTCCCCCAAAGCCTGGCCCCACCCTTTGTTTCCATGTGGACTATGGTCTGTTGGGTTTTGCTTAGTGAGAAGTTAGCTATGTGGAGACTGGGCAGCACCTTTCTTAGCTACTTGCCTACTCCACAAACTCTCTCTATAGATTTAATCCCATCTGCACTGTGCAGTGAGTAGAGGAGTACCATGTGGTGCTATGTGGTTAATGTAGTCAGTAAAATGCACTCAAAGCATGTATGTAAGATCAAAGAGCATATAAGAATAAAGAATCCATATTCACTCATTCACTGACTGAGCACAGATAAACACAATGCTGTGCGATACATAAACAGCAAGACCCCGTCTCAGTAGGGCGGGGAAGGGAAGGAATTAAAATCTTAGTTAAAGAACAAATCTTGTATAAAGGTTGTCAAGTAAGGTGTCTATGGAAAGGTTATGATTTGCTGAATATGATTATGTTATTTTTATGCATGTATCATTTTTGTATTTGATGTTATGAGTATTGGCTCTACACCTAGATTTCAAATGTTTCCTCCTGGGATAACACCCACAAGGTATTTAGCCAGCACATTTTGGAGGGCCCATCAAATTGAATGGCCCATCAAAAGAACATTTAACTCACAATGGAAGATGCCCACCTACCCTGAATCGACTTTCCTGTGAACGTGCTGTTTGAGGTATAGGTAATGACTTCTACTGTGACTAAGCAAAATTATGCATGGACATGTGACTTGCCCATGTGACTCCAAACACCACCTTGTCACCTGTGATTTGTTTCAACCAATGGGTTTACCTCCACATGGCAGAAGCTATAAAAGGCCCTGGAAACATCTCCATTTTGCCTCTTTTCTGCTTGAAGCATGGACTATGGACTTATACTAATAGGAGCATTCTAACCAAGGGACTGAGGTCCTTCCAATTATTTGGAAGCAAACAGAAACTTGACTTAAATCAGTAGTTTATTCCATCACTGCTAGAAGCCTGAACCAAGAACTTTGGAATTACTGTATGTATTTGACTCCTTTAACCAATTTTAACTCTCACCTTTCTTTCTTCCCTTTTATGATACTAAAGGATTGGCAACAACGTGGTTTTTTGGGTAAGATCTGAGTTATATATTGACCTGGGTGTGTGGCTGGTCCTTTGGGATCAGATTAACCTTTTATTTGATGAGATTGGTTTTAAAGAACCACTCATATCTAAATCTAGTGTTTTTGGTGGTGATGCAAAGACTGGAATGCCTAAGGAAACTGCTGTTCTAACATCTTGTTAGCCAGTGTGGTGAAATAGAAGTTTACTTTTGTTGCTGGTTTGGTATACCTCATGGGAGAGTAACCTCCAGTTTTAGGGTATATCTGCTCTATTTCTCAGCAGTTTGTCCTGAATTTGGTATTCTCAGTTGTGACCCACGAATGCACCGTTACACCTCCATTTTGTGGGATGGAGGGCGGGGTAGACATGGAGCTGCTCTGTAATAATTTATAAATACTGTATGTTGACCTGGCTCTTGGGGTGTTTACTAAATAAATAAGTTGATTTAGTTTTAACAGTGTAAGGGAAACAAGCAGGAAGAATGGCTCAAGATAAGCCATCCTGCAGTAAACACTCAATGACTGCTAAGAGAACATGCCCGAGGTAGTTGCTGTGAAGGTTCTATCTCCTGACTCCAGTCAATTATAGCACTGGTTTTTGACAAGCTGGGCTGACAGTCCAGGAATGGACAAAAACCAAAGGATCTCTGGCTGGATAAAAACAGCCTCTCTCTTTCCAGAGCGGAGTTTGTTGCTGGGGAGCTGTTCAGACTGTGACAGACACCTGCTAGAGTGTTCAAAGAAGCTAAGCCTGACTAGCCCACTAGCACAGGATGGTAGGGCTTTAGGTAAGACAGGTGTGTATAGTGCGTTTGTTGTTTTAAAATCCTTCTTTATTCTATATTTGTTCCAGCAGTTAAAATGAAACAATGGCTTGATTTAAGACTATCTATCCGGTCACTGTATTCACAACTGGTCACAGATTCTCAAAGGGAAGAAACACAGCACCCAGTCAGAGCTGTCAATTATGTAAGCATGGTTGATGCACATTGTTGCAGCTTGGGCTAAGCTCAGGTTCTGAAGCCCACCCCGCACCTGACGCTTCAGAGCCAGAGATACAGCCCAAGCTGGAACTTTTATGCAACTATTTTTGAGCACTAGCATGAGCCCTGCAAACCTGAGTCTATCAACCCGGGCTGGGACACTTGGTCCTGCAGGCTCCAAATGCTTTGTAGACATAAGGGCTCAGAAAAAGCAAAACTATCTGTGACCATTTGGTTTGCAAGGGACAATTCTGCCCTTTGCTGAGTCCTAAAGATGAAGCAAGAAAAACGTATTTATTTTTCATTTCCCTTTCGCTTACATGAACCTCCCTTGAAGGGAACTGAAACTTCCCTAGAGACACCAGCCTTTACCATTTGAGGAACATACTATGGAAATGTTTTTTCACATATACTGTATGACCTTAAAATGAGCCTGACTTGCTTCACGGTATGTTTGAAATGCGGGGAAAAAAAATACTGGATGTTGAAAAAAAAACCTAGGGAAATCTGTTTCCTCCTACACTTCTACATTTAGCACTGAGCTTGACATGACCTTCAATTTCCCATGATATAATCAGATATAAATGTGTGTTTACTTAATCGTGATGAAATAATACTGATTACAGAGATTTTGTGTAAAATACAAGTTTATAGCCTAGACTATAGTTACACGTTTACAGTTTTTACGAGTCTCTAAAATAGATTTCTTCTACTCTTCGAATTATTGCATGCACACACATCCAATCTAGATTATATTTAGGAAACTCATTTTCTTTTTTGTAGAAACTCATTTCAAAGAAAATATCCAAGTCTGTTCTATATACACAGTGCAATATTCTAATAAATGGATGGACTAATTTACCAGCTAAAAATTTAATCATTTCACAGCATATGTAACTTCTTACTACTTCCTCTTTTGTAAAACCTGAAGCAAATAATAAAACCACCACTGTTCACTGTTCTGTTCTTCCAAACATGAGGAGCAATCATATAATTAGAACCTCAGATCATTTATTTTTTAATTAAGGAAAACAAGAAAAAAAGAACAAAAGTAAAGTTTATATGCAATACAGTGAGGGGGTGTATTTTCTCTAACAAGACTGCAGCTACTGTGACAGCACAATGTTCATGCACTCAGATGTGTGCTCTTCAAAATCTAAAGATGCATTACAAAGAAAGGCATTATAATTTCATCAGCACAGGACCTGACCACTTTAACTCTGAATATTCAATACATGCAATGAACTGTTTGCAACTGGGTTGCAGACCAAGAATTATTCACAGAAATTACTGGCAAATAATTTTGATTAAACAAATATATCTGAGAAAACTATGATCTGTTTGTGGACACTTCACACACCAGAAAAAGAGGTGTGATTCATCAAATAAGTTACTCAGTACAAGTTATGGCCCTGATTCAGCAAAACAGTGACATGTGCCTAAATGCTTTGCTGAATTCACGCCTATTGTCCACCTCTAATTATCAGCCAGAAACATGTATCTGAAGTGCTGCATATTTTGGTAAAAAAAATCTTGTATTTATATGCCTTGAAGAAGACAGGAAGCTGCATGTAGTGTAAGTTATGATGCTGTTGTACAACTGAATGCTTTCAATCCCTATCCAAAATTGTATCTTTTGGTTTATTTGTTTTCCCTTTATTAATGTTTGTTCTTTTCCACCCCAAATTGTGATCCTGTAAAACAGAAAATGAATCCTTCCCTAAATAGAGCATTCAGCATACAAACAGCAGCAAAGGGCTGGAATGTACAAGCCCTTATTCACACCAACATTCTCACTCAAGTTAGCAGAGCTACTCTTGTCAGCGAAGAGTCCTCACATAAGTAAAGACCTTGAACAATTGAGTCCATAACCACCTTTTAAAAAATCTATTTTGATTCCCCCAGTGATATGCTGGCTGGTTCCAATGTGCAGTGAAGCATCATGATGGTCCCACAGATATCCGATGAAGTGAGCTGTAGCTCACGAAAGCTTATGCTCAAATAAATTTGTTAGTCTCTAAGGTGCGACAAGTACTCCTTTTCTTTTTAGGAAAGCCTGGCTTTTTTTCATCATTTCATTTAGCTATCAACATTTACTATTATTATTTTATATCCTTGAGGATCGGAAAATAAATATTTTAAAGCTTACTTCTTGTTAACTTGCTGAATGCCCATTTTAGCAGTTGTGGGACCTTGAGCACATACTGAGGAAACAGATGAATTTCCTTACTGTTTCAAGTGCATCAATTACTCTTCACTTGCTTTCTTACTCTGTTGTATAACGTCCCTGTGCACTGCTAAACACCTGCTTTATTTCACACAAAATGTGGCATGCAGCACTCTTAAAGGGACACTACCAACTTAAAAAGCACATTCTGCCTGAAACTCTAACCTTCTATTGCAACAGGTAACACCTGGCATTTATAACTAAAATACACTAGTTGTACAAAAGTATTTGTCTGTTTTTGTAGATTTGACTGTACGTTGGCCAAGATTTTAAAAAAATAAGATTCTAAAGTTAGGTTCTGACATCGATGTTTAAGCACCTAAACAAATGGACAGATTTTCCAAAGTACTGGGCGTGTTTAAAGTTAAGTATATAAGTACGTGTTTACATGATCAGGACCTAAGATTTTAAAACTATGAACCAAAAGTTGTTCCTTTTCTACAGAAAATAGCATCTTCGACTGATTAAGCTTTAAGAGACAATATTACTATTCATTTTTGTTCAGATCTAAAAATTGGCCCAAATAATTTTAAACAAATATAAACATCAAGCTTTTTGTCCATCCCTATTTCCTAAGAGACAAAGGCCATTGTACTAAGGAAAATAGAAATTTTGACCTTGGGGAAACCAAAAGCACTTGCAGGTACACTAGTTACAATATCTGGAATGGTTTATGGAGTCTTCCAAAAATAGAAATATATTAAATTGAATATTTGGACCTTGGATAATTCACAGATCTTCTCATTTAAACTTTGCTTAATAACAGAAAATCTTCTTTCAGTTGAGTAAGAGTGCTCAATAATACAGTTGTAATTTGTCACACACACATGCAAAACAAAACGTTCACTAATTTTGTGCCTCAGTTTTTGGGTGGCCATCTTGATATACCCGCAGGTGTCAAGTTTGGCACTCAAAAAGTGAGACATCCAAAATTAATAGACACTACTGAAAATTTACAGCACATTGTCTAGAGAATTGTTCTTTTAAACACTTTGGTCAAATGTTTTGAGAATGCCCACTTCACTATGCACACCCGACTATATGGATACCAAACAAAAGATTATCAATATATATGGCAAAGATCATTACACAACAGTAGAGCAGACTTTCCTTCTTAGACCTTATAATCATCAAGCAGGTCATTTTTCTCTCAATAATTCAACCTCCATGTTACCATTGTGATGGAAGAACTAATAACTTTTGTGGCCTGCTACAGGGAATAGTATAAGAAATACAAGCACTCCATTCCTTTGTAGTTAATACATTCAGGCAATCTGCAAGAAGCTGGCTCAAAGACCCCAGTGCTCTACGCAAAGGCACAATAAAGCTATCTGTGATACCTAGATGGCTCATTACAGTCGTATCTTAGCAGCTCACAACACTCCTGTGAGGTAAGGAAGGACTACTATGCCCATTTTACTGATTAGGAACTGAACTACGGTGCAGGGAGACTAAGTGGTCAAACAGGAAGCCTATGACAGACCAGGGACTTGAACCTACATATCTAGGTTAGCACCCTAACTACTGGGCCATCTTTGCAACATTACCTACAGCTGCTGCTCCTGAAGATCTCATATGGCTGGTCAGGACTGGAAGCTGCTGTGACACTAGCACTGACAGGCATGCACTTGTATGCATTGGGGTAAAGTGAGTCACCCAGCCATTGTGATATCAGCATTCGCACTAGTACCGTAGGTGCACAGTTACAACAGTTATAGATGAAGCCTTTTTTTAACCCTTTTATTAAACAAAAACTAGAGGTTAGGCCTAAACCACTTGATTAATTTAGTGAATAGAATTATGTTAATACAAGTAAATTACACTACGACCACTTAATAAAAAAGTCACAGATAGATGCAGTTAAAAAAAGGGAGGGAAAGTGTGTTTTCTTTGGAGTCTGGAAGAGCATTTACTGGCAACTTGCAGCACCTGAGCTCCACCTACCAGTCAGTTTGCTTTGGTTTACAATCAGTGAACGGAAGGAGCCCAACCTTGTTGTTATAATTATTATTTTACAACTTTTGGCATTGAATTCAACAGCCGACCTAGCCCATCTGGTTACATTTCCTTCAGTGGTCTCTTCATTTCCCCTGGAGGATTTTCTGTTTCTTCAATATTGACTCATATTGTGTAACCATAAAATCAAGAGGATATACTCCTAGTTCCAGCCTCCCAAAGGAGTACTGAGATTTGCTCCTATAAAAAGTTGTTATTGCTAGAGGTATTGCTGGAGCTGCTAACCTTTCCTCAGTCTCTTTGAGCTCTGTCCTCTGCTGTCTTGTAAAAGTTGGCAAACACTAATGGCACATTCTCTGAGCAAGGCCTTTGACACTCTGTCAGGAAAGCTGGACTTAAATTCTACAACAAAAACACCTAGTTTTATGGCAGGCTGGGGCATCAGACTGGAAATTCTGCAACAGCTTCACTTATATTAATAAAGGAACATTTTTATTAAATAAAATTAAATATGAAAAACATTAATACAGCTAACACTGTAATCCCTAGATTACTTATTTTGATGTTATGTGCAATGTATTATATACTCTGCCAACCTTTTCACTTTGGAAAGTGTCAGAGATATTTGCACTGACAGTGCACAGCTACGTCATAGAAGCTGTCCAGAGAATTTGGAGGTGTTGGCAACGGGTTGGGAGGCAGTTATGACTCTTGGCACTCCAGAAAACATGGCAGATAGTTTGGAACTGTGGGGTAAGTATAACAGCCAGTTGCTTCAGATAAAGGAGCAGCAGCAGAAAGAGTTAACAACATTTTACATTGATCACTCATCTTTAGGTTTCATAGTTAAACCATTGGGATGAATGCGATAGGACACACTTCAGTGCTCTTGTTTAAGGCTGTATGCAAACTCAGGGACACAACACTGCAGTTTATGTTTTAAACGTGTTCTTTGAAACCATAAAAGTTAGAAACATAACTTGGACTCTGTGGAATGACATTGTGGCCAGGGGCTCCAGTCGCAAAATCAAAAAATTGCAAAACACACCAACCCCATTTCTGAACTCCCTCTTTCTCCCACTTATTCTCACCCTTCTACAACCAAGAAGTGAGAAAACACATACCTACTTGCTGTAGGTTTCCTGGTCCTTTTTAACTTAATGAAAAATTATACAATTTACCTATCATGAAGATTTTCAATTCAGATTGCACAATGTTTTATTTAATTTATTATAACTGTAATATATTTTGTTAAAACAAACAAAAAAACAAACAAAAAAACCAGTTAAAAATTAAGGGTTGGCCCTTCAGAAAAACAGAGATCTAACTAGAACTTCAGTCCACATACCAGACTGTACTCAGTTGAATCTAAACCTTTACCTAAGTTAACTTCCCCCCAGTCTTCCACTCCTAGCCCTTACATGATTCAGAGAATGTTTATGCCTTCCACAGGCCTTTCCCCTTTTCTGATATCCTAAATCCAGTTCAAGGTCTCTGCTAGTTAGGAATCTCCAGTAGGTCGGCGGCTATATTCAAATGATAATGGCTGCAGTCTTCATATTGATTGAGTTACCAAACTTTAGGCACCCAAGTCTGGAAACTAGACTCAACACTTTTCAGCACCTATATACATCTTTTGTTAGATAAAGCATTCTACAAATAGCTCAATCATTTTCATAATAGCCCTTTGACATGTTATCACCCACATTTTAAGTGATGCCATAAGGCTGGGGAGTGAATCAGGATCAGAGCTGAGATTAAAATTGACCAAGTGATTCATAATTTATGCTCCATCAAGTCCTTCCTGGTCCAAAAATTACCATCATCCCCAATGTTTTACTTTTTTTGTAATCTGAACTCCTAATTATATCATTTAAAATCCAAATCTAGAAAAAACAAAATTAAATGGAGAAGGGAAAAGTAATCCATAAACAATTATTTTCATTAAGGGATAATATTCAAACCAGCTGAGTATACAAAACAATAAACATCTTTTTATGTATGAGTAGTTCAAGAAATGGAGCTGAAGAATTTGAAAATAGAATAAAGCTGATTACTCCAACTACATTCTAATGTCACCATTCTTATAACTCAACAAAGTGAATTATCTTTGAATACCTATTGGAAGTGTGTTTTCAAATCAGGAACATTCATCACATAAATCAACACATTAAAATAAAATATATTTAACTATAAGATATAATATATAGCTTTCTTTCCTTGTGAAGATTCGGTAGTGTTATGCTGCTCCTATATTGCCCTTTTCAGTTTCATCATACTGGGGAATTGGCCAGGATGAATAAAGTGTTGAGGGACAGGTTTTTAAAATGAGTAATCATTTAAGAGATCAGCCAGTGGGGAAAAGGAAAGGTGTAACTGGATGCTCTAAAGGGCAGATCTGCTATTAGTGAAGTCTATGGACTTTCGGCCATTGGCTACGATGGGATCAGGATCAGCTGACAAAAGTAGCTGAAATTTTTCACACAATTTTTTTTTTCCCATCAAAAAATTTTCTTTATTTCCAAAAAAATTATCATAATCAAAATTTTGTATTTTCACATAATTTCTTGCAATATTCTTTTACTGAAATTGACATTGAGAGCGTTTCTCATTTTGATAAAAATTTCAATCAAAATTTTGGTAAAACTCATCAGAGAAAATTTCATGAAAAACTGAAGACTAAATCCCTTTCACCACTTCAAAATAAAAGCAAATTTGAAATTTCAAAAATTTTGGTAGAATCTTTTTCCTGGTTTTTGCTCAGCTCTATGAGATACGAGACTAGTTTTAAATGACCGAGGGACAAGGACAACTCATTAAGCAGAACTTTAACTAAATGCATCCTTCAGAATGCTACTGGAAATCTTGGGTATACTGTAAAATATTGCTGAAGCAAGGGGGTTACCTTGTGGGGGTGATTGTTAGAATAGTTTTCATTGTATTGTCAGCAAGACTTCCACTATAATTCATGATTTATGGTGAGAGATCAGCTGAAACCTCTTTCTTGTCTTGCAATTGTGTTTGTGCTGGCAATGCACTTTCTACTAAAATCATAGAATCATAGAATATCAGGGTTGGAAGGGACCTCAGGAGGTCATCTAGTCCAACCCCTTGCTCAAAGCAGGACCAATCCCCAACTAAATCATCCCAGCCAGGGCTTTGTCAAGCCTGACCTTAAAAACTTCTAAGGAAGGAGATTCCACCACCTCCCTAGATAACGCATTCCAGTGTTTCACCACCCTCCTAGTGAAAAAGTTTTTCCTAATATCCAACCTAAACCTCCCCCACTGCAACTTGAGACCATTACTCCTTGTTCTGTCATCTGCTACCACTGAGAACAGTCTAGAGCCATCCTCTTTGGAACCCCCTTTCCGGTAGTTGAAAGCAGCTATCAAATCTGCCCTCATTCTTCTCTTCTGCAGACTAAACAATCCCAGTTCCCTCAGCCTCTCCTCATAACTCATGTGTTCCAGTCCCCTAATCATTTTTGTTGCGCTCCGCTGGACTCTTTCCAATTTTTCCACATCCTTCTTGTAGTGTGGGGCCCAAAACTGGACACAGTACTCCAGATGAGGCCTCACCAATGTCGAATAGAGGGGAACGATCACGTCCCTCGATCTGCTGGCAATGCCCCTACTTATACATCCCAAAATGCATTGGCCTTCTTGGCAACAAGGGCACACTGTTGACTCATATCCAGCTTCTTGTCCACTGTAACCCCTAGGTCCTTTTCTGCAGAACTGCTGCCTAGCCATTCGGTCCCTAGTCTGTAGCGGTGCATGGGATTGTTCCGTCCTAAGTGCAGGACTCTGCACTTGTCCTTGTTGAAACTCATCAGATTTCTTTTAGCCCAGTCCTCTAATTTGCCTAGGGCCCTCTGTATCCTATCCCTACTCTCCAGCATATCTATCTCTCCTCCCAGTTTAGTGTCATCTGCAAACTTGCTGAGGGTGCAATCCACACCATCCTCCAGATCATTTATGAAGATATTGAACAAAACCGGCCCCAGGACCGACCCTTGGGGCACTCCACTTGATACTGGCTGCCAACTAGACATGGAGCCATTGATCACTACCCGTTGAGCCCGACAATCTAGCCAACTTTCTATCCACCTTATAGTCCATTCATCCAGCCCATACTTCTTTAACTTGCTGGCAAGAATACTGTGGGAGACCGTGTCAAAAGCTTTGCTAAAGTCAAGGAACAACACGTCCACCGCTTTCCCCTAATCCACAGAGCCAGTTATCTCGTCATAGAAGGCAATTAGATTAGTCAGGTATGACTTTCCCTTGGTGAATCCATGCTGACTGTTCCTGATCACTTTCCTCTCCTCTAAGTGCTTCAGAATTGATTCCTTGAGGACCTGCTCCATGATTTTTCCAGGGACTGAGGTGAGGCTGACTGCCCTGTAGTTCCCAGGATCCTCCTTCTTCCCTTTTTTAAAGATGGGCACTACATTAGCCTTTTTCCAGTCGTCCGGGCCTTCCCCCGATTGCCATGAGTTTTCAAAGATAATGGCCAATGGCTCTGCAATCACATCCGCCAACTCCTTTAGCACTCTCGGATGCAGCGCATCCGGCCCCATGGACTTGTGCTTGTCCAGCTTTTCTGAATAGTCCAGAACCACTTCTTTCTCCACAGAGGGCTGGTCACCTCCTCCCCAGGCTGTGCTGCCCAGTGCAGTAGTCTGGGAGCTGACCTTGTTCGTGAAGACAGAGGCAAAAAAAGCATTGAGTACATTGGCTTTTTCCACATCCTCTGTCACTAGGTTGCCTCCCTCATTCAGTAAGGGGCCCACACTTTCCTTGACTTTCTTCTTGTTGCTAACATACCTGAAGAAACCCTTCTTGTTACTTTTAACATCTCTTGCTAGCTGCAACTCCAGGTGTAATTTGGCCTTCCTGATTTCACTCCTGCATCCCCGAGCAATATTTTTATACTCTTCCCTGGTCATTTGTCCAATCTTCCACTTCTTGTAAGCTTCTTTTTTGTCTTCAAGATCAGCAAGGATTTCACTGTTAAGCCAAGCTGGTCGCCTGACATATTTACTATTCTTTCTACACATCGGGATGGTTTGTCCCTGTAACCTCAATAAAGATTCTTTAAAATACAGCCAGCTCTCCTGGACTCCTTTCCCCCTCATGTTATTCTCCCCGGGGATCCTGCCCATCAGTTCCCTGAGGGAGTCAAAGTCTGCTTTTCTGAAGTCCAGGGTCCGTATTCTGCTGCTCTCCTTTCTTCCCTGTGTCAGGATCCTGAACTCGACCATCTCATGGTCACTGCCTCCCAGGTTCCCATCCACTTTAGCTTCCCCTACTAATTCTTCCCGGTTTGTGAGCAGCAGGTCAAGAAGAGCTCTGCCCCTAGTTGGTTCCTCCAGCACTTGCACCAGGAAATTGTCCCCTACTCTTTCCAAAAACTTCTTGGACTGTCTGTGCACCGCTGTATTGCTCTCCCAGCAGATATCAGGGTGATTGAAGTCTCCCATGAGAACCAGGGCTTGCAATCTAGTAACTTCCGTGAGTTGCCGGAAGAAAGCCTCGTCCACTTCATCCCCCTGGTCCGGTGGTCTATAGCAGACTCCCACCACGACATCACCCTTTTTGCTTACACTTCTAAACTTAATCCAGAGACACTCAGGTTTTTCTGCAGTTTCATACTTGAGCTCTGAGCAGTCATATGGCTCCCTTACATACAGTGCAACTCCCCCACCTTTTCTGCCCTGTCTGTCCTTCCTGAACAGTTTATATCCATCCATGACAGTACTCCAGTCATGTGAGTTATCCCACCAAGTCTCTGTTATTCCAATCACATCATAATTCCTTGACTGTGCCAGGACTTCCAGTTCTCCCTGCTTGTTTCCCAGGCTTCTTGCATTTGTGTATAGGCACTTGATATAACTAGCTGATCGTCCCTCTTTCTCAATATGAGGCAGGACCCCTGCCCTCTCGCGCGCTCCTGCTTCCTCCCGGTATCCCACTTCCCCACTTACCTGAGGGCTTTGGTCTCCTTCCCCCGGTGAACCTAGTTTAAAGCCCTCCTCACTAGTTTAGCCAGCCTGCTTGCGAAGATGCTCTTCCCTCTCTTCGTTAGGTGGAACCCGTCTCTGCCGAGCACTCCTCCTTCTTGGAACACCATCCCATGGTCAAAGAATACAAAGCCTTCTCTCCGACACCACCTGCGTAGCCATTCGTTGACTTCTGAGTTACAAGGTAACTGTCAAATATACTATTAGAGCACTGTATAAGAAAAATAGTTAACAGATTAGTGTCGAGACCTCCCACTACATCATTACATATTATATTAGGACAACTTCTTTCTTGTTGCTTAAATTATGTGAATTAGCTCCTCTGGTTAAATTTTTTCTTCTTTTAGCTTTAAATATTCAGCCAGGAAAAGTAAAAATAAAATAACCTCCCCCATATTTTCTACCTTAGACCTGACATTATAGTATGTTTCTGCACTGCAAAGTACCATCTATTGATTTCTTAGAAATGCATTATTGTGGTTTCTATGAATGATAAAGTTTTCAGCAGGCTTTCACACAGCAGCACTACACAGCAAGAGTCATGACAAATGAGACAATGGAGCTTTTTTCTTCACACTTGTAAATCATTAATCCTACCATGATATTAGTATAATACTTGAAGGCTGTAAATTAGGACTGACTATCCTTCAAAAGATATGCTCTAGCTCAAACAGAAATTATGGGCTTGATGCAGAAATTACTGGGTGAGGTTCTATAGCCTGTGTTATGCAGACAGTCAAATTAGATTATCACAATGGTCCCTTCCAGCCCTAAAATCTTTGACTATGAACAGCAGTAGGAATACAGAAATCAGATTAAAATTCGTAACACACACTGGCCAATCTTTTATCCACCTTCTCTTATTAATTTATACCTGGCAAAGTCTGATTGATTGCTTAATTATCCAGACTTCTTCCTGCCTTCTGTAGTCATGGCAATAGGGCTACCCCTGGATCACACCAGTTTTCAGATGTGTCTTCTGAGGATGTTTGGGAAACAAACAAATGAGGCAAACAACAACAAAGGATAGATATGGCAATTTCCTGTAATATCCTAAACAAATGTTATTGAATTAAATTAAACCTTACTAAATTAAACTTAATTCAATAAAGTTCAAGTATCTTAGTAATTCATTCTACTACAAATGCACATGTATTATTGGGGGATTATATTTAACTTTTGTAAAGGGGAGACAGACCTAATATAAATCCAGGGAAGCATTAAGAGATTTTAAAACAATGGACCAGATAAGATTGAACTTTTACCTCAGTGGGTTTCCTATGAAATACCTGGGAGGAGAGGAATGCTAATTACCCACCTCTGGACCCATCCTTTTGAAGCTGTGCCCTGAGGAGAAACCCACTGTTTCCTGATCACCTGTTAAATTAAGACAACATCAGAAGCCCAGACTGCATAGAAGACTGACTCTCAGATTCATGGGGTACTTGCTTTGCACTAACAGCTGTTATGAACATAGCTATGTCTATGCTGAAATAAAAGTCCCACAGCATGGCTGCGGCTGGCCCAGGTCAGCTGACTCGGACTCGGGCTGTGGGGCTATAAGTTGCTGTGTAGACATTCAGGCTTGGGTTGGAGCCCTGACTCTGGGTACCTCCCCACTCATGGTGTCCCAGAGCATGAGCCCAAAAGCCTACACAGCAATTTTACAGTCCTGCAGCCTGAGCTCTTTGAGCTTTAACCAGCTGATCAGGGCCAGCCATGGATGTTTAACTGCTGTGTAGACGTATCCCTTGTGACCACAGAAAAACCCACTGGTGTGGTTTGAGGGACTGATCACTGGCCAGAGCCCTTACCTAATCTCTGGTACCGTTTTAACATGTGTTTAGGTTCTTTTATCATTTTAAACATGTTTTTCTGTAATGCTTTTGCCTTAAGAATAAATGTGCTTACTTACAGAGAGCTTGTGGTAACTTATATCTGTGGCAATTACCCTGTTCAGAGCCTTCAAAAATAAAGCAAAGCACAGCAGGTCTGCTTGGATAGTATGACTTTGCTAGGGGATTCACAGTGTAGGCAGGGAACCGTGCAGCCTGTATACACCCCGCTCAGCAGGGAGACCGTCTACATGTCTACATCCAAGAGATGGGACATCTGGGGAACTGGAAGCCTCAGAGTGGGTGTTCTTCCTGGACTGCAAGAGGGGAGTTCAGTCTACCCAGCTTTTAAATCCCTCCTTCTACTTGTTTTGCACCCACAATTTTCACATTTCTCTGATTCTCTCCTTCTTAATGGGGCTTGTGACACTTCTGGGGGATTCACAAGGCTGTGGGGCACCTTGCTTACATCTGGCTTTTGTGTGAGGATGCCTACCCCTTACATTTGAGATTGCTACTCAGTTTAACACACAGCACTTAGATAAGTTTAGTGTGAAACAAGCAGAAGTTTATTTAACAAAGTGTAGAAATTTGAGTGAGAGCAAGTAGAAGGATTGGAAACAAATGGTTACATATAAAATAAAATAATAAATCTCATCCTAGAATTTAGGCTTATTTAACTAGATACTTTTCTGTCTTATAGATCAATACTTACTCAAAGTCCTTGCAGCATTTTAGAGCCAGACTTGGCTGTGATCATCTGTCAGCTTACTCCTAGGTGAAAGAAAAAACCTTAACTCCCACCCTTGTTATGTAGTTAAGGACAATTGTTTTGTACCCCTGTAAGTCCCCTCTTCAGAGACTTAATTTGAGGTTCCTTTGTCTTTGAAAATTTTCAGGCCTATGCCTGACCCAGACAGTAGACAGAGCCTGTCTGCACTGATGATTATTGTTCTATATGCTGTCTGAGTCAGCTCTGATGTTCACCAGGTGACAAGCTTTACTTCCACTGTTTTGGAATCTAATATTTTACATATCTCAAACTACTTCCTGTACAAACATCTTGCAGGGCAACAAAAATGAGTAGGGGTATGGAACAGCTTCCGTATAAGGAGAGATTAAAAAAACTGGGACCATTCAGCTTGAAAAAGAGATGACTAAGGGGCAATACGATAGAGAGCTATAAAATCATGACTGGTGTGGAGAAAGTAAATAAGGAAATATTATTTACTCCTTCCCATAACACAAGAAATAGGGGTCACTAAATGAAATTAATAGGCAGCAGGTTTAAACCAAACAAAAGGAAGTATTTCTTCACACAACATACAGTCAACCTGTGGAACTCCTTGCCAGAAGATGTTGAGAAGGCCAAGACTATCACAGGGTTCAAAAAAGAACTAGATAAGTTCATGGAAGATTGGGCCATCAATGGCTATTAGCCAGGATGGGCAGGTATGGTGTCCATAGCCTCCATTTGCCAGAAGCTGGGAATGGGCAACAGGGGATGGATCACTTGATTATCTATTCTGTTCATTCCTTCTGAGGCTCCTGGCATTGACTACAATTGGAAGACAGGATACTGGACTAGATGGACCTTTGTTCTGACCCAGTATGGCCATTCATATGTTCTTGCAACAATTAGGAAGACCAATGAGCTACTAGCTCTTGGCAGAGATCTCACGTGCCACCTTTTGTTGAACTATATGCATATCTCTGTAAAACCCTGTGTATCCCCTTTGCCTTCTGCCAGTTGGTATCAAGGTGTTCCTGGGACACAGGGCTCAGACCGTTTAAGGCGCTGGGCACACCCAGCGAAGGGCTCAGCAGCCAAGTCTAGGCTTCACTGCTCACAGGACATTCAGGACCAGGCCCTTAGACAGCAGGTCCTCTGAAGACTTTCATCTTGCTAGCCTTGTCAGCACGAAGATTCCTCTAAGGGTATATCTTCACTACCTGCCTGATCGGCGGGCAGCGATCGATCCAGCGGGGATCAATTTATCACGTCTAGTTTAGATGCGATAAATCGATCCCCGAGCACTCTCCTGTCGACTCCTGTACTCCAGTGCCGTGAGAGGTACAGGCAGCGTCGACGGGGGAATGGCAGCAGTCAACTCGCTGCGGTGAAGACACCACGGTAAGTCGATCTAAGTACGCCGACTTCAGCTACGTTATTCACATAGCTGAAGTTGCGTAACTTAGATCGATTCCCCCCTTTCCTCCCCCCACTGTAGATCAGGGCTAAGATACTAATGCAAATACCTTTAGGTGATACAAGAAGCTAGTGGGATTTGTGGAAGGCTTCTAGAATACAAATATGTCATCTCTGGACCACAGTACACTACAGATCCACAAGATTAAGCAACCTATATCTCCTGGGGCACATTTCAGAAGCTTTTACTGACTTTGTTGGGAGTGGCAGCTGAAAAATCAAGTGATGTCTCCACACTTCTCTCTTTCCACTTTTACTCCTACTTTTTCTCTCTTGCCTTCATTTCCTGTCACTTCCCATGCACACTTGTTTCTCAGTTAACCCTTTGCACGCTTGCTTTCACTCTCTCCCTTTTGATTATTCTACCCTCCTTCCCCTACTCCTTTAAGTTTATCTTTTTTTTCCCCATGAGGAAAAAATATATGAAAAAAAAATCTTCATGTGTCTTTAAAAATCAGTTGAATTTAATCTGGTACCATGGACACTAACATTCATTAATCATAACAGTATGGATATTGCATGGTGCCACTACAGGGCAGAATTAAGATGGTTTTGGAGCATTAATTGTGCATTTCTATACCTTACCATATTTGCATTTCTTTTAAATTTAACCTTTATGTGGGCTTGGGGAATAATCACACTATGCCTATTATGCTAAATTACTGATGTGCACTCTCAACTTTAAAGTAGTTTTGGCTAGAATTATCCATTAGAATATGGCAAACAATTTAGCTTTGTCAAGATGGGACACAGGTGATTATCTTCTGCCCAGAATTAGGTACGCAGATCCCACTATGAGCACATCTAAAAATATCTTACTCTCCAACATAGGATGTTCTCCAATTGCCAAAATACATGGTTGTCACTGATATTTTTTTTTTAGTCCATGTATTGCTCAGGAAAGTTCCCTGGATGTGGAACCCCTATGTTTCTTCAGGTAGCAGCAGATCAAGATTCCTCACACTGCTGCAAAATGGCAGCCTTTAGGGACCATATCTAGGGGTTGAGAGTAGATTTCAGTTTCCACAGCTATTCAGTCCTTGGTCTGTCCTTCAGTTATGATAGTGACTACATATGTTTACTTGTCTGGTATTTCTTTACCATTACAAACTAAACTGAGACCACAGATCAGCTGGATAGATCCAACAGATTTAAGAGAATGACAACTTTCAGTTCCTTTGGGTCAATGAAATGCCCATAGCCAGTTACCATGTAGCTTTAGAATGATTTAGAGACTCTTAGCTCAAGTTCTTGGTCCGGTTTTTCTGCTATACACAAGTGAAACATTACACCTGGGATTAGGAGCTGCTCCTAACAACGCTTCCCATAAATACAGGAAATGGTTGTGTCATCTCAAGTGTTCAGTCCTTACACATTAAACAGGTGGGAAAACTGCAAAGGAAATCTTTTGAACTTGAATAATTAGCAGTTTGGGTGGAGCACTGGATTAAGGCTTCTCTTTACTGTATTTGGCCTTTCACCTCTGGAACTTGAGCTTCTTGCCAGAGTGATGTAATGGAATAGTCTTTGAACAGGACATTTAATAATAGAACATGAAATTAGCTAGAGAAAGATAATGGTCTCCATAACTATTTTTTCTTGGCCAATAAGTCCTAAGGACAGTGTACAGTTGAGACCTAATATTCAATTTGTGCAGATTTATATTTTTAAAGAATAGCAAATGCTGAAAACAAATGCTATTAAACTGCTCCTTATCTTCGGTATCTGCTCCTGTCTTCTAATGGGTTGCTACCCAAAGGCTCAACTCCAGAAAGGAGCTGCAGGAGCCACGCTGACAGTGGATCCCTGAACCAGGGTGGCGTATCTTCTTAGCATTTGTGCATGTGCCTCAGGTGGCACATGGCCAGGATTCATCACCGAAGTTGATCCTGTGGTTGGATCATTAGCTTCCCTAGCATGGGCTGGTACCGATAGGGAGTGCGACATGAAAGCTAATCCATGCCGCCCGCATATAAATGGATGTTGGTATTAAGAATAAGTATACAAAGAGTCCCTATGAAATTGAGCGGGGAGGGACATGATGCTATGTAAATGCCCCCGGTCGTGTTCTCTCCTGCACTCAGTCCAACCTTAGAAGCCAATCCCAACAGTGTGCAGGCAGAGGGTTTCTGCAGAGATCAGGGAAGGGGGTGAAATGCCACGGAACTGACACTCAGTCCTTCTACACCATACCCCTTCTACACCATACCTTCTACACCATGTCCAAATCTATAGCTTTTTGCTTCACTTGGCTCATGAAAGTAGATGGAAGCCCATGCCCAATTGAATCTAATTTAGTAAGCTATTACTTATTAAACACTGTTCCCTTAAAAGGCTGTCCAAATGTCTCTGAAATAATCTAACCTACTATTCCCTCTAAAATGGCTAGCAGTGAGATATGTCTAACTCACTCATGGATGTCTAGTACTGCAGGATCTCTCCCATTGCAATGAGGAGTTAATTCTCGTAACATAAATCTTTCATTGGCCTTTATTATGCAAAACCCTTACTGGTATTTACGTAGGTCTCTCCACGTCCTAGCTCCAAGCAGCATCGGTACCAAAATATCTTGAGAAAGGCAGTTTTCATTGTATTTTTGATCTTCCCAAAAGAAAGAAACCCTGGAAATCCTGCTAGCAAGGGCAGTTCCCCTGAGATTTCCAACCGGATCTCTAGAACAAAGACATCTCAATAGGCATCAGTACTCTTAGGTGCTCACTTAAACTGAGCCTTTAACATTCACTCATCACTGCCACAGCTATATAAACATGAGTATTTTACAGCCACTGACAACCATGTAAGAGCCTTGCCATAAAACAGCTTCAGTGTGTCTTTCTTCTATAAGCCCCTAGCCAGCAAGAACAGAACCATCCAAACATTAGTACAGAACCACAGATGTATATCCTCTGCTATCTAAATTACTCCCAAGATAACGTACACACCACAACAAAGTAACTCGTTACCACAGCACCGATGAGTGGTCTGGGGAAGGTGAATGAGACCAAAGATGGTTAATAGAGGATGCAGCATTCAGTCTCCAGTCACTGTCTTGAATAAAGTTCCAGGTCAGCAGGGAATGCACCTCATTGGCCTCTGAGGGCTGGACAGTAGCCTATGTGAAATGAGTTGGTGGCCTCCATATTTGTAGTGAACAGGGATCCATATTTCAAAAGCTACAGTCACAACTGGTGGTCTTTCTTGTCAAGACTGAAGCACATGAATATCATTAAGAGGAAATTTTGGGATGCTTTCAGCACCACTGCTCATGCTATACCTGTACAGTGGGTAAACAGATATTCAGTATGGTATCTTATATAAGCAATATATTTCTTTAGTATCAGAGGGGCAGCCGGGTTAGTCCGTATCCACAAAAACAACAAGGAGTCTGGTGGCACCTTAAAGACTAACAGATTTACTTGATCATAAGCTTTTGTGGGTAAAAAAACCCACTTCTTCAGATGCATGGAGTGAAAATTACAGATGCAGGAGTAAATATATATGAAGAGAAGGAAGTTACCTTACAAGTGGAGAACCAGTGTTGACAGGACCAATACAATCAGGGTGTATGTGGTCCGCTCTCAATAACTGATGAGGAGGAGTCAATACCAAGAAAGGGAAAACTGCTTTTGTAGTGAGCCAGCCATTCCCAGTCCCTATTCAAGCCCAAATTAATGGTGTTAAATTTGCAAATGAATTGTAGCTCTGCAGTTTCTCTTTGAAGTCTGTTTTTGAAGTCTTTTTGTTGTAAGTATAGCTACTATTAAATCTGTTATAAAATGTCCACAGAGATTGAAGTGTTCTCCTACTGGCTTTTGTATGTTACCGTTCCTGATGTCTGATTTGTGTCCATTTATTCTTTTACATAGAGACTGTCCGGTTTGGCCAATGTACATGGCAAAGGGGCATTGCTGGCACATGATGGCATATATCACATTAGTAGATGTGCAGGTGAATGAGCCCCTGATGGTGTTGCTGATGTGGTTGGGTCCTATGATGGTGTCCCTTGCATAGATATGGGGACAGAGGAGGCAATGGTGTTTGTTACAGGGATTGGTTCCTGGGTTAGTGTTTCTGTGGTGTGTAGTTGCTGGTGAGTATTTGCTTCAGGTTGGGGGGCTGTCTGTAAGCGAGGATTGGCCTGCCTCCCAAGGCCTGTGAGAGTGGGGGATCATTTTCCAGGATAGGTTGTAGATCAATGATGATGTGCTGGAGACGTTTTACCTGGGGGCTGTACGTGATGGCCAGTGGTGTTCTGTTATTTTCCTTGTTGGGCCTGTCCTGTAGTAGGTGACTTCTGGGTACCCATCTCGCTCTGTCAATCTGTTTCTTCACTTCTCCAGGTGGGTATTGTTTTAAGAATGCTTGATAAAGATCTTGTTGGTGTTTGTCTCTGTCTGAGGGATTGGAGCAAATTCGGTTGTATCTTAGAGCTTGGCTGTAGACAATGGATCGTGTGATGTGTCCTGGATGGAAGCTGGAGGCATGTAGGTAAGTATAGCAATCAGCAGGTTTCTGGTATAGGGTGGTGTTTATGGGACCATCACTTATTTGCACTGCAGTGTCCAAGAAGTGGATCTCTTGTGTGGACTGGTCCAGGCTGAGGTTGATGGTGGGGTGGAAATTGTTGAAATCCAGGTGGAATTCTTCAAGGGCCTCTTTCCCGTGGGTCCATATGATGAAGATGTCATCAATGTAGCCCAAGTAGAGGAGGGGCGCTAGGGGACGAGAGCTGAGGAATCATTGTTCTAAGTCAGCCATAAAAATGTTGGCATACTGTGGGGCCGTGTGGGTACCCATAGCAGTGCCGCTGACTTGAAGGTATAAGTTGTTCCCAAATCTGAAATGGTTGTGGGTGAGGACAAAATCATTTGACTGAAATGCAATGGTTTCTGTTAAAATAACCGGTTAGAAGCCATGCGACTCTAGTGTGTTCCACATAGTGATCTTGTACAAAAACTATCTCCCTCTTCTTCCCCCATACACTAAGATTACAACGAGAACTACTTTAAACTACTGTTTTTGACAGAGCCCTCTGATAAACGGGTGCACAGGGGGAAAATAGTAACGCAAGTCCGGCATGACATGAACAAATCAGATCCAGCTTAGCTTTAGATGTATTCCCCTTTGATGGATCTTTGTGGTTGACTGCAAGACAGAATTGCTTACAGATCACTGATGGATCTTCTTTGACACATAATAATGCTGCAAAATCAGAAACAAAGAGCTTCAAATAATAACTAAAATATTGATGAAAATTTTTTGAAATATTATTTTCCTAGCAGCAGAGTCCCCACTCCTCTTCTTATCCTCCAAGGAAAACCTTTTGGGTTGAGCAGCCTGACTTCAAAAGCAAGGATTTGATCAATAAAACTTAGATTTATTATTACGGTCAGCAAAGTACCTTATTTGACTGTTCATACTATTACATGCTGTGCTGTAACCCAACAGAAGAGACAAGACACACCATGATGACTTGAGTTTAAATGAAGTTTTTTCCTTTCCCTTGCACTTCCCCTCCTCACCCTCCACCCAGTCTGGAGAAAACCATCCCATTGACTAGGCCTTAAATGAGTTTGAGACATCAGAGCGAACATAAGTGACATGAAAAATGTTTTAATCTATCAGTTCTGAGGGGTAGTGCAACCTCCTGGTGCTGAAGGAATTAATCAGTTTCAGAGCTTGCCTCATTCATAGCTCTGGATCACATTCACCCAGCCAAGCTATATGAATATACTCTTTCTTTATACAAATCATTTTTTCACCCATGGGACTAATGCTTGGTGTTTCATACTAATGTGTAATGAAGAAATCATGCCCAGCATCCATATAAAAGGGTCATTTTCTGTCTGACTGCTTCAAGTTCATGCATCACTATGAGTGAAACAGGTCAGGTTGGAAGTTGAAATCTTCACATGCAATCAAAAAATATCCATCTTTTTGTTTTGTGTTGGTATAATGCCTAGCACAAGGATGCCCTGGTTCATGACTGGGGCTCCTAGCACTATGATAATACAAATAATAAATAATAATCATATACATTTATCAAGGTAGTACCCTTCTGAGCTTTAATTTGATAGTGTGAACCCTGAAAATAATTACAAATGCTGTTGAGCACAGCTAGTGTTTTGGGTTCTACAGTGACCTGTTACCCTAAGTCAGCGTTTTTCAAAGTTTGGGAAGTCACGACGCAGTACTGGGTCCTGGCATGTCAGGCACTGGGTCGCTCTGGTCAGCACCGCCAACCGGGACATTAAAAGTCCCGTCGGCGGTGCTGCCCGGCTAAGGCAGGCTAGTGCCTACCTGTTCCGACACCGCACTGCACCCCGGAAGTGGCCAGCAGCGGGTCCAGCTTCTAGGCAGGGGGGCTCCACGCGCTGCCCCTGCCCTGAGCACCGGCTCCGCACTCCAGCCAATGGGAACTGGGGGGGAGGTGGTGCCTGCGGACGAGAGTCACGCATCTCCACCTAAGAGCCAGACCTGCTGCTGGCTGCTTCCATGATGCAGTGTGGTCCGTGATGCCAGGACAGGCGGGAAGCCTGCCTCTGCACCTCAGCTGAGCCGCTGACCAGGAGCCGCCGGAGGTAAGTCTGCGCCTCAACCCCATGCCCCAATCCCCTGCCCCAGCCCTGAGCCGCCCCCCCCAACCTGGGCCCCTCCAGCACCCCAAGCCCCTCATCCCTGGCCCCAGCCCAGAGCCTGCACCCCCAGCCCAGAGCCCTGACTCTCTCCCGCACCCCAACCCCCTGCCCAGCCCAGAGCTCCCTCCCATACCCTGAAGCCCTCATTCCTGGCCCCACTCCGCAGCCCGCACCCCAACCCTTTGCCACAGCCCTCAGCCCCTCCCACACTCCAAACCCCTCATCCCCAGCTCCACTGGGTCTTGGGCATCAATAATTTTCTTCAACTGAGTCCCAAGAAAAAAAGTTTGAAAACCACTGCCCTAAGTAACAGTACACATAGTGTATCTGATAACATTATAAATAAAGTGTATAGTGAAATTCACAGATGTCCCCAAATTTTTGTTTTCTCTTATTTATGTTAGTCTCACTGTTTTTAAAACAGGAGTTGTCACAAGTGTGACGTAACCAGATATCCAGTATTTTCAGAAAACACAATTTTCTCCTTTGAAGGGGACCACAAGATCAATTTGGGAATGAAAGGTTTGACATAAACACCCATCCTGTAAATATTTAAGCAAATGCTAAATGTTATGCATAGTGAGCAGTGGTGCTGGTGAGAAAATTTTATTGAAACAGTTTTCCATCAAAAAATGTTCTTTTAATTAAATGAAAGACAAGGTAGGTGAGGTAATATATTTTATTAGACCAACTTCTATTGGTAGAAGGGGATTTTTTTAACAAAATCACATTGATTTTGATAAAATTTTGCTTTAAAAAAATTGAAAAAACCCACACATTTTGAAGATAAACTAAAATTCTAAATGGGACGTTTGGACAAAATTACTTTTGTTTTACAATGTACTTTATTCTATGTTTTTAAAAGTGACAAAATAGAAGTGAAATATTTCAAATTTATCAGAACATTTTGACTGACCCAAAACAAAATTGTGATGAATATCCCTGTGTGGCTCTCAGATCTTGGAGGAAAATATTTATGCTCAAGGCCATCGTTTTCTTTCAAGTTGCCTCTCCTTCTGGAGTCTCACCCCTTACCTCTTCAATTTATCCCAAATTCTGCCACTGAAATCACTTACCATGACCACACCCAGTTACCCTTCAAATTCTTTTACTGACCTCTTCTCATCTTCCTCATCCAATTTAAGATCTTTGTCCTCACCTTCGAGGCATTAAATCCTTGTGATTCTTGCCTACCTCTCTGCTGACCTCCTCACCCCATTTACTCAGCCCTTTTGTTTCCTTCCCCCATTCACCCATCTCCAGGTCTTTCTCCATGTACTACCCTTTTGCTTAGAACTCCTTCCCTGACCTATTCTGCAATGCCTTCTAGTAAATGACAATCTCTCTCTCAAAAAAAATCCAACCAAAAATCATAGAACCGACAAGATGCATGCCTATTGTTCCCCATCCCAACTTAATTGGTTCTTCAAGGCAGGGTGCTGATGCTCTGCTTTTATATTCTTACTTTAAATTATATATATGTTTTTGGAACAAACAACTGTGTAGGATTTTCCAACTTTCCAATGTTATCCACAGGACTGATTCATTATCAGTTGTAAAGAAACCAATGAACAGGGAAGCAGGCCAAGATTACACACACTTTTTATTGGTAGATGGGCTAAGCTAATCGTATTTACCATGCAAAAGAGTGATGACTGAAAGCAAGAGGAAGGAAATGATGAAAATATGGGAGGAATACATGGCAGAGACTAATGGCTTTTAAGACTCATCATGGTTGTTCGTAAAAGTACATTGGGGGAATGTTACATTAGTTTATTTGCGAGTTATTTCACAGATTTAAGTATATTGTGAGACTTTTATAACATAGGTCTCAAATAACTTCTGTTTGATTGACCCAAATGCATTGTTTCCACACTGAGCCAGGACATGTAATGTTGATCTTCAGCTATTTCATTATCATAAGCAATTTTTTTTTGCCATAGTTGCAGAAATTGTGGAGCAGCTCCAGCTCTCAGTGAACTTCCTACCATTGTCATAAATCAAAACTAGACTCTTTCCCCTGGATGTGTGCATCTGTAAATCAACAGCTTGGCTATAATGCGTTTGTTTATGAAAGTGTGATGAGTCATGTGCAGTGAATATTTTAATTTGTTGCCCTGTGTTGTTCATGTTAAAGTCATACAAAAATTTTTTTTAATCATCATGTACTTTTTCACTGTGTTTCCTAATTAAATCTGTTTTGAAAAGGGAAAAGCCCATTACCTTAAACTCATAGTTATAAAAGTATTGTGACAGCTAGTTAAGCACGGTTTCATGTTACCTTTATTTTGCAATCAAAGCTTGGCTCATATTAAACATTTTCTCCTAGCTTTTGCCTGTTTCCATTTATTAATCTCCAATTACAGAATAATCTTCTGCTATTAAATAACTGATAAATAATTCAGTCACATAAGTAGCAAATTATATAGCCAAGTCCTTTGTTGATGTGATTTGCCATTCTGTTGTATTTAAATCCCAGATTTTGCGCTCTCTCCCTTTGGCAACGACTGTCTTTGTATTATTTGTGCATACAATGCCTTATACAACTGGGCCCTTGATTGGGATTCTTAGCTGCTAATGCAATAGAAACAGCATATATTATTATTATCATAACCAAGCATACTTTTCTGGAAAAGGAACCCTGTATCATATTTCCTTAACATCGTTAGCTAATAGTCCCCTTTGTGTCTCCTCCCATATGACCAGGCCGTTTTCTTTATGATCCCTTAGCTATCACTTGACTATCGAGCCCTAAGTGCCAAGACGTTATACGGCTTGCAGTCAACTCCTCTCACATGAGGATCTGTCCACTTTCATTTCCACTTTAATTTCAATGGGACGGTGCATATAGTTAAATATATGCTTTTACAGGATCAGAGCTGAAGTGAAATTTACAAATACTTAGGGTATCTCTACGCTGCAATTAAAAACCCACGACTGGCCTGTGCTAGCTGACTCAGGCTCATGGGGCTCAGGCTACGGGGCTGTTTAATGGCGGTGTAGGTGTTCAGGCTTCCCTCCCACCTCTCAGGGTCCTAGAGCCCAGGCTCCAGCCCAAGCCCAAATGTCTACATGACAATTAAACAGCACCTTAGCTGAGCCCCATGACCCCAAATCAACTGGCACAGACCAGCTCTGGGTTTTTCATTGGAGTGTAGCCATACCCTTAGATACCAATGTAATTAAAAACAAGGTAGTAGTCCTCAGACATTTTCATTATCTTAAAGCACAGTGCCAGCTCCAAAAGCAGTTCCAGAGAAGGCACAATACAGCCAGGCAATCATCATGTGACCTTTTACATAGGTCTATGTGATTTAATTCTGAAAAAATGCCTCCATGTGCACTCACACCCCAAACAAGGACTTTGTAGTTGACAACAGATGTAGATTCTTTGGTTATTAAAAACAAACATTTCATAGAATCATAGAAGATTAGGGTTGGAAGAGACCTCAGGACCAACCCCCTACTCAAAGCAGGACCAACACCAACTAAATCTTTCCAGCGACGGCTTTGTCAAGCCAGGCCTTAAAAACCTCTAAGGATGGAGTTTCCACCACCTCCATAGGTAACCCATTCCACTGCTTCACCACCCTCCTAGTGAAATACTTTTTCCTAATATCCAACCTAGACCTCCCACACTGCAGCTTGAGACCATTGCTCCTTGTTTTGTCATCTGCCACCACTGAGAACAGCTGAGTTCCATCCTCTTTGGAACTCCCCTTCAGGTAGTTGAAGGCTGCTATCAAATTCCCCCTCACTCTTCTCTTCTGCAGACTAACTAAGACCAGTTCCCTCAGCCTCTCCTCGTAAGTCATGTGCCCTGGGCCCCTAATCATTTTTGATGCCCTCCACTGGACTCTCTCCAATTTGTCTACTTCCTTTCTGTAGTGGGGGCCCCAAAACTGAACACAATACTCCAGGTGTGGCCTCACCAGTGCCAAATAGAGGGGAATAATCACTTCCCTCGATCTGCTGGCAATGCTCCTACTAATGCAGCCCAATATGCCGTTAGCCTTCTTGGCAACAAGGGCACACTGCTGACTCATATCCAGCTTCTCATCCACTGTAATGCCCAGGTCCTTTTCTGTAGAACTGCTGTTTAGCCAGTCGGTCCCCAGCCTGTAGCGGTGCATGGGATTCTTCTGTCCTAAGTGCAGGACTCTACACTTGTCCTTGTTGAAACTCATCACATTTCTTTTGGCCCAATCCTCCAATTTGTCTAGGTCACTCTGGACCCTATCCCTACCCTACATCGTATCTACCTCTCCCCCCAGCTTAGTGTCATCCACAAACTTGCTGAGGGTGCAATCTATCTCATCATCCAGATCATTAATAAAGATGTTGAACAAAACCATCCCCAGGACCAACCCCTGGGGCACTCCACTTGATACTGGCTGCCAACTAGACATCGAGCCGTTGATCACTACCCGTTGAGCCCGACAATCTAGCCCGCTTTTTATCCACCTTATCGTCCATTCATCCAATTCATACTTTAACTTGCTGGCAAGAATACTGTGGGAGATCGTATCAAAAGCTTTGCTAAAGTCAAGGTATATCATGTCCACCGCTTTCCCCATATCCACAGAGCCAGTTATCTCATCATAGAAGGCAATCAGGTTGGTCAGGCATGACTTGCCCTTGGTGAATCCATGTTGACTGTTCCTGATCACCTTCCTCTGCTCCAAGGGCTTCAAAATGGTTTCCTTGAGAACCTGCTCCATGATTTTTCTGGGGACTGAGGTGAGGCTGACCGGTTTGTAGTTCCCCGGGTTCTCCTTCTTCCCTTTTTAAAAGATGGGCATTATATTTGCCTTTTTCCAATCATCCAGGACCTCCTCTGATTGTCACGAGTTTTCAGAAATAATGGCCAATGGCTCTGCAATCACATCAGCCAATTCCCTCAGCACCCTCGGATGCATTGCAGCCGGCCCCAGGACCTTGTGCATGTCCAGCTTTTCTAAGTAGTCCTTAACCTGTTCTTTCACCACTGAGGGCTGCTCACCTCCTCCCCGTACTGTGTGGCCCAGGACAGCAGTGTGGGAGCTGACCTTGTCTGTGAAGACCAAGGCAAAAAAAAGCATTGAGTACTTCAGCTTTTTCCACATCATCTGTCACTAGGTTGCCTCCCCCATTCAGTAAGGGTCCCACACTTTCCCTGACCACCTTCTTGTTGCTAACATACCTGTAGAAACCTTTCTTGTTACCTTTCATATCCCTTGCTAGCTGCAACTCAAGTTGTGTTTTGGTCTTCCTCATTACACCCCTGCATGCTCGAGCAATATTTTTATACTCCTCCCTAGTCATCTGACCAAGTTTCCACTTCTTGTAAGCTTCCTTTTTGTGTTTATGCTCACCAAAGATTTCACTGTTAAGCCAGGCTGGTTGCCTGCCATATGTGCTATTCTTTCTGCAAATCAGGATGGTTTGTTCCGGCACCCTCAGTAAGGCTTCTTTAAAATATAGCCAGCTTTCCTGGACTCCTTTCCCCCTCATATTAGCCTCCCGGGTGATCCTGCCCATCAGTTCCCTAAGGGAGTCAAAGTCTGCTTTTCTAAAGTCCAGGGTCCATATTTTGCTACTCTCCTTTCTTCTTTTTTTAAGGATCCTGAACTCAACCATCTCATGGTCACTGCTGCCCAGGTTGCCACCCACTTCTACTTCCCCTACCAATTCTCCCTGTTTCTAAGCAGAGGGTCAAGAGGAGCAAGGCCGCTAGTTGGTTCCTCCAGCACTTGCACCAGGAAGTTGTCCCCAATACTCTCAAAAAACTTCCTGGATTGTCTGTGTACTGCTGTATTATTGCTCTCCCAGCAGATGCCAGGGTGATTGAAGGGTGATTTGAGCAAGTATCAGAAAGAAAGAAAAAGGAGCATCCAGAAATAATGTCCATACATTTTCCTTGGAGTCAAACTGAAAGAATCTTCTTTCTAGCATGCACTGAATTATTGAAGAACATTTTCATCCCTAGAGTTAAGGTTCTATTAGAATCTAAGTTCTTTAGGGCCACAAACTGTCTATTCATAGTGTGTGTGTGTGTACAGTGTCTACCACCATCATAGAAAAGTAGGTCTGGAAGTGGGAGGTGTCATCTAGTCCAGCCCCTCGCACTGAGACAGGACCAAGTAAACCTAGACCATCTCTGATAGTTCTTAAATCTAACCTGCTCTTTAAAACCTTCAATGATAGGGATTCCACAGCCTCCCTTGGAAGCTTATTCCAGAAGTTAACTATCCTCATAATTTGGAAAACATTTCTAACATCTAACCTAAATCTCCCTTGCTGCTAACTAAGTTACTTATTTCTACCTTCAGTGGACATGAAGAACAATTGATCATTGTCCTCTTTATAGAAGCCTTTAATATATATGAAATCTGTTATCAGGTCCCTTGTCAGTCTTCTTTTCTCAAAAGTAAATATTCTGAATTTTTTTAACCTTTCCTCATAGGTCAGGTATTCTAAATTTTTTATCACTTTTGTTCCTCTTCTCTGGACTCTCTCCAATTTGTACATATTTTTCATTAAGCCTGGCACCCAAAACTGGACACCGTACTCCATTTGGGGCCTCAGTATACCAAGGAGAGTGGGACATTTACCTCCTGTGTCTTACATACGACACTCCCTGTTAATATACGTTAGAATGATTTTACTTTTTTTCACAACTGCATTACAATGTAGGTTCATATTCAATTTGTGATCCACTGTAATCCGCAGATACTTGTTTGCAGTACTACTGCCTACCCAATAATTCCTCATTTTGTAGTTGGTATTTAATTTTTCCTCAAGTGAAGTACTTTTGCACTTGTCTTGATTGAATTTCATCTTGTTGATTTCTCCAATTTCTCAAGGTCACTTTTGGATTCTAATACCACCCTCTAAAGTGTTTGCAGCCCCTCTCCTCTTGGTATCATCTGCAGATATTATAAGCACACTCCATTATCCAAGTCATTAATTAAAATATTGACTAGCACTGGACCTACGAGGGACCCTACTATATGCATACTCCCAGTTTGAAAGTGAACTATTGATAACTACACTTTGAGTAGTTTTTTGGGTAGTTATGCACCCACCTTATAGTAATTTCATGTAGATCACGTTTCTCTAGCTTACTTATAAGAATGTCATGTGGGACTGTGTCAAAAGCTTTACTAAAACTCAAAATACCTCATCTGCTGCTTCCTCCCTATTCACTAGTTCAGTAACCCCAGCATTGAAGTACATTAGGTTAGCTAGGCATAATTCGTTCTTGACAAATCTATGTTGGCTATAACTTACAACCCTATTATCATCTAGGTGCTTACAAATTGCTCATTTAACAATTTGTTCCAGTATCTTTCCAGGTATCAAAGTTAGACTGACTGGACTGTAATTCCCTGGGTACTCTTTGTTTCCCTTTTTAAAGAAGGGTACTATATCTCCAGGCCTCTGGAACCTCAAATCCTCCATAAGTTTTCAAAGATAGCTTCCGCTAGTTCAGTATGTACCCTAGGATGAATTTCATCAGGCCATGCTGACTTGAATACATCTAATTTAGCTAAATACATCTTTCCCTATATTCTGGCTTATGTTCCTTCCCCCTTGTTGTTAATATTAATTGTGTTAAGCATCTAGTCACAATTAACCTTTTTAGTGAAGACTGAAGGAAAATAGGCATTGAACATCTTGGCCTTCTTGATGTCATCCATTATTAGCTCTCCTTCCTTGCTAAGTAGGGACCTACACATTCCTTCACCTTTCCCTTGCTCCTAAAGTATTTATAGGAGACTCTGATTCTAAGACTTGGGTATCTGAGCTTCAGGGGAATAATGTTTTACATGCGCCAAAAGATGCATGAGAACAGTTTATTACACAGAAAGTGTTAAGATACTTAAAATATAATTTAAATAACTGTAGTCGCCAAGTCCACAAGCACTTAGAAGATGACATTTCTTTAATGAAACAAGGAACAATAATTACATTTAGCTAATTAATATAATGTAAAAGTTTTTTGATTTTCATAATGCAATAAGGCATATTCAATCTAATCCACACCCCAAGATATGAACAGACCTGTTTCTTGACAGAGAAAAAGGATTTTTTTAATTAGAGTTACAGAAATGTGATACCGTTCTTCCTAACCAATTAGCCTAACTAGAAATAGGGCAAATACCTACAAATCTTCCACCATCTAAAAAACAAAAACAAAACAAAAAAATATCTCTCAAGAAGACAAAAATCATTGTATTAAAGAACCTTCTGGCAAATAGAATGTTCTGAAATCAAAGTGATGTTTCAAAACAAGTCACAATAACCTGTTCTTTAGTTTTCCATGTCTCCTCCATGTAATTTCAAAATGACTTGCCAATAGTAATTTACTACCATTATAATTCCTTTTTTAAAGCTGCTGTCAGTTGGTTTGACGGGAACATATGATTCACATCACATACAGTTAATGCATGAATAGTTTAGTAAAAAGAAAACTGTGGAATAATCAAAGCTCATATCTTCCAATAGATATTTCTGCCAAAATACAGCTGCATCAAAATATTTGCTTTTAAATTGTTTTAAGGAGCTACATAATAGCCACACTCAGCACTGAAACACCATAGTCTTGTAATTACTTCAAAGATAGGACCATAAACGCAATATTAAAACATGCAAAGTACCTCCCAAATAATAGATTCACAATTCTGAGGTGTTGAGTAGGACCAGTTCCTCAGCTGTTGCAAATCGCCGTAGCTCCTGTAAAGTCAATGGAGGTATTATGCTGATGTTCGCCAGCTGAAAATACAAGTCAGAGGGTTGATATTATTTTATTTGTATCAGCATTTGTAATAGTACTCTTCAATATAATAGCAGCCTGATCTCCCAGCACTAATGTTAACAGACATTAATGAATTATGCCTCCCAACACCCTGCTTCAGTTGGTGTTATCTTCATTTTCCAGGGAAACCAAAACTATGACTCGTGCAAAGTCACGTAGCAAATCTGTGGCAGAAACATGGCTAGAACCTTTGACCCAAGAACCTCTTGATGCAAACTGGCAGAGGGCACAGGGGTGCATAATGGTTACAGGGATCCCCTGTGTCTGGTATTTACATACTAGTATACCAAAGAGTGTCATATGTGAGGTGTCTACTGAAAGCCAGAGTCACACTTGGTCATCATAATCTTTGTGAAATGTATGTGCAGATAGTATATAAGGAGATGTATGTACATTGGAAATTATGTTTTTAAAGCCTTGAAATTAAAGGGTGGTCACCCAGACATGACATGCCTTGACCAGACAACAGGTGGGAGACACTTATTTCCCTGACTGAAGACTGTGTATTGTGTCTTACAATGGAAGTCTATTTGCATACTGTGTCCAATTCTAACAGAGAGTATGGGGACTGCAGGAGAAGAAATTAACAGGAAGAAGTGAACAGAGACGGGACCATATTTACAGGTGAAGGACAAAGGACTAAGTCAATATATCTAGGGATGACAAATTGCCAGTGGGTATGATCATATGAAAGGAAGGTCTCAGCCATGCTGGTTGAAAAATTTTGAGAGAAGGACTTTGGGTAAAATAATAAGCATAAGTTACTACTAAGAACCAGCAGCAAGTAGACATTCCACAAATCACTTGCTAGCTACCAGGATTAAGAGGAAAAACTCAGAACACCATCCCTAACCAGTTTCACAACCATTCCTACACAATTTCCATCTACATTTTAAAAGGAACATGTTGTTCATTTTATTACTTGTTTTAATTAGCTTCTGCCTATAATTACCACATTTCCCTCTGTGGAGCTGCACTTATTCTGTTAGGCACGAGGAGTTGTAGCACTCTTATCTTTTCCCCATTTATAAGTAGATTTTTGGTGTTGTACAGTGGAGGCTGGTAATGGTGTTTCACTGAGGATCCCTCTGCTACATCTGTACTCAACTGTTCATTTGCTGGGTTTGCTCCTGAGTGATAATTTTTGATGTTGATCCAAAAGACATAAAGTTGTATAACTTAAGTGGAGGGGAGGATGATTTGCGTAGGATGTTGAAAGCTTGTAAAGATCAGTCTATTTTGTAGATAAACACAGAGAAACACGGCTGTGGTTGCATAATAGCCATTAGCTTTAGGCCTGGCCTTCACTAGAAAATTAGGTCAGCAAAACTACATTGCTCATGGGTGTGAAAAATCCACACCCCTGAGCGGCGTAGCTAACCCAACCTAAGCCCCCATGTAAACAGAGCTAGGTTGATGGAAGAACCTAGGGGAGGTGGATTACCTATGCCAAAGAGAGAATTGCTCCCTTTGGTATAGGTAGTCTCTACGCTGAAGCATTACTGCAGCACAGCTGTAGCTGTGCCATTATAACATTTTAAGTAGCGACATATCCAAAGAAAATTGTCCACTTGTGTGCAGCTGTGAAACTTCTCATGTGTTGTGGAACCTGTTAGGCTGCACTTTATAACTCCAGGGAACTGTGGCAGGACCCTTAGAAGCTTACGTTCACACTGACTCTTCTCAATAACGTATATATCTACTTGTTTGTTTGTCCATTTTTTTGAACTGTGAAGCACAGTTAGTCATCTCTATTTTTGGAAGAAGCACATACTTTTAAAACTTGTGATTAACATCATACCAGATGGTGGTGTTGTGGGAGCTGATGGGGTAGGAAATTTCAGTACTTCTGAGATCATGGTTGCTTAAAAATGTTTCTGACGTAAGACAGGAAATGGACAAAGTACACCTTTTTGATTTAGACTGGCCAAAGCACTAGCAAATATATTGTAAACAAGAACCTTGCACAGTTGGGTGAAGGACAAGAAGACCAAATGGCTTTTCCGCTTCATTTTCTCTCATTCTGATTTTTCTTTTCTACCTAAAGTTACAGGGCCAAACTCTAAGCTCTCTGGGGCAGGAAATGCCATTTACCACAATATTACTCCTTTTGACCTGAGCAGTTAGCCAATATTTGGGGTCTTGTAGGTTGTTTCTGTTAGGAAGAGAGCTTGATTAGAGTCAGGTATTTCTTTGATGTAATCCTGTTTATTTGCAAAGAACCTACACAAAGTTCTGTTTTCCTGAACACCCTATGAACCACTCAGCATGAGATTAGGAGTACTTGTGGCACCTTAGACCATGAGATTGTTTCCTTGCTCAGTATTCCTGCCTTCTTTTTCCAGCCAGCATTCTACCCAAAAATATCTTTCTGCAGTCTTTTCTCTCTCTCACACACACACAATCAATCAATCAATCAATCCCTGGACCCATGCATTCGCATTCATCCCCAGTGAAAGGCTCCACCTACGTAGCTCAGCTTCTGACTGGTCTTGCATGTGGCTTGTGTTTTGGACGGTGCCGCCTATAGTTTCAGTTATCTTACTCCAAAAAGGAGCTTACCCGCTTCTTACACTTATCCTGAATGAAGGACGGCTATTATACCCACCAGCTACAAAAAGGTTTCACACAACCTTCAGCTTAACAACACAGTGTAACACAATAGGGCCTGCCTGAGGCGCTATGACAACATAAATATTAAATATAATAATTCTACTCAGTTACATATGTTGGGAGGGATTGTTCCCTCTGCTGTGGTCTTTTTACACTGCTGTAGCCATGTTGGAGAGCCCTCAGTCTGGCCAGGGAGAATTTCCCCTAGCAAGGCTTAGCTCAAGGGCACCTTCTGCTGCCCAAAAAGGTGCCTACCACAAACCAAGTAGGGTAAGGGGCAGCAGGGACATGTTGGGAGTGGAGTCACAACACATGGCGCTGCAGGGATTCCTCTCAGCACTGCTAGCCAAGAACAGAGAAGGCTATGCTGCTGTAACTTAAGCAGTCTTTATTGGCTTCCTAAACTATTCAAAGGGCTGCACTGGCCCCTAGATCAGCCCAGAACTGGGAGAACCAAAAGATGGCTTGCTCCTTCCCAGGCTCATACTTTGACCTCACTATGATTTCATGGGTGTTACTGAAGGCAGAATTTTGCCCTCTGTGTTTAAAAAATCAGATAGCTACTCTCTCATTTATGGCAGATAGAATGAAATGTTTGCATTAAATCAGAGAGATTTAAATACTCTTACTAAACATCTGATCTCTGTTGGATTTGATTCTGGTGAAGTACCTGGAATTTTACTTTATTGTTCAGTAAAGTTGTTTTGGAAACTGTTTCATTCTACCAGCAACACAAAGTTCTTGGATGCCATTCTTGTCAGCAGGCGCAAAGCAACCAGAAAGCCAGTTGAATAGCTTCCTGAAAATTCCCTAGTAGGACACTATGCAGGTGGCATAAGGCTGACATGGACATGTGCCCAAGGAACCATTGTACCCAGCTGATACCTAACCACATGGATAGAGGCACACGGGCAGTCAGTAGGAAAATGGGTTGATCCAGGCCTCAGGAACCACAAAGGTGGCTAAAAACCACTTCTTCCTGCCCCCAGGCAAGTATGGCAGAGAGTGCAGGAGATCTGGGCCAAAGACTTTTCATCAGATTTTTTCTTTCTAAAGCAGTTTTATTTCCCCAATTGTTTTATGCTCCTGTCAGCTAATCCAAACAGTTCCACTCCATCCTTATAATATAAAACAGATGAAATAATGTTCTTTTCTTGTTATCTAGACACACATAAGAAGTTGAATATCAACCAAACACATTTTCTGGTATTTAGCTGTCAGAAAAATGTTTGTGAGGTCTGTGTCCTAACTTCTGACTAAACTGAAAGTCATCCATGTGAAAAATGCACTCAGCTGATATTTAGGAGGTAGACGCTCTACATCATCCAAATGAATATTCTGTAATCAAGGCTAAGACCAGAGCAGAAAAGTGTATATAGTGTGAAATGTTCTATTCCATTTTAACGACAAAGATGGAAAACCTTTGCTTGGTAGTACATTTAGATTTCATGCTTTAAAATCTTGCTAACACTGCTGAATGTTAAATAACTGGCATGAAATTTACAGTGGCCAGGAAAGTGGCCCTGTTTGCAGTGGGAAAAAACCCAATTGTTTAAATACAGGGAAATAGTTTAACATAGCTCTTCAGTCACAGTGCAGCACTTAGAAACACTATCACCGCCACCAACTGACAGCCATTGCTGAGTTTTCAGAACATGGCAGCTATGGAAGGTTTCCACTTTTCTCATCAGCATAGACTGATATTTATTTTCTTCTCATTGAAGTTCTTCTCTGCACAAAGACTAACACTTATTAGGTTGTCTCCTGCTGGATTCCCTGGGTATGGAATGAAAACAGATGTCCATATATTTTTAAAGAATAACACCACTGTTTTGTTTTGTTTTAACTCATCTGATCTTATATCACAAATATACACAACTTTCAAAAGGTTACACTCAGAACTGCCCTCTTCACTCAGGCTGAAAACATTTTCCTCCTGTTTAAACCTGAATCCTCACTGGATTCATCCCTACTATGAAAGAGTAAGCGTGTAATAAGTGTTTGCAAGACTGAGCCCTTACATAGGAGGTTATTGAATATCAGAGGCCTAATTTTCACCCATGGCTTTTGATTTTACACATGCATAAATGCACAAGCACACCCACATTGCACAGGCTAACAGACTGGATTGTCCCAATGAACCATTTGCAAGCACAAACATAGATGCAGGTTCCTTTTTGCACGTTAAAAAAGGTTGATTTGTGGCCAAATGAAAACTCAGCCTTGATTTATAATCAGCATGAATTAGGATTTTTATAATCCCATGCATCCTTAGATTTGATTATCAATAGTAAAGTTAATGGCTGTAAATGCTCTATATATGAATACAGCTACCGATGGGGAAAATATTATTAAAGAAAGGAAATTGATGATGTTTTTGAAAACACCAGCTGTCTGTTGACAAAACTAAATCAGTTTGTTTTTATGTATTAAATGTGTTTATTTTCCTTCAAAATAGAGCATGATGTTATTTTTTAGAAAAAGCTAATATGCCACTGTGTCTCAAATGTTAAGATGTAGAAGCTCAGAGAAAGTCATTTCAGTGTAGACATTTTAGATGTCACAAGTATTTGCTATCCACTGTTTTTGTTTGTTGGTTTCTTTCTTTTAGGCTTTGAAGGACTTCAAAATGCAATATTTGTGCTGAATTTTCAATCTTTATTTTTAATGGGAGAAACCTGTTTGCTTGATTCATAATAATTCACAATTTAAGTAGAAGTTAGTTCCTCAAGTTTAATTGTGACTGCCATCTTGCAGAGCATTTTCCCAAGCTCTCACCACTTTACTTGTAGTTTCTGTTACTATATACCTCAGCCAATACAACGGAAATTCTTGAAGACCACAAAAATTAACTTTGAATGAATTTGCTAAGGAAACCTCTATTGAAACCCTGCTTGGTAATGCTGAGAAAACGGATAGATTTTTAACCCTGCTGAATGAAAACAGAAACAAGGCCTGATCCTTCAGTCCTGATGCACGCAAAACTCCCATTCCCTTCAGGTTATGTGACCTGTAAACATGTTATTAATGTTTTCCCTATGTCAGTGCTGCATGAGAGTACTCATAATTCTATTATAAACAGGGGGATTTATTTCTGGTGGGAAAAAGGCATGACAAAGTGAAAATCTGCTGATAATCAGGCAGTTACACCGTATATACACCAGAACTATTTCACAAAGATGGGTCGCAATTTTCATCAGCTGGTTTTAAAACACCAGGAGGTTCCATGAATCACAGTAACACAAAAAAATATTTTAAGAGGACTCCCCTTCCTGGCAGAGAGTGTCTCCAAAGCAACAATAGTCCTATTTTTGGCATTAAATGCTAAGTGTTACATAGGTCCAATAAAAGAATGGCTGTAAGCTATGAGAGTAGTGGTGTCATGTCTGTCTGGGGATAAATGTGTCTGTTATGGAAAACATGAGTTGACTGAACTAAATGGCCCATGCAAACTTATACAAAAGTAGTCCACAGTTTGCTTAGCAGCAATGCAGTGTCTTTAAAACTATATATAATCAAACAGCGGTAGTGCAGACATTGCTGACGCAGATCATTAACTTTTCTAGTATTACTAACGTTCCTCTAACTGAAAATCAGTTTCTGCTGTTTGCTCCCATTGATTATAAATTACTAATGAAGATGGGCGAAAAATGGAACCATCTAGCTTGACCCCTTCTTCCCTCAACATGGGGCTTAGATCTGAACCAACCCCAGTTGTGGTTCAACAAAAGAAAAACTCACAACTCACATTGTGCCACATCCTCAACTGGTGTTATACCTGTGATGGTGCACCCCATAAGGCTTTGTGGAAATATGCTTATGAATGTATATATGACATAACTGGAATATGTTTTATGCTACATATGCCATGTAACATATCTCTGTAAAGGTTATGATCTACTGCATCTATTCATCTTATTTGTATGCAGTTATCATTTTTGTATTCAAAGTTATGAATATTGGCTGTGTACTGGCTTGATTTTTCAGTAGCCTTTGTAAAGCATTTGGTCAGCTTCTTGAGAAAGGAATTTGCAAATTAAGTGCCCAATCAAGAAGCACTTAAGGGACAATGGATCTTGGATTGCTCCAATCCACACAAGAAGTCTACTTGAGGACGTTCAAGGTGGCACGTGACCCATGGCTGCTACCTGTAAGTTCTGAGTCATGCATGGACATGTGACTGGCCCATGTGACTCTTAACTCCATCTTGTAGCTGGGATTCTACACAGGGGGAGGGAGGGGTGCCACCCACCAGAGAAAGTCTATTTAAACCCCAGGAAGACCCCTATATTTTGTCTTCAGCTGGCTAAAGAGATAGCCTCTCCACCCCTAAGGATACCTGAAAGAAACTGGAACAAAGGACAGTAACTACAGGCAGTGTGAGTGACTGCTGGACTAGAAGGAGACTAGTCTGTAAAAGGAAGCTTACTGGAACTCCTCTAAGGGTGAGGTTTTATCTATATTCACTTTTCTTACTGTATTAGACACAGACTTGCGGGTTCTATTTTATTTTGCTTGGTAATTCACTTTGTTCTGTCTGCTATTACTTGGAACCACTTAAATTCTACCTTCTGTATTTAATAAAATCACTTTTTACTTATTAATTAACCCAGAGTATGTATTAATACCTGGGGGGTGGGGGGCAAACAGCTGTGCATCTCTCTCTATCAGTGTTATAGAGGGCGAACAATTTATGAGTTTACCCTGTATAAGCTTTATACAAGGTAAAACAGATTTATTTGGGGTTTGGACCCTATTGGAAATTGGGCATCTGAGTGTTAGAGACAGGAACACTTCTTAAGCTGCTTTTAATTAAGCTTGCAGTTTGTGGGACGTGGTTCAGACCTCGGTCTGTGTTTTTGGCCGGCAAGCGTGTCTGGCACAGCCAGGCAGGGTTCTGGAGTCCCAAGCTGGCAAGGAAGGCAGGGGCAGAAGTAGTCTTGGCACATCAGTTGGCTGCCCCAAGGGGGTTTCTGTGATCCAACCCGTCACAATACCTATGTGAGATACACTGGAAAAGATCTGACCAATATACTGAGACAAATCATGAAGCGCCATTGAGGAAGATAAACTAAATCACACAAGCTGAGGATCTGTGCCATTAAACATATAATGGAACCTCCAGATACTACGAAGTAGGCCATACACCCTTTCTTCAACATAGCGTATTCCTCAAGGACGTGCAACTGAGCTCTTTGTGCAGAAATGACTAGCTCAGTATGTTTTCAGTGTTGCTTGCACTGTTGGTCACAGGATAGGAGAGACACAAGGTGGGTGAGGTAATATGCTGAACCAACTTCTGTTGGTGGAAGGTACATGTTTTTGAGCCTCACAGAGCTCTTCTTCAGATCTGGGGAAGGAAACCAAAGTGGAGGCAGATTGTTAAGTGTAAGGGGTAAATACATGCTATAGGAGACCACTTAAAATGAAGTGGGCAATTAAGGGGTAGCAGGGAGGGAGTAATATAAAACAGTGTCTCTGTTGAGTCCATGTTTTTTAGTGTCTAGAGGAGATTGGTGGATTGGTTTAAATCAAGAGGATTTAAATGATGATTTTAATCATCATGGGGAAAGCCTTGATTTAAATAATTGATTTCAATCAACTTTTCCATTTGTATTTCAGTTATTTTCTCATTGGTTGATATAACCATTACAACATGTGTATTTACCACTCAATAGAATCTTTACACTAGATTTGGTTACATCTTTTTGTTACCTAGGACTGAGGACGTACTACAACATATGCTTTATTTAAGCAATTATATAGCTTACTATTTTCAGATTCTTATTAATTGAACATTTTTAGTATGTTAGAAAATGATGAATGATATGTTACTTATTTACTAGATAATTACCTTTTTCCTCATGATTTGTGTCAAGCTGCCTTAGGATGGTAACTGGAATTGAATTCAGCACATAAAACAGCATATAAATTTTATTTTTATTAAACAAAACAACCTTAAATATTTTAGATACAAACTTCTCTTATCAAAACATGTTTCACATTTAAAATTAAATGCTTAACTGTAATCAGTGAACGAAACCGATTATTTCAGCTCAGCCTGGAAAAATGCGTGAGGCCACCTCTACACTAGCACTTATGTTGGCAAAACTTTTGTCACTCGAGGGTATGGAAAAAACACACCCTTCAGCAACATAAGTTTTGCTGGCATAAGTGTTCTTGTGCACAACACTATGTCGTCGGGAGATGTTCTCTCCCTTCGGCATAACACAGCTACATTAGCAATCTTACCACAGCACAGCTTGTAAGGTTAGACACGACCTTAGAAAAATTGAGTGGCGGTTCAGTTTCTACTCATCTAAGTCTCTTGAAAATGAGACAATCTCCTAAATTACTTAGGCTGTCCTTCAAACTTTGAAAACTGGTATATCTCATTCCCTTCCTCCTCGTTTTTATTCATAGACTGGAAGAGAAAAACAAGTTTTCCTGCTTTTTCAACTCCCAATCAATTTCTCAACTTTGAATGAAGTAGTCCAAATGAAGAAAATATTCTTTCTGTGACTGCAGAAGAGGCTACTTCTGTCAAAAGCTGGGTTAGCACTTCAGGTGCTTAGCTAGCAACTTCCATCCGTTCAATGGTGTGACTTCCTTTGAAATGTCATCAGCAAACATGTTCTACTTGAATGGTTCACTTTCAGCACTCAAATTTATTATGGTTGGCATGATTGATGGATGATTATTAGATGCCCATGTCTTAGCATTATCTTCTTCAGCAATTAGGCATCTACCCTCGTAATTTGGGTTGAGAATACTGGCAACAAAATTAGGAGGAATAAGTGCTTGATCCATCCACTTTCTTTACTGTCTACAATTTAACTTTGCTGTTGGGTATTTCTTTCTTCAGTGTATCTTGAAGTTCATTCCAAATTTCAACAGCATCAGCAATACAGCAGAAATCTTTCTGTAGTTTGTCGAAGGCTACGGAAATAGGCTTCAGTATATTCAGCATTTCTTCTGCATTTCTCTTTGGTCTGATGACTACTTTGGCTGTGATACTTCCATCTCTTGTATCATGATTGTTGTCACAAATTGCAGTATTGCCAGCCCCAGATGTCCAAAAATCATGAGTCAGGCTCACCAAAAATCATTACATTGGCTTCAAAATTATGAGATTATGTAAAAACAATAAATGTGGCGTCCTTTTTGTCTTCTGCTTTTTGAGCCTTTACGTGCACTGGGGTCACATTTTGAAGCTTTCTCCACAGCCACAAGGGCTAGAAATGTTTTTGTTTACGAATGAAGGCTGAAATCAGGGCCAGCTCTAGGCACCAGCTAAGGCAGCAGGTGCCTGGGGCGGCAAATCCAAAGGGGCGGCACTTCGGCTGCTCTTGGGGCGGCACTCGGATTCTCGGCGGCACTTCGGCAGCAGCTTCCTCATTTTTTCCTCTTTGGCGGCACTTCGGAGGCCACTTTGTTTTTTTCCTTTGCTTCACTGCTTGGGGTGGCAAAAAAGATAGAGCTGGCCCGGGCTGAAATCATCAGATACCCTCTTGACTCCAGGAGCTGGGGCTTTAAGAAAAACAACAATTATCATGAGACTCATGACAAAATCATGAGAGTTGACAACACTGCAAATTGTTATCAGAATAGGCCAGTTCTTAAAACAGTCAACCACTTAATTCCTTTTGTATATCTTGGGGCAAATTAGTTTGGACCTCCTGCTCTCTTCAGTGAAGTTGAAATGGCTGTTGTGAAAGTATTTTGCAATTTCAACATTTTCCTTTATTTTTGGACTTGTACTTATGTCTTTGGCTAAAAGATGCATCAAATGAGCAGCAAACCCATATGTTATAAGTTTCAGGTTCCCTTCATTATCTTCTAGATTTGTTCTCATCTTTGCTACATTTGCAGCATTGTCTGTAACAAAGCTACAGACTTGACACTTGCATTTTTGTTCCTCGTTTGTTATAGCTTTAAATATTCTGCTGCATGGGCATTTCCTAATGTATAAATTGTTTCTGTAAGATAAACAAACCTCTCTCTTCTATTTTCATACGAGCAAATACTACTGGATTGCTCTGTACGTTACTTCACCCATCAAGTTTCAGACTACAAATTCCCCGTCAAAGTTTTGCACTGTTCAATTTCCTTCTCATATACTGTATCCAGCAACCTTCCAGCAATGTCTGCTCTTCTGAGTATAGTGTAACCTAGCTGTAATGACTGACCCATGTCCATGTAATGTGTGTTCTGAACAAGACAAAATGGAGAATTTGTTGCATAAATTAACTGAGCAATCTTTTCATTTCTGAGTCTTGCTGGAATTGGTTGGTCCTGATTATGAACTCATCTTTGGTTTTACTGGATGATGAAAAAAGGTTGTTGGGGTTTTTTTGTTTATTTGTTTTTTGATACAGGTAATTAACTGCTTATTTGCCGCACTTTTGGCGGTACCAGCATAGGATTCTAAAGTTGTAGACATTGCAGATAGTGAACGTTCCTAACTCCTTATGTTGAAACTGGACCCTAAAAAAAAGGGGGGGTAAAAAAAAAGTCACTCTGACTCATGGAGTATTATTCAGTGTGCAGCTTCAAAAAAAAAAAGATGGTAAATGAAAGGTTCCTCCTATTGCAGCTATTTGTACCACTGTTTGCATTATATAATTTATTCTAAAGCCATTTTTATAGGGAAAATAATTAATAAATCATAAGGATTACTTAAATCTGTTTAAACCCTTGTCTCTAGTGATATACCAAACAGCTTGGAAAAAAATATTTTAAATGTTAAAGTTCATAAATGCCTAAAAAAACTTTACTTTTAAACAGGAAATCTTCACATAGGTTTGACTGAGCAATAAAAATGATTTCAGAATGCCCAGCAGTGACAATAAAATGTAATTAATAAATACTCCCAAAAGAAAGTAACATATCAATTATATTTTGAACACAAACATTTTGAAATTCATAAGTAATCCATCCAAAAAAACAAATTTATGACAATCTAAGTTGCTTGCAGTGTTGTTGAAGCCATGTTGGTCCCAGGATATTAGAGAGACAAATGGGGTGAGGTAATATCTTTTCTTGGACCAACTTCTGTTGGTGAAAAAGACAAGCTTTTCTGGGAAAAGGACTCAGAGTGTCACAGCTAAATACAAGAGGGAACAGACTATTTAGCGTAAGTAATTAACACATATTGTAAGAGACCATCTAAAGTGAAATGGCCCATTAACACATTCTTGCAGTAATAAGAAAAAAAGAGGGGCTAGTGGGTTACAGATTGTTGTACTAGGCCATGAATCCAGTGTGTTTATTAAGACCATGATTTATACAGTCTAGCAGAGTTATGAATTTAAGCTCCCAAGCTCATCTTTTGAAGGTGTTGTGCAGGTTCCCTTTGAAGATGAGGACTGATAGGTGACATATAGAGTGATCACTTTGTGAAAAGTGTTCGCCCACCATAGCTGATGGGATGTTTTTGTCTTTTATCATATTTCTGTGTGAATTCATTCGAGACCATAGTGATTGTCTGGTTTCATCCACATAGCTCTTAGTGGAGCATTTAGTGCACTGGATGAGGTACACCACATGCTGTGATAGGCATGTGTCACATTCCAGGGTGCAATCCAGACCAGTGAGGGGTTGCATCACCACCTGCCCCACAACTTTGGGTGCCTCACAATACTTTGCTGTTGTAGTTCCCAACCTGGGCTGTTCACAAACAGCCTGACTGCATGCAGCTCTCATCCTGAATGTCTACATACAGCTGTAGCCTTGTCGCAGCAGCTCTGACCCCAGCAGCCTGTCAGCAATACTCCAGTTGCACTCTGGCTTCCACCAGTCTGGGTTACTACTTAGAGCGTGACCCCAACACACTCCCAGTCCTGGGTTTTCCCAAAATGTGTGTTCAGCACTGTCGTGCCCTCTCCTGGGGAGTTCAGATATTAAAGTTCCGTTTCCCCTGTAAAGGGTCAATATTCAACAATTTGTTACTTGAACTGGAGTTACCAAATAGTTCAGTTTAAACACAACACTGGATTAGTTTAGATTAAAAATAAAACAATTGTAACTACAAAGAGATGGGTTTTAAGTGAGTACAAGTATAAGGTATTAAAGTCAGAAATGGTTACAAGAGAAATAAAGGTAAAATGCTTTCTAGTAGCTAAAACTTAACAAGGTAGACTTAGTTCAAGGTGAAATCCTTACCACAGGTTCCCAGCAATGTTGCTGACCAAACTCTCAGGTCAGGAACTCCCTGCAAAACCAAAGGGCTGGTGTGTGTGAGTGTGAGGGAGAGAGCGCACACGCACACGTGTGCACTTGGGGTTTTCTTCCCCTATCTTTTATAGCCAGTCAACCTTTGAAGTGGATTCTTTTGAGGGCTACCTCTCAAAACAAAGTTTATTCAAACAGTAAAGAAGGCGACATGGAGTCTGGTGGTGAAGGAGGCTCCATTTTCTTTATCTGACCCATGTTTGCTGAAATGCAAATTTGCTTTGTCTCCTGCCATCTCCTCTCCCTGCTGTCTCAATGACTCTGCTTACTACCTATATGTCAATTAAGGTATACATATTTCCTTGTTCAGGATAGTTCTGCCTGGACAGAGCTCTGTGGTTTTGAACATATGCTAAGAACAGTATAGAGGGGAATTTCATAACTTTACATATAATGTTGCTACATACATTTCACCATGGTATTATTCACCAGTGAGTTACCAGTTTTCAAATGATACCTCACAAGTCATATTTTCTACAAAGATTATTACAATAGTGTGTAGCATGTTAATATAGGGGTGCTTTCAGTCACAGCATGCGTAAGACCCATGGATCTTGAAAGGGGGTGAGGAGGTATTGACCATTGTAGCAGAGAAGATATGTCTACTGGTTTTGCATCTGTTGTTCTGGCAGGGTCTGGTGCCACTTTGAGTTGGAGTGACCTTGTTTGTGGGAGCTTGCTTCTGATAATTAGCTTGCCGAGGTTGGGGGTTGCTTGAAGGCCAGAAAAGGGGGGAATCAAGAAAGATTTCTTTCAAGATAAGGTCCCTATTGAGTAGAGGTTGTAAGTGTTTAATGATAACCCATATTGGTTCCAGTCTGGGGTGGCAGGTAACAACTAGGGGTGTGCAGTCAGCGGGGTTTTCCCCCCCATATTGAAGCAGGTTCTCTCAGGGTATTTGGGTGGCCCTTTTCCTGGTGCCATCTCCTTCTCTGGTGGAGTGTCTTTGTTTAGTGAAGGTGGTTTTAAGTATGTTAAGGTGTGTATCCTGGACTTTCTCTTTAGAGCAAGTTCAGTCTAGCTGTAGATAACATTTTTTTTTGTGTGTCTGGAGTCATTGCTGGATCAGTGTGGTGATCCGTGGATTTTTTGTATACACTTATTTGTAGGGTTCCATTGTTGAAGCTAATTGTGATGTCCAGGAAGTCAATGCTGGTATGGGAGTATTCCAGAGAGAAACTCATGTATAGGAGGTAGTTGTTGAAGTTGTGATGAAAATCTCTGAGGCAGTTTAGGTCGTCAGAGCAGAGGATGAAAATATCATTGATGTATCTTAGTACATCATTGGTTTTGTGATGGATTTTTCCAGAAATTGTTCCTCAAGGTGGCCCATGAAGAGGTTGGGGAGCCATCCACCATCTCACGCAAAGGTGAACACTTTTCACGGGCCACTTGATCACTGCATATCTGACCTCTTTAGTATTCATTCTCAAAGGAAACATGCACATCATCTTCTGTCCCATGGGGTGCCAAGCTTTAGCCCCGTGGGGTGGGGAAGCTCGGGGCTTCTGCCCCGTGGGGCACCAGGGCTCCTGTGCCACTGGGTACCAGGGCTCCAGGCTTCAACCATGGGGCACTGGGGCCCGAACATTCTGCCCTTGGCCCCAGCCAGTCTAATGCCAGCCCTGCTTTACAGATGCCCTAAAACTGGCTGGTGACTCCCCAGGAGGCCGCAGATTCCCAGCAGAAAACCACTGTCCTACAGTATGCATTAACCACTTTGTTTAACAATCTGTCCCAACTTGTATTTAGATACTCTGATTTCCTTCTCCAGACCAGAAGAAAAACCTTGTGAGCTTGTATATTCCACCAACAGAAGTTGGTCCATTAGAAGATATTATCTCACCTACTTTGTCTAGCTCAATATGGATAGATTAGGGAGTCATCCAAGGTTATGCCAGCTGTGAAGTTGCACCAATATTAGTTTGAAAACACAATCATTAAAATTTGATCTCATACATATTTACTGTTCATGTTTCTATAACTGCAAAGTTTTTTTAAACTGTTATCTCTGGAAGCTATAACCTTTCCTAGAGGATCTTGCATGGTAGAAATAATTCTTTTATCCTACAAGAGGAAATGTAATTGGAAAGATACTCTTGTAAGTTCATAGCAGCAGTGAAGAGGAAAACAAGCCTCTGAGAAAGAGGAAAGTGTTTGAGTATAGAAACAGAAATGGGAGTACATGAAACGTGATCAAAATTCTTTGCATCATTTTGTCCTTTCCATTCATTGTGCTGTTGCCAGTGGAAAATTCCTACCATTTGTGAGGTGCTAGACCTATAAATCAAACTAAATACAAAATGTATCTTCAAGCTGCCAATAAATATGGTACAGCTGCAGTAGTAGTACTTTGGGCATGAATGGTTTACTGTTCTCACTTTATAAACACCTTAAATCACTAATATTCAAAATTCCAGTTGTGCTTTACTGTGAACCAATCAAGGGCTGCTCTAGTTGGCTGCTCTGAAGAATTACTAGGGTATTACACAGTCAATTTTAGCGTTATTTGGAATTTCATTTTACACTAGCTTCAAATAAGTCATGTGACTCTAGTACCAGGTTAGCTAGCAGATCTTTTACCATATTATCTGATTTAAACTGGCAGTACCATCTGAGCTAAAATAAGGAAACTGAGGAGGAAAACAGGAAATGTGTTTAAACTCACACTCCTCCAACAGGACTGAGTCAATACATCAGCTGCACATGCACCACCAGAAATGTGTTAACATTTCCACATAAGGTGAAAACAGGATGTTTGCTTCTGATTTCATTCACTGATATTCAGTTACTTTTTGCATGTGCAGTTTTGTTCGGTTTTCCAATAAATGTAACTCTCTCATTTTGTTTTGTTTTCCCAGCTTTTTACTTAGAAAAAACAAAACATGTATGTCCCTCTCACAAGAGCTGGAAATTGAAGATCAAAGGGTAAGCTCCAACTTTGTGACACCTTTTTGTCATTTGAACCTTATCCAAGGGATCAGCAGTGCTTAGCTTCCCAACAGGGAGAACAAAGGGCCCAAGGCAAAGACCATTCAAGCCAATGTGAGATTTTCTATTGACTTCACAGCATGAGGCTTTATAGAGGCAGAGATTTTGCTTGGAAGTAGAGTGAAACTAATAAAACATACAGTTAAAAACAAGCCAATGGCAAAATAATTTTCCTGGCCAAATTTTCAATTAGTCATTGTTTAGTTTAGTCAGGAAAAAAGGTTTTGTTTGTGTAACTTTTACATGTAAGATATTTCAAATTCCTATTGGACATGTAATTTTAATTTGTGATAGAAAACTACCGTGAACTGAAGAGCATGGATTTCTGCTTCAAATAACATAGGCACACAAACCACTTCATTTCAAGTAGTGAGAAAGTAAGATATTCATTATCTCTCAGCACCACAGTTTGTAAACAAAATGGAGATTGTTTGACTCCCAACAGGGTGCAGACACTGCCTTAAAATCCCATTAAGATCCACCCAGCATGCAAGGGAAAGAACCCATTATGCTAATCTATTGGTGGAAGTTTGAAACCCAGTCCTATGGGGTTTGCAGGGAGAAGGTTGGATCATCAAAAAGGTTTGGGACTAAAATTGTCAGTTTAAGCCATGACCCTCAGTAAGGGGCCAAGAGACACGGCACCTCAATGGGAGTGCCCAAAGGCACTGCTCCTCACTAACGATCATGCTGCTCCCAAACAATTCAATGGCAAAACTCAAATTGACTTTACAGTGCTGCAAAGGAGTGCCTGATCCGAAACCCACGCAAGTGAGTGGAAGTCTCCATTGACTTGAATAGGCTTGTACTGACTTCACTGGGCTTTAGATCAGGCCCACTGGCACAGTGCTTCTAGCATCACAGAGAAGCACAACCCAGAGTAGAGCTTGGGTTTTGTTCTGTCTCTATGGACCTGATTCAGGAAAGAATCCCTACTGAGTATAGCACTTAAATCTACGCTTAACTCTAAACATATGCTTCAGTCCATTTGACATCATGTGCTTAAGTGCTGTCTTGAATAGGCATATACTTAAGAACATGCGTAAGTGATTTTCTGAATTAAGGCCTATAATGAGAAAAACATGGTGATACTGGTTTTGCAGTATTTTGTGCAGCGTGCTTTTATTAAAACCAAAATCAGTAGTTAACATCCGATTTGTTTGCAAAATATTGTCTTATGCCAGAAACTAGTGCCCCGATATTGCCCTACTGGTCCCCTGCACCTATGGAGTTCCCTTTTGCAGAAATAGGGCCTAATACTGCATCAAACAGCAAAAGATGTGCATAATATTACTGTGACAGTTTGAGACAACACCCATTTTGCAGCCGAGGCTCAACACCTACTGGACAGACTAAGGCGACAGCTACACTAAAAACACTGCAGCTGCACCTCTGTAGCGCTTCTGGTGAAGATGCTCTAAGCCAATGGGAGAGAGCTCCGCCGTCACCTTAATTACGCCACCTCCCACGAGAAGTGGTAGCTATGTCGGCAGAAGAAGCTCTTCCACCAATGTTGCACTGTCTGCACTGGCCTTTAGGTCGGTATAACTTAAGTTGCTCAGGGGTGTGGATATTTCACACCCTGTGCGACATAAATTATACCAAAGTAAGTTCTAGTGTAGACAAGGTCTGAGTCTGAGAAGCAGGGACAGAGTAATCAAGGGCCATCAACTCTTCTCTACTGGAACAATGGGTTTTCTACCAGCAAGGCCATTAACTTTGAATGTCTTTCTACACCGCAGCCAATGAGGAAGTGGGAGGATTGGGGAAGGGGGAAAGGCTGGACCTCCCCTGACCTTGAAGCACATGGGGAAACTGGGGACAGAGTCAGTTTTAAAAGGTGTACTTCTCTAAGCCAGGAGGGTCAGAAACAAGGTGGCCAGACTTCCTGTCCAGAGGACTTGGACCAAACCCACCCAGGATCCAACTACAAAATGGGGAATAACTGTCTAGGTGGTAGTACTGCTAAAAAGGATCTAGGGTTATAGTTGACCATAAACTGAATAGGAGTCGTCAATGAGATGGAGCTGCAAAAAAGGCTAATATGATTCTGGGGTGTATTAATAGGAGTGTTGTATGTAAGACAAAGGACATAATTATCCCACTTTACTTGACACTGGCGAGGCCCCAGCTGGAGTACTGTGTCCAATTCTGGACACCACAATTTCGGAAAAACGTGGACAAAGTGGTAAGAGCCCAGAAGAGAGCACAAAAATGATAAACAGTTTAGAAAATCTGACCTATCAGAAAAGGTTAAAAAAACTGGGCATGTTTAGTCTTGAGAAAATAAGACTGAGTGGGGACCTGATAACAGTCTTCAAATATATTAAGGGCTGTTGAAAAGTGGACCGTGGCCAATTGTTCTTCATGTCCACTGAAGATAGGAAAAGAAGTAATGAGCTTAATCTGCAGCAAGGGAGATTTAGGTTAGATATTAGGGAAAACTTCCTAACTATAAGAGTAGTTAAGCTCTGGAATACGTTTCCAAGGGAGGTTGTGGAGTCTTCCTCATTGGAAGCTTTTAAAAACAAGTTGGACAAACACCTGTCAGGGATAGTGTGACATCCTGTACTCCATGTGACCCCCAATACCCCCATACTAACCACTTTTACATGGTTATTATATATATTTGCACGAAGTATTCCTTGTGGGGGGTATCATTTGAAAACTCAATCTACTGAACATCATCGTCCTGTTAAAATGTGTGTATCATCAACACAGTATGTAAAGCTATGAGATTTTACTATATGTTTTTTAATGAAATATGTTGTCATTCTGTGGAATGCCAACAGCCTAGTTCCTCAGAGACAACAAAGGACTGTCCACAGGAGTTAAAACTATTAACTGCTGAAGCAACCACTTGCCAGCAGGGGAGATTGTAAACAAAGAATTTACATGTCATCTCCAAGACAGCTCAAACTTCACCTACACAAAAAGAAAAGGAGGACTTGTGGCACCTTAGAGACTAACAAATTTATTTGAGCATAAGCTTTCATGAGCTACAGCTCACTTCATCGGATGTGCTAAGGTGCCGCAAGTACTCCTTTTCTCTTCACCTACACAGAAGGTGTAAACAACAAATTTACAATTCACCTAAAGGATGTTTCAAATCTCCAGTTCCCAGGGGACTATTTTGTCTATACACAGTAGAGGGTAACACAGCGGGGGGGGGGGGAAAGGTATAAGAATGGAGAACTCACACCACACAAATCACCTCTCTTCCCCCATCTCTCCTCATGGCAGCAAGAACTCTTGAAAGACAAAAGGAAGCATCATTGAACTGGGGGGAGTGGTTCTGGACTGGAGATATTTCCAGCCAGTACAGACCGCTGAAAGCTTTTGGGTGAGAGAAACCTTTTTTGCTTTTAAACCCATTAGCCTTGGTAAAATTTAGGAATTAGCTTGTGTGCTTGTCCTTTTATTTCTTTTGTAACCAATTCTGACCTTTATGCTTTATCACTTGTAAATCACAAGTTCTATCTTCGTCTAGTTAATAAATTTATCTTATTATTTTATCTAATCCAGTGTATATAGGGACTGAAGTGCTTGGGGAACTCCTCTAGAGACAGCAAGGCTGGTGCATACACTCATTCCCAATGTTGGCATGATGAATTATCTATGAGCTTACACTGTTCAGTAGTGCACTGGATAGTACATTTCTGGGGTGCAAGGCGGGGGCTGGGGATATGCAGGTGTTGCCCTGTATCTATTCCCAAACTGCTGGGAGAGCATTCATGTAAACATCTCGGAGTGATTTTACATGCTAGTGGCAGAACAGGAGTGGCTGTTCTGACAGTAAAGCAGTGTAAGAGACATCCCAGGCTGGAAAGTTAGGGAACACAGCAGTTCAGCAGTCCAGGTTGCACCCTGGGGAATGTCACAGATGGTCTAGTTTCACTTCATCCTGCCACAGTGCAGGGGCTGAACTGGATAATATCTTCCAGCCCTACATTTCTATGCCTCCATGAGGTTGTGGGACCAGACCACGGAGACCGTGTTCAGGAGCTTGATGTTTTCCATAGATCTGTAACTCCCTTGTGCACTGTTAAGAGTAAAGTATGTGTGTTCACAATTCCTTTGCTAAGCCTGTGTCTAATGTTCCCTCTAATTTTTGACAGGCCATGTGCGCAAAAAATTTCTTCGGTGCAAATTTTTGTGCTTCTGTGCAAATTTTTGTGCATGCGGTGTTTCGCCATGTGCACGCACACACGCGCACAGCTTAGAGGGAACAGTGTCTGTGTCCCTTTACTGCTATGTTGTTCCTGAAGATTGAAGCTAGGAAACTGGAGTTTCCACAGCCAGGTGGACTCTGGGGCCAAACGTGTCTCTGGGGCCTTCAGAGAGAGGAGACATTGGTTCAAGGTGGGCAAGCTGTGGGGTCCAACTGGCCAGGAAGGGTGTCAGATATAGGGTTTGCACATGGGAGTGCATCTACAAGACCCAGAGTTAGGAACAGTGACCAGTCACTACCTACACCCAGGGGGATTAGAAGCATGATGAATTAAACTATTGGATCCAATCATGGCAGACTAGTGTCCTCCCAGACAGTGGGATGGAACCAGGCTGTGACAAGTACATTATAATTGATTCAGTTACAGGGGATGGGTGAAAGGCTCAAGCCACACAATTCAGATCTGGATTCAGATTTCAAAAAACACATTTGGATAGGGGAGTTTGGTTTGCCCCATCTGTAGTTTCAATTTATTTAAAATATTACCACTCCATTTTCACAAGACCATCTGAAATATGCTGCAGGAATAAACTATGCAACTTTTAGCAGGATATATAATTCAAGATTGAACAGATTAGTCAACTATCTCCTTGAATGACCTACACTAAACACATTACAAAGCAGGGTAATGTATATTGTTCCATGAAGCATTTAAAAAAAATAACCCCTAGTGTATTGCTTTTGTCTTAGTTGTTATGACATCAGCAGAATTGCTGGTGTGCATTTGCATGCTGATGGCACCATTAATTTGAGACAATCAATGGGAGAAACAGCCAAGTGGTAATGGATGTATGTCTTAGAAATCATAAATGTAATTTAAAGATGAAAAAAATGAGATGTTTGCATGCAAGTAAATTTTCAGTCATAAATCCATTGCCAGATGTTCCCTATTTCAAAGCATGACTTATGCATTTTACTATTGCTGTCTGTAGAGCATCCAAAATAGGTTCTGCTGTGCATCAGTCATTTTAGTTACTGCCTGTAAAGCCGTCGTCAGATGGATGGCACATCTATCTATACCAAGGATGGCCAAACTGCAGCTCACAGGCCTTATGCGGCTCTTTAAGAGTTAAAGCGCAGCTCACAAAGCTCCTCATATTCCTTGCTCCATTCTCCGCCTACCAGACTGCTTGGGGCTTCTGCCCAGCAGGGAGGGGAGTCTTGGGGCTTTACCGCAACTGGGCACATCTGCCCGAACTCAGGGCTTCAGCAGAATTAGGGCTGGAGCCCTGAGCCCCAAGAGGCACCTCCCATGGGGCTGGAGCCCCAAGACTCCCCTTCCTGAAAAGCTGAAGCCCCAAGCCTTGGCAGGCACGTCCTGGATCTCAAACGTCTGAAGACTGTCATATGCGGCGCGGACAGTCAGTAAGTTTGGCCACCCCTGATCTATACTAATTGGGGTATTAGTCTTTCACATATCATAGATTATATGGAATTTTAAAATATGTTGCACCAACCAAAAAGATGCATTTTATGCCACAGAAAACTGTTCCCGCAATTGAAATGTGGGTGCAAATATGAGCATTTTCATTGAAAACTACCTCATGTGAACCCACCAGCTAAGTAGTTTTCCACGCAAAAACGAGTATCCAAGCTTTCTGAAAATGTTAGTCTTAATGTACGTCAACTCCAAAATGCACCCAAAAAAACAGATGAAAATGCACATAAAATACAGTGTGAGCCTATTCTTCCATCAGATGCACAGAATGGAACACTAAACCACATTACTTAAGTGACTTGTTGCCAAAAGCAGCTAGAAAGTAGTACAACACCACTACCACCCAGCATTCACAAGACTCCAGAATAACAAGGAAATGGTGTTATGATTAGGCAGAAAGCTGAAGGAGTTTGTACCAAGATAGTGACCAGCCAGGGATTCCAGCATCTTGGAATAAAGGGGTGTATCCTGCCTGCCCTTTGCTCTCACAAAGGCAAGATGCTTCTCTGTAACTTCTGTTGGCAAGCCCCAGCGCTGATTTACAGTCTTCATTAGGATTCTTCTATACTAGTCGGACGCAATTCCGACTGGTATCTTTTAGAATGTACTGTGCAGTGGTGATAAAATAGTCATAAATGAAGTTAAATTTAAAATGAAGCGTGGAATACAACAAGGCCACTGAATCTAGAGAAAGTAGGCATGAGAGAGAGAAGAAAAAAAACACATCACGATTAAGACTACAATTTAATCACGGGTATTTTTAGTACCAGTCATGGACAGGTCACGGGCAAGAAACAAAAAAATCATGGCTTGTGACCTGTCCATGACTTATACCATAAATACCTCTGAATGAATCTTAGGGGAGTTCTCCCCAGGGTGGGGGGCCTGCAGCACCAGCTGCAGGGAGGGAACCTGTGGCACAAGCTACAGGGGAAATCTCCAGGGGGGGTCAGCAGCTGCTCCGGCTGCCACTGTGGGGGAAGGCCTCGGGGGGGGGCCAGTGACTGCTTCAGCCATCCCGGGACCACTGCTGGGAGCCACTGAGCTGCAGCAGCTCTGGCCGCCCCGGGATCGCTGCTGAGGCAGTCCCCAGGGTTAGCCACATCGGCTACTACTTGGACAATCCCTGGGGCCAGCTGCCCAGGGCCGCCAGAGCAGTAGCTGGTGCGGCTGGGCCCAGGGCTGGGACCACTCCAGCAGCGGCTGGTGAGGCTGGCTGCGGGGCCATCCAAGTGGCTGGCTGTAGAGCCACTCCAGCATCGGCCGGTGTGGCTGTCCCCAGGGCCGCCTGAGCAGCTGGTCCCAGGATCAGCCACACTGGCTGCTGCAGAAGTCACAGAGGTTGCAGGAAGTAATGGAAACCGTGACATCCATGACAAACACGGTGCTCTAATCATGATAGCTAGATTGCAGACACTGGCTGGCAAAGCCGTTGGATCAGCTTCAAAACAAGTGTCAGCTACAGAAACGTACGGTAACAAGTTACCTTGATTGTTCATTTGTACCTAGGCCACAGCTAAACAGCGATGGAAATTAATTGCTTTGAGTCATTTTTATTTTGTGTCACCTGAGTTACTACAATGCCAGGGAATGAGTGTAGTTTCTGACACTGTAAAACCTATCCCATCCGAATCAGGGCCAAAATTTTGCCACCTGTATGCACAGGAAATAGTACCAAAAAGTTCACTCACTGGTGAGACCAGTGGGAACTGAGATCAAGCCAACTGGTGTGTGTTGTTAGCCGAAACTCTCTAACCAGGAGCTCTTGTCATTTTGAATGTAATTCGAAGGGATTTGCAACCATACCTTTCAGAGATCAGGATATAAGCCCACTAGGACTGCACATTTCTCTTTTTACAAGCAAAATGAAAAATAAAATCCAAAGGAGGTGAGGGTAAGGAGGCAGGAGAGGGGAGTGGCTCTGTCAATGGAGCTGCAGCCTGATGTGAAGGGCACTGTGTAGCAGAACTGTACAATGAAGAAAAAAAAAGGGATAATGTCATGGTTCCCCCTTGCACCTGAGCACCCCTTTGCTGCTGGGTGCAATAATGCCAGAGTCACCACTCCCATTTCCTCTTTTAGGCTCCTTAAAGACTCCACCACAAGGTCTCTTCTGTCTGATATTACCCCTGTAGGGGGTCAGTTTATTATCCCGCATAGCGCAAATAGTCCTTAAACCCCCAAAACATGGTCCAATTATGCCCCACACAGTGCACATCATCCATAAATATCCTAAACCACAGTCCAAAGACACACCGCAGGCCACAGCTCTGGCATCTTCTGCCACATCTGGGCTTTCCTCTGGTCCCTACTTGCTCTTTCATCAAAAACAGCCACCCCAGCTCTTTCAGCTCCAGTCCTTCCCAGGCTTCTTCCCGGTATCCAAGCCTCTGACTGGGAAAGGTCAGCAAGCTAGCACCTCTGTGCCCTCAGTCCTTTTCAGCCTCTTGGCACTGGCTCTCCTGCTCAGGAAGGTCACCAGGCTAGCCTGTCCACTGTTCTCCTAGCCCTAAGCCCTCTTCAGCTTCCCCACCCTGGCTTTCTGACTCAGGCAGATCTACAAACTCACCCTTCTGCAGCCCTCACCTTTCCCAGGGAACTCCTGCAATTCCCCCAAGGACTTCTTCCCCAGTCACAGCTATCTTTCTCTGATTTATCAGCCCTACCACCTCACCCTCTTAATCAGGTCAACCTGGGACATCCCTGGGTGGCACAGGGGAGCTGGACCCATTTCGCTTAAAGGGTCCAGCCACTCTGTGACATTCAATAATATTGCAAATCTGAAGCTTGCACCACTCGCACCTTTTTAAGCCTTGAGTACACTAGGAAAGTCAGTGGTGCTAAATTGCTTTAAGTGAGATAAGAATCAGGCCCATCACCAGCAATTTTTCACATTTTGCATTAATTATCCAAAGTGGCCTGATCTCCTGCAATTTTCATGATCTATTTCTGTTAATCACAGCGGGGTACACTGTGACTTCACCATCATTCTCCATTGATAGGTCTTCTCAGGATCATTTGAGTTTGTGTGATCGAGCTCCGTGACTTTCATTTGAAAAAAGAATCTATCTCCATGAGTCATTTAATCAGTGTGCCATTGCAGTGTTCCTATTTTACATGCCAATAACTTTTACATTTAGAGTTTAATCAACTAAACATTGGTCCTTTGTACTAGATCTCAACTAGATAAATCTAATAATCTACAGTTTATCTTGTTTTAGCTCTCCCTTCTGTTTTCTTGATAGGTATTGGGGGGAAAAGTGTGTTTTTTAATTCTGATAAATGCTTACACTTTTAATGCATCATAATTAACATCCTCTTGCAGGATTGCCAGCCTCAAGCATTAAATCATGATCCAGACTCCCAAAAATCATGGGTTTGGCTTAAATATCGTGAGTTTTTAAAAAATAATAATTTGGGGGTTCTTTTCCTTTGCCTTCTGGTTTTCGAACCTTTAGATTGCACTCAACTTGTGTTTTCAAGCTTTTCTCCATATATGTAAGGGCCTGAAACATACCTTTATAATAAAAGATGAGATTCTCACCTAATCACTGGACTCCAGTAGCTGGAGCTTTAAGAAAAACACCTAATATCATGAGACCTTCTATGAAATCACAAGAGTTGGCAAAACTGCATCTTATTTTTATTTTAAATGTGGTTTGAAAAGTTTACCTCACCCACAGATGTTATTAACCATATTTGAATTTTATATACCATGCTGGCCTTTCATGTTTTCGATCTATTAATCAGGGTTATGTGAAGTTCACCTGTTTCCACATTTCTGTTTTCTACTAGAAGTTGTAAAAGGACAAGAGCTGTATTGCTAAAAGGCAGAAGCCTGACCATTTACGCCTAAAACAACTTGGAATAGATCATTTCTAGATGTTAAATGAGGATTTGTTCATTTAAGACTTTTGCTTAGCACAGACATGTTAATTAGTACTCTGCATATAGTATCTCTTTGAATCACACTGTTAACACCTTTTCCCTCTTTAATCATTAGAATGCAAGCACAGCTCAGCCTTTGTGCATCCGATGAAGTGAGCTGTAGCTCACGAAAGCTTATGCTCTAATAAATTTGTTAGTCTCTAAGGTGCCACAAGTACTCCTTTTCTTTTTACAGATACAGACTAACACGGCTGCTACTCTGAAACCTGTCTTTGTGGAACTAATGGCTTAAATTGTAATTCAAACTCAAAATTAAAGTGCTCCAAAAGACCAGACCCTCAAAAATGGATTTTGTAACAAGCAGTTTAGTGTGAAATGCACTCAGACTGTTCATAACCCAAACTGAGCTGCAAATCTTTGACCATGCACTGCTAAACTTTTTACATTAGCAGCTATCTGTTGCATTTGCTAAAGCAAAATCACTGTCATTCCTAGTAAAGCTGAGGCATTTAAATGACTAATTTCAGAATTGAAACTACAAATCCCAAATTCAATCTCCTTTCTCTTATCAACATTCATTAAAATCATATTTACTTAAACTATTTAGTGCTTCAAATGAGCTGAAATAAGTGACCATCAAACCAGAGCCAAACTTTGAGGGAAACATTCCAGATGGATCTGCTTGAATGCAATGTATGAGCCTCTCCTGTGCCTTATACTTCAGGATTCAGTTATTCTGCTTCACTGTATTTATGAATCAAAGGCCTGATCCAAAGCCCATAAAAGTCAATGGAAAATTTTACTGACTTTGGATTAGGCACTATAATTGCATCTGCTTCTTATTTTGTCAAACAGTCTCCCCGTCCCTAAATAAATAAATAAATAAGCAAGCACACATCTAACAGTTTTACAGAGAAGTTAAAACAAAATATAACTAATATTCTGTTTGCAACATTTTTCAGAACACCTTGGCACTGAACAATTAGCAAATTTGCGCTGACTCCTTGTGGTTTTGTATGCAGCAGCACTCTTACCCTATTTCGAAATGTCTCTTGAATTTGCCTTTTTATAAACAACTTCAAAGTTCAAGTAACCTGAAGAAATAATTATCTACAGCAAGTTTCAATTTACTAATAAAAATACTTTGATTAATGCTTGAATGCTTGATTTCCATATTTCTCCCTTGATCCTATCATTCTGAGTACTTGGCTTCCACTGACATACCCATAAGAATTTTACTACTGGAGGCTGAGATGCTGCCTCAAATTTCCTTAAACTGAAAATTTAACCAATGACTGCATCTGCAAGATCCATAGTGCCAAGACACATTTCACTGGTTTAATCAAGTTTCTCAGAAATAATCATTAAGCAAATTAGTGCCATTTCCAGGTTAGCCGGTATCTTCTTAGAATGTGAAAATGGCAGATGCAGACATCAAGAACTAGAATAAAGATGGAAGTGAGGTAGGAGCATTTGGTTGCTTCTGTGATTATGAACTTACATGTCAATTTACATATCAAAAGTTTCACCTACTATTGTTATAAGTAGCGTTTAAGATCACTACAAATTAAAGATTAGACAATTATCCATACTTTGTATTTTTCAGTGTTACTTTCCACATTTGTCAGTTTCAGAGAAATACAATAAAGATCATAGAATCCTAGAATAGAATCATACACTATCAGGGTTGGAAGGGACCTCAGGAGGTCATCTAGTCCAACCCCTGCTCAAATCAGGACCAATCCCCAACTAAATCATCCCAGCCAGGGCTTTGTCAAGCCTGACCTTGAAAACCTCTAAGGAAGGAGATTTCATCACCTTCTTGGGTAACCCATTCCAGTGCTTCACCACCCTCCTAGTGAAAAAGTTTTTCCTAACGTTCAACCTAAACCTCCCCCACTGCAACTTGAGACCACTACTCCTTGTTCTGTCACTGAGAACAGTCTAGATCCATCCTCTTTGGAACCCCCCTTCAGGTCGTTGAAAGCAGCTATCAAATCCCCCCTCATTTTTCTCTTCTGCAGACTAAACAATCCCAGTTCCCTCAGCCTCTCCTCATAAGTCATGTGCTCCAGTCCCCTAATCATTTTTGTTGCCCTCCGCTGGACTCTTTTCAATTTTTCCACATCCTTGCAGTACGTGGCCCCAAACTGGACACAGTACTCCAGATGAGGCCTCACCAATGTCGAATAGAGGGGAATGATCATGTCCCTCGATCTGCTGGCAATGCCCCTACTTATACAGCCTAAAATGCCATTAGTCTTCTTGACAACAAGGGCACACTGTTGACTCATATCCAGCTTCTCGTCCACTGTAACCCCAGGTCCTTTTCTGTACAACTGCTGTCGAGCCATTCGGTCCCTAGTCTGTAGCGGTGCATGGGATTCTTCCGTCCTAAGTGCAGGACTCTGCAATTGTCCTTGTTGAACCTCATCAGATTTCTTTTGGCCCAATTCTCTAATTTGCCTAGGGCCCTCTGTATCCTATCCCTACCCTCCAGCATATCTACCTCTCCTCCCAGTTTAGTGTCATCTGCAAACTTGCTGAGGGTGCAATCCACACCATCCTCCAGATCATTTATGAAGATATTGAACAAAACCGGCCCCAGGAACGACCCTTGGGGCACTCTGCTTGATACTAGATATGGAGCCATTGACCACTACCTGATGAGCCCAACGATCTAGCCAGCTTTCTATCCACCTTACAGTCCATTCATCCAGCCCATACTATTTTAACTTGCTGGCAAGAATACTGTGCGAGACCATATCAAAAGCTTTCCTAAAGTCAAGGAATAACACATCCACTGCTTTCCCCTCATCCACAGAGCCAGTTATCTTGTCACAGAAGGCAACTGGATTAGTCAGACATGACTTGCCCTTGGTGAATCCATGCTGACTGTTCCTGATCACTTTCCTCTCCTCTAAATGCTTCAGAATTGATTTCTTGAGGACCTGCTCCATGATTTTTCCAGGGACTGAGGTGAGGCTGACTGGCCTGTAGTTTCCAGGATCCTCCTTCTTCCCTTTTTTAAAGATGGGCACTGCATTAGCCTTTTTCCAGTCAAGATAGCATAAAGTTAAACTCTTTAAACTGATTAGTCAAAATCATCACAGGATTTGTAAAATACTATCCAAATATTTGCTTTCAACTACAAAATACACTGTAACAATTTCAATGTGCATGTACTGTGTAGTGAATGTACATGACTGATATGATGTGGTCAAGGAACCAGATTCATTCTAGGGTCTTGCTTGAGACCCTCGTGGAAAAGGCTTATGGAATTTAACCTGATAGAGTTGAACGGAAATTATTCTAAAAACCTATCTGAATTTTAGAGATTTCTACAGATGTTTGAAAGTATCCTACAGCAGGGATATAACTCTGTATTAAGTTCTAGAGGATGATCAAACATACACCCAAGTAACAGAAAACCATTACACCCCATTATCGGCAGTGTATAATGTTCTATGACATTATACAGAGCTTTTTGCAAGGTTCTTACTACTTCCCATTTTCCAAGGGGCCCACAGTGTGTTCTGCCAACAACTGTAAAATAGCTTGCTGTTCTAAGTAAGGTGCAGTATGCCCAGGGCAGCTGATTAGCACATCCTCTCAGCAGTCTCCATCAGCCAGGCCTGCATGGAACCCAGGAGGAGGATATAGCTGCTTCCAGCAGACAGAACCCTTGAGGGACACAGCAGAAGAAAAACCGTCTGCCCTACCCCACCAGCCGTGAACTCTCTAAGCTGCGCAGTTGGGCGGCCGTGCAGGAGAGATTCAAGTGCCGCGCACTTGATTAGCAGAGCCGTGAATGCTCCTTCCCCCCCACCCCAGGCTGCTTTGCAGCCACGTTGCTCCTGCAGCTGCTCCTTGGACCTTCCTGCTGACTGTGGAGGCTGCTGGTGTGAGGGTGTCCCCCTTCCCCTGCACCCCATCTCCACAGAGCAGAGGAGAGGGGACAGGGCTCAGGACTTGCAGAAGCTCTGAGGTCTGAAGGAGCCTTCCAGGCAGTGAGTGAGTGCCTTAAAGAGAGAAAGCACGGCATCTCTCAGAAACTTCCTCAGCAGCCAGCACACACAATCTCGGTCTCTGTGTCTCACACACACAGACACTCTCTCTGTCTCTCCCGCTCCCCCCTGCCCTTATACCCCATCTGCACAGAGCGGGTGAGAGGGGACATGGCTCAGGAGCAGGAGAGCTTTCAGTGAATGTCTTAAAGAGAGCACACGGCATCTCAGAAATTTCCCCAGCAGCCAGCACACAGTCAGTCAGTCAGTCATTCACACACACACACTCTCTCTCTCTCTCTCACACACACACTTGTATTATCATTGTTGTTACTTCTTGGTACTTCCTGCAATGCATATATATTCTCTGTAATTTTATTCTTTCAAAGTGTGTTATTTTAGTGTTTTGACTGGTCTATGCATTTCATAATTTTTATTTCTCTCTTACACTTACATTTAATTCTTTGAGTAGCAAGCTCTAAAATGCCCCACCTGTCCTGGCTGGAGTAACTTTTTAAAAAATATATATTATATCTAGGTTTTTTGTTTCTACTGGTGGCGCACATCTGCATATTACCTCAGTGCACATAACATTTATTCCGCACATTAGAGGGAACACAGCCCACCAGTGAATCTTTCTTGGGGTGTAATGGTCAAGATAACATGTAGAGATGCAGTTTGCAGATGCATCAGCAAGGATAATTTAATCTAAAAGCTGAACTGCCACATCTACTCTGGGTTTAGTATGGAATATTCTTTTCGGCGGCTAAATTGGATCAAATTCTATCTGTCAAGCAGTAACCACTGTGTGACTCTTCATTTTTAACAGCTTCAATTACAGCTTTGTTCTGTCTCACCGCAGAGTGACAAATCCTTGCGTCATGCAGATTAAATGTTTAAACATTTTACATTTTCCATAAAATCTCTCGCTCTCTCCTACTCCTCAGCTGATTCTTTTTTCTCAGATTTCTTCCCCCATCTCACTTCAAAAGCCAAATGCTCCCTTTTTTCAGTCCCACCCACGATGCTTCAAACCACAGTTGGGAGCAGTACAATAGGACCCGCTCCGGAGCCCATCAGCAATACAATTTAAGAATATCTGCTGCTAAACAATGTGGTATTTCTACCTCTGCATCCCATTCCAGTGGGGCAGCATACCGTCTTCCTGCCCACTTAATAGTGATTATGATCATTGTTTCATTACCATAATAGAGAGAAGCGCTCAGCACCAAAGCAGACAAATGCTTATGTCAGAAATATTATTGGAAAGAAGCAGACCCCGCTGCCAGAAATCACCAGGAGCAAATTTATGTACTTGGTCACATCAGGCATAAAGATGGAAATAACCTTGAGACTTTAGCATGGAAGGAACGGTAGTGAGTCATCGTAGTAGGGGACTACCAGTGAGGAGATGGATAGATGGTGTGCAGCAGGTCACTGGGAGGGCAGCTGATGAGTGCTCAAAGTTAGCGATGGCTCAAGAAGGCTTCCAAAACTTCTGCTACAATTTCACCAATACTCAGACCTGAATAAATGGATTTTACTTGCTTACATTTTACCATAGCGTCAGGCATGCCACATCTTCAGTCTCGCAACCAAAACCTTCCCCATATAGGAACGGACGTGGGGGCAGGCACTAATTCTGAGCACGGTACACTTTGCATCACACTCAGCAAGTGCACAGCTCCCAACCAAACCGCCTCCTTTGCCAAGAACTGCAGCAGCATGCATACAGCACTTTATAGTGGCAGTGATTCTTCCCTATGCACAGTCAGGGCCTGACACGCTACACAGCATTTGGAGTCCGAATTCTGAGGAATTCTGTTTGATTTCTTCAAGGGACCCCTAGGCAGTGTAGCCCAGTGCATCTGCACAACAGTCTTGAAGAGGTTACAACATACTCTCCATTCTGTGCCCGCCCAGGTCTGCTTGCTACCATTAAAGGGAGAGAGGCAGAGGTCTGTGGCCCTTTATCTCTTAAAATTATTAAAAAATCAATCTCATTTTCATCACATATACATTAGATGTATCTAGAGTAATGTACATATCCCATGTGTTTCTTTGAAGTCTGGCTTTGATCTCCCAAACAGACTTTCTGTGCACAAATTGGGGAAATCCACATGAAAGCAGGCAGTTAGATGCAGAATTACCCAATTGCACGTGCAAAAGTTAGTGGGTATGCAAACGCTAAAGTTTACAAGTGAAACTGCTGCACTTTGGGCTGAAAGTTTGACCCAAGATATGTTTATTTAAAGGCCTCCTTTGTTCTAATGTTCATTTTCTACTTAACATTTAAGAACATATGCTTGTTAACAGGCTTGTTTGCTATTATAATTGTCTATAATACAGTATGTTCAGTCTTGAAATACCCAGATCAAAATCCCCACTTAACTCATCAATCTCTCATGACTGTTGTGATCAACTCATTTTTAAAAAAATACTTTTTGAAATAGTTCTTTTTGTTTTCTTTAACAAAAGACATGTTTCCTGGGGCTGAAAGGACCTTTCTGTGCAATTCCAATGTCTTTTAGATTTGTGCCTTTCCTTAGGGGGCCTGAAACATATTGGTGCCTTAATACATAATTAGAAAAGACTTAATTTAATTTAATTTAAAAAGGCTTAATTAGTATCCAAAACAAAGGGTGAAATCAATGAGAGTTTTACCACCGGCTTCAGTGGGGCCAGCATTTTGCCTGTAGTTTTCATTCTACACATTGATTTTTATCATATTTATTTTACAGACAAAAATGAGATGGAAGCAACTATTTGAGTCATATAATCAAGAAAGATTCTTCTGTGCTTTAAAGTGTAATTTACATTATATGATTTTTCATTTTTGGCAGGAAGTTGAAGTTAATGTTTACAGTCTGATAGCTTGTGATGTGCATAAACATAGACACTATGGATGGGATAGAAACACGGATGCATTTGTGTTGATTATTATCTGGTTTGGTTTACTTTTTATTTGATTTTTTTCAATGTCTGGCAAAGGCAAGAGAGCCCAAGATCAAGTGGTTTTTTTGGAACATATTCATTACATAACTAAACTACCGGTAATTTTCACTTGGGACCAAACAAAATTTGAAATAAAAAAAGGTAAATTAACCCTTTATCACCTCCAAACCACCTCATTGAAGAACCAAATCAATACCAACGACGTTCTAATATGATAACGGTGGAAGTGACATTTCAATATAAAATAACCGAGATGATGTTTACAAGGTAGATAAATTAAATATAGATATACCGTTTGTAGGGAGACCTGGCTGATGGGCAATGGCTTTCCCTGCTGTTGGACTTAGCTAACTAGATTCAAGCAGATGTTCACTCACGTCTTAAGCCAGAACTTAGAATCATATAACCATAGGGTTAGAAGGGACTGCACGGGTCAACTATTCTAACCCCCTGCCAAGATGCAGGATCTTCATGTTCATGTTTCTGCAGAAACTTCTTGTTTCTTTGGTTAGTCAGAATTTATTTCCCTCCCAAAAGCAAATGCCGGAGCAGTCAAAATCTGGAAATTTGCTGCCTCAGCAACAGGAATAAGAGCTCATCTAACAAAAGGATTTCATTCTACACTCTTAACACATTTCTTGGGGCAAGTGAACCAGCCTCCGATTATGCAATAACAAATATTTACTGGAGCAATTTATAGCATTTAAGTGTCCAACTGCCTAGTCTGTGGTGGCGGTCAGAAGGTCTGTGACAATTAAATAACAATTAAAGGACCATAATTTTGCACCCATCACTAGCTGCAGCGGCAAAGTTTGAGACAATGTTAAAAATGTGGCCCGTAATGCGAGTAACTTTTTAAAAACAACATCTTTTATTTTTAATGAGAGAAGTAAACAAGCAATATCATACATATTTTGTTGTAGTTTAAAATTGCTGACAATCATTGTATTCAGTAAATCTATGTATTTTAAATCTGAATTTTAAAACCTGTTCATAATAAAGTGTAAAAATCTTTCACTTCCCACCCAGATGTGTGGATATGCTTGTCACCCATTCCTCTATTGCCATATTAAGGGTTGATGTTCCACTGTAGCCAAATAGACTATTGTCAGAGTCCAGGAGATTTCTTTGGTTTACGGAATATACGTGAGCTTCATTTCTCTACCAGGATGTTGTGGAAATAGTTTCTTTAAGAAAGTTTCAATAAAATTGCAGAAAATAGTGTGAATCCCGAATGATTCTCTGAGAAAATGGCCATGGTCTTTTGCCTGTAGAGAGCTACTGGGGGAGATGTTGCAGTTGAAGTTATCTATCAAAAGCAATGACCATACATCTGTTTGCAAACAGGAATGTTATCACTTCTTCCTCCCATTGTGAAAAGCTATTGATAGTTTTCTCCCAGCAGCTCCTCTGAGTTTTCTCGTATTGAGCACATGCTATGGCTGCTGCTGGGACCCAAGCTGTTAGCTTAATTAGAGGATAAGTCTAAACTAAAGAGTCATGGACCAAATTCAGGGCTGGTGTAAGCAGGAACAGCTAGCAGAGACGTCAGTGGGAACTGTGCCCATTTATGCCATGGATAAATTTTGGTCCTTGTCTCCATAGAATCAAAAATGACTTTCAGGCAGTAATTTATACAGTATGTTGGAAAGATTCAAGAATTCTGCTGCTAATGACAGTATTTAAATGTTAAATGAGATGATAACAACTACTTTTTACTGAATATATTTAGAGAAAAAGGCAGCAGGATTAAATTGTTTGTGCAATGGAGCAATTCCATTGATTTCAGTGGAGACATCAAATTTACATCACTAGAGAAATTGGCCCATCATATTTTATGAAAAAATACAACTAAAGACAGTGTTGTTGTAGCAATGTTGGTGCCAGAATATGAAGACACAAGATGCATGAAGTAACATCTTTTACTGGAACAACTTTGGTTGATGAAACAGAGAGGTTTTTGAGCTACAACAAGCTCTTCTTCAGGTCTAGAAAAGGTTAGGAACAGCCCTGGGTACTAGGCAGCTTCCCCAATATGCCAATTTATTTATGGGTCACCTTAAGGAGGAATTTCTGGAAAAAAAACACCATGAAACCAATAATATACCTAAGATACCTCAATGATGTTTCTATCCTCTGGACAGACAACCTAAACACTCTGAAAGATTTCTACCACAACTGCAATGACTAGCGCCCACCCACCCAAAATCTCTCTAGAACTCTCCCACATAAGCATCAACTTCCTGAACACCACAGTCAGCTTCAGCAGTGGAACCTTACGGACAACTATGTACAAGAAACCCATAGACCACCAAACTTACCTCCACAGATCCAGTAGCCACTCCAGAGGCACTAAGAAATCTGTTATCTACAGGCAGGCACTCAGATACTGCAGTATATGCTCCATTCAGAAAGACCAAGATACATACCTTAACACACTTAAAACCACTTTCACCAGACAAGGACACTCTACCAGAGAAGTAGATCACATCATTGAACGGGCCACCCAAAACCCCCAAGAGAACCTGCTCCAATACAGGGGGGCAAAAACAACCCAGAGAGTGCACAGCTGTAGTTGCCACTGACTACCCCATACTGGAACCCCTATGGGAAATCACTAAACAATTACAATCCATACTTGATGGGGATCACATCCTGAAAGAAATCTTTCCCAGCCCCCCTCTTCTGGCTTTCAAACTATCCCTCAACCTCTCCAAGCTCATCATTAGAAGCAAGCTCCCTGTAGACCCGGACCCAACAACTCAAAGTGGCACCAGACTCTGCCAGAACAACAGTGCAAAACTGATCATCGTACCCCACTACTACGATGATCAATACCCCCCAACACACCTTTCAAGATCCATGGGCCTACACATGCCTATCAAAACATGTGGTATACCTCATCCAGTGGATCAAATGCCCCAACAACAATCAGGTGGGTGAAACCATGCAATTGCTACACTTCTGAATAAACTCTCACAGAAAAATGACAAAAGAAAAAACACTGTATCAACCATGAGTGAACACTTTTCATAAAGTGATCACTCCATATCTAACTTCTCAACCTTTGTCCTCAAAAAGAAACCTGCACAACACCTTCAAAAGATGAGCCTGGGAGCTTAAATTGATAACTCTGCTAGACTCTAAAAATCATGGATACAACAGAGATACAGGTTTAATGACTCATCACAACAATCTGTGACCCACTAACCCTTCTTTATGCTATGACTGCAGATGTGTAATTTACCCACTTCATCTTAAATGGTTTCTTGCAACATGCGTTTACCCATTATGCTACACAATCTGTTCCACTTGGTATTCAGCTGTGACCCTCTGGGTATGTCTACACTGCAATCAAACACCTCCAGCTGTCCCATGCCAGCTGACTCAGGCTCACGGATCTCAGGCTATGGAGCTATTTAATTTCAGTCTAGACGGTTGGACTTGGGATAGAGCCTGAGCTCTAGGACTCTCCTCCTTCACAGGGTCCCAGGGCTCAGCATGGGCTCTGGGATCCTGGGCTAGAGCCCAAGCCTAAACATCTACACCACAATTAAACAGTCACTGTGATAGTGCCCCCCATAAGGCTCTAATGAAATATGCTTATATGTAGACATACCCTCTGATAGATATATGACATAACTGGAATATATTTTGTGCTACATATCCCATGTAACATATCTCTGTAAAGGTTATGATCTACTGAATCTATTCATCCTATTTGTATGCATGAATCATAGAATCATAGAATATCAGGGTTGGAAGGGACCTCAGGAGGTCATCTAGTCCAACCCCCTGCTCAAAGCAGGACCAATCCCCACCTAATCATCCCAGCCAGGGCTTTGTCAAGCCTGACCTTAAAAATATCTAAGGAAGGAGATTTCACCACCTCCCTAGGTAACGCATTCCAGTGTTTCACCACCCTCATAGTGAAAAAGTTTTTCCTAATATCCAACCTAAACCTCCCCCACTGCAACTTGAGACCATTACTCCTTGTTCTGTCATCTGCTACCACTGAGAACAGTCTGGAGCCATCCCCTTTGGACCCCCCTTTCAGGTAGTTGAAAGCAGCTATCAAATCCCCCCTCATTCTTCTCTTCCGCAGACTAAACAATCCCAGTTCCCTCAGCCTCTCCTCATAAGTCATGTGTTCCAGACCCCTAATCATTTTTGTTGCCCTCCGCTGGACTCTTTCCAATTTTTCCACATCCTTCTTGTAGTGTGGGGCCCAAAACTGGACACAGTACTCCAGATGAGGCCTCACCAATGTCGAATAAAGGGGAATGATCACGTCCCTTGATCTGCTGGCAATGCCCCTACTTATACATCCCAAAATGCCATTGGCCTTCTTGGCAACAAGGGCACACTGTTGACTCATATCCAGCTTCTCATCCACGATAACCCCTAGGTCCTTTTCTGCAGAACTGCTGCCTAGCCATTCGGTCCCTAGTCTGTAGCGGTGGATGGGATTCTTCCATCCTAAGTGCAGGACTCTGCACTTGTCCTTGTTGAACCTCATCAGATTTCTTTTGGCCCAATCCTCTAATTTGCCTAGGGCCCTCTGTATCCTATCCCTACCCTCCAGCATATCTACCTCTCCTCCCAGTTTAGTGTCATCTGCAAACTTGCTGAGGGTGCAATCCACACCATCCTCCAGATCATTTATGAAGATATTGAACAAAACCGGCCCCAGGACCGACCCTTGGGGCACTCCACTTGATACAGGCTGCCAACTAGACATGGAGCCATTAATCACTACCCGTTGAGCCCGACAATCTAGTCAGCTTTCTATCCACCTTATAGTCCATTCCTCCAGCTCATACTTCTTTAACTTGCTGGCAAGAATACTGTACGAGACCATATCAAAAGCTTTGCTAAAGTCAAGGAATAACATGTCCACCACTTTCCCCTCATCCACAGAGCCAGTTATCTCGTCATAGAAGGCAATTAGATTAGTCAGGCATGACTTGCCCTTGGTGAATCCATGCTGACTGTTCCTGATCACTTTCCTCTCCTCTAAGTGCTTCAGAATTGACTCCTTGAGGACCTGCTCCATGATTTTTCCAGGGACTGAGGTGAGGCTGACTGCTCTGTAGTTCCCAGGATCCTCCTCCTTCCCTTTTTTAAAGATGGGCACTACATTAGCCTTTTTCCAGTCGTCCGGGACTTCCCCCAATCGCCATGAGTTTTCAAACATAATGGCCAATGGCTCTGCAATCACATCCGCCAACTCCTTTAGCACTCTCGGATGCAGCGCATCTGGCCCCATGGACTTGTGCTCGTCCAGCTTTTCTAAATACTCCCGAACCACTTCATTCTCCACAGAGGGCTGGTCACCTCCTCCCCATGCTGTGCTGCCCAGTGCAGTAGTCTGGGAGCTGACCTTGTTCGTGAAGACAGAGGCAAAAAAAGCATTGAGTACATTAGCTTTTTCCACATCCTTTGTCACTAGGTTGCCTCCCTCATTCAGTAAGGGGCCCACACTTTCCTTGACTTTCTTCTTGTTGCTAACATACCTGAAGAAACCCTTCTTGTTACTTTTAACATCTCTTGCTAGCTGCAACTCCAGGTGTGATTTGGCCTTCCTGATTTCACTCCTGCATCCCCGAGCAATATTTATACTCTTCCCTATTCATTTGTCCAATCTTCCACTTCTTGTAAGCTTCTTTTTTGTGTATCATTTTTGTATTCAAAGTTATGAATATGGACTATGTACTGGCTTGATTTTTAAGTAGCCTTTGTAAAGCATTTGGTCAGTTTCTTGAGAAAGGAATTTGCAAATTAAGTGCCCATTCAAGAAGCACTTAAGGGACAATGGATCTTGGAATGCTCCAATCCACATAAGAAGTCTACTTGAGGACGTTCAAGGTGGCATGTGACCCATGGCTGCTACCTGTAAGTTCTGAGTCATGCATGGACATGTGACTGGCCCATGTGACTCCTAACTCCATATTGTAGTTGGGATTCTACACAGGGGGAGTGAGGGGTGTCCACCCACCAGAGAAAGTCTATTTAAACCCCAGGAAGACCCCTATATTTTGTCTTCAGCTGGCTAAAGAGATAGCCTCTCCACCCCCAAGGATACCTGAAAGAAACTGGAACAAAGGATAGTAACTACAGGGGGTGTGAGTGATTGCTGGACCCAGACTAGAAGGAGACTAGTCTGTAAAAGGAAGCTTATTGGAATTCCTCTAAGGGTGAGGTTTTTATCTGTATTCAGTTTTCTTAGACATAGACTTGCGTGTTCTATTTTACTGTGCTTGGTAATTCACTTTGTTCTGTCTCTTACTACTTGGAACCACTTAAATCCTACTTTCTGTATTTAATAAAATCACTTTTTACTTATTAATTAATCCAGAATATGTATTAATATCTTGGGGGTGGGGAGGAAGCGGTTGTGAATATCTCTCTATCAGTGTTATAGAGGGCAAACTATTTATGAGTTTACCCTGTATAAGCTTTACACAGGGTAAAACAGATTTATTTGGGGTTTGGACCCCATTGGGAGTTGGGCATCTGAGTGTTAAAGACAGGAACACTTCTTAACTTGCTTTCAGTTAAGTCTGCAGCTTTGGGGCATATGGTTCAGACCCTGGGTCTGTGTTGGAGCAGACTGGGGTGCCTGACTCAGACAGGGTGCTGGAGTCCCAAGCTGGCAGGGAAAGCAGGGGCAGAAGTAGTCTTGGCACATCAGTTGGCAGCCCCAAGGGGGTTTCTGTGATCCAACCTGTCACAGTCACATAGCTGGATCGCTGCAAACCTGAGTCAGCTGACAGGGCCAGCTGCAGGTGTTTAGCTGCAGTGTAGACATACCCTCTGATAACCTTTTCCAGAGCTGAAGAACAGCTCTGTATAGCTCAAAGGCCTCTTTCACCAACAGAAGTTAGTCCAAAACAAGATATTATCTCACCCACCTTGTCTCTCAAAATAAAGACATTACATTTTTCATTCCTCTTTCTCACAGCATTTGTGCAGTTACCATATTCAGTCTGACAAAGAAATGTGGATGAGAGAGGACATCAAGGGGTGTCCATTGCAGCTGGAGGATATGTTTTGCTTTCCAAAAACAATGAAAGTGACTCCAATCTTGCACAACGTGTGTTGGCTACATTTTAGCAGACTGTTGAAATACTCCCAAGCTGCATGTAAATTAGCATCCTCTAAAAGTAAAGAAAAAATGTCTAAGATAACAAGGACTTAAAACACAAAGGGTGCCGGGCACTGATGCCAATTAAACAAATTAAAACCAAATTCGCAACCACTCCATGATAAATCATCTTGAAGATTTGTAGGTTTTCTTTCCCTGAATGCAGCTGGTATCCAAGAAATCGGAAGCCAAAGGGTGGAAAACAGCTAACATGAAAATTGTCTTTGGCCTATGTAATATAACTGTGCTTCACCATTGAGGGTGTTTAGAATAATTAGGCCAAATTAAACCAGTGGAATTTTGTTAAACTGTGGGCACTGCTCCATCCATGTAGCTATGTTGCTTCCAGCCCAATGCCTCACATTCCCTGTTTTCCTGGTATCCTGTCCATAAAAATCCCTCCAGCAAACATGGGCCCTTTGACTCCAGTTCCACTGATCACAGTTCATCTTCCCTGTTCTACAAACATTTTAACATAAACACTGAAAAATAATAATTGATACCTAGACCCCCGTCCCATGTCCTTTCGGCCAGAGGTTGCTAGAACATAATCAAGATAGCATCTCATCGTTATCACAGACTCAGCAGATGACATTGTCTTGGAGATAGTTTGGTGTCAACAGGCGACCACACTTGAAGTGACCTGTCTGTTTATCTCAGACTCCAGTAAATTATCTGTGGAGTCTCCTCCCTCCCTGTGGGGTTGGCCTCCAGAAGGTCTCTGTCTCTCCATTCTGTGATGAGTTCTGTATCTCTGTAGGCTCTCTCTGGATGTTGTCTGCTGACTCATAAGTGCCTCCTGTTCCTTCAGATCACTTGTCCCTCTTGTGTAGTCATCTCTTGTGACCTTGGTGCAACTGCACCCCTCACAACTCCTTCAGTCCACTCTTTATGGTGTCTCTCTAATGGCTGGATCCTCACAGGAGTGCAGGTCTCCAAGGCCAGCAAGCCGTTGGCTGACATGTCGTGCTCTTGTGCTTGCTTTCTCTGATTGTTGGCCATCTCTCAACAGTATCTCCATTTGCTTGGCTACAACAGGTCTCCCCTCACTGGTAGCAGGGTTTTGGTTCTTCATCCCACCAGTGCCTGCACTGGACTATTTTGGCAACCCCGTAATGGGGTATTCCCATATGCCAAAAATGCTAATGAAAGGTCCAAACCACAAGAAACAGCCTTGTTAACAGTCTCTTAGCTGTTTTTACTAGTTCCACCTAACACCATTACTCTGTGGGTATGCTGAGGAGAAGATGTGGTGATAAAACTCCTATTTGCACACACATTCCTTGAATTCTTCTTAATTCCCCCACCCCATCCAATAAATTGGGGTGCATTGTCAGTGAGTATAGTGTCCGGAATGTCATCTGTCACAAAGTGGGCCTTGAATTTGCTAAACATTGACTTGCTTCTTGTACCAGTTAGAGCATCGATCTCCCAAAAATGTGCACAGCAGTCCACCATAATCAAGCATTGCTTTTCACTGAAGGTAAATAAGTCTTTTCCCACCTTTTCCCATGGTCGGGTGAGCAGCTCATGTGGCATGACCAGCAGGTGTAACACAGTTCTATCAACAAATGGAGCTGTGTATTCATGCCCAGCCAGTAAACAAGCCTGTCTCAGACAGCTAGCAATGCCCTGGTGTGAGTCATGTATTTTTTGCAAGACATCGCTACATAATGAGGCAGGGACAACAGCTCTCTCTCCTCAAAATAGGATTCCATTCTGCACACTCAGCTCATCTTTGATTTGAAAATATGGTTCTGCTCCTACTGGTGCTTGGCTTCTGCCTTCTGGCCACCATACTGGTTCAATATCCTGCAATATCCTTTTCCGTAGCCTCCTTGATTTTCATCAGTTTCACTGCTGAAACTGGGCAATAGTGCAGCATGTTCATGGATTCAACACCCTGATCCCCTTCCCGCAACTCGTTGGTGCTGGGTCCATACACCCTGCTCAGGGTGTTAGTTAACACCACGAATAGTCCTGGCCAGTATCTGATCTCTACCTGGTAGCACCGTAGGTGCATCAACATATGCTGAAATCTCTTTGGAGCACTAAGAAGGGGCTTTGCCATGAATGTCTCTAGAGGTTTGTAGCCTGACTGCACTATTACTGGGTGGCCATAGGTGTACAAATGGAATCGCTTCACTCCAGATACCATAGCCAGAAGTTCTTTTTCTATTTAGATGTGCCCTGTTCAGTCTCTGACAGGGCTCTGCTGGCATAAGTGACAGGCTGCTCCTGGAAAAGCACTACTCCCAGTCCTTTCTCCAATGCATCACACTGGAGTGTCAGTGGCTCTCCTGCTGGTAATACATCAGGACAGGGGCATCCATTATCATTTGTTTCAGTGTATCAAATGCTTGCTGTTGGGACCTGTCCAGTGCCACTCAGCATCCTTTCTTGAGAGCTGATGTATGGTTCCATCACAGGTGTGGATAGAACTTGGACAGAAAATAATTATTCCTATGAAGTGCTGTACTTCTTTCACATCCATTGAAGCTGGCATGTCTCTGACTGCCTTGATCTTGTTGGGATCTACTTTTGGTCCCTCTGCTGTGAGCAGACATCCAATGTGTGTCATCTAATGCTGTTTGAGTTGTATTTTGTCTAGGTTCAGTTTTATGTTCTTGTTCCTGCATCACTGTAGAAAAGCTTATAGTTCTTGTCATGGGTCTTGTTCAGCTTCTGTATCATAACTAGGGCTACGATTTTGTCACAGAGGTCACAGAAGTTACGGAATCAGTGACTTCCAGACACCTCTGTAACTTGAGCCCCTGGCACCTGGGAGATTTAGGGTCCCCCGGCACCTCTTGGAACTGCGGGGGCCCAAGCTCCCAGCCACAGAGGGCAGCAAGGGTAACCTACAGCTCCCAGGCCACTGCAGGGGGGGAAGCAGGGGTGCCCGGAGCTCCCAGTGGCAGGAAGACCTGAACTCCTGGCCGCCGTAGGCAGCAGGGCTCCTGGGAACTCCCAGCCACCACGGGCAGGGGGGTGCTCTGCAGCTCCTGGCCACTGCGGACAGCGGGGCCGCCCTGCAGCTTCCAGCTGCCACAGGCGCCTTGGAGCACGGTGCCACCATGGGCGGCCGGGCGAGCTACTGTGTGGTAGCCAGGATGCCCTGGAGCAGAGAGCCACCGTGGGCAGAGGGGGAACCTGGGGGCTTTGAGCACCATAGGTGGCGGTACTCCGAGCTTGGAGCCACCTGCCATGGGGGGACCCTGCACCTCCGATTCAGGCCCCCTGGATGGTGTGGGGAGCCTGAAGCTCCCCATTTTGTCATGCATATTTTAGTAAAAGTTATGGATAGGTCACAGACAGTCCTTCCAGCACTTGGGTGAGTCTTCTCTGGAACTCCTCTAGTGCAGGGCTTTTGCACATTGGCATACGTGCCATCTAAGTTGTCAGCATGCTAGACTCTTTATCCAGGCTTTTGTGCCAATACCTGTCCTCACATCACAGACCATAAAGATTCTGGCTTTGGACTGTTCTGGCAAGATGTCATCAATTGTGAGCAGTGGATCGTGGACAACTTTTCAGGTGAGGTACTATGAGGTCACATTTTCCTATAGACTGCATTATGCTCTCATTGTACATTATTAGATTGCTACTGCTCTTTGTAATGGGTGTTTTCTAATCCAATTCACCCAGAGAAATCACATTATAGGAGGCCCTCCTATCCAGCTGAAATTGCACATGGCATTTCCCCATTACCACTGTTATATGCATAGAGGTTGGCACTGCCCTGTGTTGCTTTCCTCTCCCAATAGCCTGAACCTGCTAAACACTCAGACTCAACGAGAGAGTCATGATGTCATCACTGCTGTCTGATGTGCCCTTCCCACCTTGCACAAGTCTGACTCAATCTTTAAGAGGCCTTCCTCTGCTCTTGCACACACTGCTAAAATGGTTTAACTTCCCAGATTCTTTACAATGCTGTCCTAGTGCAGAACACGTCTCCTTTACCTGCTCATGCTGTCTCCCACGGTAAATGCATCTCACTATGGTTATGGAACCCTGGCCACCTGCTCCCCTTTGCAGTTGTCTACTGCACGCACTTCTGGTTTTGTGGTGCCTCTTAGGACTTGCACCTTTCCCTTGAGGCTCCCACTACACGCCCCATGTGTAAGCATCTGTCTAATTTCAAAAACAACAAGGAGTCCGGTGGCACCTTAAAGACTAACAGATTTATTTGAGCATAAGCTTTCGTGAGTAAAAACCCCACTTCTTCAGATGCATGGAGTGAAAATTAGAGATGCAGACACAAATATATCGCCTTCCCAGAAGCTGCTCCCGCTGGTGGTGGTACCAAGTCAGAGGTGAAAGTAAGCTGATATGCCATGCCCAACTGGACTGGCTTTCCCAAGCTGGTGATTTAAAGCGCCCGGGGCTTCCTGCAGTGCCCGGAGCCCCAGGCCCTTTAAATCACCTACCGAGCCCCACTGCCAGAGCCCCGGGGTAGCGGTGGCAGGGCTCCGTCAGCGATTTAAAGGGCCCAGAGCTCTGCTGAGGTAGCAGCAGCCGGAGCCCTGCGCCCTTTAAATCGCCCCTGAGCCCCGGGGCTCCCAGCTTCTTTTGCAGCTGGTTGCTCCAGGGGTGATTTAAAGGGCCCGGGGCTCCCAGCTGCAGCCGGAGCCCCGGGGCCTTTAATTCTTGATTTAAAGGACCGGGGTATTTAAAGGCCACGCCCCCTGCTCAGGACTCCAGCGTACCAGTAAGTCCTTTAAGTTACTTTCACCCCGTACCAAGTGCTGTAGATTAGCCTGTCCCAAGATAGGGAGTCTGTGAAGTCCCTGAAATTGCATGTAGCAGCCAGGGTGTGTGAGGCTGTAACACAGAGATCTTTGCATTGGCTCTAACAATTCTCTTCTCTTCTCATTGGTCTCTAGTGAAACACCTGTGGTGCTCCACCATTTCATTCTGCTTTGGGGAGCAATAGGTCCCCAGGGCTCCTAGGCCTGCTGCAAGGTTTGTGGCAATGGTGCGTTTCAGAGTGATGCAGATCTCTCTGCCTTGTTTCCCAACAGGATAAAACAACAGTTTGGCTCTCCTCTTGTTGTCATCCTCCTGCATGTCGTCCTCCTCCCCGTACTGCTCAGACTCCTCTTTCCACTGGGTCCACCACTGCGCTAGGTTTGTGTCTGCAAAATCCAGGGCTCCTGGGGCCTTCAGACCAAGTTCCACGGTTCAAACTGCCAGCTGCTGCTCTGCAGAGAACTCACAGCTCAGCCGCTGAATGCAGGTTAAGTTGAACCAATGCAACTTTATTAAACCCTGTTTTCCTAGTATCCCATAAATAACAGGCCCTCCAGAGAACACAGGCCCTCTGACTCGCATTCCATAATACAAGAAACGGGCTTCCCCCAATATGCCTACACAGGCTGCTCGTGTGAGGGCAAAGCTGTTCATGGACACTCCACCCCTTTAGAGAGTGGTATGCGCATGTAAAAGATTCAATTATAAAACTATCAGAGGGCCTCCTCTGATATGCCAAATGGTATTTGGTTTGGTATATCCAAAGTATTGTTTATTTTAACAGTAGGAATAAAGATAAAAAGGATTTTAAACCAACATGCCTATCCTACTTAATGTCCTACCTTTCCCCAGACAGTGCGATAGGCAGGCCTAACTTCTTCAGAGAATGCTAGCAGGTTCCTGCCTCTGAACCTGGTTCACCCAAACAACTAGACCCCTCTCTTGAGAGTGAGCTTTTTTGTAAACTGCTAGAGCATCGGCGCCGACTCCGTGGGTGCTCCGGGGCTGGAGCACCCACGGGGAAAAAAAAATAGTCGGTGCTCAGCACCCACTGGCGGCCCCGTGGATCAGCTCCTCCCCCTCCCCCCCAGCGCCTCGTGCCCGCGATCAGTTGTTCAGCGGTGTGCAGGAGATGCTAGCAGGGGAGGAGAGGGGTAGATGCAGGGGCAGGAAGAGGCGGGGCAAGGGTGGGGGATTGGGGGAAGGGGTGGAGTGGGGGCATGGCCTGGGGCAGAGCAGGGGTCAAGCACCACCCCGGGAACTCAGGAAGTCGGTGCCTCTGGCTTATAATACCTTGCTACCCCTTGCTACTTCTTTCCTCAACACAACTTCTCAAAGATTTTTTATTCATTATTATTTATTTCTAGTAGCACCCGTAATATGGAAGGTATTTCCGAACACAGAACTCAGCCCAAACTTTTCCCTGAGGAGCCCACTCCAAATTTTCTCCTGTTCCCTGCAGTAATCCCTCCCCAATAGTGTCTTTCCTCTTCTCCCACTGAGGCCCCAGAGACTCAGAGTTCTGTGTCTCTTCTGTGCCAGCTCCTAATGTATCTTTTCCCCTCCTGCACAGACACCTCGATCTGGATCCTCTAACACAGCAGTTCTCAACCAGTGGTACGTATACCCCTACGGATACACAGAGGTCTTCCAGGGGTTACATCAACTCATCTAGATATTTGCCTAGTTTTACAACAGGCTACATAAAATGCACTAGTAAAGTCAATACAAACTAAAATTTCATACAGACAATGACTTGTTTATACTGTTCTATATTCTGAAATATAAGTACAATATTTATATTCCAATTGATTTATTTTACAAGTATGTGGTAAAAATGAGAAAGTAAGCATTTTTTCACTAATAGTGTGCTATGACAGTTTTGTATTTTGATGTCTGATTTTGTAAGCAAGTAGTTTTTAAGTGAGGTGAAACTTGGGGGTACACAGGACAAATCAGACTCCTGAAAGGGGTACCATATCTGGAAAGGTTGAGAGCTACTGCTTTAATATTTCCCTCCCCTGCAGAGATTTCTCAACCCATCCCTACCTCCTACAAGTGGAAGAGGGAGCAGAAGAGCAGTGTAGAAGGGCCAGCAGCACTAAAGAATCCCCTTTCTTGCAGATTCCCAGAATTCACCTGTCCCATTACCCCATCTCCAAATAAACAAACACACAAATAAGGAAAACAGCAAAAAACATCCCATCCAATGGCTAACTACCTGGAAATTCTACGTGGGGAACTTCAGTTTCCTGCCCCTCCGCTCCCTCCCATGGCTTCTTAATGGACAGAAACAAGTGAACCTTTGACAAAGAAGGTAGCCTTTAAAATTTGAATGAGATAAAGGAACAAAGGAAGTGTAGCACTGACTGGAGAGGCAGAGAAAAAGTGACTGAGGAAGGAAAACACGAACGGGAGAAAGACTTAATAAAAATGAGAAAGCAAAAACAAAAGGGGGAAATGGAAGTGCAAAGAGAATGAAAGTAAAAACAAGAAAAGTTCAGCGGCTAGGAAGGGAAAAAAACAAGAAAAGAGGGAAATATAAAATGAAAGAAGAAAGTGAGAAGAGAATAGAAGAAAAAAGGATGAGAGAATTTGAGAAGATGGGGTCGATTTCTTCTATGTTGATTTAATATAGATCACAAATATAAGTTACAAAAAGTTGCTATTAATGAGAATTAAATTATCAAAAATTGCTAAAAAGAAACTAGAAAATATAAAAAAGCAAAAACTCATAGCATTATAATCATCTTGAAATCTAGTCTATTCCAAAAAAATGAATTAATGGTGTTTCAGTCACTACCTTTGCCCCTGGGTCCCTTTGTCAATTTTTAAAGGTCCACACAAACAGGAGGAAATGACTGACCTGACTACAGAGGAGAAACAGTGAAAGAGCCCATACAAAATGCAATGTCAAACATACAAAGTAAACAAATGGGGGAAAAGGAGGATTTGTTTCATAAAAATTTCATTTATATTAATTTTAGTTGTCACTTACAACAATAATATGTTAAAACAAACTATTTAACTATATGTTAAAACAAACGAATTTTAAGTGGGTGTCCCTTTAAGGTTAAGCATGGATGAACTCAGTCAGATAAAAAAAAAACCCAAAATCAAATCTTAACATTCACTTTTTATTTGGGTTAGAAAATTCTATTTTGCTTTTTAAAAAAAAAATAATAATAATTTCTTCATTTCTGCACCCTAAGTTCTCCTGGGACTGGATCCACAAACAGGGAAACCTGCCACTGATCCCAAAGAGTCCAGAAACTGAGAGCAAGGACCTACTGGTTCAACAAGGTATTTAAGCAAGTGAGTACTCTTATTTAAGCCAATGAGACTACTCACATGCTCAAAGTTAGACACGTGCCTGAGAGACTGGCAGAACTGGGGCCTAAATGTAGATTTTCGTAGCTGAATTTATAAAGCCACTAAGTGTTCTTGATAGCAAGGCACAGAGCAAATCTATGAATAAAAAGTAATACAATGCCAACTTTTTCCTAAATTTTTTTTCTTTTGTTCTGTTTTGAATCCCCATCTGTTCTGCTGATGTGCCAACATGGAATCCGTTTTTCACAATGACAATTTGTTGGTGAGGATGTCTGTTCCCAAGAGTTCGCAAAGTGGCTGACAAAAGAAAAAGTGATCTACAGCACAGACAGCAAATATCCTGAACATCAAAATTGAAGCCAAGAAAGATACTGCTCCCTGCTGGCTAGTTTAGATAAGAGCTTTATCAGGATACCACTATGAACATTTTCCTTTTGTATTTCTCTAACAAAACTAGAAGTTACCTTTCTACCATTAACCTATAATATTGAACTACACCACAATTCTCCTTTTAAAATGTTAAACGACCCGAATACCCACAGAAATTTTAAAGCTTAGTAGGTAAAGCAACCGATGTTTATGCCCTGCAACAAAGAAAAATCAAAAGAGGAAAATGACAAAGGGTTTCTGTTCTTCACATTTAACCATTATGAAGAGAAAATGGAGACTAACATCAAGATATTCACTACTTCGAGAGCCTTATAAATTGTGTTTACTAATTAGGGATAAGTGAATTAGCTTAAAATAACAATAATTCTGAAACTTCAGCAAAAGCTTGAATTAAAGTGTATTTGAATTTCAATCAGGACTAAAAGTAGAAAAAAAATGAAATATAACCACTGAAAAAGGCTGTTCTCACTGTATTTCAGTGTGGCCTGCCAGAACTAGAGAGTATTTGAAATCTTGCAAGCCACAGCCCTACTGAAATTTTTAACTTGATTTTCAGATCAAAGGAGTTTCATATAAATTGTCATGAACTTTGGATGAGTGTCTAAACTTTTGGCTGCTTATCCAAACCAGACCTCCAAACCTTGTGACATTTGGACATCTGGTTTGGATATGCATTTCACCTCTGGAGGTCTGGGCTGGCATCTCACTTTTGACAGTTTATTTAAATTTTAGCTAGTGAGGTTGTTTTTGTTTATTTGTTTTTAATTTTTAAGGTATTAATCCTGAGAATTTTTACTGACTCTTAGGGATAGGCCCTAACCAAAATCTTGGATCCCAATATACCCAAACGTTGCGTAAATTTGCATTTGGCCCTTATTTCTATAATGGCCTGTACCAAACTGACCCTTCTGAGTAAACCCAAACTTTAAGAAAGTTCAGGTTCGATTCCAAACTCCGATTATTTTATTAACACTATAGTCACATGGACATTTATTCACTGTCCTTTGCTTGCTTAAATGCCTGTGCTGGGATAAAGTGTATGAAATGTACACTTTTCACAAAGCGATCATTCTATATATGACCTATCAGTCATCATCCCCAAAGGAAACATGCACAACATTTTCAAAAGACAAGCCTGGGAGCTTAAATTCATAACTTTGCTAAACACTAAAAATCATGGACTGAATACAGACACTGGATTTATGGCTTATTAGAACAATCTGTAACCCACTGAGCCCCACCATCCTGTCCCTTGGCTGCCTTTCTCCCCCCTTACTTTCCCCCCTATGACTGGAGGAGCGTTAATGAGCCACTTCACCATGAATGGTCCCTAGAAGTATGCATTAACTTCTTATGCTAAATAATCTATTCCACCTTGTATTTTGCTGTGACACTCTGTGTATGTTTCCCAGACCTTGAAGAAGAGCTCTATGTAAGCACAAAAGCTTGTCTCTCTCACCAACAGAAGTTGGTCCAATAAAAGATATCACACCTCACCCACCTTGTCTCTCTAATATCCCGGCTACAACACTGTATGAAACGTCTCCATTTAAACTGGCATTACAACAAGGGCAGGCCTGAAATGGAGATTCTACTCTCTCTCTGGTGTGGGGAATGGAGGTTTACCTTTTTGCTATGTAACATGATAGCATGTACTTCTCTTACAATATGTAATAGACACACAGGCTGCCAGAAGCATAGCAGTGCATCAGTGCTTTCAATCTGCTAAGCAGAATTAGAATGAGAAGTGTTGGGGTTTCAGATATTTGTCTTGACAAGTTTGCTACTGGAATAACCTTAAACCCTGACGTGTTACATTACCACCTAAAAGATACCAACATTTTCTCCAAATCTGTTTTGTAACCCTCTATGTTCGACAGTTCCATGAATGGAAAGAAATATTCAAATTGTTGTCATTCAGTTGGCTGTCAGGTTTAATATCCTTTTGTAAAATTCCATTATCAATAAAGATATTACAGTTTATTATGTCCCCTCCCTCTCACTCTGGCAATAATTCAGGTGACAAAGGAAATGAAGAGGTCCAGGATCCAGCCTTTTCCCAGTTACAGACAGAGCTTTTTCAGCTTGAGGTAGAACAATAGCAGGAAATGGTAGAATGATGGCAAATTTTTTTCCTAGAAGGGGCTTTGAAACCTAGAAGAGGCACGCCTATCAGTGCTCTACTTACACAGCCATGAATTGGAGGAAACTGGCCACATCAAATGGGTTTAAACCGACTGACATGATAGAGGACTAGATTGTCACTTCCTGAAAGGGATGGACAAATACACTCCCCGGATGCACCTTCCTCTGACATTTCCTATGCCTTTCTTTATTATTCATCCACTCCCAGGAGTCAATGGAAGAGGTTGCAACCTGTACTTTTAAAAGGATACATAAAAAAGTCACAGTCTGCATAGCACTGTATACAGCTTTATCACTGAAATATCATTGGTGAGGGAACACTGGGCTGTGAAAGGAGAAGGATGAAACGCTCACTTTGATAGTACAAGTCTGCTGAACTCAGAAACAGAACTTCAGTTTACAAACCGAACTCTGGAAGTTAACGCAGCTCTTCATCTTGATAAACTATACACGGTTGCAAGATTATTAACATTAAACCCTCCACATCGCTAAGGGTTATGTGTTTCATTATAAACAATTATTTTATATGCAAGGTTAATAATTATTGAGAGCTTAAGAAAATGTAATTGAATTCTAGTAGCAGGGAAAATTTCAATTAATTAATAATGATCAAGGCACAGGTCATTTCCTGTGGATTAATGACCAGCTGGTAGAAGTTGATAGCCCTCGGCTCAGCTTCAGGCTATGAATCCCAGCCAGTCATTAATCCCCAGGAAACACCCTGCACCTCAATCATTGCTATTAGAGAAATATATATGTATGTGTGTGTGTGTCTGTATGGAGTTCTAATGGGGGCATACTGTTTCAGTTGGCATGTACAGAGCATTGCTGGAGAATTAGTGTCCTGTACATAAGCCAACTTGAATCATTTCTCAACATGCCATTCATCTTATAATAGATTACATATGACATTACCACTTGCCATGTTACAGCACATACATTTGGGTGCAGCATACCTTTCTAGAATGGAACATTCAAGGCCAAAAACAGACCTGGTATAAGCAAATGCATCCCTATTGACCTTCGTAGCACTGAGTCAATAACATCCATTCTGCATTGGCCCTAAATGCTTAGGGGTAAACTCTTCCACTGATTATAAACAAAATACACAGATCAAGGATAAAATACTTGATTCTTAATGTTGGTATTTTGCTCCCCAGGCCCACGGGAGCTAAGATTACTGCACAAACGATACACTAGGCCCCTTGAAGAGATTTAGTGCCTGAACAGAGACTAGCTAAGAACCAGCCATGATGGACTCCAAAGGGAGTCTCATCCAGCTGTTTAAATACAAGGGTAGCCAGGGCCAGCCCTAAATGCGTATGAAATGAGCAGATGGAAGTCCATGAAAGAGGTTGCAAATCCAAAGACTAAATGGTATTTATACAATTGCTCTAAACATGCCTAAACAGCCTAAATAATAAGCAACTTACTACATACAAACAGAAACAAAACATGAAAGAGGACAACAAAGAGAATTCTTCAATGGTGTTGTAGAGAAGACAGGAATATGAGTCCAAAGGAGGCATTGGGTGCCTGTCTCAGCTGAGCTAATAGCAATTATGAGGTTGGCAGCTAAGATATTTCCCTAATTGTCTATCTTGACCCAAGATCTGAAGGGAATTGTGTTTTACTTGAAGTGATTGTCAAAGGCTACAGGAGTCTTGAGCAAAGAGCAATGAGAAATTCCAGCGTTGGATAAGTTTTAATGTACATCTGGGAATTGACACTGTGACTTTTCTCCTCTAGGTGAGCAGCTGGAATCCTGCCCAGTCAGCATTATCACCAAAAATTACTATTTAACTGAAGTGTTATGACTTGTGAGAGATGAGTTTGAGAATTTAGTTTAGTTCCCAATGAATGCATGTTCAAATCACAAAGCCACCATCACAGTTAGCACTTGTGTTAATGCCAACATTTTGCCCTACTGCAGTGCCTCTTATCAGAGGGTTGCAATGCACCTTAGAATCCTGAATTTTCATTCCCTGAGCGTGGGGCATTTTTATACCCATTTTACAGGTAGGTGGCTTGAGACATAGAAGTTAGGTTTTACAGAAGGCTACCCCAGAAGAGAATGGCAGAGGTGGAAACAGAAAAGTCAAAAAGTTCTAACTTCTACCCCCTACTCTAAACACAAGCCTGACTTATGTACAGGGCATTGGTTCTCAGTAAATGCTCTCTAAATAGCAACTGAAACCGCATAGCTCACTAAAGCAACCCTTATGTTTTATTTTGTTTATTTTTAATTCATAATAGCAACAATAACCCCAACACAGGAATCTTCCTGGGAATTAATCACTAGTTAGGATTACTGGCTAAAGGTGCTCCTCCCAGCCAGTCAATAACTCCAAGTACTTCTTCTATTTCCTTTATCATCACTGAATTGTTACTGTGTTTCCTCCCATCTCCTTTAATTTTATGGAAAGATACTGTTAAGTAATAAAATGGCATCTAACTATATGCAAAAGCATCCTGAACTAGAACTCCTAACTTCAGGATTCCTGAGTGAGCGCTGTCATTTGCTATATATCCTTACATGCAGCGTGTTACCCTGGGAGTACAAGAATAGTGTTAGTGCACCTGTGAAATGCTGATATGGCCAGAAATAACACCCAAAGATGTAGCCAGGTTTGTTTATTTGTTTTCCCCCATGAATTGCCTTTTCCTTTAGCCAGAAGTTCATAACTGTACAAACTGTAATGCTCAAACCAGGTGTGGCCTTGAATTCTGAAAAACAGCTGCAGGCAATTTTGGGGGGGTTGGGGGTGCTCCACTTTCACACTGAGCAGTGAAGTGAAATTTTGTCCTTTTCCTCTCATGAGGAGAGCTCTGGGATTAATACAATTGCAGATTTTTCCTTCTCCCCCCGCACCTAGCAAAGTTCCCACTCTGGTCTAATGAATAATGCAAAGACAAGCAAAGGAAAAGGCTTATTCCATCACCACCAAGAAATAAAGAGAAGGTACATGGGGTGCAGTACTGGGTAGCTTTAAGGATTCTGCACAATAAAAAACATTACCATTCTTTATTTTATATATATATATTAGTTGCACTTTACACTTAATATTCACAAGGAGAAATTGAATGCAATTCCTTTCCCTGATTGTTATGTATCTAATCTTTCTTGAAATTAAGTAACTGAATGGGAATTGAGAGAGTAATAAACTACATAAACCCAAAATAGGCTAGATAGTTCAGAGAAATCTCAGTAGGTAGGAGAAGTGAAAATAGAACAAAACTAAACTGAAAAATAAGAGACAAGTCAGAAATAAAACTTTGTATATGAACATCTTGAAATTTGGGGAAGGTTGGATCAAAACTAAACTTTGTACATGTCCTTCTTCTCTATAGGAGGCTAAAACAAATGGCCAGGTCTCAACACACACAGACTTTTGGGGACGTCCAACTCCAGAGCTGACCCCATCTGTATGGGAAATTCAAAACAGATCTAAACTAAAAAGTGAATTATTTCAGGGAACAAAGAATTAGAGAGACAATTTTGTTGTGTAGACTGATTCACCCAGCATGTTAACCCCACTCCCTCCACCTCCAGGGACGTAAGTGGAACTGTTTTGGTGCCAGAAACAGCAGCTGCCAGACTGATGGGAAGAAGGAACGGCTGTTGTACTCTGCAGAGAAAGTGACTTCTGCTCTAGGCTGTTCTTTTGCTTGTATATTAAATAATGCAAGACCAGACAAGGGGTTTTTGGTCCAGCCTGAGCAGTGTGGTGATGTGAGTTATCTTGGAAGTTAGCTAGATGGCACTACGTAGCACAATATTTAGGTGTTGGTACATCAGTATGTCTGTTTCAATCACAATCCTTGTTACTATTTAGAAATTCCTGAAATAGAGTCTATTCGACTATTGCTTTGTACAAACATCAATAACAGTATATAATCAACTCCAGCAAGGACCAATGAACTCCTAGAAAGAAGCAGAGTGCAGCCAGAGTCCTCCCAGATACTGAAAGACATAGGTGTTAATCAGCAGGATCTGCTCTTCTCCCGCCCCCCGCCATGCCAGCCACCAGGACAACAAATCCTTGTGGGACAACTGAAGATATCTGCCCACATGCCAGTACCCAAAAAGTATTCTGAGTGCACCAAAACTGCATAAACTGCTTCAATGAGTATTCTAAGATGCTGTTGGTCAGTTAAAAAGACAATGAAGATCCAAGTGTTTGTACAAAATCCTTCTTGTGTATTTCTTACATCAAACCAACATCATCCCGGACCACACAAGAGCAACAGAGTAATGCTCCACAGTTTCTCTCCACATAGTGCCTTTCAAGAAAAATGTAATAGAACACCTTTCCCAGTCAGATAAATAAATCTCTGAAGTGAGATTTAAGTTTTATTTTGAAGGGTAATGAAACCAATCCACTTTATGTAAACCTATAAATAGATAAAGTAGATTTCATTTATAAGCCTCATATAAGTACTGTATTTATAAGTACTGTGGCAGCTTTCCTAAGAGCCCTTCTGCCAGATGCAGAAAAAAAGAAATGGGAATCAAGGCTACAAAAGACTAGCAATGGCCGATGGCCAACACCACAAACTTTGGGCAAGTTTGGATCCAGATGTGGAACTGAATACTTGCACTGTAGGAAAATTTTGATCTGGATCTTACAGCTTGGGCTCATTTCTGGTATTACCAATCCCTGGTAGATTTAAGAATGTTAGAGGACAGCAGGGAACTCAGCGTTTTTCACTCATGTTTATATAAAGGAAAATGACTATGGTCATATCAAGGGCCACTGTCTCATTTATGTTTACTAAGGGCTACATTCAGCCCTTCTTTTCCCCATGAACTCCCACTGATTTCTGTGATTGTAAATGAAGACGGAAGACAGCCTTGAGTCAATTCCACAACTGACTCCTTACTTGATTGTGCTTATTTTTAAACTTTATTAAAGCACTTAAGCATGAACTTAAAGTTAAGTCCTATTGACCTCAATAGACGGAACCGATTCCCAATGAGGGTAAAAAAGGGAAGAAGGAGAATCCTGGGAACTACAGGCCAGTCAGCCTCACCTCAGTCCCTGGAAAAATCATGGAGCAGGTCCTCAAAGAATCAATCCTGAAGCACTTACATGAGAGGAAAGTGATCAGGAACAGTCAGCATGGATTCACCAAGGGAAGGTCATGCCTGACTAATCTAATCGCCTTTTATGATGAGATTACTGGTTCTGTGGATGAAGGGAAAGCAGTGGATGTATTGTTTCTTGACTTTAGCAAAGCTTTTGACACGGTCTCCCACAGTATTCTTGTCAGCAAGTTAAAGAAGTATGGGCTGGATGAATGCACTATAAGGTGGGTAGAAAGCTGGCTAGATTGTCGGGCTCAACGGGTAGTGATCAATGGCTCCATGTCTAGTTGGCAGCCGGTGTCAAGTGGAGTGCCCCAGGGGTTGGTCCTGGGGCCGGTTTTGTTCAATATCTTCATAAATGATCTGGAGGATGGTGTGGATTGCACTCTCAGCAAATTTGCGGATGATACTAAACTGGGAGGAGTGGTAGATACGCTGGAGGGCAGAGATAGGATACAGAGGGACCTAGACAAATTGGAGGATTGGGCCAAAAGAAACCTGATGAGGTTCAATAAGGATAAGTGCAGGGTCCTACACTTAGGACAGAAGAATCCAATGCACCGCTACAGACTAGGGACCGAATGGCTAGGCAGCAGTTCTGCGGAAAAAGACCTAGGGGTGACAGTGGACGAGAAGCTGGATATGAGTCAGCAGTGTGCCCTTGTTGCCAAGAAGGCCAATGGCATTTTGGGATGTATAAGTAGGGGCATAGCGAGCAGATCGAGGGATGTGATCGTTCCCCTCTATTCGACACTGGTGAGGCCTCATCTGGTGTACTGTGTCCAGTTTTGGGCCCCACACTACAAGAAGGATGTGGATAAATTGGAGAGAGTCCAGCGAAGGGCAACAAAAATGATTAGGGGTCTAGAGCACATGACTTATGAGGAGAGGCTGAGGGAGCTGGGATTGTTTAGTCTGCAGAAGAGAAGAATGAGGGGGGATTTGATAGCTGCTTTCAACTACCTGAAAGGGGGTTCCAAAGAGGATGGCTCTAGACTGTTCTCAATGGTAGCAGATGACAGAACGAGGAGTAATGGTCTCAAGTTGCAATGGGGGAGGTTTAGATTGGATATTAGGAAAAACTTTTTCACTAAGAGGGTGGTGAAACACTGGAATGCGTTACCTAGGGAGGTGGTAGAATCTCCTTCCTTAGAGGTTTTTAAGGTCAGGCTTGACAAAGCCCTGGCTGGGATGATTTAACTGGGAATTGGTCCTGCTTCGAGCAGGGGGTTGGACTAGATGACCTTCTGGGGTCCCTTCCAACCCTGATATTCTATGATTCTATGATTCTAAGAAAAAAATAAAGCATCTTTTGCCAGACAAAAGCATTCAGCAGGACTGTGAGGGAGACAGTCAGGGATATTACAGAAGAACTAAAATGAGAAAATAATATGTGAATATGGATTTACAAATGCTGAGAACTAGGAAAGCCAGTATTTCCCTAGAGTCTGGCATTTAATGAGAATTAACCCTGCATCAGATGAGACACTATTACCAACTGTTTGTGTACCTGTTCTAAAACATGTAAGACAACCTAGCAAGACACAAAAATTAATATAAGGCATTGGAAGATAATACTTCTAGGAATGATGGGAATAAAACAGCAGTGAAAAGGTGACACCCCAATGTTACTTTAAAATTAATGTAAGAAAAATTATACTAACTTTTACATTTATGTCCTAAAGAGATGGGCCAAGTTCTAAACAGAGGCGGCAAATCTAAAACCCCCCACAACAAAATGTGAATATTTGGTAAAGAAACATATCCTGTTTAATTCCCCCCACCACACACACACTCACTCTTCAGAATACTATTTATTACTAACTGAAGTGCTCTGAACATCTGATTTTTTTTAATCCAACAGGCTAACGCGTCAGCACAAGATGAACTACAGTAGACCCGGTTATGTCAGTATCCAGCATGGCTTTTATCACTGGGCGTTCACAATGATGTCTGGGCTTGCGAAACTCAAAATTATATACTCTTTTCAGAGGATTGGTGTAACAAAAACACATTTTAAAAAGAACTTGTACTCTTAATGTAGGGTTTTGTTTAAGGCAAAAATGCAAAAAAATTAACCATTATTTGCAACTATTTAGCTTTCTTGCTAACATCTAAATATTATGTCCCATGTTCCCTTATGTGTGTACAGGAAAATCTTCCCTAATGGAGACAGTTTAATTCTCTAAAACCCTAGAAACATTCTATAGCTCAAATGACATAACAGGAATTATGGGGTATTTGGAATATTCAAAATCAGGACTGGGAACCACAGTTTGGAAAATAGAATTCTACGGTGTATCTGCATGTGTTTCAGGGTTATCCATGATTTCTTTTCACATACAAATAATAGTAAAAGGAAAAGTTTTTTAAAAGCTCAGTAAGCACATAATAGCACTCTGCCCTTGGGTAACCTCATCCATTGTCTCAAGACTTTAAATCACTTTAAATCAATGAGGTCCAGATTTCTTTCCACCCCAATCACTCCCCCCTTTGATCACACTTTTATTTTGAATTGCCTCTAGATATGTCCTCCTGCCAAACTGAAACTCAAGATGTCAGACGCTGAACTCTTCATCTTTCCTCCCAATTCCTTCACTCCCCTTTCGTCATAACTGTCAACAATTACATCATCCTCTCTGCCCCATAGGCTCTCCGCACTGGTGTCAACTTCAGAGCCTCTTCTCTCCCCCATGCTCTTCCTAAGGAGCCAGTACAACAAAGCACTTAAGCATGAACTTAAAGTTAAGTCCTATTGACCTCAATAGAAGGAACCGATTCCCAATGAGGGTTCAAGAAAAACAGTAGAGTCCCATGGAAGTGCTGGAAGGAAGGCAGATTCATCAGAAGGCCTCAGCTAAACCTGGAAGATAAGCAAGAAGAAACAGTGAAGACATTTTTGCCTGAATAAAAATGTCTGTGCTTCATGGACGGCGGGGGAAGCTTCTCCTTGGGGAGGCTAGCCCCGCTTTTTCCGGCTGAGGCCACGCCCCACTTGCTTCTGTCAGCTCACCAAAGCCCCCCCCACTGCTGGGGCCATAGCAGTGGAGTTCTGAGCCCTCTCCCATTCCTCCCCTTCCTCCGCGGCCCCATTCCTGTTCCACCCCCACTCTGCCTCTTCCCCCAAGGCCCCACTCCCCTGCTCCCCTCCCTGCTGCAGCCCCAAGACCAGAAAAGCTCTGTGGCCACAGTGGGGAGCGAGAGCTCCTCCAGCCACAGGGCCATGGTGAGGGAGGAGATTTTTCAGGGGTCCCAAATTTGCTGGAGCCCCTGGGCATGGGCCCATGGGAACATGCAGTAATCCTCAATGGCCCCCACCCCCAGCAGCATGAGGCTTAGCCTCATCCAGCCTCCATTATGCACCGCCCATGATGTGCTTGCTCTAATAAGTTATTTATTATCTCCAGTTTTGAATAGGGTTCACAGGCAAACTATCAGAAGGTAAAATTCCTTAGCTAGTGAACAGTATTTGTATGAACACATTACAAAAAGAGAAAAATTCAGTCGGAACTAATTTACTTTTAAGCAGGAGTGTCGAAATGGGCTTTGTAACTGGTAATCTTTTATCTGAAATGTAAAGATTCTCTCTGTCTTATTCTATTTCTATGGAACTAAGCATAGTTTTGCATCAGAACATGCAATTAAGACAGCTACCTTTATTTGGGCTGTTTAACCACTTAGCCATTTTTGTTCACTTCTTTTTGTATAAAGCTTTTTAAATAAAAACTACAGAAGTAGTCTCTTTGATAACCATCTTCAAATCCAACACTGTATTTCAACAAAGTTGCTTAGTCCTACTTTCCAGCATAGTGGGGTAAGATAAACATTTCTCCCTTTCTTTTTGATGAACCAAACAAAAAAAATCCTTAGTCTTTGCATTCTTGATCAGAGCGGGTAGGCTGCAGTTCAAGGATATCTCTCCAAAAATCAGCATGCTGATGAGAGGGCAACTTGAATATGCAGTCAAAAATGAGTGAGCCTCCAATTTCAAGATTTAAATCAGCACAGTACAGAAGATGAGTGATTTGTTTGCTCCTTAGAATCCAGCACTATTGTGTTAGGAATACTTCATCTCTTTTGATTATTGGTGCAACTAGAGTATGCCAATACTTGCTATGTGGTTCAGGAAACTCAAGTCAACCAAATATACTGGGACTATACCTTATCATAATGATAATGTCAAATTCAGGGAGAAACCTGCTCAAGATATTTTTATGTCTTCTACTTCTCGTGCCTGGGCCTTGTTATTAATTACAAAGGCCCATGTGGACTTTCTGGAGATACCATACCCATGTTTAAATCCCCTCGCAATGTTATTAACTGTCATCATGGGCCTACATAGCAGGTGAACTGGGATCATTTAAGTTAGATGGAAAAAAGAAAGAGGATGTAAGCACCCCCGTAATATATACATATTTTAAGTACTCTAAATACTATAGGACTTGGGGCCAAATTTTGTTCATCTTATTCAAGTCAGTAACCCCAGAGAAGTAAGGTGAATAGGATTTGCTACTTGACTGGAACTTGTCCTCTCAAAACCTTCTTCTAACCAAGCTACTGTGCTTATTCATGCTGCTGGACTATTTTAAATTTTTCCTTCAAAATCTGAATTGAGAGCACTGAAGCTCCCAATTCCATTTATTAAATATAAGTTAAACATTAAGAAACCCAGCACCCTTTGAAGTGCTGATCACTAATGTGACTAAGCTAAAGCAAAAAACATTCTTTAGCTTTGATGTTTGTGGTTTACTTTAAGCATCCTCAAAGACAGAGTCCAATAAGCTTATTTAGTTTCCGATAGGAACCAAAATGTTTATGTTGTGCTTGCCAGAAATATTGACGTTTCTTTACCGTTAATTCTTAATGTTGCTGTTCATTGACAAGCGGGTGGGGCATGTTATAGATGCAGTTACTGGCCCCAGTTGAATATGTTTGCTGAATATGTTTCTAAATACCTATTTAAACTCATTTTAATACATATGAAGATTCTATCACATAGCACAGCTTCCCTTTTGGAAGAAAAGAGGTGCTTAGATTGCTGGCAGATCCTTTGTTTCATGGATTTATAAACAATACCTAAATAACTTTGATTGGCAATTCAGACTTTTCTTATGAGTCTTTTTCTGAGTACCTGCTATTTTTCAAGCAAAGAACATGCTGCTATCTGACTAAATAGTTATTATATCTTTGAAAGCACCCAGACATTTGTTAAACATACAGCCACATACAGTATAGTCTCATTAACCATAAAGTTTGATTTGTGAGCATTGACCAAAAATACAACTTTTAAAAGTCATTTGGAGCCCAAGTCATACAGGATATATGTATTTTTTGAAAATTTTGCCCAAATTACTGCAAGAGTTAATAGTTTGTGTATAATTTACAAATTGCTTGCTGGGTAGGCTTTTATTTATTTATTTATTGTATGCAACTCACAGCCTTAGAAGGTTCCTTTTGAGTTTTTCATTTTGCATATTGTCTTCTCCTCTGTGACTCAATGATTTCTGTCTGTCAGTTTAGCTCATAAACAGAACAAACATGCACACAGTCAAATGGGAATATAAGTAGAATTAATTTCTGATTTGTTTAATGTTCTGCCATGCTTGGACTCCATCCTAGTACTTTCTTCATATGAGCCATTATGTCATGTGGCTCAGGCAAATGAGAGAAAGAAAGAAAATTTGATCTAGTTTAAAAAGACAATAAAAACTCCACTAAGCATCCATTTGGATAATAAAGCTTGATTAGTCAGACTCCAGTACGGAGATGTGCAGAGCTGATGGAGAAACAAATCCATCCCCACCTGGCACCCCTACCCAAGGCCAGACTGATGAAGAGCTCCCCAAAACCAAAAATCCAGAGCTAGGTTTCTATCCACTTGATTTTTATGACAGTGCTGATTCTGTATGGTGGGTTTGGAGGAGACAGTTTACAAAAGGGAAAGAGGTCCTGGCCACAAAGTTATTCAAGAGCCTGTACATGATACCATTCAAAGCAGAGGGTGCAAATTGAGGGTAATATGAAAGAAAAAAAACATACTGGACAACCTAAGTAAGTGCAAAAAGAGCAAGAGTATTAACTGAAAAAAAAAATCCTAAAGATTTATCACTATGAGACGATAGGGATTTTAGGCTAATTGTCTCAGATTAAAGAAGAGAAACAGGAAGCCAAATGGGCTGAGTACTGATGTCATAAACAAGAGTGAGCAAGAGGAAGTTTCTCAACCAATTTCACACAGATTTACTTGGGTTCTTGGGTTTGTGGTTTGTTTTTAAGACACACAACCTGGTAAGTGTCTGCAGACTCAGATCCCTACTTTCTTTAATTCCTTTTAACATATTTTTAAAGTATATGGACCTTATTTATCTGAGTTTCACATTTACAAGTTTTATTTTATATTATTTAGTATCATAATAATTCTAGCATGTAGACAGCAGCTGCCATCCAGGGATCCTATTGCACTTTACAAATATTAAGCCTCCAGGAAACTGTCACAACATTAGGGTAAACTGAGATGCAGAGAGGTTAAGTAATGTGATTGAGGTCATATGATGAATCTGTAGCATAAACTAGGATAAGAACTCAGGAGCCTTCCTGTTTCCCAGTGGCTTACTCCTTTATTCAGAATCTTTACAGTATGTTTTGAAACATGCTGGCGCAAAGAAATATCCATTTTCCTCTTCAAGGCTCATCTGGACCCACTTATGATTTCATTCAGTGCAATAGCACTGAACTAATCAAAAAAACGTAAATCCCTTCAAACCAAGTACATTACAAAACAGAGCTAAGGATGATAATAGCAATTGTGTGGAAACAAACAATAGTACACAATACTTGGCCTTTGTTTCCTTGTTAGATTTATTGAAAACTTGGGATCAACAATTCACTTTTTATTTTAATGCCAATATCTAGAAAAACATCTGGTTAATCTACACGGTATTATTACTGGAGTCACCAAATGGAGAACAGAACATCTTTCACAGAGAGTACTGAATGTACCTCAGTCTGCTCAGGTTTGATTTGTCACAAATGATAAAGGCTAGCTATTGCTTTTTTTAAATATCCTTCAGGAGAAAGGTAGTTTATGCAAGTGATTCAAACTTCAGAGGGGGAAATCAGGATTTCATATCCCCACATTTACCAGTGACTCAGTGAGTGACTCATGCAAGTCACTGAAACAGTGTCTGAGTTTCCCCCTCTGAGAAGCTGGGGTGTTAGTTTTAGTAATTTGATAAATAATGGTCATTTAATTAAGTAATTTGTAAAGCACACTGAGATTTGAAAGGTGCCTTTTAAGTGCAAATTATTAGTAGTTACATTTTTTAAAAAAATGAATTACCCATTGCCCAGTCTGATGTGAAGGGGAAATAAATAAATATTCTGTATCCAGGTTGTTATGGTGCTGCTCCTCACAGTATTGTGTGGGTTTATTGTAAAACACGGCGAGGGACTGCAAGTAAGTGATCAAAGAAAACGAACAGACAACGCAGTGATATCAGTGCAAAGCTCAATACAAATTAAACGAGTAGTTTCATATATGTGAAAATATTCGTTTAATTTTGTTACCACACTTTTTCTTCCCTCAGATGGGGTGAGGGGGCAGTTATGGAGTACAGCTGAAGTTATAAATAGCCCATGTACCCCAGGGTCAGCCGGGGCTAAAACTGGAAAAGAAAAAAAAACATGCAAGACCTAGGATGCTTGTTTATTTTGGCTGGTTGTAGACATTTTGACTGTATTTAAGAGTTTTAGCTAGAGTTGGTCAACTGCGTGCGTGTCCATGTGTACAAAAAATGTCCAAAGAGAACAAACAGTTTAGTATCATTTAGTAATTGTTGATGGTTTTGATTAAAAAATTTGAAACATAATTTTTCATCTCATTTTGAATTTCTTTTTCCTGTCTCACACGTTTAAAAAAATCTTTCTCCTCCCCCAATAATTTTTTTTTTTTGCCAAAAATGAATTTTGGGGGCACTAAGACACCACAGTGGCACGTTCATACCATCTTTTTGTTCTGTGTTTATGCAGCACCTAGAACAATGGGATCCTTGTCCATGACTGGGGGTCCTAAGTGCTGCCACAGTACAAATTAATAACCATAATAATGAAAATCTTGATTGTGCTAAAGCCTGGGTGTTCTAAAGTGTTAGCCACATGGGGTAGTATAGGCCCCCTTCTGCCAGTGACAGCCGTTGAAGGGATTTTGGGAAGCAGCAGAATCAGTGAGTGTACTGGCTGAGAGTACAGTCTGACTGAAGGCAGGGATAAAGTTGTTTTCTGGAGTTCTGAAGGATGGGTGCAGTTTCTCTGTTAGAAAAAAGCTTTTTGCTTTTGCTATCTGATATTGAGGATGTACATATTTATAAATACAGGAGACCAGGATACAATATCTTCTCTGTGTTAAATCATTCCTCCCCTAATACTGAAATTAATTCATTCCTGCAGTCTGAAGCTTCTTGACCTTTTAGAACATGCCCTCAGACATCCAGGGCCTGAGAGAGCCTGGAGACGTCAGACTCCAGGAAACCTTAGGAAAAAGAGAGTTCCCCACCTGTAGCAAGTGCACAGTACCTACTTCATAACTACACAGCCATTAATGCTTACCCTTTCCTATGACTTAAGTCCATGCTGCTCAGCCTAATTGCTATATATGGCAATTGAGGTCAACTGGAATGGCATACAGGGATTCACTGAGCATGCTCAGTGCAAGGTTAAGTGGTGGAGCAACATCTCTTCCAGACATAAAATGTCAAAACTTGAAAACTTGATATCCCATGGCAATACGGGGTTAGAGACACAGTTATAAGGTTTTGCTCCATAGCTTTATACTGTTGGACAAAGGGAGATTCCCAGCAGGATCTAGCATTTACTTCTATCTCTAGAATAGCCTGGAATAACAGACATTACCGAAATATGTCCTTACAGATAAACTATTTTAGGGCATTTTGAGATGTCTGAGCACCATGCAGTTAGACCCAGGGAGCCAGATCTCAGCTGAAGTAACTCTGTGGAGCAACACCAATGTAGGTCTTGATTCAGCAAAGCACTTAAGCACATGCTTGCCATACTGTTATATATTCATCATATAAATATTTATTAATATAACTAATATATAATACTTGTGCATACCCTTTAGTGCTAATACACTAAAATGCAGGCTTTGGCAACTTTGACCTAAACCCAGAAACTATAGAGGTCCTGGACTTCAGAAAGCAATGCTCCTAATTGCACAGGAACTCTGACAAAGCCCTTGAGTTGGGAAAACTATTATGCGTGAGAAATTCATTAGAACAACAAGGAACAACAGAACATAGTATTTCAGTCAGCTGCTCCAGAGAAACTCAACAAATGTTCATGTTACACTTATTTACAAGTTTCCAAGAAGTGTTTTGCGCATACATAAATATCAATGTACGAGGAGAGAGAGAGAGAAGTGCCAATTTGGCTTATCAAGTGAAACCACAGAGCATTACAGTAACTGCTACAACAGAAGATGTTTTCTTTCCTTGTAAAATACTCCTATAATGTGGTATACTTTGAAAATATGTGAATATTCAAATAAAGATGAAACGGCAAACAGCATGCCAATTACAAAATCAAAATACTGTATTACAGAATGTGAATAGTCATTGGGCACACCAACAATCTGGGACTTAATACTTGTACTCAGAAGATAACATTTTGGAATCAAACAAAAAATTAGTATTTTTTGATCAAGTTACATAAATAATTAGAATATTTATGCTTCTTGTTTACTTTCAAACTGTACGAAAATCCAAATCCAACTTACTTGTACTAATCCTTTCTCCCATTTTATAGCCTTAATCTTGCAAATACCTTAAACACAAACACAAGCATTTGCAGGATTGGGGCCTATGCTAATAGCAGGCTTTTAACACCTTGATAGTCTATTCTTAATTATTTTTATAATAACAGAAACATCTGCTATTTAAATAATGGTCATTGTGGTTAAAAAGTAGCTGGATATGAAGTCTCCTTTCCTAGGATCTCCAAAATTTTATTTCTGATCCCAGAGTGACAAGTCCCAGTTATTTATTTGATTCTGTTTTAAATTTTATGTGCATAGGAAAATACTGAAAGACAGGAAACTATGGCATTTGGGCAGCAGGGAGTAGGGTGACCAGAGAGCAAATGTGAAAAATCGGGACACGGGGTGGGGGGGAATCAGTATCTATATAAGAAAACGTCCTAAATATTGGGACTGTCCCGATAAAATCGGGACATCTGGTCACCCCAGCAGGGAGATCAGGAGCACTATTTAGAGTCTTACTAAGTAAAACAGGGGTCTGTTGCATAGTGTGCACAATCTTATTTCAGCCAAAATGGGGCTGAGTTAGAGGTACAGGAGAAAGAAGTCCCTTCTCTTGCCTTCAGAATGGTTTCTGTGGATTGGTTGAGGGGATGTACCTTGCTATCCATCAAAAAAAAAATAAAAAAAAAAATCTGAAGAGTGGATTGGAGTGGTCCAGCCAGTCATCCACCACACTCAGGAGAGCCAGTTGGCTGCCCCAAAGACAGGAAATGATGGGTAGGAGGGAACGAGGAGGGGTTCTCCAGGTTCCTGTATGAAGACAGAAAAACATATGAGCAGCCCAGGCCTGTTAGGGAAGAGGGCTTATTAGAGAAGAGGGACTGCAGCTTACGGTTACTGGTTGAAACCCATGATGCAACCTTAGATGGTTTCACATGAATGTTGCTTTGAGTTTTTCAGATTCTGAAACACCATGCACCCATCCTCTCCGGGGTGGGGGAGGGAAAGTTCACTGAACCTTTGCAAACTGAAGCTAACCAATCTTTCATAGCTCAACTAAATTTAGTCGCAAGCATGCATGCACAGCTACAGCACTCCCCCTAACGGGGGGTGGGAAGGGTTTAAAGAACCATCACTACAGTATATTGATCAGTGAAATGTACCAAACACACTCTTGTTTAGTATGTTTAACTCTGTATTTCCTGCAATGTCAAATATAAAACTGTCATTTCAGCACAAAAATGCTGCATTTTCTTGGGAAAAGGGTGGTATTTCTCTGTAAAAATGGTAAAACTTTAATCTGTGACTGGTCAGGATTTTAGCAGGAATATTATACCTCAATTAAACCACTGTGAAAAATGGCATTCATTAGTGCAAATGACTGCTTTTTACCCATGCAAGTCCTCTCAAAAAATCATGACAACCTAAGCTTTTGCACGGGCTGTACAGTGAAATGAAAACTTGCTAGCTTCTTACAGCTCTCCTTGTTACACACAGAATTACTTTACAAAGATGCAGGATGTAGAAATTTGGACAACTCTGCTGAGAATATTAACATAATTAATCAACTCTGTCATGGATCTGCACCCAGAACGCCCACTGAAGTCATTAGGAGTTTGCTGTGTACTTGGCCTACAGATTGATGGCATTGCATGGCACGATCCCAAGAAAGTGTACTTTGCAGCCCAATAAACATCTGTTGTTTCTGAAACCCTCTCTTGGAAAGGATTGCTCCCAGTGTAGGTGATCAATACAGGCCTGTTCCTCTGTTCCAAAAGCTGTTATCACCACCACCTTTGCCTTGATTATCATCACCCTTATGTATCCAATAACCTCCTCCCTCTTACTTTTTGTCAAGCAACACTGCTCTCAAATCTCACTTCCCTTGGCTGGCTTCCCAACACTAGCTTCCATCTTGGTTCTATGTAACTCCACACTGGCACACTGACAAGTCACAAACCAGAAATCTATTAAATAAAACACCTAATGATGTACTTTCCTTGAAACACTTGCTATAAGCAAATCTAATAGACACTGTGCTGAAGAAAGCTGCTGGAGCTAGAGACCTGTCTATGCTAGGTCTCCCAACACAGCTGCACTGGTGCTGGCAACAGTGAATTTTTTTGGTAACAGTTTCTTCTAGTGGCTAAAGCTCAGAAGTACAAGCATTCTGGCTGTCTCCTGCATCAATGCACTGGCATGAGACTGGATCCCTGTAGGTTCTCCTCATCTGTGCAGAGGGAAACAGAATCTCCTTATCTGTGCAAAGGGAGACAGAATCTTAGGCATATGATGAAGGGGAAGAGTGCATGAGGAGTTGTAGCTCCTGAGTAGTAGCGGCCACAATACTGCCTGTGTAGGGTAAATACAAGCAAAATGCCTCCAGACACGCTGGACAGGCCATGATTAGAGGTGACTATATGCTTCCCCCAAAACAGGCCTCCAGTCACTAGCAAGCGTTCGGCTGGTGTTGGAGGGCGAGTCTAGTCACTCATGGCAATATGCCATGCTCTGTGCCAGTCACGCAGGAGCACAAGCATTGGCATTCTCCCATTCCAGTACACTAGGGCAAAGAACACCCTGCATCCTCTCACAGCCATACCCATGCCATACTCATGCAGGCACAACCAGAATCTACCCTACAGACTGTAAGCTTCTCAGGTTAGAGATCTTGGGTCAACTCCCATTGACTTTTACCCCTTGCCTTCTTTTATCTGCATCATGCACGCCAATAGGGCTATCTATTACAATAGTTTTACATTGATATTAATAAATGTATTCAACTATAGTGATTGAAGGAGCAATATAATGGAAAATGTCTGTACATCTATCAAATATTCTCCCCCTTGGTGGATTACTGTATTTGGTTATAAAGTGTTCACTTTAATACAGCATGTTCCAAACATAATTTTAAAAAACTAGCTTCCCAATACTACACTGTTGTTATGCCTGTTCTACAACTAATTCTCACAGGGAGAAAAAAATCCTCAAAGAGACAACCTTCAGCAGCCAACTGGCTATTTTCCACTTTCATCCCAAATTTTATGTCTTTGGAAATGTGTTCATCATAGTGCAGTCTATCTTTAATTGTTATGATTTAAGTTTTATTTGCTTCTTAATCCATAGATGAATATTGCATCTGCCTTTCGAAAAATATTGGGAGGAATTGGAAAACTTTACATTTCCTTTCTATTGACAAATATAAGATACTTGTGAATTTAGTAGAGGATACAATAAGGAGGCATTGCCTAAATGTGTGATTATAAACATGGAATCATGAAAGGTTGTAGGCTATTATCAACTCCTGCTTTTTTAAAGGGTTTTTTGGTGCTTATGTAATTGATATGTCTAAATGCTTGAGGCTGACTAGAAGTTACAGGGGAGGAGTTCGAAAAGAGAGAGTTACAAGGGCTGGGACTGTCAGGATGTCCTTGAGAAAAGGAAAATGGATAACTGACTGACAAAGTGATAAAAGCAGCATAATGGTAGCAAGCTAGATACTCTGTGAAAGCCAGAGAGAAATCCTCTAGACCAGGAGAAGAGTTGGTTACAGCCTGCTACAGCCCTGGTAGTGAAACAGAGATAGAATCCTGACCTTCATTCAATTTTCTCTATCACTTTACAGTTCACTTTTAAGCATGTCATATTAAATTTAACAAAGGTGTAGAGGAGGAAATTCATCTTGTACTCATTAATTTGTTAAAATGTAAAAATACCCAAAGTAATGACCATCCGACTGAATGCTAAGAGGAAGACAAAGACACCAAAATAATGTCAAAATACTACATTTTTAAAAAATTTCCAAGCTTCGGAAGGCATGGTATCAAATTGATAGTTTTAAAAACATATACATGTTTACTCATACGCTGTAAATTTTATTTTTGAAATTAAATGATCAAAATGAATTGTCCAGAGTTTCCCTCAACCCTCTCCTTTGAAAATTCTTGGCAATTTATTCGCTTTCCCCCTAAATGTAAATGCTAGTGGCAATCATTTGCAATCAGACATGTTGAACTTCATTCAGCATGCAAGCTCTAAAATAAAAATAGATTAGCAAAGTAGCTCATCTATACATATCAGCCAGAACCAGTTACAATTTTTAGCTACCAAGTAGTTTACCAATTCCAGATTAACCCAACTCATTCTCCACCTTGAAGTTTTAGCAAATCTGTTTTTGTTTGAAAGTCTGTATAACTGTACATTTTAAATAATATTTTCACCATCTAAGAGAAATGCAGGAGCTAGAATACAGTGTTTTCTGCAACTTATCATCCAAATATGCCAAGGACATATGAATGATGGCACCATTCTGAGCTATATTACTGAATGTCTTTGGCTATTGCTCTAAAGACTTGAGTGGTCTATGTTTAATCACTTGAATAAAATATTTTAAAAGTGTGCATATATACAGATACACAGCAGTAAAAAATTAATTCATGCTTTATCCTAGAAAAGATGCACATAGGACCTATGAATTTTATAATCTTGGACTCTACATGCTACCAAACACTAACTGGACTTGTATGCTTCAGCTGTTGTCCCATATCAATAGAAGGCTTTAATTAATACACTATGGTTTAGTATCAATCTAAATAACGACAGTAGCAGAACTCTTGAAAACTTCCAAGGAAGCTGGATATATGCCTACAACTCAATCTCTTCAAGAATACTTCCCCAGCATTCACTGTATCTCATGGGATGGGGGCAATGTCTTGTTCCAAACTCCTGGACAGGAACACAGAAATCTTTCCAAGACATTCAATCCGCTTACTAAGAAGAAGAAAAATTACCATTATTTTCCCTTATTATTGAGGAAGGCAGAGCAACAAAGTGGAGGGAGAAAAGAAAGCTTGTCAGGAATATTCGCAAACAAGCCCTTTTCAAGCAGAGTTTCTCAAGTCTGGTCTTCCCTACTTAGGAACATCCCAGATAAGAGCCCCGAAACTGATTGCAAGGACGTTCATGAATTCTTTCCTGAGGTTTGTGTTTGCTCCCCTACAGAAGAGGTTGGGGATTCCACCTCCAAACTATCCACCACCTCTAAGATCAGTTGGCACTAAAAGTGATTTACAAAGGAACTAAAAATAAAATAGGTCTCGTGCTGCTATAATGCATAAAAGGGACCCAAAAGGACTTTTTGTCAGCGAAACCTTGCTTTCTTCCTTAAAAATTCAGGTCTTGTCTACCCTGGTGACTCTACAGCATCTGAGGGCATGTTCTAATCAATAAGTACTATCAGCAGCCATGCCTCAGGTTTAATTCAAACTATTACTGTGCAACTTGACTTATATACATTTCTGAAAGCTCATCATATCAAAAGGAAATGTTCTGAAGCACATTTCCCCCTTGCTTTAACTTCTGTGATGAGTGACATAATATAGACAGACCGTTTGACAGTCTCAGGAACGTTCAGCGAATTACAGTTCCCAAACAGAATATATTAGATTTCTGTCTGTAGCAAATTATTTTTCTCTCCTCACATTATCTCCCTACTCATAATAAAATGAAAAACAGGTTTCTGGAAAAATAAGTTCTTAAATGTATTCTCTATTTAAAGTTTCACACCCAATTTATTCATACCATTAACTGTCTAAACTTGGAACAGTACCACAAAAAACCAAACCTCTTCATGTCTCTCAAAGTACACAATAGTAAAGAACATATTTAATATTCTAAAATACATAGTAACATATCCGCAGCTTCAACATACGGTAACGTTATAGTTACATTACAGTTCAATATACTGCACCACAAAAGTTAAACTTATGGCAGGTTTCAGAGTAGCAGCCGTGTTAGTCTGTATGAGCAAAAAGAAAAGGAGTACTTGTGGCACCTTAGAGACTAACAAATTTATTTGAGCATAAGCTTTCGTGAGCTACAGCTCACTTCATTAGATGCGTTCAGTGGAAAATACAGTGGGGGGATTTATATACATAGAGAACATGAAACAATGGGTATTACCATACACACTGTAACAAGAGTGATCACTTAAGGTGAGCTATTACCAGCAGGAGAGTGGGAGGGAAAAAACTTTTGTAGTGATAATCAAGGTGGGCCATTTCCAGCAGTTGACAAGAATGTCTGAGGAACAGTGAGGGGCGAAGGAGGGGGCAATATACAAGGGGAAATAGTTTTACTTTGTGTAATGACCCATTATGGCCCACCTTGATTATCACTACAAAAGGTCCCCCCCCCCCACTCTCCTACTGGTAATAACTCACCTTAAGTGATCACAGTGTGCATGGTAACACCCATTGTTTCATGTTCTCTATGTATATAAATCCCCCCACTGTATTTTCCACTGAATGCATCCGATGAAGTGAGCTGTAGCTCATGAAAGCTTATGCTCAAATAAATTTAAAACTTATGGTAGTATAGATTCTTATGAGTTCTGAGTGGACAGAGAAATCTGGGCATCAGCACTGGGTTATTTCTTTCCTGAGAAAGAAATGGTTAAAGGCAGGATACTGTATCCTAATCGAATTTATTCCCAGATATGTAAATTATTGAACAGACAGAAGACAAACTACACTTTTCCTTTATAACTCACTGTTATAGCATACCACGTGAGATCTCCAACAAGCATCTTTTTGTTCATGGTCTCAGCCATGTTTCCCTCTGTAGTAGGACTCTGCCTACTCCTCCCAAAACACATTCAATCTTTTATTAGACGTATATACAGGGGTTGCTATCACTCAAAATCAAACATTTTGATCAGATTCCAGTCAAAATGAGAGCTGACCAAATAATTATCAGCAAACAATACAACTAACTTATCCTCTTTTTAATTTGTTTGCAAGTTATCCATGAGAAAACTATTGTTTTTAAAACTGTTATCAAAAATTAAAATTCATCAAAATTTGCTTAATTGTTTCAGAAAATAATTGTTCACCTATAGTCGGTGCACAGGCAGTTTGTTGCAAGCATTCTTTTTCCAAAATCCAAGTCAGGTTGGCCAACTTTAATGAGGCACAGGTCACATGGTATCATGTTGGAATATTAAGATGATGAAAATATTAACATTTCTTTTGGTGGAAAGGATAAACCTGATGATGGTATGAGTATAAGTGACAGCAGAATCTGACCCAATGTCTGCATACTAGGCAATGATTACAAATTAATCTTCAATAATCCCATTTTTACTTGTGTTTTTCATTATGTATTAGATCACAAACAATGAACGAAGCTTTATGATTTTAATACTCTTGATTGAATTAGAAACCTAATGGACAGCATTGAACTTAAACACATTTGGCTTACTATAATAGACATGCTTCTGACAAGATTTATGATGATTTACAGTAAAGCAGTTTGCTACTCATGAATGAATGAAGAAATAACCTTTTTTAGTGTTCTCATCCCCTTTGAGCGTAACCATTGAGAGAACAGTAAGTATAAGGACATGTTCCATTCTTGTACAGATATCACAAAGAGGGTTATTCTTAAGTTCTGTGGAAACCGTGCTAGAAAAGAAGAAAGGTAGTGAAAAGCATACTAGGTGAAAGAGGGCATGTAGAGAGCATCAGGTGAGAGGTCTGGAGAAACAGAATGGACTGAATGTGTGTCCATAGAAAGTATTTCCCTTTGAGAAAGAAGTAGCCTGGGCCCAAAATCAATGAAGAGAAAAGAAGTTTAGCAAGTCAATATATAAGATTCAAGTGGCCTCCAAATTGCTTTTATTCCATACTCTTTGAATCAATCTTAAATTAGGTTAATTAGTCACTCTTTAATGCATTTGAAGGCTGTAGTTTCTAAATGAAGCAATGGATGGAAGGTTGGGATAAGGACATAATGAGCCAAACGCCTCACATTGAGGTCGATGACAAGGCTACATTGTCTTCAATGGTGCACCATTAGGCCCAATAGGAGCCTAGACAGACATTCTCAAGAGTGTCAGATTCACAGGGAAAACTGGAGAGGATAGAGGTTCCAGGATAAATACCTGCAGGCATCACAGAAGAAATCCTGTCACAAGTAAACATGATACATGTAATTCATTGTGCCTCTCTTAACAGAACCTGACAATATGCAGAGATGAGCAAATTGGTAATATGGTTTTAGTATTATCACATATGGAAAGATAAGGAGCTGTTAATATTTCATTCAGAAATTCTTACTTTTAGTGTTTTGCATCTCTGACAGACATTTACTCAAAGATCTGAGATACTGTGCAACAATGGGACGTAAGGGAAGGCATTTATGCCACCGTGCTATCTCATTAACATTGGGTTGGATTCACAGCTTGAGGGAGAGATTTAACCCATGCAAATAATAAATAATTTGAAGACCATGGGAATGACTGTAATGAAATGGCTTTCATAGATAACAGCACACATGCCCACACACAAACACACCCATCCCCTCAGGGTAAATTCAGGGGTCTTATGTTTTTGCTGTTAAATATACCTTTTTCAAAATAAATTGGGTAGCTTCTCAGTAAATTATGTGCATTGATCACTTCTGCTATTATACTGTTTAAAAGCAAAGTTAATATTTTAAAAACAAGTTGCAACAAATGAGATAAAGTCCTAAGAATTTTTTGCACTCACTCAGGGACAAATTATGCCCCTCCTTCCAGGATGGCATAGGTCTCTTGTGACGTTTCACTCCATATTCTTTATGAAAATATGCTTATGATATGAATATGACATAACTGAGATATACTTTATGCAAGACAGCTCATGTGAGACATCATTGGAAAGGTTATGATTTACTGAATGTGATTATCCAACTTGTATGCCTGAATCATTTCTGTATTTGAAGTTAGGAATATTAACTCTCTATCTGTATTTCAAATGTGTTACTTTGGGTACCACCCCTCATCAGTGATTCAGGTACAACAATGAAAAAGCCAGACAGATCTAATGGGCCATTAGTGGAGACAATGGACTGTGAAAGAGCTGAGTCTTCCTGTGGACGCTGGAGACAACCTACAAGCAATGGCTGCCACAACCATGCAAAGACATGCGTCCGAGTCACCTGGTACTGGATACCCTTCCTCCCTTTTTGAAATGCCAGTGGTTTTGGACTAGAAGACAAAGGGTTCCCACCTTACACAAGAGCTGTGTAAGGCAGGGGAGTGACATCATCATGGTTGTCCTCTGCCTCCCCACCCAAAGAGACACTGAAAAAACACCTGGAAGCAAAAACTGAACTGGTGGGAGAAGGGTTGAACCCAAGCTGGAAGGGCGTCTAGCTTGTGAGTAATAATACCTGGGTCTCAAGAGGAAGACCAGTGCAGCGGCCTTTCAAGACTTTCTGCAATCTGCCTGCAACAATATCTAGGGTGAGAAATACTATTAGTAACCAATTTCTTTAGTGAAACTAGATTAGTTTGCGTGTTTGATTTCATTTGCTTAGTTATCTGCTTTGTTCTATCTGTTATCTCTTATATTCACTTAAAATCCACCTTTGGTAGTTAATAAATTTGTTTCTTTTTTATAATGAAATCCAGTTTATGCAATTTCTAACTGGGGGGGGGGGGGGCAAGAAGTGTGCGCATCTCTTCACATTCAGGGAAATAGCAGATTTTTATGAGCTTGAACTGTGCAGATTTTTCTATGCAGCACAAGACAGCATTATTTTGGGTTTACCTCCCAAATGGGGTGCGCACGTGAATCCTCTCACACAGAGCTGACTTCAGTCTGTGGCTGCATCTATACTAAAAATCTCAAAGCGCTGCCGTGGGAGCGCTCCTGCAGCAGCTCTTTGAAGTGTGAGTGTGGTCACATGCGGGCGCGGGGAGAGAGGTCTCCCAGCGCTCCTGGTAATCCACCTCCACGAGGGGAATAGCTGGAAGTGAGGCTCCCAGCGCTCGGAGCCCATCCACACGAGCGCTTTAAAGCACTCAAACTTGCTACACTCAGGGGAGTGATTTTCACCCCCCTGAGTCAGCAAGTTAGAGCGCTATAAAATGTAACTGTAAACAAGCTCTGTGTCTGCAACGGGGTGCGGCCTTACCTGTGCGTGTGTGCTGCAAGAGGCCGGAGAGCCTAATTCAGCAAAGCAAGGAAGGGGATTCCAGGCTGATTGAGCAGGGGAAGCTCAGTGAAATCCCAGTACATCAGGTGGCATCCCAGAAAAGGGGGTCCAACCCGTCACATCCCTAACCAAAAGTAACATGTGATTCCAATGCAGAGGGGAATGAGAGTGCCTCTATGGAACCTCCTAGTAGCACACATACCAGCTTTTTGCATTATGCTTTAGAGAAATGTGCATAAAGTGGCAAATCACATTTGGCATCCACATTCAGTTTACGGATCACGGCTCTTGTGACCCCACTATGATATTACCTGCTACTGAGCCACAGATATGACACATGATAGGACAGACTGTAAAGATCAATAGGCCAGTCGTTAGGGGGACAAGGTGGGTGAGCTAATATATTTTAATGGAGCAACTTCTGTCAGTGAGTGACACAATATTTTGAACTTACACAGTGCTCTTCTTCAGATCTGGGAAATGTACACAGACTGTCACAACGAAATACAAGGTGGAACCGATTGTATAGCATAAGTAGTTAATGCACATTTCAAGGGACCATTCAAGGTGAAGTGGCTCATTAACACCTCTCCAGTCATGGGAAGGAGTAAATGGTTTAATAGATTGTTGTAAGAAGCTATAAATCCAGTGTCTCTATTCAGCCCATGATTTTTAGTGTCTAGCAAAGTTATGAATTTAAGCTCCCGGTTAAAAACTCCACTGTTAATAGCTCAGTGATTCCCCAAAGCCAGAGACTCATTTTTTCTAGAAAGGAAGATAACCCATGGGAAACTAATACAATTTTTAGCCTATGAGCACTGATCTAATCTATATCTTGTTGAAATCAATTTATAATACAATATACAAGTTCCACAATAAATCTCACCACAGACCAAGTACTCTGCTTGCATAAGCAGTTCAATTTCTTGCAACCCTCTCCAGTATTGCCAGCTCTCACAATTTTATTGGCAGTCTCATGATATTTGGTGTTTTCTTAAAGCCCTAGACCCTGGAGGCTTGTGAATATTCCAGAATCCCAGCTTTCTTTTAAATAAAATAGGTTTCTAGCCCTCCTGGTTTCAGAGATGAACTTGAAAATGTGAACCCTAAAGTTTCAAAAGCCAGAAGATAAATAAGAACTCCTAATGTTGCATTTTTTAAAATCTCAGGATTTTTATTTATTTATTTGGATCCTGTTTCATGATTTTTGAATGCCTGGGGGTTGGCAATAGTATCTTCTGTTAACATTACTACTATTCAGTTAGGATCTCTCTTATATAATTTCCTATACTTCCACAAACACAATTGTTTATATGTTTACTTTAAAAAAAGTCAGTGAGAATGAATGGAATGAAAACTGATTTATTTTGGGTCCCAGAGTGTTCTTGAAAATTAGATGCTATCCTGATCAGACAACATTTAACACTATTTAGCCTGGATATTCTGTTCCAAGAGGATGAGTAAACATGCTTCAGGGTAGCACTGGCCTGTTGTGCAGCAAAGATTTGATAGTTTCATTGCCATGAGCTGCATACAGAATGGGGAACTGTACATAAGCTCTCTGCACTGGCACTTCATGGCTCAGGCCTATCATTAGAATTAATCATAGGGGGCAAGACGACAACCTTCACATAGTGTGCCTGTCGTATGTTATTGATTAATAAAATGTCATCAAAAGACTACTGGACATTGTTATGGCGATCTCCAGTATGATGAGCAACATGAAATTTGTCCTTGTCTGGAACAGGACCAAAGAACTGTAGGATCAACTCCACATGTGTTCCAAAGTGGATGGTCTCCCATGTGCTAAGTGTCACTATCTTGCAAGAGTTCTCACAATGAACAACACTGATGTTGTTGCTCTACAAGAAACTTATGTTGTAGACTATGAGCAAGCTGCAAGATATGAAATTCATACCTATGAACTCATTGCCACCATGAAAGATGTGAAGTACGGCATCGCCACGTACACCTGGCAGGGTTTTCCAGATGTCTTGGTTCTGGAGGAATCCAAGACCATGGGAATCTCTATTGCTGCAAGAAGAATGGGACAAATTACCATAGCACACATCTATGAACCTCCAAATCTTGAACAGCCGAAGCCCACAATAGTGTCTTTTTTCCACCCAGCTGTGCACCCTGGTGACTTTCATAGCCATCACTCACTAGGGGGCGATAGCAGAAATGATGCAGTTAAGTAATTCACAGATTGGGCTTCATTCGCAAATGTCCATCTTCTTTTTGACCCGAAACAAACAGGTCACTTAGCCAGACGGAACACTGAGCAGAACCCAGACCTCTGCTTTGCGATGAAAGACAATAATAATGTTCCTCTGCAAATTTCACAAACATTTCTTGGGAATCTTCTTTGCAGCCAACACCACCACACAAATCTGCATGTTGGCTTGTCCACTGATTGAATCAACTCCAAAATCATGCTGGAATTTCCACAAGGTGAACTGGGTTGCATATATAGCAATAGTTGAAGACAGATTTGTCAACTGCTTTCAAAACGGTATGGAGATAAAGGCTTTTGCTCAAGGCATCAAGGTCATCAAATGCTGCAGCACTATTTCTGGCCACAATATTGAGCAACTGTAGGTACTGCGTTCTTTTAAATGTGCAGAGCAGCAAAGCATGCACTCTCAGTGATGAGCTATCTCAAGGATCTGTGCTGACTTCTTCACTACATCTACATTAATGACTTACCTGACACAATTTTGCATAAGTTCTCTTATGCGGTGACATTGCCCTTGCAACAGAAGACAAAAGATCTTACCATTACCCGTGACACCCTCGCCAGCGACTTCAAGATAATGGCAGAATACTTTCAATATGGGAAGCTTCACCCCCACACCTCCAAAACCCGGGTAACAGCCTTACACCTAAACAAGAATGCTGCCAGTGAACCACTCAGTATCTCCCTTTGTGTTCAGTGGATCCAAAATGAGCCCTGGGAGGAGAGGTAGATACGCTGGAGGGTAGGGGTAGGATACAGAGGGACCTAGACAAATTGGAGGATTGGGCCAAAAGAAATCTGATGAGGTTCAACAAGGACAAGTGCAGAGTCCTGCACTTAGGACGGAAGAATCCCATGCACCGCTACAGACTAGGGACCGAATGGCTCGGCAGCAGTTCTGCAGAAAAGGACCTAGGGGTTACAGTGGACAAGAAGCTGGATATGAGTCAACAGTGTGCCCTTGTTGCCAAGAAGGCCAATGGCATTTTGGGATGTATACGTAGGGGCATTGCCAGCAGATCGAGGGACGTGATCGTTCCCCTCTATTCGACACTGGTGAGGCTTCATCTGGAGTACTGTGTCCAGTTTTGGGCCCCACACTACAAGAAGGATGTGGAAAAATTGGAAAGAGTCCAGCGGAGGGCAACAAAAATGATTAGGGGACTGGAACACATGAGTTATGAGGAGAGGCTGAGGGAACTGGGGATGTTTAGTCTATGGAAGAGAAGAATGAGGGGGGATTTGATAGCTTCTTTCAACTACCTGAAAGGGGGTTCCAAAGAGGATGGCTCTAGACTGTTCTCAGTGGTAGCAGATGACAGAACAAGGAGTAATGGTCTCAAGTTGCAGTGGGGGAGATTTAGGTTGGATATTAGGAAAAACTTTTTCACTAGGAGGGTGGTGAAACATTGGAATGCGTTATCTAGGGAGGTGGTGGAATCTCCTTCCTTAGAAGTTTTTAAGGTCAGGCTTGACAAAGCCGTGGCTGGGATGATTTAATTGGGGATCGGTCCTGCTTTGAGCAGGGGGTTGGACTAGATGACCTCCTGAGGTCCCTTCCAACCCTGATATTCTATGATTCTATCCAAAGTACTTGGGTATAACCTTGGACTAGCTGGAAAAGATTGGGCGAAAAAGTAAAAGCAAGGAATAACCTTGTCCAAAAACTTGTGGGCCCAACATGGGATGCCAATGCACACACACTTAGAGCAGTGACTCTAGCACTGGTCCACTGGACCAATGAATTTTGCGCACCTGTCTGGGCAGGCAGCTGACATACCAAATGTCTAGATAGGCAGCTTAATGCAGTGTTGAGAATCATAACTGGAACATTAAAATCAACACCTGTTAAATGGTTCCCCATCCTGGCACAAATACTCTCACCGAAAATCCAGACAAGTGCACATACACAGCTCATGAACAGACACCAAAGTAAAAAGAGAGTGCACAACCATTGTTTACATGTTTAAAAAAAAACACTCAGATACATAGATGAGTTGGAATAAAAGTTATAACATGCCACTTGAGCTCATGAAAAACATCCTCTTATTAATTAGAGCAGCAAGTGCAAATGCCATCACTGCTGTCAGGGCTGTTCTAGACTGTAGCTGTTCAGATCCAGAGATTATGATTGGGAAGCAGAGAATGACTGTCATACTAACTAGCTTTGTTGGCTATATTGTCATTTTTCTCAAGGTCACAGTAAAATTGTGAATGCAAACTGCTGACTGGGGAGGGCGGGGAGAAAGGGTTTCCTACGCCTCTAAGACTCAGCCTTCATCAGTTTGTAAAAAGAAAGAAAATGCTGGGATAAGCTCTATAGCAGCAGCAGCAGCAGGTCTTTGAAGGAATGGAAGGCATGTGTCTTTCTGATACAGACTCTTTCTGATACAGCAGTGGAAATGCTTTAATCCTCTTAGCATCTATCCCCCTGAAGCCAGCGCTGTCATGAAAGTCTGAAAGTCTGATAATGCTGCCTGGTATTGCCAAACTATAGTTTGGAGTCTGTCAGTTTTATCATAATAAATGCCGTGTTCATAACAGACATTTCAAGTGGCATCAGACTAAAATTTAGCACAGTTTTTTTTCTATGCTAGGGAGACAGGCTTGTTATTAGCATCACCAAAAAGATGGAGTTCTCCAGGCAGGGCCGTCCCTACCTTTACGCAAAGTACACAGCTGCGAAGGGCACCAGGAACTTTGGGGCCCCAAATTTCCTGGTGCCCTACGCAGCTGCATGCTGCTCCAGCCCCTGCTCCGCCTCTTCCCCATGGCCTCCACCCCAGCCCCGCCCCCACTCCACTCCACCCCTTCCTCAAAGCCCCTCCCTCTGCTCTGCCCCACCTCTTCCCGCCCCAGCCCTACCCCCACTCCCCTGAGGCCTGCAGCGGGCCTGCACTCACCGGGCAGCAGTAAATAGAGCGACCCAGCCTGCTCCCCGCCACACCGCCGGCAACTGCTGGGGGGCAGTTCCCTCCTGCCCCCCGTCCCAAGGCTGGGAGCCAGGGGAACAGAGTTCGTGCTGGGGGGCGGTTTCCCCTCTGCCCCCCAACCCTCCTCCATGGAGGCCTGGGGCCCCACACAGCCCCCCATGGGGGGAGGCTGCGTGGGGCACCAAAATGGCTAAGGATGGCCCTGTCTCTATGTTTTAAACACTTTGCGGGGGGGGACGACACCTTTTAAGTTAAAGACGCCTTCATTTTGAAATGCAAAAAGTAAAAAACTAATTTTGAGACTTTAATGTTTGGGGAGAACATGCCAGAGATGGCTGGCTTCATGTTTATGAGACTGCAAGCCCTACAGACTGAATAGCCACAGAACAGCTACAGTACCGGCAGTGGCAGTGTGAACGTCTCTTCCACACTGTCCCACCAGGGTGCCTCACTCCTGAGCTGGAGGACCAGTTCAGACACCTTTTCCATTCCATTCATGGCTTCTCGGTTGATACTACCGACAAGCATCTGGTTAGTGCCAGTTGGGACGGTGATTTTCGCGATGAGAGCCCCTGCTCACAATGAACTCTCCTTAGCCCCCAAACTCATTTCCCAGAGGCTTCCCAGCGGCCAGATAATAGGAGTAATTTGTAGTCACTACCAATCTGAATGGGATTTCTTACATTTGAAAATTAAAATGTAATTTGATATAAAATATGCACTAATTGCTCTTCTATTTTGACCAACTTTTAAAAAAAAATCTATTCACTGTACTTACATTTGGCTAAATCCCACTGAACATGCACATCAGCTGGGTTTTGCCACAGACTTTTATTACTCTAATACAAAAAAACCCATACTAAAACTGCAGTGATATCATACTAACTAAGGACATATTACAATGAAAACGGAAATAGTCAAATGCCTCATTCCAGTCACATATAATGACAATACAGGGGATGAGGGGTTTGGAGTGCAGGAGGGGGCTCTGGGCTGGGCCGGGGGTTGGGGTATGGGTGGAGGTGGGGGTGAGGGCTCTGGCTGGGGGGTGGGGTAAGGGCCAAGGATGAAGGGTTTGCAGTGCGGGAAGGGACTCTGGGCTAGGGCAGGGGGTTGGGGTGTGGGGAGGGTGAGGGCTCCGGCCGGGGCTGTAGGAGGGGACTCTGGGTGGTTCCAGAGGACTGGGGTGTGGGGGGAGTGCGGGGTCACAGCGGCGCTTACCACGGCTTTGATGAAGCAGACACCGGGTCCCTGTGGCATCTAGGCGCATGGGTGACCAGGCGGTCCCATGCAGTGCACGCTGCCTTCGCGCCCACAAGCACTGCTCCTCGCAGCTCCCATTGGTCATGGTTCCCAGCCAATGGGAGCTGCGGAGCCTCCCTGGCCACCCATGCGTTTAGGAACTGCAAGGACGTGACGGCCGCTCCATGATCCACGCGGAGCTAGGGCAGGCAGGGAGCCTGCCTTAGCCTCAGGCCCCCACTACGCTGCCGACCGTACTTTTAATGGCCCGGTCGGTGGTGCTGACCAGAGCCGCTGCGGTCCCTTTTTGATTGGGAGTTTCAGTTGAAAACTGGGCACTAGGTAACCCTAGTCTTGCTCCCTACAGAAGCAGCAGGATTTTATAGATTTTAATCTTTTGTATCGTTTTGGCATTATTGCTATAAATTTGACAGCATGGGCAATAAAGAATAGTTTTAAGTATGTCCTTTGGCCTACCACCTGTGTACAATTTAGATCTCTTCTCTTCCAAGTGCCAGACAAGCATAGAGAAAGGGAAAAGATTATGATCTGGCAACAACACAAAGCTTGCTTAGTCTGATGGGATGATATACTTTCAAAATCTAATTACTCAGCATATTATACAACTTTCTAACAGTAATAGGGATGCTTATTTCCCCTCCCCCACACACACACCCGAAATATAGGCTCTGGAGGTTCAAAACTCCTGTAGAAAAAACACATGAACATATACACATCCCGAGACAGCTAGCTCAGGACTAATAAATGACTAGCAAGATGTACTGTACATTGACTTTTTCCACTTATTTCCGTTCCAGGCAGAGGAATGGGTTCAGCAGTCTTGGTGCCTGGTTCCATGCAGTCAGTCAACAGACTTAGGGCCAAATTCTTTGCTGGTATAACACCACTCGTGTCAATTGAGTTACACGTGCAGAGAGTCTGACCCTTCATATTTTGACCTTTTGAGTATATTTTCTAGTTTAATGAGCCCAGTCCTGTGAGAGGCATGGTTGCGATCCCATTGTGAGCACTTCACAAGATGAGAGCAAATCTCTCCAGGACTGATTCTTATCTCACTGATTTAAAGAAGTATCCATGAGCCCAGAATCAGTCCCCAAGTCTTTGACCAGTTGTAAGGCTGCTGTCAGTCAGCTTCAGAGTGTTTATCCCTCTGATTAAACCATGAAGATGGTGCTCATTATGGGAGGTAACTGACAATAAGGAGGAAGCAGTCTCGATGAATGGGTAGCACTGAAACTTAGAGACCATGGACCTGATTCCCAGGAGGGGCCAAGCTATGCTTGGGACAGGACTGGAGTGGGAACAGTGGTAGCTTTATGCCACCTCTACAGATGCTTGCCCAGTCAGTTGGACAATTTGGCCACATCTACCATAAATTAAAGTAGTCCCCAGGCTTAGGGTTGCCAACTTTCTACTTGCACAAAACCGAACACCCTTGCCCCGCCCCCTGTCCTGCCCCTCCTCCCATGCCCTGCCATGTCCCGCCCCTTCTCTGAGGCCCCGCCCACGCTCACTCCATCCTCCCCTCCCTCTGTCGCTCGCTCTCCCCACCCTCACTTGCTCATTTTCACCAGGCTGACTCAGGGAGCTGGGGTGCAGGAGGGGGGTGAGGGCTCCAGCTGGAGGTGCGGGCTCTGGGGTGGGGCCAGAAATGAGGAGTTCAGAGTGTGGGACGGAGCTCCAGGCTAAGGCAGTGGGCTGGGATGCAAGAGGGGGTGAGGGCTCCGGCTGCGTGTGCGGGCTACAGGGTGGGGCCAGGCATGAGGGGTTTGGGGTGCAGGAGGGGGCTCTGGGCTGGGGCTGAGGGGTTCGGAGTGCGAGAGGGGGCTCTGGTCTGGGTCGGGGGTTAGGGTGTGGGGGGGGAGTGAGGGCTCTGGCTGGGGGTGCAAATTCTGGAATGGGGCTGGGGATGAGAGGTTTGGGGTATAGGAAGGGGCTCCAGGTTGGGACCAAGGGGTTCAAAGGGCGGGAGGGGGATCAGGACTGGGGCAGGGGGTTGGGGCGCGGGAGGCAGAGTGAGGGTGTGGACTCTGGGGTTGGGCTGGGATCGAGGGGTTCAGAGGGCAGGAGGGGCGATCAGGGCTGGGGCTGGGGGTTGGGGTCCGGGAAGGGGTCAGGGGTGCAGGCTCCGGGAGGCACTTACCTCAAACAGCTCCCAGAAGCAGCCAGCACGTCCCCACTCCGGCTCCTCCACGGAGGCGCGGCCAAGTGGCTCTGCACGCTGCCCCGTCCACAGGCGTCACCCCCGCAGCTCCCATTGGCCGGGAACCACAGCCAATTGGAGCTACAAGGGCGGCGCTTGGACCAGGGGCAGAGTGCGGAGCCCCCTGGCTGCCCCTACACGTAGGAGACAGAGAGGGGACATTCCGGCTTCTTCCCAGGAGCTGTGCAGTGTGGAGGCTAGCAGGGAGCCTGCCAGCCCTGCTGCATGGTGCCGCCAACCGGCAGTCAACGGCCCAGTGAGCAGATCCCTTTCTGACTGGGTATTCCAGTTGAAAAACGGACACCGGTTCACCCTATCAGGCTATTCTAAAGTATGCCTGGCTGGCTGCAATCCCTGGAGTTGTTAAGACAGCTAGGAATAGCCAGAAAATAAATCTACTCTGGCGCTACAGGGGCATTCCCAGAGACAAGAGCAGCCCAAAGAGCCATAGAGGAATGGAGAATTGAGCTCATTTATTCTGCAGGCAAGATAAAGAGAGATCTTTTTCTACTGACTCAGCCTTATGCCATGTTAGTGCTCTGTTAAGCACCCAAAAAAAAAAGTGTATGGTTGCTTCAGCAGGCTACCATGGAAATCCTATTTCTGAGCGAATATGGCCTTAGAGAACTGACTAGAAAAACTGCATCTAAAACACGCTGAATGCAATGCCAGAACATAAGAAATTACCCAGATAAAAATCTGCAAGCGTTTTTAAGTTTTCCCTCTTTCCAGCCTCCCTATCCCCTCGTTTCTTGGCTGCAAGTGCTGTTGTGAGAATTGACAATACAATTGTTATTTTACACAGAATTAGCAACATCACTAGGTTTGAATGGAGTCCCACCTTTTCACTTGGTGTATGTTTATTTGTCAAACTCCAGCAAAATGGCGTAATATGCAGCGCATGAAGTTGGCTGATTTTTCTTATTCTGTTACTAGAGAACACACAACAGCTGACATGCAATTCTTGATTCTGCCTTTTCTGTTAAGCTGCTCTGCAATCCTGTTTCTGATGGCTTTTTGTATTTGAATAGTCAAATTCATTGACTGTTCCAGCTCACAGCTGTACAAAGAACTTCCCTCTAAATTATGTTGTGGGGACATTTACAGCTCACTTAAAAAAAGAATTTAAACCCCTCCACCCTTGTCATTAACACGCTCTTGAAAAAGACCTTCACGCTACAGGTCTGATACTCTGATACACAGCATGATACACTGTGTACATCCTTTCCAAATCCAAGATCGTATTCCCACAGCAGGGAGTAAAACTTGATTCATATCATAAAAGCAAAATATGACAGGCTGAAATGAGAAACTATACTTGTAGGAATAAGAAACTGGGGGGAAAATACCCAGAAACACAGCTGTAACAGCAAATGCAAAGCAGTGCCGGGACATTTTTCTTTCAAAGAATAACACATTTGTTTGTTTGTTTTTAAATAAACTATTCAAAGTTTAATCCAAGTGCAACTAAAACCATTTTAAAAGGGATTAGATCTGCCTTCTAAGAAAAACACACAAAATACACAAATTATTCCCTTTGACTCCTACTACCTAAGTCACCTTAACTCTATCCCCAGTTTTAATTATTAAATATTAATTAAAAATAACAATGTAACTAACAAACATATAAAAATCATCAGAATGACCAATTATTTTTACATTACACTCTTTTCTCCAGTTCTTCATCTGTTTACAATCTAGTTGGGTTATAAACCCTTTAGGACAGGACTGTCCTTTTGTTTCACGTTTTCAAGGCACCTAGCACAAGAAGCCCTGATCCATGACCAGGGCCCGTAGGTACTACTGCAATATAAATAATTATTAATTTTTTTCTTTTAGATTGAAAATTGTATAGGGCAGAGATTTAATCTTCTCCATTTTTGTACAGAATCCAATACAATGAGGCCCCAATCCTGACTATGGGCCTTTAGGTGTTACCATAATACACATTATTATTATTAATAATAAAATAATAATAATAATGGGAGACTTTTCATAGTTCTAGAAAAAACCTTATAAAGTGCCAGCAGCCAGAGGGAATACCAGAGGGAGGGAGGGAGGGAATGGTGCCAGATTTTGTACCGAAAATGACATTTTCAGTGTTTGCTGTCTTATATTGGTGAGTACAAGTGCAGTCCTCTCTTTCTCACAAAGGGGCAAATCCTGATCCTTTTACACATCCAAGAAAAGTTCTCCTGGGACTACTGCAGAAAATAGAACCTTCCTCACAATCTCTGCAGCAGCTACTACTGTCATTGTGTCCCAGCTTCTACATCTATGGTGGCCAAATCTGACCTATGGATCTGGACCAGGGGTGGTCAAACTTTTTGGCCCGAGGGCCACACTGGGGAATAGAAATTGTATGGCGGGCCATGAATGCTCACAAAATTGGAGTTGGGGTACAGGAGGAGGTGAGGCCTCTGGGCTGAGACCAAGGGGTTTGGAGGGCGGGAGGGGGAATCAGGGCTGGGGCAGAGGTGCGGGAAGGGGTGCAGGTTCTGGCTGGAGGTGTGGGCTCTGGGGTGGGGCTGGGGATGAGAGGTTTGGGGTGCAGGAGGGTGCTCCGGGCTGGGATCAAGGGGTTTGGAGAGTGGGAGGGGGATCAGGGCTGGGGCAGGGGGTTGGGGCATGGGGAGAGGCTCAGGGGGTGCAGGCTCCAAGCAGCGCTTACCTCAAGTGGCTCCCGGAAGCAGTGGCGTGTCCCTTCTCCAGTTCCTATGCAGAGGCGCGGCCAGGTGGCTCTGTACACTGCTCCATCCACAGGCACCACCCCTGCAGCTCCCATTGGAGCAGGTAGGAGCTGGAGCAGGGCCATGCTGCGGCTTCCAGGAGCCGCGTGGTGTGGCCCCCAACCCAGCACCCCAGCCAGAGCGGGGCTGAGCTGCGTGGTGCTGCCCTGACCCAGCGCCCCGGCCGGAGCGGTGCCAAGCCACATGGTGCAGCTCGCAGGCTGGATCTGACCCACGCGCCGTTGTTTGCCCACTCCTGGTCTGGACAGTCAAGGATCTCTCCAGCCCACACACATTGTCCTGTCCCACCATTAACCTATTGAGCCTTCCCCAGAGAGTGACAGGCAGGGTTCATCATTTATTACAATAATTAAGGTTGTGATAAGGCTGAAAATGATCAAATCAGGAACTAAAGTATGCTTAACAAATGAATACTTAGGTTGAAATTTTGAAGTCAAGTCAATGGGAGTTTTGCCATTCATGGAAGCCAAGATTTCACTCCAGGAGTATGAATCATGAACAACAACAAAACACTTCAAGAGCACTGTTTTCTTCCATGGCAGAATAGGGCCTCTGGTAGCTGCTACAGTAGATAAATTAAAGTTGTGGGCAAGATTGACTCTTTGTAGCCATAAGTGAAAAGCAATCGTACTCCATGCACAAATTTGACTGTCAAGTACAATTATTAATCAAATCGAAATCATGCTTACATTATACAAATTCACATTTCATGTCAAAGTAATAAAATTGTCAAATAAAACATAAGCACAAGGAAGAGTTTGGTCATTTTGCAATGATTTAGGCCTACCACTCACAAGCAGGGCTGCCTGGGTCAAATAAATTACAGTTTGTACAAGATGTATTGACCATTTTTAGACATTTATAGCCAAACGCTTTAATGAGAGTTTTTTTCTCCCTAAAAAAGTGGATCCTATTTGAAGATTAAAGGGCAAACCCTGAAAGTATTTATATGACTTCCCTTCGTGTAAAAAAAATAAAATCATCTGTTTTTACTAGATGTTTGAAGTCTGTTGTGTGGTGCCAAGAGCATATTCTTAACATTGATGAAAGAGAATCAGTTAAAGGTCATATCCTACGTAAACTATAAAATTATATGATGAAATATGTCTTAATTATGTGTAGTTAATGTTCTTATGATTTGCAACTATTTGCTTCCTTGTTCAAACAAAGTACTTTGGGGGAAAGAAAGAAAGAAAGAAAGAAAGAAAGAAAGAAAGAAAGAAAGAAAGAAAGAAAGAAATAGACGCATCTATTTTATAGATGCAACTCATAGCTCCCAAGGTCATTGTACCTCTCGCTTCTTCATGACCTCCTAGATAGCACACCACTTAAGTCTCAGGCTTCTAGCCATCACCTTTTTCATGACTTAGTCCCACCACTCTCTCCCTCTGCACAAGGGATTTAGGCTGTAATTCCTCCTGCAATTCACTGTCATCACCTTAGCAAGTCTGACTTCGCTCAGCACCTGCAGTTCTGTTCTCTTCAGGGCAGTGACAGGGTTAACTAGTGACCAGACCACCTTGATAAATCAAAGAATTATCTATTCAGAACCAAGGCACACTTATCTCAAAAATAATAAACAGCTTACATGTGGGCCTTAGCTTACCAGGCAATCATCCATGTGGAGACCCAGAGAAAAATAAAGTACCTCAGGGTCTCTCTCTCTTAGTCACAGTTTCATGTCAGTTCTTAGAGCCAGTGACAGTGTCCTCTCCCCCATGTTGCGGTGGTAACTTTTTATAGTTATACATTTTGTTCCCAACTCTCTTTAACCAAGGGCTTGTCTACACTGGCACTTTACAGCACTGCAACTTTCTCGCTCAGGGGTGTGAAAAAACACCCCACCCCACCCCTTGAGCAAAGCAAGTTTCAGTGCTGTGAAGTGCCAGTGTAGACAGTGCACCAGTGCTGGGAGCTACGCCCCTCGTGGAAGTGGTTTTTTTAGAGCACAGGGAGAGCTCTCTCCCAGCACTGTGCTGTGACCACACAAGCCATGTTAAAGCTTTAAAGTTGCCAGTGTAGACTAGCCCCAAGTCAAACTAGTCTATGAAATTTCCTCCCTGAGTGTGAGATGAGGCCTAGGGATTTGCATTAATTAGCCATCAATGATTTTAGCTGCTATAGGAAACTCCTACAACTCCCCAGTGGAACCAGAACACAAACCCTAGTCCATATACATACATATTTATAAAGTTGATACCATACCCTTTGACAGGTTTCAGAGTAACAGCCGTGTTAGTCTGTAATCACAAAAAGAAAAGGAGTACTTGTGGTACCTTAGAGACTAGGTGCCACAAGTACTCCATACCCTTTGAATATTCCATATGCCTGTAATATCTGTCAGCCCTCATCACAGTAGTACCAGAGCAACTCTCAGCAATTAATGGATCCTCACAACATCCATGTGATGACAGGAAGTACTATCCCTAATCAAAAAACAGACAACTAAGGTATGCAGTAGATTATGTGATTTACAATTTACTCTGTGGCTGAGCCAGGAATAGAACCAACGCCTGCTGACTATAATATACAATGGATATTATATGGCTGTGGTAGTTCATGCCTTTATTATGACAATTCCTGTATCATGGCTTGTAAAAATATCTCCAGTTGGTATGTGCTCTCTCATTTCTTGGTTATTTTTAGGGCCAGAAGTGAAAGTGCCATATAGCATGGGAAAAGCTCAATACTTCCAGTATTGGCAGAAGCAGGAAATATCAATAAATCTCCTCAGAAAACCGTTCTTTTAAGATTTCCAACCCAATCTTGTTGACTCAAGAGTCAAACAAGAGTCAAACAAGCAACCATATTTTATCTGGTTTTTATCTGGTTTTGACTCAAGAGTCAAACAAGCAACCATATTTTATCTGGTTTTTAAACCATTATTTATCTGGACCAAATATATTGAGAATCGCCGAACAACAATGCCATACATATTAATATATTGTCATGGCTTAGCTCCATAAATGGCTCTGAAAAATTCCTTCAAGGCGTATGATAAAAATGAAAAATAAAACTTCCCTGAATGATCATCAATAGAACAGTTACATACTAATAATTATGGAGCACGAGCCTTGAACTTTCTGGAATCTAGATGCTGTCGAATAGGGCTCCGCACGCACACGCACACACACACTGCTTATGAGACACAGTGGAATGTTCTTAGTCCTGATCAGATGGTAGCTTAGAGCCCTCTTTACACAGAAACAGTGTATCCTAGTTTCCCAAGGCCATAAATGAAGCTTGGTGAAAAACATAAAGAAGCTGATGGATTTGTTTAGGTGGAAATCAGACATTACTTCTGAGAAGAACTGGGATATGAATCCTAGAAAATTCTTCTGGAAAACAGAAACTCCTTCACCAGAAACCTCTACTGCATGAAATGGGAGCAATCTGCCATATGATTAAAACAAAAATCTTTCTTCCCCCTCTGGCCTTCATTCTATTTATCCTGGACTTCAAATGTGCCTTAAGCAATCTGGATGCTTTATCTCAGGAAGAGAAAGAATTCTGTTTCAGTATTTTAATTAAAAAATTAGTAAACAGGAACATATACTTATTTTAGAAAGATGGCAAAACAAATTATTCGCATAAGCTTGTGATGGTCAATGATGCCTTATGTTTTAGACAGGACTTTTCTTACAAGAGATAGCTGAAAAAGAAAAATTTGTATTCTATCTCTCCGTAATTCACCATATCTCAGTTTTAGTTTGTACCCTCTTGTGATTTTTCCTTCTTCAACATTCAGTAGCAGTTTATGACACAACTCAAATTTATAGTTAATTTGAACAGTAATCTGCACTGATAATATAGGCATTCCCAATTTCTTCCATTGTGTTAAAAAATAATCAGATACTGGATAACTATATGAAGCTATGTCCACTCTGCTGAGTCCCAATCCTGCACATTCTCTGTTCAAAAACAGCCAGATATGGCAGATTTCTGTATGAGGGCTTGCACTTTCTCTTAGCATTGGGAGCATGGTTGATAAGCGTAACTTAATATGTGGGGCTTGTCTCTCTTCCCAGTGTGTTACACTAATCCAGCAAGACTTTGCTGCAAACTGTGCAGAGCCAAAAATATCTTTTGGCAATGCAATAAAAAGCTATTCCACCTTTGCCATGAGAACTATGTGAAAGTCAGGTATTCTGAGGCTTCTAGTACTAGGATGCCCAGCAAAGGATTAACAGGGAATACTAGCCTTTTTGAACAGCAATTGGGTCTCAAAAGCAAGCAGAGGCTAAGGACGCTCAGAGCATGGGGTTGCATCCCTGACCATCTTGGCTAATAGCCATTGATGGATATAGCCTACATGAACTTAACTAATTCTTTTTGAACCTTGTTACAGTTTTGGCCTTCACAACATCTCCTGGCAACAAGTTCTACAATGTGTGTTCTGAGAAGAAGTACTTCCTTTTGTTTGTTTTAAACCGGCTGCCTATTAATTTCATTGGGTGACCCTTGGTTCTTGTGTCATATGAAGGAGTAAATAACATTTCCTTATTCATTTTCTCCACTCCAGTTGCAACTTTATAGACCTCTATCAACTTTATAGACCTCCTTTCCACGGTGAAAGGTCCCAGTCTTTTTAGTCTCTCCTCATACAGAAGCTGTTTCATACCCTTAATAATTTTTGTTGCCCACCTCGATACCTTTTCCAATTCTAATAGATCTTCTTTGAGATGGGGCAACCAGAACTGCACACAGTTCTCAAGCAAGCAAGTATGCCACAAATTACTCTGCATGAGCCTTCAGCCCAGAGGAGGTTGCAGAAAAATTGTGTAGGAAAGAATAAAAAAAAAATCACAATGCTCATATCAGATAATGACTGCTGATAACCACTTCTGTGGTAAAGGATTTGTGCCTTCATTGACTGGGGAAACCAATGGAGATTCATTACTAACTACACACACACACACACACTTTGCCCACATATCTGCCCCACAACTGTATGGAAAAAATTTCCGAGTAAGGAATAAACAAATAAAATTTATTTTCATGTACACTGTACACTCTTTCCTTGAGGAGCTGACAATCCATTGGATGAAGATCACTAGGCACAGTCATATTGTGTACTTCAAAGCCTTCAACAGTAAACACATGACCAGCGCCATTTCAGGAGATGCTCGATAAATGTCAGACTGCCAAAGATAGAATCCACATGGGATAATATGAAAATGGTGCTAACTGGAAGTGAGCAAATGCATTTTGGCTACTTCCAAACCCACAAAAGCGTTGTGGATTTTTATTTACGTGCCATTTAAGCATCTTTTTAGGCTCCTGTTTGGGCTTAAAACACGAATTACTTTTTGGTGAACACCTATTTTACCTTCAAGTTCAAATTACCAAGTGTCTTCCTCCTCTTCCTCAAATCTCTCCTTAAAACCCACTCTTTTCCTAACATTTATCACTCATATGGTTCCACTGGCTCTGTCACTCAAGTCTCACCTTTTAAAATATAACATACTCTTTCCCAAATCAGATTGTCAGCTCCTCAAGGTAGAGGTCATGCCTCGTTTATACAGCACTCAAAGTGCAATATAATAAATAATGCTACCATGAACTTGAGGTAGAGAACAACTCATGGTAAGATACCATACAGACCATCTGCCTATCTAATCAGTGGGCACTTTTCAAAACAGCAACATAAATAGGGTGACCAGACATCCCATTTTTAAAGGGACAGTCCCGTATTTAAGCCCTCCTGCAGGTCTCCCTACTTTTACTTTAAAACGGACAAATTGTCTCGTATTTTCTATCTCCCCCTCACAACCATACTGGAGGGTCCTGCTGCTGACCGGATCCCTGCTCACCAGCCGCCCGCCCACCAGCGGTGAGTGGGAGGTCCAGGGGTCGACGATGAGGGTGGTGTGCCAGGCTGGTGGTGGGGTAAAGCTGCAGCACGCGGAGCCAGCCACACCCCCCCCGCTGGTCCGTCAGCACAGCCCCTGCTGCATGCCAGTGCTCAGCCAGCAGGACCCCATTCCCCCGTCCCGTTTCCAGCCGCCATTGGCTGAGTGCTGTGAGCTGCGGTGGCTGGTGAGTGCAGGCCGGCACCAGGCAGCGGCCAGTTATGTCTCGCCTCTGTTGCCCACCCATCAGCCCTTTACATGCTCCCCCTCTCGCTGTCCTCTCCCTGCTTTGTCCCTTCACCCCCCACAGCCCCGCTGCTCCTCTATATCCCCCGCAGCGGCATGCGTCCCACTCCCAGCGCTGTGAGGAGACCCAGCCCCTGGTTGAAGCGCTCAGCTCACCAACAGCCTGGCCGGCAGGCTTCTTCCTTCCCTCACTACTTCTGGCTGGGCCAGTGCCCTGGGAAAGCCCAAGACCCTCTGGCCCGGGGCGGTGGCCAGGAGGAGCCAAGCCCTGCATGTGCCAAAGCCCCGCACGGCACTGGCATGGGGAAGCCTCTCTGCCCCTCAGTTAAGCTCTGGAGTGGCAGAGGGGAAGCGATTTCCAGCCTGTTCCCACCCCTAACCTGCAGGCTCCACAGCAGCCCTCCAGGCAGGGGCTTAGCACCCTCTTCACCCGCACCTGCCTGCCTCCCTGTCCTGGGTCCTGCCCCCAGGGAATGCGGGGCTGCTCCGTCCCCTTGGCACCCTGCCCTGCTGAGCCACTTCTCTGTCCTGGTTTGTTGAAGCTCCTGCAGTCAGGTTCTCTGGGCCCTAGTGCACAATGAATCCTTAACCCGTTCCTGCCCACGCTGTAACTGGGGGGACAGGAGGCGGCTGCGTTATGTCGGTGGCCAGCAGCAGCCTGGAGGTGTTAGTTGCCTTTCAACAGGTTATAGTCCAATGTCCATATTCAGGGTGACTCCAGTCAGTGACTGGGGAATCTCAATCCTTATGGCTTAAGGTTTCCTGCTCTTGAAACCCAAAGCAGATCTGAGATGAAGAAGGATCAGATTGTGTCCCAAGGTTTTTATACATTTCCTGCAGCCATTTGGCCTGAGAAAACGATAGGCTTAACTTTCCTTCTTCCAAACATCATGGCAATTAGCACAGGATAATTTATCCATTAAACAGTTCAGACACGGGTCATCACAACCTTCAAAGAGACATAGACAATACTACTATTTCACTGAAGTATCTTCCTAAATGTTAATATTCCTTTTTCGATCTTTGAATCAAAGCTATAGCCATAGACAAGACTTGTTTGTTTACAAGACCTGAGCAAACATCTACTCGTCTATCTCTAACAATACAGGCTTGCATTTCAAAGCTCTATTCATTGGCATTGGCCTGCTAAACCCAGGGTTGTGAGTTCAATCCTTGAGGGGGCCATTTAAGGATCTGGGGCAGAAATTGGAGATTGGTCCTGCTTTGAGCAGGGGGTTGGACTAGATGACTTCCTGAGGTCCCTTCCAGCCCTGATATTCTATGATTCTATGAACACTGTGCAGGCAGGAAGGGACATGCTGCCTTCAGCCACAGTGGAGGTGGGGAGGGAGGAGAGAGCCAGGTCATCCCTTCACCACCACCACCCGACCCCCACTCCTCCCGTGGCTGGAAAAAGCTCATGTCCCTTACCTCCCGCACAGACCAAAAGGCTGCTGCTGGCCACATTCTGGTGTGAACACTGTCAGAAATCTGGGGTGGGGGGCATGTGACCCTGCATCCCCACCCTCCATGTGTTGCCTCAGGAAGATGCAATACCAGGTACCAGGAGAGGTGAGTCCATTCCAGGGACCCAGCCAGGCATGGAGGGCGGAGAGTGCCTGGCAGGAAGTGTTGGGTCGGGCAGTCACATGCACACACCGCCATGGGAAGAGAGGTGTTACGGGAGTGTGTGTGTCAGCTCTCCCCATGTGAGCCCTAAAGCTTTAAAGATAAGAAGATAAATAAAAGAATCTAACTATGCAGTATTTTTATTTTTAACAGGGATTCAGTCAACTTGATGTTAATTTGAATGTTTGTACAGCATAGTTCTGATTGATTGCCATTGAACTTGCTTGAAAACAAGTAATTTTACCAGGTGTCCTGTATTCAATATAGGGAAATATGGTCACCCTAAACACAAATAATTATGATAAAACTGTTTATGTTTGCCACTTTTTGAAAGTTAAAGTTAACATGCCCCGACCAATATTAGACACAATTATGAACCAGATGGTCAAATACTATGTGTGAATATGAAGTGATCAGATACAGAACAGTTGGTCCAATAATTCTGTATCTCACAACACAAAATGTTCCTTCTTCTTCTTCCAGAAGTGCTAACTGCATAGCCATTAACTCAATGTATACAATTCTTGGCTGACACACAGACACACCCATGTCCATTTTTGCCTTCCCTGACTCCTTTCTGCTCTCCATCCCTTCCCCCACAGAATTCCAGTTCCTCTCTCTGTACTATCCACTCTCCAGAATCCCATGAGCAGTGCAGGAGCCCAGTATGTCTGGCTGTCTTAAGATTAGTGCAACCTCAAAAGGTCTTTCATTCATTCATACATACAAGGCCAAAAGGGACCATTATGATTATCTAATCATATAACTCAAGCCAAAGATCTTCTCCAAAATAATTCCTAGAGAAGCTTTTTTAGAAGACCATCCAATCTTGAATTAAAAATTTTTAGTGATGGAGAATCTACCACAACTCCTGGTAAATTGTTCCAATGGTTAATTATCCTCACTGCCAAAAAATTAAGTATTATTTCCAGTCTGAACTTGTCTAGCTTCAACTTCCAGCAATTGGATTATGTTATACCTTTTTCTGCTAGATTGAAGAGCCCAGTATTAAATATTTGTTCCTCATGGAGACACTTATAGACTGTAATCAAGCCATCCCTTGACTCTCTTTTATAGTCAATCACTATAAGGCATGTTTTCCAATCCTTTAATCATTCTCATGGCTCTTCTCTGAACTCCCTCCAATTTACCATCATCCTTCCTGAATTGTGGGCATCAGAACTGGACATGCTATTTCAGCAGTGGTTGCACCAGTGCCAAATCCAGAGATACTAATGTACTCAATATTCCCCCACTGATGCTTTCCTAGGATCGCATTAGCTCTTTTGGCCACAGCCTCACATTTAGCTCTTATGCTTATTGATTATCCACCATGACCTTTAAATCTCTGTCAGATTCTCGGCTTCCCAGGATAGAGTCCCCCATCCTATAAGTATGGCCTAAATTCTTTCTTCCAAGATGTATACATTTAGCTGATTATTTGCTTGTTTGCACTTAGTTTACAAAATGACCCAGACCTCTGATCTTCATTACAGATGACGTCCCCAATTTTTGTGTTATCTTCAAACTTTATCAATTATGATTTTATGTTTTCTTCCAGATCACTGATAAAAATGTTAAATAGTGTAGGGCCAAGAATCAATCCCTACGGGACCTCACTGGAAACACACACACACTTGATGACAATTTCTAATTTATGATTACATTTTGAGACTTATCAGTTAGCCAGTTTTTAATCCATTTAATGTGTGCCATGTTAATTTTACATCATTCTAGGTTTTTTTTTTAATCAAAGAGCATGGGAAATGTCAATGTAGTAATGTCAGAGGCCAGGAGAAAGCCTGCTGAGCTCTACTGATCCTTGAAAATGGGCAGTCTTCAATCAGTGAAGCCAAATGACTGGAAAGGAAGCAGTCCTCAAGAGAAGATAGTAGGGAATTATGTGTATTTAAAATAGGCCCAGTTTAAGATGAAGCACTCAACCTTCACTGAATTAGGGCTTGTCTGCATGCAGTTACACTGATTTAAGTAAAGGTGTGATAATTGACATAGCTAATCCAGTGCACAAATATGTGTGGGCGCTCTTATTTCACTTATTTTGGATTAGTCTGAGTCAATTCAGAATTGAGTTAAGTAAACCAAAATAAATCATTCTAAATTGAAATAAGGGTTCAGACAAGGGGTTGTACCCATTTAACTAAAGCACTGGAAAAACTGTATATAGACAATCCCAGGGCTTCTTAACTCCCTTGCACTGCAATAGCAAGAAACAGTTGCAATTTGGTACTGCATGTAACACCTCACTGAGGGGAATATCAAGAGGAGAAGAGAAGAGTTACTGCTGTTATTTACATGAAGACAGTTTCCTCCAAGCTCAAGTGAACAAGCCAAATGGTTAACTTTGTCAGGATTATCTTCACAACAGACAGGGCTAGCACATCTTTTATGTAAAGTCTGGTTTCTGCAGAAAACAGCAACACATTGTGGATGGAAAGATCCCCAACATTGTGGACTCCATGATTTATTTGGAGGCTAGGGCCTATCTAGCTGCTTTTCCTTATAATCACAATCACTTCTAATTTTCCACAAATAAATCAATGCCACTGTCTACAAATTCCAACACCTCAGTCCTTTCTCTGCTCATAATCATAGATTCATAGATTCATAGATACTAAGGTCAGAAGGGACCATTATGATCATCTAGTCCGACCTCCTGCACAATGCAGGCCACAAAATCTCACCCACCCACTCCTGCGATAAACCTCTGACCTATGTCTGAGCTATTGAAGTCCTCAAATCGTGGTTTAAAGACTTCAAGGAGCAGAGAATCCTCCAGCAAGTGACCCGTGCCCCATGCTACGAAGGCGAAAAACCCCCAGGGCCTCTGCCAATCTGCCCTGGAGGAAAATTCCTTCCCGACCCCAAATATGGCGATCAGCTAAACCCTGAGCATATGGGCAAGATTCACCAGCCAGATACCCAGGAAAGAATTTTCTGTAGTAACTCAGATCTATTCCTCTGATTTTACAGTGGCTGTAGCTCATAGAATTCCTCCCGGCAGTTACCATAACTACTCTAACACTGGCACACACAACTGGGATCAGCAACGCGAACAGCCAGATTTCCCCACCCCCCCTTTGCTGGTTCCCATCAAATCCCCCAGGCACTAGTCACAAACCTAGCCCACTTTTGCATTCCCCTGACAAAAGCAAACCACTCCTCAAATTTCAAACAGCCTATGCTCCATTACAACAGCAAACCACCCAGTACTTCACACCAATTACAGGGGAGGCCAAACTCCAGCTAACAAAACAACAAGTAACCAAACAGATGGAAGACACTGCACTGCAGTATTGCTTAAAATTATTTTAAAGGTGGTTCTTGGCCACATCACCTCTTTAAAGCTATAAAAATTTTAGATCTAGTCTACACGCAGTTGGGGGATTTCAATAACTACAATGATGGAAATCACTTGTTGTGTTTAGTTTGAGACACAAGTTTACAATTTTCTAGCTCTGGCCTTCACTTCCTGGTGCAAAGCTGGGGCTGTGGGTGTTCCTCGGACAAGAATCATCAGAGCAGTTTTAGGGGCTGGACAGCAGAATGCCAGTTCTGGGGCTCTGCCTGTAGGAACGGAGAAAATGATCCCTCCAAGGTATTGTAGGAGAGCAGAATCTTCAATCACTGCTTCCCTCCACAAAGAAGTTACTGGAAGGGATCTGACTGCTGCTGGGAGTTAGACCTGATCAGGAACCCGGCCTGTAGAGTGGAGAGAAGGAGCACATGTGCAGGTAGTAAGGGGATGCTTCAAAAAAAGACATGTAGGAGTCAAGGAAAGTGCCTTTGCTGTTCCTAATCAGGGGCAACTTCTTTCACACACGGTAGTGAGACTGGCAGCAGGCTCCTCTCCCCAGCATCTTCAGTAAAGGTAGCTGTGCCTGGCTTCCTCTCACACACCAGAGGATAGCCATGTAGTAGTGCTGCCACCACTGGGCCAGGACCCAGAGAGAGAGTTGGGAGAAACAGTTGCATCTGCACAGCCTTTAGCAAGGAAATGGTTCTGACAGCAGACCAGGATCCACTAAGGGAAAGGAATGTCTCCTCTTCAGCACCATTCTTCTGAACCAGTGGCCAGCTGTCCACGGTGCTGCTTTAGACCAGAAGTCCATGCACCCAAAAGTTGTGCAAATACCCCTGCCCTTTCCCTCAAAATCTTCCCATTCCTGAACAGGTCCCATCACCCCCCTTACATTTAGATGTCTTCAAGGGGGGAACGGGGAAGAGGGGGAAGCAGGGAAGGGTAGAGGCCTCCAGCAGGTGACACGTTCACATGTCCTGTGAGACCCCAGCCTCCATTCTTCCAGGGCTGGCCCGCATGCACCCAGGAAGGTTTGCAGGTAAATGAACCATCCACAACCAGTTGTCCTCGTCAGTGGGAGCCATCAAGATTCTAAACCACCATTAATGGCCCACACTTCGCATAATTACAATAGGACCTCAGAGTTATACTTCATATTTCTAGCTTTAGATACAAGAATGATACATGCATGCAAATAGATGAACACACTCAGGAGATCATAAGCTTTGTAATGATACCTAACAAGAGACCTTTTCCATGAAGCATATTCCAGTTACATTATATTTACACTCATAAGCATATTTCCATAAAACATGATGGAGTGCAACATCACAGGTGTAATATAAAGATTTTATCAGTATGAGTTTGGGATGCATTATTTCTCACTATTTATTGTAATACTTTGCATTTTCACAACTATTTTCAACCAAGGATTTCAAACCATTATGCAAATGTTAATTTAGCTTCATAGCATTGCTGTGAAAGCCTTGGTTTAAAATATTATTAAGAGAGATTTATATTGTTACAGTCCAATGGCCACAATTATGTTGGTCATTGCACAAACAGATAGAGAGACATCCCTGCTCCATTGGGTTTACAATCACACACACACACACACACACACCCCATTCAAGCAAACAGAGATGATGGAATAATAGGGGAAATTTTTTTCAAAATTGATGTTGTGGAAAATTTGTCCTTTTTTGGTCAGAAAATTTCCAAATTTGAAAGTTTTCAACCACATCTAGAAATGAATGATGATGATGAACTGGTGGTTATATAAATGAAAAGTACTATTATTTGTGTTAAAATCTTTAGAAACTGCAATGGTTTACTCAGTTTCAACATATTTCTACACGTTAAATTGTACAGACTCTTCATGTACTGTATTTTTTAAATCAATCTAAAGCTGTTGTGGATCACTTCTAGCCTTCCAGACTGCTGTCTACAAGACTGGCAATTCCATATGTAGTGCCTTTTGTCTGTCATTAATTCAAAGTCCTATCCCCATAAAGGGGTGGAAAGCTGACAGGCCTGAATCTATAGCTTAAATAAGACAACATGGTCTTTAAAAGATATTAGGACCTTTTTAACAGGTGAGTAAAAAGAGGCAGAAAGAAGTTAAGGGCCTGATCATTTCCCATCAAAATTAATGGGAGTCTTTTCACTGACTTCTGTAGGAGCTGGATTGGGCTCTACCGTGTGACCTGCCCAAGGTAATAAATCTGTGGCAAAGTTGGGAAATATGACCCAGGACTCCTGGAGAGATGGGGGAGGAGGAGACCATTAACTGTCCCAAGATCTAAAGTCTAAGCATGAGCCTGACTTAATCATCACAGCTGTTCCTGTTAAGAATGGTTTTATTTTTTACTAGGGTATGGATTATATTCCTGGGGCTTTAATTAGTACTATTTGTAATAAGCTACTGAAAATTTTTCTAGCTAGGGCTGACACAAGGCCAGTCTCAGCCACTACATTGTTTGCCAGAAATCAGGAGACATTCTACAATTTTGATTACAAGCAGCAGCTGTTGTTCGGAAGTTACGATATTTTTCAATTTGCCCAAATGTTTAAGCATGTTTATTTATTTAGGAAACTCAAGAGACATATCCATGCATCTTCAAACATTACTAAAAAAATTCCTATGGGGTTATTTCCATTTCAAAATGAATTGTTGTATTTATGTTAAGCTTGCAAGCTGGTGAGCAATAACATTTCCTATATGTGTTTACTTAACTGAGATTCACAGTGAGCCCTTGCCCATACATCAGTGAGAGTGAAGCCTAGCACTGCGCCTCATCACAATACAGAGAATGGGATTCTTTCTTCAAAGATGACTTCCTGTCATCGGGAAATTAAATGTTTCTCATGGCAAAAAGCAAAGCATATGCAGGAATGAAATTAATCTGTGGGCTCACACTTAGGTACCTCCTAAAAGTTAATTAAAAGCATCAGGTCACCCAAAGTTCAGTGGACGGTGGGATCCCACCACAGGAAATTATTTCAATGCATAGGAGATGGAAAGGAAATAGATTAAAGATGCAACAAAAATAGACTATATCAAAAGGTAAAGAGCACCAACAATAATCAGGAAACTCATGAAAGGCCTATGAAAATGTGTAGTTAGAGTAGTAGCAGACTGTCACTAGAGAGACACCTAGTGTTCAAGTGAAAAAGAAAAGTCATGAAGGATTAGATGACAAATACAAAAAACAGCAGATGTCTGATTATTGAAACACATGAGCTGGCAAGGTATTAGCAACCTATCCACTAGGTGATAATAAGGCTTGTCTAGTTATTCAAGGACTGAATCCAATAGGTGCAAAAAGCTCTTAAGTCTCTTTGTAAAATGGAGAGGAGAAACTAAACTCAGACGTTTTAAGAAGCTTTTAGTATGTAGGAAACTACATATAATAGGGAAAAGATTCTTAGAGGTCACTTTTCTCTTGCAATTTTTACCACTTTCATCTGAACCATAGATACTAGGGCTGGAAAAGACCTTAGACTGCTTTGTCCAGCTACCTGCAGGAAAAACACTGCATCTTGAAATATATTCTTGAGAGCTTTTTGCACTACTTTACCATTTACACACACACTTTCTGAACTACAAACATCACCACAGAATTTTCCCCATAGAACCTTCAAAACTTGACCATGCTACTTTTCAGAAAATGCTTCACTAGGCAGTGACGATGCCAATTTACACTTTTGTTTGTTTAATTTAAAGCTTTGTCTAGTTTCTTTAGTTTACTTTCACCAGCTGGGAATATTCACCACAGTAAATCCACAAAACCTATGTCCAGGAGTTTTAGAAAGTATCTAGCTACAGTGGTTCTCAAACTTTTGTACTGGTGACCCCTTTCATATAGCAAGCCTCTGTGCGTGACCCCCTTTTCAAATTAAAAACACTTCTTTACATATTTAACACCATTATAAATGCTGGAGGCAAAGTGGGGTTTGGGGTGGAGGCTGACAGCTCGTGACCCCCCATTTAATAACCTCATGACCCCCTGAGGGGTTCCGACCCCCAGTTTGAGAACCCCTGATCTAGCAGATCTTCTCCTGGTACTTTGGAAAACTTCAAAGAACTTAACATTTTAAAACATCTAAGTTTCCATATTTCCCATAGAATTGAATACAAAATCATCTACCAAGCTCTGAACTTCTTTATCAATCCATTTACTATAGCAAGTAAAACCCCTGGAATAGTGTAGCGGGGTGGTCAGCCCGCTCCGGCCCTGAAGAGGTTAAAGCAGCCCTGGAGAGAGCTGCAGCTGGGGAAAAGGAGTTAAAACAGCCAAGCTAGACTGATGGGAGTAGCAGCCACAGCTGTGGCCAGCTTAATCAGGGCCCAGCTGGCCTTTATAAGAGGGCTGGGGGCCAAGCGCTCAAAGATTCCCACTCTAGCCCTGGAGTGGGAAGGGCTAGCTGCCTGGGAACAGGGTGCCTGAGCAGCGCTGCGCGGGGGAAGGGCAAAGGCAAAGGGAGCTGGGGAGCTCCAGCCTGATAAACCCGCAGGCCTTGGTGAAGGCCTACAGAGGCACTGGGGCTGCAGAGGGGCAGCCTGAGGATAGGCAAAGGCAGCAGGTCCTACCCCCTTGCCTGTGACGAGTGGCCATTACACTGCAATCTGCCCCAGTGAACGGGGCTAGCTGATGACTGGCAGTAGCCACTGAGGCAAGGTGGGTCTAGAGGGTTGGGGGTTCTCTGGGAGAAGAGACCCAGAGTGGGGGTCCTGCTGGGGCAAAACCCCAGGGAAAAAGGCACCGGGGTCTGGGAGGGACATGGGCCCAGTGGCAGGTGAGATACCGGTGTGCAGAGGGCGCTCCAGTGCTGGTGAAGAGCTAATTCCCTGGAAGACCAGCAGGAGGTGCTGCACCGGTGAGTCTCGCCCCGCTACACATGGTTATTAAAACACCACTTACTCAGTAAAATACATAGTTTTCAGCAAGTTATTCAAATGATACAGAAAACTATGACAGGTTTCAGAGTAGCAGATCTTGGGAGATAGGCCAGTCCTTGCTTATAGACAGCCCCCCAACCTGAAGCAAATACTCACCAGCAACCACACACCACACAACAGAACCACTAACCCAGGAACCTATCCTTGCAACAAAGCCCGTTGCCAACTGTGTCCACATATCTATTCAGGGGACACCATCATAGGGCCTAATCACATCAGCCATTATCAGCGGCTCGTTCACCTGCACATCTACCAATGTGATATATGCCATCATGTGCCAGCAATGCCCCTCTGTCATGTACATTGGCCAAACTGGACAGTCTCCATGTAAAAGAATAAATGGACACAAATCAGACATCAAAAATTATAACATTCATAAACCAGTTGGAGAACACTTCAATCTCTTTGGTCACTCGATTACAGACCTAAAAGTGGCAATTCTTCAACAAAAAATCTTCAAAAACAGACTCCAATGAGAGACTGCTGAATTGGAATTAATTTGCAAACTGGATACAATTAACTTAGGCTTGAATAAAGGCTGGGAGTGGATGTGTCATTACACAAAGTAAAACTATTTCCCCTTGTTTATTTCCTCCCCCTACTGTTCCTCACAATTTCTTGTCAACTGCTGGAAATGGCCCACCTTGATTATCACTACAAAAGGTTCCCCCCTCCCCCGCTCTCCTGCTGGTAATAGCTCACCTTGCCTGATCACTCTTGTTACAGTTGGTATAGTAACACCCATTGTTTCATGTTCTCTGTGTATAAAAAATCTCCCCACTGTATTTTCCACTTTATGCATCCGATGAAGTGAGCTGTAGCTCACAAAAGCTTATGCTCAAATAAATTGGTTAGTCTCTAAGGTGCCACAAGTACTCCTTTTCTTTTTACAGAAAACTATGCAATTTGTGAAAAATAATGTATGCATTACAAATAGTTTTGATATTTGCAAACTACCCAACCTGACTAGCAAATATATAAAAAACTAAATTTAGTGAGACCAATACAGTCAGACAATTTATTAAACAAGTAAAGATGCAGGTGATATAACTTATGCTTTAATGCATACCATTTATCTTCAGCGCAGCCTGAGAAAAGTTACTCTGTGCTACAGAAAATCCTTTTCCCATGCTGAGCTAGCAAACTGTTTCAAAGAGGAAAAAAGGAAGAGAATTTTTTTAAAATAATCAACAATCCCTTTCTTCCCAAATAAACTCAGACTCAGCAACTGGAGTTGTGACTGTCTGTGCAGCTGTTGAAACAGCCTCAACTTCTCACTATTATTCTGTTGCTCAGTGAATGTCTTCCTGCGATTATAAATGCTGGAACTAGTACATAGTGTCCTACAGAAGCATGCAACAGAGCTGTAGAGGTACTGTGGCACTGTGCCCTGTGAGGCATAACCAGAAGTATATTTTACCACCATACTCGGGAACAAGTTTTGACCTCAGTGGGAACTGCATGAACCCACATGAGTGTATTATTTGACTCCAAGGGTCATGTACTTAAGGGCCTATTTTTCAAAAAGCAAAGTTCATTCGCTTTTTATTATCTTTTCTCCCCCTCACTATGTAAAAACTTCTCACTACTCCCCATTCTCTAACCATTTAAAGAGTACTATTAAAGAGAGCAAGAGCCATAATAGCACTAGTTTCACTCTTTATGGAAATGTATCACTTATTTGCAAGCCTTTAGACCAATTTTCAGCCTTCCTGAAAAGCAACAGGTGGCCACACCTTGCCTTACACTGGCAGGGTGGATTTAAAAGAAAGAGAGGATTACCACTGCACCTCTACAGGAAACAAGGGCATTTTACTAGACCTGTAGGAAACGAAGGAAAAAGTGACATTTTCCATCATTACATTTGCCCATTTTTGCATCTGCAAAATTGGGGGCTAGGGGGTGAATGGTAATTTGGCTGGTAGCAGTTGCCAATTCACAACATTTCACAAGTTTTCGTAGGGAAAGTGGGCTCATTTTTGCTAAAAAGAATTCTAATTTCACAAAATGTTGTGTTTAAATTAGGACAGATTTCATGCCTATAGTTCTGTTTATACCAAAGGTACATCTATAGCAACACTGTGTAATGGGCAATAGCATCCCATCAGGAACTTATGCTATGTACCCACTACAGCTTAAGTCAGTATAACTTATGTCACTCAGGGTGTGAAGAAGCCTAGGCGACATAAGTTACACCGACCTAAGCACCGGTTCTGGACAACGCTATGTTGGTGGGAGAGCTTCTCCCACCAATATAGCGTGTCCACACCGGTGCTTAGGTCGCTGTAACTTATGTCACTTAGGGGGTGTCTTATTCACACCCTGAGTGACATAAGTTATACCAAAATAAGTGGTAGGGTAGACATAACCTCTGTGTTTCGATCAGTAAGTGAATCTTTGCATGTGTAAGTCTTCCACTGTAGGAATGCATGAAACACCCTTGTTGCTATTTCCCTCCACAGCAAGAATAAACATTCCATGCTGGAATACATGTGCAGCCTGCCACTCGTCCCCACCAGATGGAATCCTTTCAGTAATAGAATTTAGCCACCACAGTCTCCCACATTAACCTGCCCAGAAAATATAACACTTTCAGTAAAAGAGTATTCACTACTTCCCTTCCTGGGACCTCCTGAAGAGCCCAGAAAAAAGCTCTAATCGTGTGGCACTGGAGTTCAGCGTTCAGGTCACTCCTCATCCAACCACAGAAGATAACAAAGTCACAGTCTGGTGGAGGACCCAGGATGTGGGGTGGGGAGGTGGATGGAGAAACTCTTTGGGGTTATGGAGTTTCTTGGAGGATTGGACCCCAAAGACCCTACAAGACTGGTTAACTGGTTCACATAACTTGTATGAACCAGCTAGCATCAATCACACTTATACTGTAATTTTTCCATTTAAAATGGATTAAATATTTCCCATCTGTTAATATCAGTTATTATTCATAGAGTCACAGAAGAGGGAGATAAAATAGCTGTGAAAATCATCAAGCCCCTCTCTCTCTAGTGCAGGATACAATCTCCTGATAGAAGATGGATGAGATAGTAAAGTGGAGAAGTTTAATCAAGATAAAACATGGGGTAGCAATTAAAAAATTCCACAAGGATTCTTCATACAGACAGTCTGTGCAAATGAAAGGATCTACTGAGACAGAGAGGTAAAGAAAGCAGAACACGAGTTCCAGCACAGCATAGTTTTACTTCTTATTTAAGGCACAATTTCTGTGACAATGAAAACTGATTTTTTCTTCAACATTTTCACAACGCCATGATTTACTGCTTTGACTTTCTAACTCTCACCAATTTCCTTTCCCTCCCTCTCTCTCTCTACAAATTGTGTCCAAAATATATAACTTTGGGGGAGCGGGAGCTAGACTGACAGAGAACAGTTCACCCATTGCAATGAGAGATCTATGAATAATAGAGATGGTCCAAAAAAATCACAAACACCTAAAGTTTGATGGTAGAATGTAAGTCTTGGAGATTTGTGTTAAGCGCATCTCTAGAAAAAGAGACAAGAGCTAGCTGTTTAAATGTTCTGGTAAAACAATACACAGTTAGGGTTAATATATCCCACATTCTAGGACTCAAAAACTCAAACTTGGGAGCTCAGAACTGAGAGATAAAACCTACTCAGCCTTTTCTGTTTCTTGTTTTACTTGATAATTTCAATAGCTAACCTTTTTACACTATGGCTCTTTTATAGATATTATAGTTCCAACACGTAGCTGCACCGCCTCAGTATCAGGGACATCTGCTACGCCCTCTATACAACTGGAGAAGCATAAATGGGCCTTGAGGAAATAGTGAATTGGACCCTTACAATTTAATAAAAATAACCGTGCTAACTTGCTTGTTTCAAGATACATACAGTCATCTCACTAATCATCCATATTCCCCATGCTAAATCTTGCCAGTGTTATTAACTTTGCTCTGATTTATTAAGAAACAATAGTATGCAACTTTGTCCTGCGTATTAAGTAGTCACTTCACTTTATTCTTTTTTTATGAAGCTGTAAAACATCATATGTCAGCGGTAGCCTTAATAATGCTATCACAGACATACTAAAAGCATCCATGCTGCTACTAAGTACAATGCCATTTATTATGTGATTGCAAAATGGGATTTATGGTAGGTGGGAGTTTAATTACTGAAGCATCATAGTTTACCTGTCAAGTATTTCAAAGCAAATGTTTAATAGCATAAAAGTATCCCACATCAAAATGATTTTACATATATAGAAAAAATTACTCAAGGTTTAACTCCTTGCATGCGGCATATTGTATTGTCTACTGTTTGGTGTGGTACAGTATAAAGATTTTTTTGGCCATATTATTCACAAGAGGGTAAACTACAAGTGATTTATGCAAGTCACCCAAAAGAATACCAGTGAAATGTATATACAGCACCGCACTACCTCACCATGTGTTCTGTTCTCTGTATGCCACATACAGTACAGCAATACTACTTTACAGATATCCTAGAGTTTTTAACACTCTCTAGGGTCAATTTTCCACATCCACCTGTCTAGACCAATGGAAACTAAGGCTCCTTCCTTTATAACTTTCCACAGCTCAGAAGAAGCCCTATAAACCTCTGAAAATTAGCTAAAATAGCTTGCCTCAACATAAAAACAGCATGTTTCTAGCCGTCCCGAGATGCCACATTAAATATAACTCAGTAACATACACATTACTGTATTCTGAAGTTAACCTCACTCATGGTAACAAACAACTACATGTGAGCTTGTGGCCAAGTTACAACGGCTATGCTAGTCCCACATAGGTGAGTGCATAGTGTCAGTCACTGGACCACTGACTATACAGTTGCACTGGCACAGCAAACTGGAAGGCAGCAACATTATTCCAGCCTGAGGGCTGGACCAGGGACTGTGCCGCAGCTCTGCCAACCACAGGTTGGGGAAAGAATTCCATTTATCCTAAGTCTTCATGGATATCCCTGCCCAAAAAACAGTTACTATGGGGATAGGTGTGAGGGGTTCAGTCACAGAGCCCCTGGGGACTGTCACCTGACATGCTGAATTTACCTCTGAGCCCATTTTCCCTGCCAGCTTGGGACTCCAGAACCCTGCCTTGTTGAGCCAGACTCGCTAGCCTGCTGCAACACAGACCCAGATCTGGTCCAAGCCCCCAAAGCTGCAGACTTTAACCAAAAACGGCTCAGCAGCTCATTTATCCCCAACACCCAGAAACCCAGTCCCCAATGGGATCCAAACCCCAAATAAATCTGTTTTACTCTGTATAAAGCGTATACAGGGTAAACTCATAAATTGCCTACCCTCTATAACACTGACAGAGATATGCACAGCTGTTTGCTCCCCCAGGTATTAATCACTTACTCTGGGTTAATTAATAAACAAAAGTGATTTTCTCAAGTATAAAAAGTAGGACTTAAGTGGTTTCAAGTAATAACAGACACAACAAAAGTAAGCAAGCAAGCAAAATACGCAAGTTGAAGCCTAATACATTAAGAAACTGTTTACAAGTAAATCTCACCCTCAGAAATGTTCCAATAAGCTTCTTTCACAGACTAGACTCCTTCCTAGTCTGTGCCCAATCCTTTCCCCTGGTACAGTCCTTGTTAGTTCCAGCAGGCATTTTAGGTGAAAATCAGGGACTTTCTCATGACTGGGACCCCTCTTTGTTCTCTTCCACTCCCTTATATAGCTTTGGCACAAGGTGGGAATCTTTTGCCTCTCTGGATCCCAACCCCTCCTTCTAAAAGAAAAAGCACTACATTTAAGATGGATTCCACCATTCTTTCTGAGTTGGCTTACACGAACACAGGAAGGCTTGCAAGTAAACAAAGGCATCTACAATCAATTGTCTTAGTCAATGGGAGCCATCAAGATTCTAAACCATCATCAGTGGCCCACACTTTGCATAATTACAACAACACCTCAGAGTTATACTTTATATTTCTAGCTTCAGATACAAGAATGATACATACATACAAACAGAATGAACACACTCTATAGATTATAAGCTTTGTAATGATACCTTACAAGAGATCTTTTGCATACAGCATATTCCAGTTACATCATATTTACATTCATAAGCATATTTCCATAAAACATTATGGAATGCAACATCACAATAAGTTCTCAATTTCATCCTATAGGCACACTCCTTGTCAGCACTGCTCAGTTAACTGGAAAATGTAGGGAACTTTTTTTATGATCATCTTTTCTCTATAGAGACTGTTGGAAACAAACCTCAGTATCTAATCTTGACAGATCTTTTTTTATTTTTCACAAAAATAAATATTATTCTAAACCTTTTAAAAAATCTATATAAGAATGCTATTCTGTTCTTCTCTGAGGGACACATGTAACTGCTATTACTACGACAAGGACTTATGCACACTGACTACAAAAACTGACCGCTGTTGTAACTGAGGAAAAGCACCAAAAACTCTACAAAGGAATATAGAGTTCAATGCAAAGAATAAATGTTCCTTGGAAGTCTAGTGATTCACATAAGTAAGGCAATTATTGTAAGATAAATACTAAATTGCAGCAGTATTCCAAATCATAAAGCAATACTACAGCTAAACAGCTAAAATTGCAAAGCTCTAGTAAATTGCAGTATTTCTTGCTGTAAAGCTGTTGTAGGTTTTGTTGTTGTTAGGTTTTTTCTTTTAAAAAAGGTATATGTTGACTATGTAGCACCACCAGACAAAACAGAATGTTAATGCTGCATTAATGTTACAGAGATAAATAACAGAAAATGGAAACAATACGATTCCTATAGAAATGATTACTTGGGCTTCACTGAATATATGGACTATTTTCTATTTTTGTTTTTCCTAGTAAAATCCATAGCTAAAGATATTCTTTGCCACAGATAGAATGGGCACATTTCATGACATTCCCCTTACAACATCCATCCCTCCATTATAACCGTGCTACTGTAATTTTTTTTTTTTTTGTATTTAATTCCCTTGTTTTTAAAAAATATTTTAAAAGTTAGTATTTACTGTGAGTATGTCTTCCTATTGTGGCTGCTCTCTTCCCCACTCATTCACAACCCGCTGTTTTCTTTACTCATTATGTCATGTGTGAAATCAGGTCACAGTCCTAAAATTGCATCCATACAGGCAGACCCCTGCACCTTTGATTTTAATGGAGAGATTGTGGCCTTAGACTGTAAACTCTTCAAGGCAGGGACCTCATGCAAGTGACCTCAGTTAGGTTTTGATGTGTACACCTCATTGAGATGGATGAGGGATAGGGGGACGGGTCAGACTTTGCAATTGATTGAGGTAAATAGGGAAGGAGAATGGTTTGGAAGAGTCATTTGAGGGAAGGGATCAGAGGGTGACCCCATCAACCACAAGGCATGGGATGCATTGTCCTAGGGATGAGGGTTCCACGACCACCACTCCCAAGAGGAGGAGACGGATGGTGGTGGTCGGGGACTTTCTCCTAAGGGGGACGCAGTCATCCATCTGCCGTCCAGACCCGGAGACTCAAGAAGTGCCCTGCTTGCCTGGAGCTAGAATTCAGGATGTAACAGAGTGTCTGCCAAGACTGACCAAGCCCTCAGACCACTACCCCTTCCTACTTTTCCATGTGGGCACCAATGATACTGCCAAGAATGACCTTGAGCGGGTCACTGCAGACTACGTGGCTCTGGGAAGAAGGATAAAGGAGTTTGAGGCACAAGTCGTGGTCTCATCCATCTTCCCAGGTAGGGGCCATCGAATTGTGAAGGTAAATGCATGGTTGCGCAGGTGGTGTCAGAGACAGGGCTTTGGATTCTTCGACCGTGCGATGTTGTTCTAGTAAGAAGGATTACTTGGAAGAGATGGAATCCACCTAACGAAGAGAGGGAAGAGCATCTTCGCAGGCAGGCTTGCTAACCTAGTGAGGAGGGCTTTAAACCAGGTTCTCTGGGGGATGGAAACCTAAGCCCTGAGGTAAGTGGGGATGTGGGATCCCAGGAGGAAACACAAAGAGGAGCTTGCAGCAGGGGAGGCCTCCTGATTCACATTGAGAAAGTAGGGCAATCGGCTTGTTATCTTATGTGCCTGTACACGAACGCAAGAAGCTTGGGAAACAAGCAGGAAGAATTGGAAATCCTGGCACAGTCAAGGAACTATGATGTGACTGGAATAACAGAGACTTGGTGGAGTAACTCACATGACTGGAGCACTGTCATGGATGGGTATAAACTGTTTAGGAAGGACAGGTGGGGGAGAAAAGGTGGAGGAGTTGCACTGTATGTAAGAGAGCAGTATGGTTGCTCAGAGCTCCAGTATGAAACTGTAGAAAAGCCTGTTGAGAGTTTTTGGGTTAAGTTTAAAGGCAAGAGCAACAAGAGTGATGTTGTGGTGGGCGTCTGCTATAGCCCACCAGACTAGGACGATTAGGTAGACAAGGCTTTCTTTGGACGACTAACAGAAGTTTCAAGATAACAGGCCCTGGTTCTCCTGGGGGACTTCAATTACCCTGACATCTGCTGGGAGAGCAATACAGCAGTGCACAGACAATCCAGGAAGTTTTTGGAAAGTGTTGGGGACAATTTCCTGGTGCAAGTGCTGGAGGAACCAATTAGCAGCCATACTCCTCTTGACCTGCTGCTCACAAACAGGAAAGAATTGGTAGGGGAAGTAGAAGTGGGTAACAACCTGGGCAGCAGTGACCATGAGATGGTTGAGTTCGGGATCCTGACAAAAGCAAGAAAGGAGAGCAGCAGAATACAGACCCTGGACTTCAGAGAAACAGACTTTGACTCCCTTAGGGAACTGATGGGCAGGATCCCCTGGGAGGCTAATATGAGGGGGAAAGGAGTCCAGGGGAGCTGGCTGTATTTTAAAGAAGCCTTACTGGGGGCACAGGAACAAACCATCCCGATGTGCAGAAAGAATAGCAAATATGGCAGGTGACCAGCTTGGCTCAGAGAAATCTTCGGTGAGCTTAAACACAAAAAAGAAGCTTACAAGAAGTGGAAACTTGGACCAATGACTAGGAAACTTGGACAGATGACAGAATAAAAATATTGCTCAAACATGCAGGGGTGTAATCAGGCCAACACACAATTGGATTTGCAGCTAGCAAGGGATGTGAAGGGTAACAAGAATTGTTTCCGCAGGTATGTTAGCAACAAGAAGGTGGTCAGGGAAAGTGTGGGACCCTTACTGAATGGGGGAGGCAACCTAGTGACAGATGATGTGGAAAAAGCTGAAGTGCTCAATGCTTTTTTTGCCTCGGTCTTCACAGACAAGGTCAGCTCCCAGACTGCTGCACTGGGAAGCACAGTATGGGGAGGAGGTGAGCAGTGGTGAAAGAACAGGTTAAGGACTATTCAGAAAAGCTGGACGTGCACAAGTTCCTGGGGCCGGCTGCAATGCATCTGAGGGTGCTGAGGGAGTTGGTTGATACGATTGCAGAGCCATTGGCCATTATTTTTGAAAACTTGTGGCCATCGGGGAAGGTCCCGGATGATTGGAAAAAGGCAAATATAGTGCCCATCTTTAAAAAAGGGAAGAAGGAAAATCTGGGGGACTACAAACCAGTCAGCCTCACCTCAGTCCCCAGAAAAATCATGGAGCAGATCCTCAAGGAATCCATTTTGAAGCCCTTGGAGGAGAGGAAGGTGATCAGGAACACAACATGGATTCACCAAGGGCAAGTCATGCCTGACCAACTTCATTGCCTTCTATGATGAGATAACTGGCTCTGTCGATATGGGGAAAGCGGTGGACGTGATATACCTTGACTTTAGCAAAGCTTTTGATACGGTCTCCGACAGTTTTCTTGTGAGCAAGTTAAAAAAGTATGAATTGGATGAATGGACTATATGGTGGATAGAAAACTGGCTAGATCATCGGGCTCAATGGGTAGTGATCAATGGCTCAATGTTTAGTTGGCAGCCAGTATCAAGCGGAGTGCCCCATGGGTCAGTCCTGAGGCCAGTTTTGTTCAACATTTTCATTAATGATCCGGATGATGGGATAGATTGCACCCTCAGCACGATCGCAGATAACACTAAGCTGTGGGGAGAGGTAGATAAGCTGGAGGGTAGAGATAGGGTCAAGAGTGACCTAGACAAATTGGAGGATTGGGCCAAAAGCAATCAGATGAGGTTCAACAAGGACAAGTGCAGAGTCCTGCACTTCGGATGGAAGAATCCCATGCACGGCTACAGGCTGGGGACTGACTGGCTAAGCAGCAGCTCTGCAGAAAAGGACCTGGGGATTACAGTGGAAGAGAAGCTGGATATGAGTCAACAGTGTGCCCTTGTTGGTAAGAAGGCCAATGGCATATTGGGCTGCATTAGTAGGAGCATTGCCAGCAGATCGAGGGAAGTGATTATTCCCCTCTATTTGGCACTGGTGAGGCCACACCTGGAGTATTGTGTTCAGTTTTGGGGCCCCCACTACAGAAAGGAAGTGGACAAATTGAAGAGAGTCCAGCGGAGAGCAACAAAAATTATTAGGGGGCTGGGGCATGTGACTTATGAAGAGAGGCTGAGGGAACTGGGCTTATTTAGTCTGCAGAAGAGAAGAGTGAGGCGGGATTTGATAGCAGCCTTCAACGACCTGAAGGGGGGTTCCAAAAAGGATGGAGCTAGGCTGTTCTCAGTGGTGCAGATGACAGAACAAGGAGCAATGGTCTCAAGTTGCAGCGGGGGAGGTCTAGGTTGGATATTAGGAAAAACTATTTCACTAGGAGGGTGGTGAACACTGGAATGGGTTATCTAGGAGGTGGTGGAATCTCCATCCTTAGAGGTTTTTAAGGTCAGGCTTGACAAAGCCCTGGCTGGGATGAAATAGTTGGGGATTGGTCCTGCTTTGAGCAGGGGGTTGGACTAGATGACCTTCTGAGTTCTCTTCCAACCCTAATCTTCTATGAAGGAGAAGAGGTGTGTATCAGCCTTTGCTGTTGCTATTGTTGGCCCCCACCTGGTTTTATATAAAGCTAGGTTCACATAACAGTACCTTTAAAATCCTCTCCAAAATGTTTGCCATTGAGTATTTATAACTCTCCCTGTTATATCACAGGAAAAATATGCAGTATCTTATACTCTAGAGATCAGAGATCAGAGAGTCAGGAAACTAACATGGCCACTTTGTTATTACAGCCTAAGTCCCAACAAGTAATAAAGCATATCCCTTAAAGAAACACAATATTCAACATGCAAAAACACTTTAAAATAGTTCAGAAGAATTTTACAATGACTTAGATCTAATGACTGCACGGAGGAGACTATTCTTTGATCTGCTCCCAGGTGCTTCCAGAATCAGTATTTCATTCTTAAGCTCACATGCTTACATAGAAATCTATATTGAGATGACTACTTGAAACACAAGACAGATCTCCTCCTGAGACCCATATGGAGCTTAATAAGACACAACAGGTGTCACGGGTATCAGACCTGAAGGGCTTTCTTGCTCTTTTCCAGTTAAGATATTCATATATCAGAAAAGACTGGGAAAGCCTGTGACTGAGTGTTTCTATACATATTCAGGATGATTCCCATGTACACAGACAATGATCAGAAAACACTGATTTTCCTCCATTTACCCCACAGTAAATGATCATTTTTCCCCGAGATCTTCCTTTCCAGTGACATCACCTCACAGTACCTGTTGCACCAGAATAGCAGATAGACCAGGAATTAATTATAATGCAAATATTTTAAAGAATAATAAATGTTTAACCTGCCTAAAGAACTGTATTTCACTGATAACCTGAAAGACCAAGTTCATGGCTTGAAGTGGGTACAGTGCAGTACCCACCTGAAACATCATGATTTTCCGAGTCCTAGGACATTCAAAAAGTTCCTGAAATGAGAAAAAATCCTTGTTGTTTCCTTGATTTTGTAAAGGTTGAAGCTAGTAATTAATGTATTATCTGTCAGTATCTAACATAACTTCAGTAGGACTACTTACATGTTTACACTCAAGCACATACTGAAGTGCTCATCTGGATTTGGGCCTTACAGCATTTTATACCTAAGTGACTTCCAGAACTGCAGAAAGCAGTGCATGACTATTCAGGAAAAGCAAATGTACTGAAGTATGCACTCAGTGGAATCTTTTGGCATTTGTTATCGAATTAGAAATCTTTCAAGGGGTTATCTTGTGAAGTTAAGGCCGATGATGTTTCTAAAGTTAAATACTAATGGGAAACACATCAGTTACTTACTCCCTGCATCTCTTTTCTGGATCAAATCTAAGAACAAAAATTAAAGTGTCTAGCATGGAGAAACTAGAGAGGCATCTCAGGTGGGGGTTTTGGGGAGGGGCGGGGGGAAGCGGGGAGGTGGTGAAAAAGCACCACTGAATAATTTCTCAGACTTGACTTTCTAGCTATCAACAATATTGTGTGAAAAGGACATATTTGTTGGCAACATTTTTTCATAAATAGAGGAAGTGGATAAACATAACTCCAATGGGACTATTTGTGCTCAGAGTTAAAGCAGGTGCCTACAGCCTTTGCTGGAATAAAGCTTAAATGGGCTGGATCCATAACTTCAATTCATGCTGCTATTTTTCCTGCTGCAGCTCATACTTCACTACCAATCTGAGAAGAATGACTAAAATGGCCATTCGTTGTACAGAGAACAGTGAAAAAAACTGAAATGCAAGCACCATTATAAAAGGTAAAGTACTAATGAACTCTCTGAAGACAATATACACTGGCAATCAGTTTTAGGAATCACTGCTTGTAGTGATAATATGGTTAGATGGATCAAAAACTAAAATTTCCAAAGACCATTTTCTACTGCTGCTCATGCATTTGCTGACACCTTAACCAGTTGCAAGGATCAGTTTGCAAAAAAGTAATTTCTTTCACTTTTCAAACCTAAAAAAATGAATAATGAATTGCACACCTTTTTCAGTTCCATTGGCCTCAGGCAAGAATGTCACAGCTTGTGAAAAATCTATATAAAATCTGACCAAATATTGGTATCATGATACCTAGAAGAACCTGTTCTGACTTTGCAATGGGGAAGTTTTCTTGTGTGTGTGTAACTGGTTTGGGGAGTTCACTGTTTTATGGATATAGATGTAATGATTAATCAGAAATAAAAGTCCGAAAGAGAACTACCACAGTAATCACATTTATTAACACTGAGAACTATCATGAGAAGGACTACCGAGGTTTCATACTTAAAGTCTTGCTTACCGAACTCTGTGGTACCCAATAAAAATCTGAGTAGAGTCCTTAGTTGGTAAACCATTTGGAGAAGGGACCTTTTCTGACTCTGCAGCACCTAATGTCATGATTCTGATTCTGAACAAAATCTCTCTGCTCTACCATAACACTGATATTTGATCAATATCCCTCTGCCATGGTGTGGTAGATTTTCCATTGTTGTAAGTACGATAATTCAGTTTTTGGTAGTCCCTGGTTCAAGACGATGGTCAGCAAATTTGTGCTAAAAGCTGCACTTCCAGAGAAACACTTTAAAGAATGTTAATTCTTGGTATGTGACAGGATCCAGAGATGAACATACTGGTGCAGGGATCTCATTATGCTCTTCAGTTACTGTGATGGATTAGGACTAAGGTGCAGATCCTCAGATGGCATAAATTGTCATAGGTTTGTTGAAGTCAACAGTACTATGAAAATTTACACCAGCTGAGGATCTGCCCCTAACCATTGCCCTCTGCGATTAATTTCACACAAGCTCCTTGTTTTCACATGCCAGTATCTGTAGATTATAATAAAGTATATGCTTCGGTTTTAAAATCCTCTCACCTTAATTTAAAATCTATCTGTTGGGGTTTTTTAAACTGACATCAGATACTCTCTTGCAACCACATTAGCCCCATTCACCTACACCCTCACTATAGTCTCTAACAAAGAAAAACAGACAAGAAAACAGTAAAAATAACCACAAAAAATGGAATTATGGTTAACAACCAATGTTCAGAGCAGAGCCAGCATCAAAAAATGAATGGTGCTTAATCTTTGTGGAATGCAATTCCTTCTGGTCCAATTTGCAACATGTACGTTGTGGAATTTCATGTTTGTAGATCTGTTAACACATTGTCATTAGACTAAGTCAGGAAGCTGTGTAAAACTAATGGCACATTTGGCTTAAAGTACATGAGCTGAGTCTGCTATAAATCACATATCACTGCACCATAGCCAGTGAACAGCTAACCATTTATATAGTAATCTTAGTTTAATTTGTTGCACTGACAGCTATGTATAAGTAAATGATTATCAGATGAAGAGTTCAGTCCATTAAATATGTAAATCCCAACATAATCAATTACACTGACAAAAAAAGGGTTGGTGGGGGGGAGGCCACAGGGTCTCCCCTTTCTAGTTGACTTTTCTGGCACTGACTGCTGCTAAGCTCCCCCTCTAGCCATCCACCGTCAAGGAGGGTGAAATTAACTCCTGTGCAAAGGGCAAGCATACAGCCTGTGCACCACTTAGGCCTTAAAGTGGTGCATAAGCTTTATGCTGGCCTCTGCACAGTGGGGGAATTTCACCCACATTGAATATCAGGCATCTGGAATGACATTTCTTTGTTCCAGGCCATGATGTAAAATTCTCCGCTGCTGTCACAAAGATTTTTCAAGCAAACAGCTTTCACCTTGGAAACCTATTTAAAGTCTCCTACCGTAGTGGAAATCTGAATCAGTGTAGTCAGGGTATTGCTTCATTACATAGAGTAGCAAAAGTTAGATTGGATCCTTAAGAACTGCAGTGGGCATTAAATTCCCTGGTGTCCAGTGGGGAAAAGTGTTCTATTCAACTCCCTTGTGCACATGCTGGAGTTCTTGAATATCCTGCTATTGTGCACTTTTTGGATCAGCTTATTAATACTAGTAAACCAGCAATCCACAAAAGCCTACATGGCCACAAGGCAACCAGACATGGGACATAGCTCAGTGCCATTGTGTGGAGGGCAAAGTAAAGAGGGACTAGTTAGGAAGGATGATCTAGCAAAGAAGTCGCTGAACTAGGCGACAGGAGACCAGATTTCAGTTCTCAGCTCAGCCACAGATTGCCTGCATAACCTCAGGGAAGTGACAAACTATCTGTGCCCCAGCTCCCCATTGGTAAAATGCGGATAATACTTCTCTCATTTGCAGAAGTGTTGCAAGAATAAAAATCAGTTAGCGATTTTAGGTACTCAAATGCTAAACTAAACCATGATGAGGCCCGTACAACAACCTAGATCAGGGGTGGCCAATCAGAGCCTGAGAAGGAGCCAGAATTTACCAATGAACATTGCGAAAGAGTCACATTAATATGTCAGCAGCCCCCCATCCGCTACCCCCCTCCAGCCCCCTGCGCCTCCCACCCACCAGCAGCCTCGCTACCCGTTCCCTCCCCACGCCTCCTGCCCACCGCAATCAGCTGTTTTGCAGTGCGCAGGGGGCTCTGTGGGGAGGGGGGAGAAGCAAGGGCATGGCAGGCTCGGGAGAAGAGGCAGGGGCCTTGGGGGAAGGGGTGGAGTGGTGGCAGGACCTGGGGCAGAGCAGGGGATTGAGCAGTGAGCACCTCCCAGCACACTGGAAAGTTAGCATCTGTAGCTCCAGCCTCGGAGTCAGCACCTATACAAGGAGCCGGATATTAACCTCTGAAGAGCCACATGCAGCTCCGGAGCCACAGGTTGGCCACCCCTGACCTAGATAGTCTAGACTGGGTTATGTTGACATCTCCACCAAATTTGTGATGAAGGCATTTCGGAGTGGCTCTAATATCATGGAGATGTTTAATAACAGTGACCACCACACAGCGCAACAACGTGTGTTTTTCATACACACATCTACCCCATACAGCATCCTCCATAAACTATCTAACATCTGACATGTGAGTAAGGCAGTGGTAGTTCGTATCAGCAGCTAATTGACACAAAACAATGGAAATTTCCTCATCCACAAAGATTGATGCTTGCAGGTAGACTGGCACCTTAATGTCAAGGCACTCAATGCTGAAAGTGAAAGTGGGCCTGGGTAATTCAAATGTCGGTCAACCACTCATTGTCACTTCACCTCACAGCATTACAACAACTTGCCAGCAAGTAGAGCTTACATTTGGTTTTTCTGATCATCTTCTTGCTGTTACGCATGAAACAAGCAAAGCCAGGGTGTGTATCCTTCTGAATTGCCAAACCTCTCTGAAAATGTTCCCAATGTCTTAGGAGGCTGATGGATTCTGAAGACAGTGCAAAAAAATCCCAGAATGCTAATGAACTCAGTGTGTGGTAGGGTGAAATCTTAAAAACACCCATAATCCTCTGCCTCTGAGGCAAGATATAATAGATGCCCCAATTTTCCCAAATGCAGTGATGTAAATAAAGTTCAAGGACAGTAGCTGTGAACAGGTCAACACAATTCTGCTGGGAAGAATTATTCTATGTGGATGCATTGAACCATGTTAGAGCCAAGTTACATGTAACACAGTTATATCTGTCTGTCTGTAGTGTCTGTAGTGTCTGTAGTGTATCTGTAGTGTATCTGTAGTGTGTCTGTAGTGTCTGTAGTGTATCTGTAGTGTGTCTGTAGTGTCTGTAGTGTCTGTAGTGTAGTCTGTAGTGTAGTGTAGTCTGTAGTGTAGTCTGTAGTGTAGTGTAGTGTAGTCTGTAGTGTCTGTAGTGTCTGTATCTGTAGTGTATCTGTAGTGTCTGTAGTGTATCTGTCTGTCTGTCTGTCTGTAGTGTCTGTAGTGCAAATGGGCCCTAATAAGCAAAGCAGCCTGTTCTCAACTGACAAGCTCCAGCTATTTCAAACCACACAACACTCTTTCTGGGGGATTTAGTAATACATCTTTTTATTACACAAATATTTCTAACAAATTTATTTGAGCATAAGCTTTCGTGAGCGACAGCTCACTTCATCGGATGCATGTAGCTCACGAAAGCTTATGCTCAAATAAATTTGTTAGTCTCTAAGGTGCCACAAGTACTCCTTTTCTTTTTTCAAATACAGACTAACACAGCTGCTACTCTGAAACAAATATTTCTAACCAGAAAAGAAACAGTATAATTAGAACATTAGGTAGTTTGAGACTGAAGATAATTAAGTAAGAATAAAATGGTAGGAGCTTCAGAACATGCTGTATCAATTACGTTCCGCATCAGTAATTTTAATAATGTTTTATAACGCCATTAAATTTACCTGCAGATCATGTCTCAGGCCTCCAGAAAAGAAGATTTCTTCACCAAATATCATTAGCCCTCAGCAAAAATTCTTGGTAAATTACCGTGGATCTGCAGACAATACCTGAGTGGTAGAAAAACATTTCCTTTATGGACTAGGGTGTGGACACTGAGGGTCACAAAAGTTACTGCCCACAAGTCTGAGTTATTTTCCTTTGGAGGGGATTGCTGCTTTGAAGGATTTTACATTTCTGTGAAAGCTGTCTGGTTTTGGAAGGTTTTTGCCAGTAAGCATTACAGCTCTCCATCCTTCCCCTCTGTTGCCAGCAGTTCATTCCTGTCTCTGAATTCTGTTCTTAATGAGGGTCTCTCCAGAATGTTACGATGAGGTATTTTTATTTATAAGGCAGTTTTGATTTATACTCTGAGAATCCTGGAGAGAGGACCCCTTAATCCCTCGGTTGAAGTCATCATGTTGAGATTAGTTTCATTAGTAGGGAAGTGTCATTACTCATAAATTAGACTTTTCTTTTCACAGGGCTGTATGTCAAACGTGCTAATTTCAACATTTTATTTGAAGGTTCTGTGGCTTGCTTTTCTTCTCCCTTCCCCCATCCCCACCCCCCCACAAAAATTCAAAATCTGGATTTTGGACACACATGTATACGTTGTATCCAAATCCTGCTTCTTCTCCCACAACAATGTGTCATACTCAAACTTCTCTTTCTGTCCATACATCTAAAATATATCTATATCTATATATCATAGCAGAGCTCATCAGCACTCTTCTTGATTACTGAAGTCTTACCTAGCTTCCCCAGCAACTCCAAGTACTGTCTTCCCACTCCAATCATACTAATCACAATCACTAAGATTTTCTTACTTGTCTGTTTGACTGTGTCAACTCCCCTTCCCTAGTTCTCTCTTCTCATCACACCGAGTTTAAACATCTTGTCCTCATCTTCACAGCCTTGTACAATTCTGTCCCCATCTATTCACTGAATTTAGTCTCTTATGTCTAGACTTATAATTTTGGGAGATAATATAGATGATTATTTTAAGCTACTTTTATTTGTATTAAATTTTCACAGCTGTGCAAAATGATGGGTTTGAAGCATTTTTTTCAATTTCTATCACTTTACTTTGCACAGTTGAAGGAAATTTTGAGGGCCCGACAATAATTATTTAATGACAGTAGAAACTGAGATTCAAAAAGTTAAAGCTTTATAGCTGTTAAAACACAAATTGCATTTTTTGACTTGTGATGTTGATAAATAAGTATCCTTAAATCAAACTCAAATAAGTTCTCAAGCAGTATTTTTCGTTATTGCTGGTCTGTGAATTTCAGTTACTATTGATGGAAATGTTTTTTCATCCGTTTGAGCGTGGATGGTGAAATCAGTTTACTGACATTTACCAATAATAACCTAATACTTCCAAGCCTACCTATACTCTTTCCAATTCCATACCACACTCCTTCAGCAATGCCAAAATTGATATCCTGTTTGTGTGCTTCTCCTACAATAGTCTCCATATTTTTCTCCATGCTGCCCCTAGACCTTACTTGAGTGGAAAAAAAGTAGAAGTTTTTACGACCCAAGAAACACCTCCCGCATATAACTGGAAACATTCAGCATGTTTTGAAAAGTAGAGCTGAGGATCAAAGGCCTATATCTGCTGATCTTTTGATTACTGGAGGGGAGAATGCAATCTATTATACACTGTACATTTTTGTATATAGGTCTTACTTACAACACAAGAAATGTGGTCAAAGTGTTTACTGCTGAAATTGTCCAGCAATTAATTAGGCTGGGCAAAATAGAAAATGGCTAATGGGTGTTCGGTATACTGGTAAATTTACTTTTTTAATGAGAGATCATATGTCTCTTGTCAGTTATATTAACCCAGCTCTGGGTTAACCATGTCACTGTGGCTATCAAACTTTACTCAAACTTATACAAGAATGTTACAGGTATGGGGTTTTTTTGAGAGATAATTTTGAAACAGCATGGGCAGATTGCCACAATGATGCCAGGTCTGAATTGGTGGTGGGAGGCTCAACCGCAAACTATTTACATCCTATTGCTCATTTACATAAGAAAATATTGCTTCTGATGTTTTTCAATTTTTCACACTTGTGAATTTATTTCTCATGCACTCCAGATAACATAGGACTGGAAGGAACCTCATGGGTCATTGAGTCCAGTCTCCTGCTGTCACAGGCAATCCATTCACACTTATGTCTCCTTGTTTCTCTCTTGTGCATCTTGTCTATTTCTCAAGTCTCTTTCTTATATGTTTCTCCAGACTTGCTAGGGTGCGACTCCCAAGACATTGCGGGAGCGCTCCCGCAGCAGCGCTTTGAAGTGCGAGTGTGGTCGCGTGTGAGCGTGGGGAGAGAGCTCTCCCAGCGCTCCTGGTAATCCACCTCCACGAGCGCGGCTCCCAGTGCTCGGAGCCTGTCTACACTAGTGCTTTAAAGCGCTCTGACTTGCTGCGCTCAGGGGGGTGATTTTTCACACCCCTGAGCCAGCAAGTTAGAGCGCTATAAAATGTAAGTGTAGCCAAGCCCTTAGTTTCAGCTGTGTATTCTATTTATGGCCTGCTTTGTGATTTAAACCAGCATCTCTCTTTTAATTACATTTTTTATCCTCATCTTAGGTTTTTTTATGCTAACACCGAGTTTTCCTGATTTGAGGGTCCAATAAAATATTCTGGGACCATTCAGTTAAAAGGAGTAATCCAGTAGTTCAGATCTGATCAATTTCTTTGTGGCATATAGAAGGGATAAAGAGGAGAAAATCTTACCAGCTACTGAGGTGGGTAATAAATGCATTAATTGTGGAACCTGTCTTAGTTAATATTGATGGTACGATGCTTGCCTCTGATCATCAGTAAGTCTTCTAAATGAACTTCACTACATTCACAAGGAGCTCCTCTTTCATGCTGACCCTTCTTAGGTCTGTTCAAATTGTATCTCTACGAGTACAATGACTTAAAGGGAAATAAAGGGTATTCTCCAGAGTGCAACTGGCCTCCATAATTCATAATGTTCTATAATTAGTTTGAGTGGAAAAGTGGAGTCTATAAAAAGGCAGTAAGTATTGTAGACCAATGTACCTGATTCTTTCATTCTCTTAATGTGCCGTGCTTCAGTGGGCATCTTACACCAACATAAACTATGTATATGCTGCATTTCCTTCTGGTTTGTATGAGTTACAGTCTATAACTTAATGATGAAGGATAAAAATATCTTGCACTCTCACAAACTCAATTTTCAGGTTGTCTGAAACCTGGCCCCAAGAATTACACCAGCATAAAAATGGGTATTTGCCAATGTAAAATAGATAATTATGTACTTTGTCTAACTGGCAGGTGTTGCATATATAAAACAGGCAGGTGGCATGCTGGAGCTTTCTTTGAAATCTAGCCCTTTTATGTTGTCATTCTACTTAAGAATGTTAAGATTCAAAGCCTCAGTCCTAAACTACAATGTCCTTAATGGATTAAGACCTAGTTAAACCAGAGGCCAACTCATCATATACATCCTGCTGAGTCAGTTGCCCTCCAGAGGAATGATGCACCAGGCAAGATCCAGAATAAGACATCCAGGTTCTTGGGACACAGTATTTTCAGCAAGATGACACCAGTTGAGGAACTCCGTGCTGGAAAAGGCCAGACTGAGCCCAAGCCTGATGGTGATCGGTTCTAAATAGAAGTCCCACAATCTTTTCAATAAAGCCCTTACCTTAATGCCTTCTCTTAGGTCATGATGAAATGAACAAAGGAGAACACTTGGGGGGGGGATATTTTTCCTGTGCTTTGTCTGCATTCGGTGTTTGTATACCAAGATAATAGGTGCCATATAAGTACTTAAAATGCATAGATTTAAACAACTCGGTCATCTGCACCCTCTTCAACATTTGTCTCCCCTTTTGTTCCTAGACTCCTTTCTTGCATTAGCCTGACTGCAGCACTTTATGAAACACCTTCTGGGAATGGACATCTTTGTCCATGCCCTTTCAACTGCTACCTCTCAGAAGGGTAATATTCCAGACATCCCTTTCACTACCTCCCCATTAAGATAAAAGGGGTTTATGCTCTTTGGACAGCCTGTGAGTAATTGCATACATAACAATAGAAGATCCACAGTCTTATTAAAAACCAAAATTAATGGGAATTTCATGTACTGCTCTCCAAGGTGGCTTTGCAAATCTCAACCCAAATTTATTAAAGAAAAAAAGGTACTAAAAGAAAAGAAAAGTTGATAGAAGAAATCTAGATTAAAATTTTTCAAACTAAGCTAATTAAGGCACTCTCGTCCTAGTTACAGAATAATAAAAGAATAATACATTGCATTTATGGAAAGTACATCTATTTTCTGACTCTCTTATTACAGGCAAGCTGTCAACCATCCCAAACTCTTCCCTGCCCTCTAGAGTGTCTCTTCTCAAATTCTCATGACTTGCTTTTCAAGCCCCATATCCATATCCAGTCTTTGGATGATCACAGAGGTTTCAGAGTTCATTATCCTATTCATCCTGTTTAACAAAAGAGATTTAATTCAGAGGTTCTGGCGTATTATCCTACTAGACAGCCCTCATCTCTGCACCCCACTTTACCTCCGAATGGTCCTTTGAAGGAAGGCACACAAAATAAGTGCATGGAAGCATATCTTTAACCTCATCCTCAGGGAGGCTGACTAGCGAGAAGAACGGGGACTTCTTGGGATGCTAAATCTCCTCCCTTTCAGACGTTCAACTTCCTAACCAGGTGGACAGATCCAGGTTTGTTAGGTGAGATCCATTTTAAACCTCTTTGGCTGCATTCAAAAATGTGGCTGGTAGACCTTCATAAATCATTCTTAACACCGTTCTACTCCATATTAGACTCATTCACACTTTCACAAACACCAGAGATGCTACAAAGAAGTGGGAACATTCACCACTACAAGAAATATCAAAACCGTAGAATCAGTACATGTAGGGCTGGAAGGGACCTCAAGAAGTCATCTAGTCCAGGGGTTCTCAACCTTTTCTTTCTGAGGCTCCCACAACATGCTATAAACACTCCAGGGCTCAGCAGGGGAGGACGATGGCTCTGGGCCGGGAGGGGGGCCCTCTGGCATAGGCGTAGTTGGACTTCTATTTTGGGTGGGCAGGGGCCAGCGGGACTCAAGCCAGCTCCGCACAGCAGAGTCTGGGGAAGGAGCACCACTTCCACCCCCTGACTCACCTCAGAAGGCCACCCGCCTGTCTGGGTGGTAGGAGGCGCAACCAAAAATTATAACTCAAAGGTGGGGGGCTCACCTCAGAAAGTTTGAAAACATCCTAGGGGGCAGGGAGGGGGTAGTTGGGGCTGTGTGTGGACAGAGGGGTAGCTCAGGGTGCAGGCAGGGGGTAGCTTGCTTCACGGAGGGGGGTAGCTAGGGGCTATGTGGGGGCAGGGGGATAGTGCAGGGAAGGGGTAGATCAGGGTGCCGGGAGGAGGTAGCTCAGGGTGCAGGCAGTGGAGGTAGCTGGGGCTGTATGTGGCAGGGGGATAGCTAAGGATGCAGGGAGGGGGTAGCTAGGGTCTGTGTGCCAGGAGGGCTCCCTTGCGGTCCCTGTTCCCCGAGGGCTCTGCCAGCCATGGAGCCAGATCCCCCCACCCAGGCAGCTCTCACCGGCTGCGTGAGTAAAGGGGGCTGGGAGCTGAGGAGCAGCTTCAAACCCCTGCACCAGCAACAGCAGAAGACGAAGGAACGCCATGGCTGCCTGCTCCCTGGCACCAGTCAGAGCAGCAGCAATCCCTCACTGCCTGGCTCTGGCTTCCTGCCTCCAACCTGGCCAAGGGGCGGGGTGAGAAGGAGGTGGGGGGAGAACTGTGGAGTTGCCCTGGGACTGCCCTGCTCTTGCACTGTAGTTTTGGGGGTGGGGAGCAACACCCCCTGAGCCCCCCAACTCTGCCCATGGGCTCATGGCTTCTGTCCTGTGGGAAGCCCAAGGGCTCGGGGTTCCGGGATTCAGCCCCACTGCTCCTGGCTTTGGCCCCACAGGGGGCACTAGGAATCGGGGCTTCAGCCCTTCATAGGGTACTGGGGATCAGGGCTTCAACCTCGCGGCTCCTGGCTTCAGCCCCACGGGAGGTGCTGTGGCTCAGGCTCTGGGTTTTGGCCACAGGGGCCCCGCGGCCCCCATGAAAGGGTTCACAGACCCCCTGTTGAGAACTGCTGATCTAGTCCAGCCACCTGCACTGAGGCAGGGCCAAGTAAACCAAGACCATCCCTGACAGGTGTTTGTCTAACCTCTTCTTAAAAAATCTTCAGTGACAAGGATTCCACAACCTCCCTCAGAAGCCTATTCTAGTACTTCACTATCCTTATATAGTTAGAAAGTTTTTCCTAATATCAAAACTAAATTTCCCTTGCTGCAGATTAAGCTCATTACTATTTGTTCTACCTTCAGTGGACTTGAAGAACAACTGATCACTGTCCTCTTTATAACAGTCTTTAATATATTTGAAGATTTATCAGGTTCCACACCTCAGTCTTCTCTCAAGTCTAAACATTCCCAATTTTTTAACCTTTCCACATATGTCAAGTTTTCTAAAACTTTTATAATTTTTGTAGCTCTCTTCTGGGCTCTCTCCAATTTGTCCCCATCTTTCCTAAAGTGTGGTGCCCAGATCTGTGGTACTCCAGCAGAAGTCTCTCCCGTGTTGAGTAGGAGCAGGACAATCACATCCGCAATCACAAACTACATACAATACTCCTGTTAAAGTATTCCAGAATGATATTAGCCTTTCTCACAATTGAATCACACTGTAGGTTAATATTCAAATTTGTGATTCTTTTCAGTAGTGCTCCCACCTAGTCAGTTCTACCCCATGTTGTATTTGTGCATTTGAAGTGTAGTACTTTGCACTTGTCTTTATTGACTTTCATCTTGTTGATTTTAGACCAATTTATCATGGTCATTTGAATTCTAATCCTGTCCTCTAAAGTGCTTGAAATCCCCTTATAGCTTGGCCTCATCAGCAAATTTTGTAAGCATACTCTCCACTCCGTTATCCAAGTCATTAACAAAAATATTGACTAGTACCAGATCCAGGACTGACTGCTGCAGGATCCCACTAGATACGTCGTCCTTGTTTTACAGAGAACCCTCATAATGACTCTGATTCCAATCTTCCAACCAGATAGATACCCGGCTTATAGAAATTTCACCTAGACCACATTTTTCTAGTTTGCTTACAAGAAGGTCATGGAGGATTGTGTCAAAATCTTTACAAAAATCAAGATATCACGTCTGCTGCTTCCCCCTACCCACGAGGCTACTAACCCAGTCAAAGAAGGAAATTTAGTTAGTTTGGTATGATTTGTTCTTGACAAATCTATACTGGTTATTCCTTATACCACTATAATCTTCTAGGTGCTTACAAACTAATTGTTTAATAATTTGTTCCAGTGTCTTTCCAGGTATTAAAGTTAGGCTGACTGGTCTATAATTCTCTGGCTATTTCAGCTAGTTCCTTAAATACCCTATGATGAATTTCATCAGACCCTGCTGACTTGAATATATCTAATTTAAATATTCTTTAACCTGTTTTTTCCCCTATTCTCGCTTGCATTCCTTCCCCTTGCTATTAATATTAATTGTGCTAAGAATCTGGTCACAATGAACCTTTTTAGTGAAGACTAAAGCAAATAGGCATTGAACACCTCAACATTTTTGATGTAATCTATTATTAGCTCTCCTTTCCCACTAAGTAGAGGACCTACACTTGCTCCTGGTGTATTTATAGACCCTTTTATAGCTTTTTATGTCCCTTATTAGGTATAACTATTTTGTGCCTTAGCCTATCTGATTTTGTCCCTACATGCTTGTGCTATTCTTCTGTACTCATCTTTAGCAATTTATTCATGGGATAAAAGCACTTTTTGTGGGATTCCTTTTTGATTTTCAGATCATTAAAAAGCTCTAGATGGAGCCATATTGGCCTCGTACTAGTCTTCCTATCTTTCCTTAGTATTGGGTACTTTGCTGTTGTGCCTTTAATGTTATTTCTTGAGAAACTGCCAACACTCCTGAACTTCTTTATCCCTCAGATTTTCTTCCCATAAGAATTTACCTACTAATTCTTGAGTTTGTTACAGTCTGGTTTTTTGAAGTTTGTTGTCCTTATTCTGCTGCTCACACTCCTTCCTTTCCTTAAAATTGTGAACTCTATCATTTCACGGACGCTTTCACCCAAAATTGCCTTTCACCTTCAGAGTCACAATCAATTCCTCCCTGTAAGTCAGAATCAAATCTTAAATGGTTTCTCCCGCACCCCCACCCCCACCCCAATTACTTCCTCCACTTTTTTTTTTTTGAGAACAAAAAGTCATCCCAATACATTCCAAGAACTTATTGGACATTTTGTGTTTTGTTATATTATTTCCAAACAGATATCTGAGCACTTAAAGTCCCCCATTACTACCAAGTCTTGTGTTCTGGATATTTCTATTTGTTCAAGAAATTCCTCATCTACCTCCTCCTCCTGATTTGATGGTATGTAGTATACCACTATCATTACATTGCCCCTGTTTTTTTCCCCTTTTATCTTTACACAGAGACCCTCAACTGATCTGCCGCTCACCTCCTTCTGGACCTCAGAATGAGTGTATATATTTGTGATGTGTAATGCAATACACCTTTCCTTTTTTCCCTATCTGTTCTTCCTGAACTAGCTATGCCCCTCTATACCAATGTTCCAGCCATTACATTTATCCCACCAAGTGTCTATGACACAAATTAAGTCATAATTTAGCTTATGTAGTAATATTTCCACTTCTTGCTGTTTATTCCCCATACTCCTTGCATTTGTCTATAGACATCTAAGATGTCGAGCATATCACCCCACTGTTTCCTGTCTTGTTACTCCTATGACCCTATTGTAGTTTTCCATCCACACCCTTGTAACATCTGGACCTCTGCTAAGGACACCTTTTTTTATACCAACCTCTGTGCTTCTGTCACCTGCCCCCTTTTTGCCTATTTTAAAGCCCTTCTCAGTAGGTTGGCAAATCAGTGTTCAAAGATGCTTTTCCTCCTCTCAGTCAGGTGGATCCCATCTCTTCCCAACAGTTCTCCTTTCCAGAACAGCATCCCATGGTAGAGAACGGAAAGCCCTCCCATCAACACCATCTATGAAGTCCTGCATTAATCTTTAGGTCACACGTCTCCCTGCCTGAGCCCCTACTTTCAACCAGGAGGATGGATAAGAACACTACTTGGGCCCCCTCACTTCCAGAGTCCCATAGTCACTGCTGATCTGCTCAGGGTCGTACCTGGCAGTATAATTAGTGCCTTAAGGATAAGAAGCATGGGGTAGCAGCCAGAGAGATGGATAAGCCTTGGTACTCTTCACCTCCCAGATGCCTCCAGTGTCTTTCCAGCCACTGGAAGTCTATGGTAGCCTGTGTGCTTTTTAAAGTCTGGGCCACACATAGCTGAAATGGGTGACTCCACCCCTCTTACTCAGCCACCTCTAACATCTGGCCTATTCAAAAAAAAGAAAAATGCTGCACTGATCTCACTTCAAAGAGCCCTGCTAGAGATCAGGTGCTAATCCACCTAACTGCAGGGCAACCTAGCCCAGACAGTGAGCAACCAAGCCTAGATTTCAAATGCACCAAATCAGTAAAGCAGCCCCAAGCCCTACCAAACTTAATGGCAAGTTCCCAGCACAGATTTTTTTGCCCCCCCCCCAAAGTTAATCAGTAGCAATATGACAGAAGTGCCCCAGAGATACTCACCAGCTGCATAACTCTCTCAGTCTCCCAGTTCAAGTACGGGATTGCTTCTTTTTCTTTTCTTTTTTTTTTTTTTCATAAGTAAACCAGTTCTGAGAGTTTATAAAGTTCCAATAGCTTTGCCTATCATATGAGGCCAAAAATTCATGAATGAAATCCTAGCTCTATTGAAGTAAATAAAAAAAATGCCCATTGACTTCAGTGGATCAAAGATGTTGCCTCCTAACTCTAAAATGACTGCTTACTAATCCTTTGGCTGTGCCTCACCTATCACACTGTAGAAAAGGCTATTGTTTTAAGAGTTAAGCATAAGGATTTTACAATATAAAGTTCTGGCTCTCCAATTCCATTATATAAGCCAAATTCTATAGGGAAAGTAATATAACCCCTCTGCCACCCTCAGGACAAATACACAAACTGTAAAAGAAGCATTATTATTGTGGTGCTCTATAAAAAGAAAGATAACTAGTTACACTACTACAGTCACCACTCATAAAACTGCAATAAATCTTGTACAAAGTATGTCATGGAATTAATGGAAAAATTATAATCTGCTAAGTATTATTATCCTGTTTGAATCCACGTATCATCTTTGTATAGGGAATTATGAACATTTGCTACGTGTTTGTATCTCAAACGTGTTGTTTTCTTGGGTGTCGCCCCAAAAGAGATTTGCATCAAGGCTAGCCAGCCTGCTTGATGGCCTAATAAGGACAATCCACTTGCCATGTGAGACCCTCCTGGAGATATTTCAGACCGCACTGACACAATAGCTGCCCCATAACTCAATGAGGCATGTAAGGACATGTGATCTAAGACTCCATCTTTCCAGGCACATGAGCTGAAAGTATAAAAGAGGAGACTGACATCACTGCTTTTTCTTCACTTCTCTGGACTGTGATTTCTAACAAGAGGGAAGCTTTGAACAAAGAACTGATGATCCCCAACCTTTTGCATGATCCAGAGAGACTTATTGAAAGCTAGCAGACTTAACATCACTGCTATTATCCTGACCTACAGACTCTGAAATAAATTGTAATGTATGATTCCTTTAACCATTTATTAACTATCTTCTTTTCTTTTTATTAATAAACTTTTAATTTTTAGTTCACTAAAAGAATAGGCTGAAGCATGGTTTTTGGTGAAAGCGTAGGTTGACCTGGGGAAGTGGGTGGTCCTTTGGGATTGGAAGAACTTTATATGTGATTTCTGGTTTTAATAATCATTTATTACCAAAATCCAGTTGTTGGGTGGCAAGTCAGGGGCTGGAATGGGGGACAGTGTCTCGGCTTCTTGTTAACCAGTGGGGTGATACAGGAGCTCACTTTTATTACTGGCTTGGTAAAATCTATTTATAAAATAAGCCACCAGTTTTTGGAGTCTGTTTGCCCTGTTTCTTACAGTCTGTCCTGAATTTGGCAGTCTCATTGGTGACCCATACCAGGCAGTGTAGCAATAATGCCTAACACCATTCCTATAAATAGTCTACTCCTGTTAAGAAGTATCCTAATCCAGTGGTGAGCTGGAGCCGGTTCGCTAGAACTGGTTGTTAAATTTAGAAGCCCTTTTACAACCGGTTGTTCCGCGAGGGACAACCGGCTCTAAAAGGGCTTCTAAATTTAACTGGCCAAAAGTGGCACCTTAGGCGCCGACTCCATGGGTGCTCCAGGGCTGGAGCACCCGAGGGGAAAATTTGGTGGGTGCAGAGCACCCACCGGCAGTTCCCCGCCCCACCTTTGGACCCAGCTCACCTCCGCTCTGCCTCCGCCTCCTCCCCTGAACGTGCTGCCCCGCTCTGCTTCTCCGCCCCCCGGCTTCCCGCGAATCAGCTGTTTGCGCGGGAAGCCGGGGTGGGCTGAGAAGCAGGCAGTGGCTTCGCACTAAGGCCTAGGGAGGTGCAGGTGAGCTGGGACCGGGGGGGGGGAGGGGGCGCAAGGAGGGCCACCCGCACTGCAGCAGGTACCCTGGGGGGTGGGGGGGGGGGCGTGCAGGGGGGGCGTCCACCCCAGCTCACCTCCGCCACCCTCGGCCTGAGTGCAAAGCTGCTGCCTGCTTCTCAGCCCAGCCGAACAGCTGATTCGAGGGAAGCCGGGGGGGGGGGGGGGGGGGGGGGCGCGGAGAAGCAGAGCGGGGCGGTGCGTTCAGGGATGGAGGCAGAGTGGAGGTGAGGTAAGCTGGGGCCGGGCATGGGGCGGGGAGCTGCCGGTGGGTGCTCTGCACCCACCAAATTTTCCCCGTGGGTGCTCCAGCCCCATCCACCCTGCCCCTAGGAGTCAGAGGGACCTGCCAGATGCTTCCTGGGAGCTGCCCCAGGTAAGCACCGCTGGGACTCCCCACCTCGTCCCCCGGCAGGTCCCTCTTGCTCTTAGGGGTGGGGTAGGCACCCACTACGGTGGCCCACGAGACCCTCCTGCCCAGTTCTGGGAGCAGTCAGGGGACAGGGGCGGGGGGTAGATGGGACAGGGGTCCTGGGGGGGACGTCAAGGAACGTGGGGGGTTGGATGGGGCAGGAGTCCTGGGGGGCGGGGGTGGGCAACGACCCCCTCGTGGGGTGAGGAGGGAACCAGTTGCTAAGATTTTGGTAGCTCATCACTGCCCTAATCCTTTTATAATAAGCCCTGTTGCAGGTATTTGATGCGATATGAAAGCATTCACTGGTCCAAGTATCTGCCTACTTATTCACATAAACTATGCCCACTTCCACATGGCCATTGGCTATTATACCTTCAATGGTAAGTGATAGGGGAAATGGCTTTTAAGTAACTTTTAAGATGGACAGCCCGATGCTGGGACTGGGTGCTGGGATGGATCGCTCAATAGCTGCCCTGCTCTATTCATTCCCTCTGAAACACCTGGCATTGGCCACTGTCTGAAGACAGGATACTAGGCTAAGTGGACCATTGGTCTGACCATGTATGGTCATTATTATGTTCTAATGGCTTTCTGTGGGACTTAGCATTGGGGGTAGCCCTGGGCTCCTGCAGGTTTCCTAGTGTCTCTATAGGCACATTAACAACTAGGATTTAGCCTGTATATTGAAAAGCAGTTTAGTTGCAGAGGTGTCATCTTTTCATTATGTTCTTCCCCTTTACTCACTTGACTTTGGATTAATATTTTTAAAAGTACTGAAATATTCTTATTTTAGTAAGAATTCCATAGCAATTTTATGATTGTCTGTCTATGATCTTTTCTTATAACAGTTGTGCATATATTTATGAATTATTTTCCGCTACTTTAGTCAGTAACGTCACACACTGTAGATTTCTAATAGGATTTTCTTATTCCTATTCAGCATTACACACACATATACCATCTTAGCAGCAGATTCACATCACCAAATTATTCATTAGCTCCTAAACCTAATTATTAGCATTCTGCCCAGAATAACAGAAAGAAAAACATTTGCCAAATTGTAAAAGATCCCTAGGGTCAGCAAATGCTGACATCCAATCTTAGTGTGATACTCACTTTATTTTCTAAATTGTCTATGAATTAGTGTCAGTTGAATAGCATGAAAAGAAAAAAAATTAATTGTTAGAAACTGTACGTTGACATTTTCAGATTGGCTTTCTTGTTAGCTGGAAAGCATTTTTAATCTTTGGTTTCCATGACAATTTTTTTAAGTTACATGATTGTTATGCTATTTCCAACCTGACATATGCAACCATAGAAATAAACATTTAGAATATGAAATGCACAGTTCTAGGAGCTGGTTCTGCAGCTCAACTCTTACAAAAATTGATTATTTATACCATCTCCTACCATTGTTCCCACCATCTACTGGGAAGAGGATGATCCCATTATTACAGTTCTGCTGCTAAATACTGATCCAAAATATTTATTTCAGCCCCAAAGAGCTGTCAACTTTCCATAGGTACACTTTTTTTATAAAAAAAAAAAAAGCCAGACATCCATAATTCAAGCACCAGGCTCACACTTGATAACATGTTAATACTCTAAGGTGAACAGTAATATTTTGAATGAGAAAAATGAATAACTCAGTAAGCAATTAAATTTTCACTTCAAGAGCCGGAATTCAAGGACCTCTTTCAAGAATTGCATTATTGAACATTTTCAGAAAGTGAAAAGTGGATTGAGGGGGGTAGGGGGGGCGCTAGGCTGTCACCTAGCCGTGTCAGTGGATTTAAAAAGGAAGGTGAATAAAAACTGTCAGCTAGCCTCTACTGTATAGGCCCGAAGGAAGCCTGTTGTGTCGAGGACTGACTTATTTAGAGAAAGGTCTGGCCAGTGTGGAAGGGCCAAACAACAACAAAACACACGTGCTCTGTGGTCCAGAATGGGGAGCTCACATAAATAGTTTTCCTTGAATTGAGCAATGTTATTCCTAGTTCTAGGAATGTGGTGCCTCTTACCCTGGCACCACACAGAAAGAAGAAGTTGCTACTACACACAACTCTCAATTTACAATAATCCTTTCCATCGGATATGTTCTGGGGATTACCCAGAGCAGTTGATTCTGTCACCATCTGCTTTGTAACTTTGGGTGCCTTAATGCCATGTTGCTATGACTCAGAACTCTGACACTAGTAGCCAGCCTACAAGCATAAAAGTTGTCACCCTGGCTTCCAACCACCTAGTTATTCCTTTCAGGTGACCCCAATAGCTCTTCCGGCCCTGAGTCTCCCCAGATACTTCCCCCAAGTTCTTAACTACCAGATACTTGGTCTTTTCCCCTTTTGTTTGTCACTCCTCCAGGAGTGAAACCTGCCCCCTGTTATCAGTCTGCTTGGGGCTGCACACTCCACCCAGATTGCACAACAGAGACCTGCCTGAGGCAAAAATAAACAAAGAATTTATTTAATAGAAAAATCATAGATTCAAAGATGAAATGGCAAGACAAAGACAAACGCATACAAGTTACACAGAAACTAAACATAAAGATACAACCTCAGACTTCACACTTTTATATTAGCTACATTCCCTTCTTTATTACAAGTTACCTATTGCCTCTGAACAGTTTCCCAGCATGCCCTCTGTCCTAGAGGGGATTCAGTTTTTTACAGACAGCACCCTACTTAGATGCTGGCACTTTGTTTCTGAATAGCCTTCACTTCAGATTCCATTTTCTTCCCTTTTAAGTTTTAACAGGGTTTGCAGTTCTCTCTCTCTCAGACTATGGTAATTCATGGTTATAAAGGGCAGGGGAAACTCCCTCCTTCCTTAGTTTTCCAAGACTGGGGTTTTCTTTTCAGTTTCAATGTCTTTCCATTAACTTTAGTGGTCTACCATTGTCTTTCCCAGCTTGTACAATGCTAGGTGCTTGGAGTTAGTTTTCTGTAAACAACTAGCCGGGGAGGTGCCCCACCCACCCCGCCTGATTGCTTCCCCACACTGCTGTGAGGTGATGCTGTAATTACTCCCTAATTACAATTACACTTTTCTACATATATGTAGATGCATACATTCTTAACCATAACCTGTATACATATCTCCTAATGACCATCAAGTTCAGAACATTACACACGTTCACAAAAGACCTTACCTGACATACTTTTATATGCAATAACATTCTATACAACCAGTTGATTCAACTGCTTATTCTTTGGGGTTCAGACCCCCTGTTCTCTCCTTGGGGTGTCTGGACCCCAATTGTCACACTATAGTTCTAGTGGGATGGAGAGAAGGGAACTAGCCCCATCTTTGAAAGATGTAATTCGCAATATTGCCAACCCCAAATATTCAAAAATCATGAGATTATGTAAAAATAATAGCTTTGTGTTCTTTTTATGGGCCTTCTGCTTTTTGAGCCTTTAGGGTGCACCAGGGTCACATTTTGAAGCTTTCTCCACAGCTATGAGGGCAAGAAACTTGCTTTTTCTTTAAGAATGAAGACTGAAATCGTCACATATCCAAAGTCTGGGGCAGCCAGACTGCAAAAGGAAGGGCTCAAACCAGAGATCTGAGTCTGAGAAAGAGCCCTAGAGAGGCCCAGAGCTAGAAACAGTGAATAGAGTCAGCCCAGAGTTGTGGGTATGTTGGATTCAGCAGTTGGATGGGTCTACTCACTACAGATTGGCGTCTATCCAGAGGGGGCTGATTTTGCAGCTTTGTATTTGGTTGCAAACATTTCCTATAAGTGCAGGGAGGGGATTTGATTGGATTCTTTTACCTGTGCAGAAAATATTACATCCCCTCCTGCCCCAGAAATAAATCACTTCTGCACAGCTACCTGTTAGCCTACTGTTTGCAAATGATAAGTTTAATAGTGATCTCATAATATTAGATCAGCTTAATTTCCTATATTTAATAAAAGGTTGTATGTATTATGCAATAGCAATAGTGTTTAACAATAAGAAGCTACCTTTGTACGCCCCATTATCTCAGGCATTGGCACCCTGACAGCAGGATTGTCTGGCTACGTAGACTCCCTCCTCAGGCCCTATGCTACCAGCACTCCCAGCTATCTTCGAGACACCACTGACTTCCTGAGGAAACTACAATCCATCGTGATCTTCCTGAAAACACCATCCTGGCCACTATGGATGTAGAAGCCCCCTACACCAACATTCCACACAAAGATGGACTACAAGCCGTCAGGAACACTATCCCCGATAATGTCACGGCAAACCTGGTGGCTGAATTTTGTGACTTTGTCCTCACCCATAACTATTTCACCTTTGGGGACAATGTATAGCTTCAAGTTTCAGAGTAACAGCCGTGTTAGTCTGTATTCGTAAAAAGAAAAGGAGTACTTGTGGCACCTTAGAGACTAGCTGTAGCTCACGAAAGCTTATGCTCAAATAAATTGGTTAGTCTCTAAGGTGCCACAAGTACTCCTTTTCTTTTTGTATACCTTCAAACCAGCAGCACTGCTATGGGTACCTGCATGGCCCCACAGTATGCCAACATTTTTATGGCTGACTTAGAACAATGCTTCTTCAGCTCTCGTCCCCTAATGCCCCTACTCTACTTGCGCTACATTGATGACATCTTCATCATCTGCACCCATGGAAAAGAAGCCCTTGAGGAATTCCACCATGATTTCCACAATTTCCATCCCACCATCAACCTCAGCCTGGACCAGTCCACACAAGAGATCCACTTCCTGGACACTACGGTGCTAATAAGTGATGGTCACATAAACACCACCCTATATCGGAAACCTACTGACCGCTATTCCTACCTACATGCCTCCAGCTTCCACCCAGATCACACCACACGATCCATTGTCTACAGCCAAGCTCGAAGATACATCCGCATTTGCTCCAACCCCTCAGACAGAGACAAACACCTACAAGATCTCTATCAAGCATTCTTACAACTACAATACCCACCTGCTGAAGTGAAGAAACAGATTGACAGAGCCAGAAGAGTACCCAGAAGTCACCTACTACAGGACAGGCCCAACAAAGAAAATTACAGAACACCACTAGCCATCACCTTCAGCCCCCAACTAAAACCTCTCCAGCGCATCACCAAAGATCTACAACCTATCCTGAAGGACAACCCATCACTCTCTCAGATCTTGGGAGACAGGCCAGTCCTTGCTTACAGACAACCCCCCAACCTGAAGCAAATACTCACCAGCAACCACATACCACACAACAGAACCACTAACCCAGGAACCTATCCTTGCAACAAAGCCCGTTGCCAACTTGTGTTCACATATCTATTCAGGGGACACCATCATAGGACCTAATCACATCAGCCACACTATCAGAGGCTCGTTCACCTGCACATCTACCAATGTGATATATGCCATCATGTGCCAGCAATGCCCCTCTGCCATGTACATTGGTCAAACTGGACAGTCTCTACGTAAAAGAATAAATGGACACAAATCAGATGTCAATAATTATAACATTCAAAAACCAGTCGGAGAACACTTCAATCTCTCTGGTCACTCGATTACAGACTTAAAAGTCGCAATATTACAACAAAAAGACTTCAAAAACAGACTCCAACGAGAGACTGCTGAATTGGAATTAATTTGCAAACTGGATACAATTAACTTAGGCTTGAATAGAGACTGGGAGTGGATGGGTCATTACACAAAGTAAAACTATTTCCCCGTGTTTATTCCCCGCCACTGTTCCTCAGACGTTCTTGTCAACTGCTGGAAATGGCCCACCTTGATTATCACTAAAAAAGGTTTTCTTCCCCCCCTCCCCTGCTCTCTTTCTGGTATTAGCTCATCTTAAGTGATCACTCTCCTTACAATGTGTATGATAACACCCATTGTTTCATGTTCTCTGTGTATATAAATCTCCCCACTGTATTTTCCACTGAATGCATCCGATGAAGTGAGCTGTAGCTCACGAAAGCTTATGCTCAAATAAATTGGTTAGTCTCTAAGGTGCCACAAGTACTCCTTTTCTTTTTGCGAATACAGACTAATACGGCTGCTACTCTGAAACCTACATTTGTACTGTACTTCAGTTCAATAAAAACTGCCTTCAGAGAGAAAAATATTTTCTGCCTTCACTGTAAATGCTGTTCTACTGTGCAATGAATTTCCACTAAACCAGATGAGTTGTTATGAAATAAAGGGACACAAGATGCACTTACAGACATGATAGGCATTAGGAAGGTAAAATGAGAAAAATACATGGAAAAGATTCACATTTCATTAACTGTTAGGAAGACCTTCATGCAATAAAAAACAGAGACAGTGGACAAATTATTGGCAGAATGACAAGCTGCAGATGGCTGTCACATAGGCCAAAGCTAATTTTCCATTTATTGGCCTCTGCAGACAGTATAAATCTATAAAATCAAATAACATGACAAAGTTCAGAACACTGACATTTAAATTATGGCTCTGTGGTATTTCAGATATATAATCTTGGTCTCCTTGGTGATGGATTTACATATCTAGTCCCAATTTTTAAATAAATATGTGCCTCAAATGCAGAGGAAAAAAAGGATAGGGGATATTTGGTACAGAAGCAAATCATCTCAATGATTGGGAGCATGTAGACACAAATAATTACCACTGAAAACTAAGTATGGAGCAGTTATTGATGACAATTTGTGACCTCTTCTATTTGCAATTACTTCACACAACAGCAGCAAAAGTCTGTTGTTGAGCCACCAGATCTGGGTGTATTGATGTGTCAGCCTCTCAATCATCTCATAAGACCTTTCTCTCCTACTTCCCTTATTCCCAAACTTCAATAAAGAGGAAAGTGTTGGCTAGCACAGAGGAGTGCATACTCTTGACTTGTCTGCACTGTTCAGCTCCAGGTAGGTCTTCTTGACACACGGCTAAAAATGTGCTGGACACAAGCACTAAAAGTCAATGCTGCACCACTGATGACAAGTAAAAAATGTTCTTGAGTAAACCGGTGTTGTGAGTCCACCTCCAAATCCAGGTAAAAAAAGAGGCAGCATCCAAAAGGCCCAATCCTTCACCGTCAGCCATGGAGGGCTCAATTCTGCAGGGTTAAGCACCCTCAATTCCCAGAGACTACAATGGGAATTGAAGGCACTTAGCAGCTTGCATAATCAAACACCAAAAAGCCCAAGATCTGTCATTTAAATGTGGTGCCCATACCTAAAACCAGTCCTGGACTAGCCCAGCTCCTATTCTGTTCTGACATCCACTGCAATTTAAAAGTCCAGAAGCGAGTTGCATCATACTCAGTTGCGAAACATGGAGTGAAACAGAGGAGTATTGGTACCATTTACAAGCTCTATTCTAGAGAAAACCTACCGTTGTAGTAGAAAGAGAGAGCCTGAAACATGGGCCTCGTATGAGGCCTGAACTGAAGTCAGGTCCTGCCGCTATAAAGCAAAGTCAGCAAGTCAGGCTACGAGCAAACATCAGGCTCTGTTACAAAGCAGATGCTTCCTTACAAATTCTCTGTCCGGTACATGAACTTGGCAAAAAACACAGGCACTCCCAAGTAGTAGTAAGCCCAGGGTATTCATGAATGCACATATCAAAAGATGCAGGTACCCCCTAAGATAAAGTATGTCATAAACACAATTCTGAGAGATGGAACAGGAACACACCAATCCCAAGTGAAACAAGGAGAGGAGGACAGGATAGGGTGATAGATGAAAATGTTTTGGTCGAACCAGCAGGTACAAGGTGTAGGGTTGGTAACTAACCACATCAGAAGGGTAATATATAACTTGTTTGTAGCAGAGTATAAAAGAGAGGTCGCAGAGGGGGTGTCTTTCTCCAGCCTGCGGGGAACAGAATTTCCTGCCTCTCACTGAGCCGAGTCCATTATAACGGGCATACATGTGTTTGTGTCGCCGTACAGTCCACCGGGCATTAGGACCATGCTTTGTTAACAATAAGCCTGGCCAAACGTCTTCGCTACCAAACCGAATCTGTGGTCTTCCTGGGCAGTTCACTAGAGGTCTGCTGTGCCGGCTATCTGGCCAGAGCAGAACAGCACACAGAGAAAACACACGCACACAGCCAACAACTGACAACAACTGTCTTTGTCTTTATAAAAGAGAACCCAAAGGCTAAGTGACCTGAGCTTGTTTTGCAATCAAAACAATGAATTGGTTGTATTTTGTTCTGCACTTGTTACAGACATAATAATGTTACTTATGCTACATACCAACACAACTAAAAAGATTTCCAATTGCAGCATTAGACACAAAATCTCCAAATACATCAATGTAACTTTTTACGCAACACTGTAGATACTGCATATTAGACCACAGAAATGAAATATTCATTATGGATTGATTGTCATTGGTTATGCAGCACCCACCACTCAGGAAAGTATTTATTCGTAAATGTTACATGATTTTCATCATTTAATGAAATTGAACACAAATTGTTCACTATATTAGCCTTTAAAAGCATGTCACAAAGTCCACCTTTTCTCTCTAGCTTATGAGGAGAATAGTGAGGCTCAGTAACAGGGATATATTGAAGGGTGGGAGCTATAATGTTTACAGCTTTTGTTGTTTACCTGTCACTAGGTAATTGTCATTTGAGGAATGACAGAAAGAGACAATCATATTTTTTTTAATGTCGAAGGAACCTAGAGTCATGAACTGATGCTCTTTGTATTTGGTGGGATAAATAAAATAAATGAATAAAATTATATGAACATTACCCATAGCTGGTAGCATTATTCATAGCCACTGCTCATGAATTAAAGCATCCTGAAACATTAGCAGCTATGTTGTCAAGAAGCAAAACAGCTCACCAAAAACTGAACCCAATGAGAGCATCGTGCAGCAGTCCCTGAAGCTCACCAAACGCAGGCTCTTGTGAGCCAGAGGGAGGTGCAACTATCAGAGGTGAAATGACTCTTCACCAAGAAAGCCCTGCCACTGGTCCAAGAAAGCATAACCTCAGAAACTAAGAGCATGTGTAACTGCTGTGACATGCTATAGAGCAGTGTTTCCCAAACTTGGAACGCAGCTTGTTCAGGGAAAGCCCCTGGCGGGCCCGGCCAGTTTGTTTACCTGCCGTGTCCACAGGTTTGGCCGATCATGGCTCCCAGTGGCCGCCGTCTGCTGCTCCATACCAATGGGGCGGCCAGTATGTCCCTCGGCCTGCGCCACTTCCTGCAGCCCCCATTGGCCAGACACAGTGAACCGCGGCCAGTGGGAGCTGCAATCTGCCGAACCTGTGGACGCGGCAGGTAAACAAACCGTCCAGGCCCGCCAGGGGCTTTCCCTGCACAAGCGGCATCCCAAGTTTGGGAAACACTGCTATAGAGCAAAAGAAAAACAATTCAGATGACCTGGCCTCAGACCATTAAATGATTCCAACCAACATCCTTAAGTGCAAGCAGAGGCAAACAGGGAACAAGTACAGAGTTAAAATGTACACTCATAACGGCTCCTAGTAGCTCATCCCAAGGGACACAGACTGAACTAGCTGAAGATTCCGGATGGTCTTGAAGGTTAACCCTAAGTACCATGTGTTACAGAAATCTAGCCCAGAAATAACAAACATATGGAGACCAGCTGCAGAGTTTATGTTAGAGAGGAATGATCACAAGCTGTTGGCCAGTCAGAGATGACTAACAGCATATGGACCACACTGGTGTCTGAGACCTCAGGATCAACGACAGAATCAATAAAAAACCAACACTGTTAACCATTTTAGAAAGCAGAAAGAGGAGATATTTGTTGTCGGAGCAGCAGTGATCTGTACGCTCTGTATGACTATGTTATGTATAACCTGTATGCTCAAAAGGTCTGTTACACTTTCCCCCGCCCCCTTTTGTCTTCTCTCCCTCTTTGAAACCTGTGAAGTGGCTTTCCCCCTCCCCCTCCCTCCTGAAATGCTTGTGGGATAAATGGGCTGGTTGAGCAGCTGGAAGATCAGAAGAGCTCCAAGGTAGACAAGGTGTCTGGGACGCTAATTAGGCAGCACTCACACACTCAGTGCATGGACACTGGCCGAGGTGGAGTGTGACCAACCAGACGCGGCCAAGTCATCTCTAGTCGCAGGCCATGAGGAGCAGGTCCTTAAAAGGGGAAGGGGCCATGTGCTCAGGAGCGCACTCACAAACTTGCACCTCCTGTGAAGGCCCTTCACCCAGACCGCCTGGCCAGTGGTTCGCCGCGTGGATTCCATCGTGCCTCGGGAAGACTTACCTTCATTGCACCATCCATTGCTGCGCTGTGGGACACTTAACTTGAAGGATCCTGACATCTCCAGTGCCATACCTGTCCTGGGAGTGTGAGTATGTGAATGTGAGTGTGAGTGTGACCCCCCACTTCTTTTGAGTTTAGCCATCAGTATAATAAACGTGCTGCTTTCTGCCAAACTCTGGTGGGTCATTAGTCCTCCCTAAGCTTACTAGCTGGCCCAATTTCAGGTAACAATATTCACCATTTACGGAAACTGCATCTCTTCAATTTTATCTATGCTAAGTAAACAGACAGTTTACTTTCATCCAAATCCCTCTCTTGATCAGACACTGGGAGAGATACTTAAGTCCACGAGTGATGTCTGGAATAATTACATTAATACAACTTTCCAATCATGCAACCCAGTTCTTGTTTTCTGAAAAAACAGTAAAAGCTTTCCAAAATGTGGAGAATATTGAAAGAACATAAAGACATCTTTAAAAAAATGGTTAAGATGTTTAAATAGTCAAAACTATACAGTGATATTATACACTAAATTAGGGCTTCTGACACTGGGAGATTTGCTGGCTTTACTATGCCAGTATAATTATACTGTTAATACACTGCTTGTCTGAATACTCTTATTATGGAATAAGAGTGTTCACATTGGAAGTTATACTGGTATAAATACACAGGTACATTTCCCCACGTAGCTAGGCCTTAGTGTAGTATATTCAAAAGCTCTCAGCACTGGCCAAATTTTGGTCCCATTGAAACCAAAAATAAAACACCCATTGACTTCAATGGGAACAGAATCAGCGCTGAGTGTTTTTTTATATCCCACCCTATGTACTCCGCCATTTTGAAAGACTGCACTGTTTTCCATTTCCATGCGGCTCCGGGGAAGTTTAAGCTGCTCCTCTCCAGTGACAACCCTACAGAGGGTTATGGCACTATTAGAATGAATACCTCTTGGGCTACAGTTAAGCTGTGGTGCTGCAGGGATAGGATACATTTTCTTGTACATAATACATAAAGAGCAATGTGCTATCTACTCAACATACTAATGCCACAATTCCGTCAGACACTTCTCCTGCCCATTTTAACCACAAGAGGCAACTTTGAGTAACTTATCATAGCTACCAGAACCCTGTCATGAAGTTACAGTCTTAATTTATGTGGATACATCATTCACAGTAGCTCCAAATCCTTTCCCACTACCAGCTTATTTAGCTAGGCTAAGCTCTGAGGAAATTCACACAAGCCAGAGGGAAAAAATCCTCTCCACAGGTCACGAAGCAAGCAGTAGAGCTGCTCCACTGACGATAGTGCAGCCTCAGCGGTGGCTGCAGTATTTTTCATGGAGAGGGATAACAGGTGGATCTTTGTAGTTGCATTTTTTTTCCTTCTCATGTGCAGAAGGTGACTTTATTATGTTCCTTTGGTAAACATTTCATTCCCGTTATCTATTGTTTTCATTATGTACTGTCCTAATGAAAAGTACGTAATTAGACTGCAAATAGCTATTAGTGATCAGCCTGTTACAGGCTTCTTTATCTAATATTATAATTAAAACCAGATAGTACAAAGAAAGACTTACATCAAACCTATTTTAGAATCTGAACCTCCTGGAGAACAGTTTAGAGATGAGTAATTGAGGAACATTTATCCAAGAATTAACGAGAAATAGCTTTTTTGGAAATAGCTATATGTTTGCATGTTGACCAGTGGTGGCCGGTAGCTCAAAATAGATTTAAAAGTATAAATAGTAGAACGATCGTATGACTCCTTTAGAAGGTATAAAGTGGTATCACAGTCACAAAAACCCATTAAAGAAAGTATTTACATTATTATAGGGACAGTATAGCAAATGTCTGAACAAAACAGCATGCTATATTGTGAAGTTGCTCATTCAAGTGTTGAATCTGAGAAGAAATTTTCAGTGTTCCCTTATGGGATACATCTATTACCTAAATAAAGTGGATATGTATTATAGATTTCAATGTTGTGTTTGTAGTCAAGTGTCACAGATTACTTATGGGGGAAAGTACAAAGCATAACCTGTACGGTTTTTGAATTTGCTGTGCAGAAATCAGCAAAAGAGAGCATCCCAAGAGGTAAGAGGAAGAAATGCACTCCACATTGGAATGATGTTGGCATAGCAAATCTTATCATGGAAAGGAATCAAGTTCAACTAGAGACTGAATGGAACCCTGGAGATGAAGAGACCAGATGAAAATGGAACAAAGTCTCAAAAGAGGTAACCACGAAATTGCTGAATGTAGATGCAGGCAACAGAAAGACTTGTGAAAGGCTGAATCTTCACAAAAGAAAAGAATTATGGGTGATACTAAAGTGAACTGAGAACAAACAGACTAAGGCTTTCAATCTAAAAAACACAAATATCCTGAAAATGGAAATGCAGACGCATTGGGCGATAACGTCCGTCAATATGCTGGTCAAAGATTACACCGCATATAAAAAGATGATAATGGAGCTGTTGCAAAACACACAAGATGAATTATTCAAGAGTAAAGACAAAGAGAATCTAAAAACATGCACACAGCCCCAACTGAGTACCCTCGCTTCAGTAAGAACTTTTTCATACCTGATCTAGAAGAAGATGCAACAGGAAGCTCAAACCCAGCAAATGCCCGGTACTCAATGTCATTTTTGGCTATATGATAAAGCACTTTAGGAAGCAAGCTAAAGCCAGGTTATTGAACATCATAAACAAATCATGGACAAAAGGGAAGATACCTAAAAAGGCAGAAGTCAGCAATTATTGTTCCTCTTCTTAAGACTAGCAAGGATCCCTCTTCCCCAGGTAGCTATCTTTAACTAGACACGTTTGTAAGAAAATTGAAAGAATGGTACCATCAAGTCTTCTATGTGGCTGTTAAAAAAAAAAAAAAAAGACAGAACCTACCCAGATCTCATACAGGTCCTTGTACTCGAATATGGACCTACTGGTGGCCTTCTGCTAGCCGACTGGTGGATTTCAATGAAAGCCTCCACAATCATCAATAGGCATCCATTTGGATCTTATTGCAGCATTTGATAGAGTGTCATGAGATGCTCTTAGTGAAATTCAATGAGATGGGAAACTGTGGCAAAACATAGTTCTGGACAAGAGACTTCCTGCAGTACAGGAAAATTACAATAAGACTAAATGGTACTTTTTCCAAAGACAAGGCCACTTGGAGTGGGAGATCCTCGGGACTAAGTTCTAAGTCCTCTTCTTTTCCTGCTATAGACTTCTGGACTGTTACACTGCTTGAAATCATCTGTATACACATATGTAGAAGATATTGTGCTTGGTATCATGGGTCATGAAAGTGATGAACTGGAGAATGCATTTAATGAGGACTTAGAAATTGTAAATAGATGGTCAGAGGAGCCTAAATTCCATCTGAAACCAGCAAAAACCAAGTCCACCTACTTTACCACAGAGCTTAAGAGGTTCAAGTATCATCCAAAATTGACACTGGATGAAGAAGATACTGGTGTTGAGAGAAACCCACTATACCTTTTAGTGACCTTGGACACAGAATTAAGGTTCGGACCAAGAGTCATAAAGATGGTAGCCAAATCAAAGAAGAGACTGAATCTTCCGCAATGTATTGCTGGCACCAGTGGAAGCTCATACTGTAGGACACTGAACTCAATGTACTGTTTGATAGTTTGCCCAATACTCAGCAGAGCAAGTAGGGAGGTATGGTCCAGTACGCTGTACCAGAAAGATACTTATAACTGGTACGGCGTACCAGAATGCCAGCAGCTCCTCCGGTGCAGTTCTACCGCCCCAGCCCTTCCACACAGGGTCTTCTCCATCTGTACAGCAGCCACACCAGAGGACAGGGCTGAGGGCGGTACAGTAGCCACGCCGGAGGAGCTGTCGGCGTGGGGCCAGCCAGTGGTCCCACGTTCTGTTCCTTTCCCCACTGTGGTTCCCGGAAGAGCCCTTTCCCTCAAACTGCAGTGGGGAAAGGAGCAGAACCCCAGCCCCGCTCCCTGTCCTTCCACGGAGCTGTGCCTCCTCCGGCTCCCAGCAGCAGCCCCGCCGGAGGACAGGGCTGGCTGGAGGGGGCGGGGAGTGGAACAGCCACCGGAGGAGCTGCCAGCCTTCTGCTCCTTTCCCCACTGTGGTTCCTGGGAGAGCCCTGAACCACAGGGTTTTCCCAGGAACTGCAACGGGGAAAGGAGCAGAATGTGGGGCCACCAGCCAGCCCCATGCCAACAGCTCCTCCAGCGCGGCTGCTGTACCACCCCCAGCCCTGTCCTCTGGCAGGGCTGCGGCTCTACAGATGGAGGAGACCCTGTCTGGAAGGGCTGGGGTGGCCCCACATTCTGCTCCTTTCACCGCTGCGGCACCAAAGACACAGCAGGAGAAGGACAGAGCCCTCCCCCATTCCCAGGTAAGGGGGGATGGATCATGGGGAGGGCATAGGGAGATCATGGGGGTCCACTGCCAATACTTGAATATGCCTCATCTGTCTGGTCACATGCTGCTGTCAGTAACCTTACCAAGACTGATGTTGAGCAGTTGTCCCCAGTTCACATGATAACTGGAGTTGTAAGATCAACTCCAAGTGCAATTTATTTGTGAAAAAGAATGATGTTCCACCTCTTGAGAACCGTAGAAAAGAACAGCTAATTCAGTATGGAAAGCATCTTTGAATGTCATCACTGTTCAGGTCTATTCAGACTGAAACAATTGTCTTGTATAAAGGTGTATAAAGGCTACAGAAGACATGGAAGTAATTTATGATGTTAGGAAGATGGAGAGTGTGAAGAAGCTTATATGCCCACTAATTCCTCCACGTGAACCTACTTACATTAGTAAATCTCTCCCCCTTTGGAACTGTCCTCCGAGGAACACATGAACATGCCTACACTAAGGAAAATTATAGAAAAGACCTTCCAACAGTATCAGTCACAAGGCAAACAGATTCATATGTACACTGATGGTTCATCAGACAAATCCTTCTAGAATGGTGGTTGTGGTTCTTCATCCAGTGGTCTAATGGACACAATACAAAAAAGAACACTAATTCAGGACACATCAGCTCAAATTATATGGCTGAAATGAAAGCTATTCTCACTGAATTGAAAGAAATAAACGGAGCAGAAACAGAGGCGGATGTTGTGATGTTAGTTGACCTACAGGCAGAGTTCCTCAGTTCCTTTTAAAGAAATCAGAACACTATTATCAATCATAAGGAGGCTTAGAGTGTGAGGCAACACTAACTTCAGTGAATTCCATCGTACACTGGTATATAAAGGAGGTAGCTGATGATCTGGCTAAAGTAGGAAGATTGGAAACTCAGTTGAGGATACCGATGCCCTATGAATGAAAATATTAGCTGGAATAAATGGCTGAAAAATAAAAGATCTTCTGATTGATATCAGAGCACCTCAGAAAATAATATCCACTATTATGAGACTGCAGACAGGGCACACAGCAGGAATGAACATTAGTAGAGATAGGACCAAGATATATCCACTCTACAAGTTGTGTTGGGAACAGGCTTTAGCACCTGGCCATGCTTTTAAATGTAATTTTGTAAGGAAAATGATACTCTTTGGATTTGGATCAAGCCCTAACAAAGGACCCCGTAAGAGTCGCCAAATTCATTCTTGAACTTAATGGCCTGATATGATTATTGTGGGACAATAACAGCAGCAAAACAAAGCATTCTTATGCTAGAGAGGGGACAAATCTACCCAAACCATATCAAAGCGCCTCAATTCTTTTCTTTCAGTGGATGGACTAAATTGAATACAATCATTTATCCATATGACTCTAAAGTGTCATGTCATCTTATTAAGCTTTGATTTATAAAGGTTTCTGTACTAAATTGAAATACTTATTGACTGTTTTAATCTGCATTATATTAGAAGATGACTTGCCGAGACAACAATGTACATTGGCTTGGATTCAGCATGCTACTTCAGCACATGCCTAGTTTTAAATGAGTAGTCCCATTGAAATCAAGAGGATTACATACATGCTTAAAGTTAGGTACCTAAGCTTGCTGAAGAAGGGCCAATATTGCCAGTATCAGATTTTCAATTTTAAATAATTTTATCAGCTTTAATATTGGCAAAAAAAATCTCTCAAGTGAAGTAACATGGTTAAAAAGTGATTAACTAGATTTAGGCCCACACTACAACATATTAAATGCATTTTGGAACTGTGTTAAACAATAGCCTTTGAAGCCTGCTTTGGAAGATAGTTGAATAAGATAGTTGAATATGACCATGCTTAAATCATTTTAGCAATAATAAGGTCCAGACCTGGGCGTTCCAGGATTTGCTGCAGATCCATGTTAGTTATTCATTCCAATCCAGGGGCGCCGGAATGGGGGGGCCAGGCACCTATGGCCCCATCACTTTTAAAAGCTCTTCCACTTTTTACCTGCCTTAAGGGTGAGTGATGGAGGGAGGGGCGGAGAGGAGAGAACAGCGGTGGGGCCTCAGGAGAAGTGGTGGAGTGAGGGCAGGGCCTTGGGGGAAGGGGCAGAGCGAGGGTGGGGCCATGGTTCGGGCACCGGTGTCTCTCCCACCCTTCTAGGGAGCATCTGGCGTGCCTGCTCCAATCAATCCTACCACACACATTGATGGGCAAAAGACACATGGGCCAAATTTTCTAAGTCACCAACAAACTTGTGCCTGCAAGATATACATGTGCACCCATTGCCTGCACAGACTGTAGCTTTGCACATGCAAATGGGTGTTTGTGCACAGAAGTGGTATATTTTCCAGTACAGATATTCATTTGAGAGTATTTTGCACCTAAAATTTAAATGGCCAGCTTTGAAAATATAGCTCCACAACAACAAAACCCTAGGTCCAGATTATCAAAAGAATCCTGTAAATCTAAACCCACAATTTTACATGAGGGGGAAATTGAGTGCCAGTCTCACATCCCAGATAAGTACCCTAACCACTTGGCAAAGCTTATAAGGGAGGTACCACCAAGCACCACCACTTCCTCCACCTCCAGCTGTTTTATGCTTTCTTTTCTTTGTTTTCATAAAAATGCCTAGAAATCTAAACACAATTTTTCAACGAAGTGTTTCATTTTGACTCATTGTTACTCAACATTTTTTCAACTATTCAAGTCACTGAAAAACAGATTTTGGTTTAACCCAAATAAAAAATTCCAATTTTTTGAAATTGTCAGTGAGCTGAAAAATCCATTATTCACCCAGCTCTGTATAGGTGTTAAAAAAAAAATCAAACGAACATTCAAGTTGCACAAGCAAACTCTGTAAATGTCTACCCACTTTCTGCAAATGAAACATACATGCACCAACATGAGTTTTAGGATCCAAAATTCGCACATAAAAAACATGCATGCAAAATGGGAACACAATTTTAGATGCTTTGTTAACATCACTTACAATTTTTGGACCAAATGGTCAAAAGAACAAGAAAGACAGATCCTTCATATCACATATGGATATACAGAAGGATAGCAAAGATTACCAATTGCTTCTGTAGTCAGGGGTCTATAAAAGTGTCACATTGTTCTTTACCAGCAGAGACTCTCAAAATAAATCAAGGATCATTTAATAACCTACTAGGATGGCTCTGAATTTAAATAAAATCAGTTTTCAGACTCTGACTATTCTCTTGTATTAGTCTAATTAAATTAGTTTACTGTGCCTCAGTGATTTGGCAAAGATGCCTATTAATCATCAAGATGAAGAAAGCCCACTAGCAAACTGCTATTTATAGTAGAATTCAGTGCATGGTAACTATGAGAACCTGAAGCATGACAGGAAGGTGAAAATTAAGATTGCCCATGTGTAGAAAACATATTTCCATAAACTGTTAGTGTAGCAGTAACTGGAAAAATTTTTAAATGACATGGCAAAGAAAAATAGAAGTGTTATTTTGATTTCTATTTCTTGTCTCTGCTTTTTTTGGAAATTCTCCCAAGGACATTTCTGGTTGGTGTCCTTTTTTTCCTCCATCGGTTGGCCTGCTGGGGTTTCTGAAATCCAAGCTACATGTAAAGATATGCGTATTTTATGATCGCATCTAACACTAGACCACATTAACACAGAAAAAATTAGTGTCTGTAAATTAATTGGAATAATGTAATTTACAAAGCCAGCCATGGCATTTTTGTGTGTGCCTACAAAACAATTGCCTCTCTCCAGAAACAACTGCCCACTTCTCAACGAGATCTCACAACACTATCCATAGGACCAGCCTCAAGGTTTTCGGGAGGAACAGTAAAAACAACTTTAAAATTCATCTCGCTCTTCCACTATACTGGATATATGGAGAGAAAGAAAAATTAGTAAGAAACCATGGAGGAGTCTTGCTCAGTAAGTGGCTGGCCAAAGCGACAAGTACCATAAGAAAATCCTAAAAGTGATGAGCTTTGTCACAAAAGTCATGGCTGTGATAAAAATGCAGTTTTAATCATTAATGTTCATTGGTTAAACTACCTACTGTGGCTGAACACAGTATACTAATTTAGCTGACCACAAGTGGTGAGACGGCACTGTCAACACTGGTCCATGAGGAACACGAGAGCCCATTCTGAATTGAGCTGTTTGATTTCTAATTTAAAACTAAAACAATGGAGGGCTCAACTGGTTTCCAGCGTTGTGGTGAGGCAGAACATTTAGGGACAGATTCTGACACACTTACTTGTGTTGAAAAGCCATTTACACCTCGAATCTTCCCACTGAATTCAGTTGGACAACTTGTGGATTGAAGTGCTACTCGCTCTGATTAAAGGGATCAGTTTCTGCCTCTTATTAAACAAATATGGAGCCATTGGAAGCCTCATAGACACTACAGTGATAGAAGGAATATAAATGGATAGACAGACAGAAAGAAAGTGGAGGGATCTTTCTTTCTCCATGTTCCAATGGTTGTTTGAATTGTAAGCTCTTTGGGAAAGGGCTTTACACTTTTGGACAGTGCCTACTATAATGAGGCCCCCAATCCCTGACTGAAATCTCTATGCTCTATCACAATATAAACAAAAAATATTTTCCGCAGACATTGGCTATTTTTCAAATAGCTGAGGAGTAAGTTTCTCTATCCCCCGGGGGGAGGAGGAGGAGGAGAGAGCATGGCAGTTCCTCACTCTGTAAACTGTAGTTCTGATCCACACGCATCTCCTCTCTGACTGCTTAATAGTATTTCTTCTGCCCTTCTTATTACCCCACTCATTTGTTGTACTTTATAAATACAAAGCCCAGCTGCTCACTAAAGTCTCTCCTAGAAGTGTTAGAGTTTCCTCTCCCAAGTTTAATTTATATTTTTCCACCTTCCATAAAGCAACTGTCAGCAGAAAACAAATTGGCCTATAGATTAAAGATAATTACTGCACTTGAACCTCTATTCAAAATATCAGAGTGGTAGCCGTGTTAGTCTGTATCAGCAGAAAGAATGGGGAGTACTTGTGGCACCTGAGAGACTAACAAATTTATTTGAGCATAAGCTTTCACGGGCTAAAGCCCACTTCATCAGATGCATGCAGGGGAAAATACAGTAGGAAGATATAGATATATACACAAACACATACAGACAGAGAACATGAAAAAATGGGGGTTGCCATACCAACTCTTAATGAGACCAAGGTGGGCTGTTATCAGCAGGAGAAAAAAAACTTTTGTAGTGATAATCAAGATGGCCCATTTCAAACAGTTGACAAGAAGATGAGAGTAACAGTAGGGGGAAAATTAGCATGGGGAAATAGTTTTTATTTAGTGTAATGTCTCATCCACTCCGAGTCTTTATTCCAGCCTAATTTAATGGTGTCCAGTTTGCAGATTAATTCAGTTCTGGTGTTTCTCGTTGGAGTCTGTTTTTGAAGTTTTTTGGTGAATAATTGTGACTTTTAGGTCTGTAATTGAGTGTGCAGGGAGGGTGAAGTGTTCTCCGACTGGTTTTTGAATGTTATAATTCTTGACGTCTGATTTGTGTCCATTTATTCTTTTGCGTAGAGACTGTCCGGTTTGGCCAATGTACATGGCAGAGGGGCATTGCTGGCACATGATGGCATATATCACATTGGTAGATGTGCACGTGAATGAGCCTCTGATAGTGTGGCTGATGTGATTAGGTCCTATGATGGTGTCCCTTGAATAGATCTCTGGACAGATTTGGCAACGGGCTTTGTTGCAAGGATAGGTTCCTGGGTTAGTGTTTTTGTTGTGTGGTGTGTGGATGCTGGTGAGTATTTGCTTCAGGTTGGGGAGCTGTCTGTAAGCGAGGACTGTGCTGTCTCCCAAGATCTGTGAGAGTGAGGGATCGTCCTTCAGGATAGGTTGTAGATCTTTGATGATGTGTTGGAGAGGTTTTAGTTGGGGGCTGAAGGTGACGGCTAGTGGCATTCTGTTACTTTCTTTGTTGGGCCTTTCCTGTAGTAGGTGACTTCTGGGTACTCTTCTGGCTCTGTCAATCTGTTTCTTCACTTCAGCAGGTGGGTATTGTAATTGTAAGAATGCTTGATAGAGATCTTGTAGGTGTTTGTCTCTGTCTGAGGGGTTGGAGCAAATGCGGTTGTATCTTCGAGCTTGGCTGTAGACAATGGATCGTGTGGTGTGGTCTGGATGAAAGCTGGAGGCATGTAGGTAAGTATAGCGGTCAGCAGGTTTCTGGTATAGGGTGGTGTTTATGTGACCATCACTTATTAGCACTGTAGTGTCCAGGAAGTGGATCTCTTGTGTGGACTGGTCCAGGCTGAGGTTGATGGTGGGATGGAAATTGTGGAAATCGTGGTGAAATTCCTCAAGGACTTCTTTTCTATGGGTCCAGATGATGAAGATATCATCAATGTAGCGCAAGTAGAGTAGGGGCATTAGAGGACAAGAGCTGAAGAAGCGTTGTTCTAAGTCAGCCATAAAAATGTTGGCATACTGTGGGGCCATGCGGGTACCCATAGCAGTGCTGCTGACTTGAAGGGTCACTTGCCCCATAACCTCAGCTGCGCAGAACACAATGCCATCCACAGCCTCAGGAACAACTCTGACATCATAATCAAAAAGGCTGACAAAGGAGGTGCTGTCGTCATCATGAATAGGTCAGAATATGAACGAGAGGCTGCTAGGCAGCTCTCCAACACAACATTCTACAAGCCATTACCCTCTGATCCCACTGAGGGTTACCAAAAGAAACTACACCATCTGCTCAGGAAACTCCATGAAAAAGCACAAGAACAAATCTTCACAGACACACCCCTAGAACTCCGACCAGGGGTATTCTATCTGCTACCCAAGACCCATAAACCTGGAAATCCTGGATGCCCCATCATCTCAGGCATTGGCACCCTGACAGCAGGATTGTCTGGCTATGTAGACTCTCTCCTCAGGCCCTATGCTACCAGCACTCCTAGCTATCTTCGAGACACCACTGACTTCCTGAGGAAACTACAATCCATTGGTGATCTTCCAGAAAACACCATCCTAGCCACTATGGATGTAGAAGCCCTCTACACCAACATTCCACACAAAGATGGATTACAAGCCGTCAGAAACAGTATCCCCGATAATGTCACGGCAAACCTGGTGGCTGAACTTTGTGACTTTGTCCTCACCCACAACTATTTCACATCTGGGGACAATGTATACCTTCAAGTCAGCGGCACTGCTATGGGTACCCGCATGGCCCCACAGTATGCCAACATTTTTTGGCTGACTTAAAACAACGCTTCTTCAGCTCTCGTCCCCTAATGTCCCTACTCACGCTACATTGATGACATCTTCATCATCTGGACCCATGGAAAAGAAGTCCTTGAGGAATTCCACCACGATTTCCACAATTTCCATCCCACCATCAACCGCAGCCTGGACCAGTCCACACAAGAGATCCACTTCCTGGACACTACAGTGCTAATAAGCGATGATCACATAAACACCACCCTATACCAGAAACCTGCTGACCGCTATACTTACCTACATGCCTCCAGCGTTCATCCAGACCACACCACACGATCCATTGTTAGTCTCTAATGTGCCACAAGTACTCCTCGTTCTTATTCAAAGTATGTGTTTCTCACACTCTAAGGGTGTGTGCGCCCTACAAGAATAATACATGAGTAAGCAAGTGCCAGAAATGGCACCACAAATCCCTTTCTCACACAATTTCAATGGTAGTAAGGAAAATATGGCTTATGCCAGTGTATCTAACATCTGAATTTTAAACTGACAGAAGCGTTATGCACCTGTAACCTGATTATCGATGCTGGTTTCCAATAATAAAAGCAGGTGATGAGATTTGCTACAAAATCATTAATTTAGCAAAGTGTTGACTGTGTTTTCACAGTGAAGCATCCAATTACAGTGATTGATAAAATTTTCTGTGGGAATGGTTCACTGTAAACAATATCCTTACAATAGATCCATTAGAAAATGTAAGTTGCTCCAAAAAGAGTGCTACTTAAGGTGTATTAAATTATAGCTTTTAAATAGCATATGATGTTTACTTAATTAGAGTTAAATTTGCAAAAAGATGTGGGTTTCCACCTGCTGGTTTCCAACTGGTGGTGTGTAAAAGCAAGGAAACTACTGCATGAGAGCCCTAATCCTATTGAGAAATCCTAAGTGGGGGAACTGAAACAAACTGGCAGACTTGGAGGGATAGCCCTTTATTTAAGGACAAAACTGAATATCTAAACCTAATTAATAATGTGCAGTGTTTACATATATAAATAAATATTGTGGCAAAAGTAGCATGAACAATACCTAACAACTTGTTACTTATTTGGACTTGTCTACACTCAAAAGTGAATTTGAAGTGCAACCCCTATTCCAGAGTAACTCCATTTCTAGGTAAGCCCTTAGAGATACTGTTGTCTTTAGAGAAATAAAAAATACAAAGGGAATTTTTAAGCCTTCTTTGTTATACATGGTATGATTGATTATTTTAACAACATAACCAAAGAAAACTGAAAAAGCTATGCTAGGAGAAATTGTTTCATACAGACATGCATTTATCCCCGCTGGAGTCTACTGCACTTCATGCATGTTCATTGACTATCCTGCTTTAATTTAGGTCATTCGCACAGAATCAGTTTGTGCAATGTACATTGTGCCCCTTGGACTATACAGTTCGTGTTTTGCTGGAATCATGCTCCCATAGGGCATTTAAGATCACATGGGATAAACTGTTAAATGTCATCAATGCAAATTATTAGCATTGTGGTATTGTAAACAGTGTCTCAAAAGCTAACCAACCCAGACCTCATTAAAAATTGCTCAAGTATCCAATTCACAAGGGTCAGCACTGCTCATATTGGAATGTATCAAACACCCAGATTTTTCCCATTGACGGTGGATGGATTACATGAGACCAAGACGGCATGTTGCCTAATACTACCCGTCTGCATGTGTTTTACTGGCGATTCAACATCAAGAAACTAACAGAATGGTAGGGGGAATATCTCATGGGACAGCTCTGTCAGTTTTACTTATGCTAAATTGCACCTTGTCCCACTGAAATCAATGGGACTATTCACAGGGTAAAACTATTGCAGCAGGCAAAAAAGGCCCTCAACTCACTACATTAAAAAGATCAAATTGGTCAAAATGAGTGACATGAGCACACACATTTCAGGAGATAGAGAAGAAAGAAATTGCCCTTCCTTCTTTTAAGTTTGGAATTAGTTTAATCTTTTAGATAATCAGGAAAAAAATCATCATTGTGAGGAAGATTTTGCAAAATAAGTATTTTCTGCCTGAAATTTAGCACCTGTTTCCTTGGGCTCATGAGCTGACTTCTCAGCAGGAGAGCAAAAAGCAAAAGTACATTATTTGAACAGATGACGTATGGTGCGAAGAGTTTATGATGGGAAGACTGTGACCTAGAGGCACTTTATATGTTGGCAGCTGTTTTAAAAGCTTGCACAAATTCAAAGGGCATAGAAGTCCTTTATTACATCACAATAGAGACACTGAACTTGCCAATACATTAAAAAAGATACAAAGGTTCTATTTGGTGCATTAAATAACTGCATCATCTATTTCAGAGACTTAGTTTGAAATATTACTTTGAAATATTCTCATTTATCTGGGTGTCCATTCTTACGAACAATATCTCCCTGCCTAGATGAATTAAGTTTTATTAATTGCTCAGATAAATATACTTTGTTTCAGTCCAGGTGACATGAAGATCAAGCACAACAAATAGCTAGCCAGCAAGAGACATATGGTATTGTACAAAACCAGTCTTGTATTGTAGATTACACATACTCAACAGTTTTACACTGCAGGTCATACAAAGCCACAAAATCCGTGGTGTAAAATGTCCACTCCAACTTTAGTTATTTCCTAAAGAAATTTCATTGCTGAAAAGGAATCTATAGCAAAATCTTCACCGGACTCCACTTCAATTAAAATTTTAAGTGAAAATGTTGCTGGATTTAGAAAGAGGGAGAAAGAGCGCGTCCCCATTTTAACACAGAGTTAACGGTGCCAAGAGGAAGAAGACTTAGAATTCCAGTATTTCTAGTAATGTGATAGTTTTTTAGAGTAGAAGCAATAATACCATGCCACAGATCCTCACTGTGTCATTCAGATTTTAAACATAAACCACAGTGGGTACATATTTTAATAAGCAAAAGCTATATGGAGTTATGCAAGTGTGGGAAAAAGACAAGTGTGGGAAAATACAAAGGAGATGGTTAATGAAACTTGTGTTGACCTTTGTTCAACATTCCCAGAAGCTAATACAGATTGAGCTGTAACTCATGAACTGTGGCAATGCTTTTATGATCCCCTGCATTGGATTTGTGAGCACTACTATACCCTTAAGAACAATAGTATGAGAGAATAAGGACATAGTCTCTCTAGTTCTCAACTAATTCTAAAACAAAATCAGTTAGAGAAGCATGGGCTCTTTTTACTAATGCTACATCCATAGATTTTTCAGTTTCTCCCTTTTTTTTTTTGTTTGAGGTTTTCAACAGAAAATCTAGATAAATTTAACAGAGCTTAAGAAAAAGAAACATTCCTTTTTAAGAGTTAAAAATGGACCTATGTAAAAACTATTCTTCATGAAGGATGCATCCTGTCTATTAGGGCTTCATGTACAGCGAGTTACCATTATTCTGAAATGATTCTTGCCTGACTTCATTCAGCATAGAGGGTGTTTTTTCTGAAGTAGACTTGTTGTTGCCTTGAGAACCACTTCTGTCTTCTAAAAGACCGTGCTTTTTTATTATTATCCTAGCAAAGCTTAGGTGCATGTAGCCTCTGAGAACATGTAAGCCATAAAATGAGAATCCAGAAAGATCACTCTCCAAAGCCTTTCAGTGGTAGATGGGAAAGAGCTTCAAGGGGCCCTTCTCAAGATTTACAAGGCTTGAATTGCTCCCAGACATACGCAACGTGGAACTTTTTTTTTTCTTTTCTGCTTTCTGAGCTTTACTGGACAAGTCCAACCTTGGTGATATTCCTGAGCAGTCATTGCACAATGTAAAACGCTACAAAAAATGTAAACAAAATGGCTTAAATAAACTCAGTGGATGGTTTTCTGAAAAGAGTTAAGGATTTAAGAAGCAGCACTTCAAAAAGCCATGAGTATGGCCATGATCTTCCCAAAAAGCCATGATCTTCCCAGAACCAGAAAGACCAGGAAGGTTTAAGTTGCCCCACAAACAGATACAGGACTTCAGCTGCTTAGCCTTTCTTATCCCACAACATTCACGACTGAGTTTAACTTGATCTTTGTAATCATGTAACCTCCACTAAATGGGGGACTATACTCCTCAGACCCCCATGCAAAGGAAACCATCCTCACACAAATCCCCCCCATACATCTATGAAAGAGGGCCTCAGCCAACTTTGCACTACAGTTCCATCTTTACTGAAGTCCTGTGAGGATGCTCCACAGGGGCTGGACCCACATGGTAGGAAGGGGTGGTGAGTGGATGAGCCAAGGACTCACATGGCCTCCTAACCCTCCGAAGCCTACAGCATTTACCAAAAAAGATCATGGGATTATATACCGTATGAGATTACATTAGTTCTACTGAGCCCTCTCTAATAGCACAGTTACTTTGGAGTCACTTTATCAGAAAACTGGAGGGGAGCTGCCACAGAGATGGCCCTGGCCTCCTGAAAACCCCCAGGAGTAAGGGGCAAGATCCTCAGTGGGTGTAAAATGTCATAGCTCCACTGACTTCAGTTGAACCACTGATGACATACAAATTAAGCATCTGTCCCTTGAGCTGAATCCTGTGGCCTGTTCCCCCATGGAATGATTGGAGGGGATGGGGGAAGGGATATCTGCAAGGGATCCTCACAGAGATTTCCTCCTCTGACTCCACTGCCATAGGTTTCACCAGGCAAGATGGAGGGTGATCATGCTCAGTAAACCTTGATACAGACACACAAGTTATTATTTTCTTATCATATGAGTGCAAAATACAAAATAAAAAGTAGGATAACATGGAATACAATGATACATATTATATATATCGTAAATACTCATTTTTCAAACTAATGATTCTTTAGAGTTTTGCCAGTTGTTTGGACCTGAGCATTTCAATGGGCAACTTTATCCTCTCTATTTAAAAATACAATCCTTTAATATCAAATCTAGAAGTGTTTTTGTATTTTTTTTTTTTAAAGAAAGGTTACCCTATATTGAAATGGAACATCAGCTTTTATAAATTACAAAGAACTCTGACTCCCTCTTGTGACTGAGGAACAGAAAGCGAACAGACCTTCAAGTTGAAGTTTGTTTCATAGAGTGTGCAGTATGTTATTCTTGCAAATGAGACTGCATTCAGAATGAGTCCCAAAAACCTTTTGCCCATTGGAACTAGAGAGAATTAATTCAGATTAACTACATTCCAAATGGTTTCTTCCAAACTTAATAGCAGAGATTCCAAGGGGAAATGGATCATACCGCAGGGACAATAATATTGTGTGTGTGTGTTCTATGTCTGAGTGCCTTTGCTTTAGGACCCATTGTGAATTTCACCTTGTCTTTATTCCTGAAACACTGTGTCTGAAGATAAATAGAATACTGACCATCAAGTACCATTCCACCAGCCAAGGATCAGAGATGTTCATCACACTATCTGCTACCCCTGCAGCACGTCCCCGGCCCGGGCCTCCAGAAAGCCCCTATGACCCCTATGCGAAGGTACAATGGAATGGGTGCTATAAAACTAACTTTCCTGGCTTTTTGTCATCCACACAGGGGAAATCCTCAGATGAACCTTTGGGGCCGCTTTAATGTCATTTTGTGCTGTTCTAGTGATGCAAAGTAACATTACGGGGCTGCCACATTATCAGGATGTCTCCCCAGGAACCAACTAATGGTAAGAACTGCAGCTTAATTTATGCAATTCCTCTTAGTTCCTCTTAGAATTTTCCAGCCTGTGTCAATTGACTATTTAATGTTTTTATCTTTAAAACAAACAAACAAAAAAAACCTCTAGCTTTTATACCTATGTTTACATATTAAACATGCAGAAATAGCTTGCTGAATACAAACAATGACCATTAACACTGCCTGGAATTTCCACAGTGCTGTGTGGGCCTGTCCTCAGCACATCCCTCCTACCCGCAGCCTTGACCCTGCACACGCCTTACACCTGGGTTTGCAAATGGGTCACTGGAAGGTAGCCTTATGGCTGTTTTCCACAGTGCTTCTCCTGGGGCATTTCTACCACAACTGAAACCAGGGCTTTTAGGGCCCCTTTATGTGGCATAAAGGGGCTGGATTGTATGCGTGGGTAAGTGGGGGAAGGATCTGTGGTGTCTGAGACTGACAATCCTATAATTACAGCAGAAAAGAGAAACTACTCCCCATTTTTTCAGATCATCAAGAACCATCATTTCCACAGTATTGGTGAAGTAATGAAATCTCTTTTCTTATCCATACCTGGCGTGACCTAGTTTGAGATGACGGATTCTTCCCTTATGTCTGGAGTGAGCTCGGCAAAGTCTTCAGTCAGAGATCTTTCCCAAATATTCCAAGAAATCCCCAGATAGAGAAGATGGCCACAGAGCCTACTGAGCCTCTTCAAAGGATTTTTCAGATGGCTGTCAGAATAAATAGATGGATTTAGTGTGGCCCACTTAGTGCTAACGAGAATCTGTGCAGAAAGGGACAATAATGATGTGCAACTATGCTGGAAAGAGCCACTTCCACAGTGAGCCCAATCCCTTCTTGGCACATGGAGGAAGTGACGACCTGGTCAAGCGGAGGGCAACCCCCAATCTGAAAGGGGAGTTTTACAATCATTAAGGAACATATACAGCATATTTATGTTACTAATGAAGTTCATTTGTTATGAGACCACAGTCAAGGTGCATCTGTCAAAGTGAGTGACTTTCCTGGTTTGGCCATCTCTGCCTTTCCCATGACTTTTCTGAAAGTTATGCGTCTGAAGCAAGTAATATCGCCCTGAGCAGAGGATGGTCCTCAAATGAATAGCATAAGAGGGGGAAAAAACACCTTCTCAAAGATGGTGTACATATAATGGGGCAAAACCTTCTGTCTTCTTAAATGATTGTGTCATTTCCTGCTATTCTCCTTATGGAAATATTTATTTTGTGACCTCAAATACCGGCTAACCAGGAGGCCTGATTCTTTGTAGAAATTTTCAATGTGCAGTTGAATAGAATATTATTTAGAATGAATTCTTGGGCAGTGCCCTTCCTGTCTAATGAGGAGTTGTTCTGCTGGGAAACTGCAAAGGCAAAAGATATATACAGGCTTTTATTAAAACAGGGTTTTTTCCTTTGTTTTTCTCAGATGCTACCAAGGACTAAAACAGCAAACTGTAGGGAAAGTGGCCATGACAGTGAAAGATGACATTCAGGCCCACTCAGACACTGAGATGTAGAAAATGCTGCGCCTTTTGGGACAAGAAAAAGTCAACAAAATAACAATACATTTTTACAACTATGCTACATTCCATTTGGTTGATAAGCAACACAGATGTAATATTTTTGCTGGTTTTCTGAAGCACCAGGAGGGCATTAATGAGTGCATAGTATTATAGTGGAAGCATTCGTGCATACCTCTGGTAAACTTCTAAAACACAAAAGGATAGATAGACTAAGGGATTTAAAATAATTAAATATCAATGGGGCCAGAAAGTGAGAGAGTGACTTTATAGCCCGGTTGTGAGGTCACTCACCTAGATTTTGGGAGCACAGGGTTCAATTCCATCGTCCAATCAATATTTAGTTACACAAAGTGGAGCAGCTTCAACAGGAAAGACTGAGAGGGACCCACCTAGCCTGAGGCTGAAGGGACTCACCTGGGACACGGAAGACCCAAGTTCAAGTCCCTGCTCCAAATCTGGCACAGTAGAGGTGTGAAAACAGGTCTTCCACATCCCAGGAGAGTGCCCGAACCACTGACCTATTGGCTATAATGGGGTGCAGTCTCTCTTTCCCTCTTGAGCACTTAACTCCAGAAGAGGATTCACAGCTGTGAATCTGAAGCAGAAGTAGTACCTCCCTCCAGCCCAGAGCTAGGCGCTTAACTACCTTTTGAGGTACCTCAACCCCTGTTGGTGGCTATCACATCATCTTGCAGGCACATGATTCAGTAAAGCAAAAAATAGGGACAGAAGAAATGTATCCTTAAGGAGTTGCTGTTCCCAAGCAGATCCATAGGCAGCCAAGAAAAATGTGTGTTTGTGTGGAGCTATGTAGTGGCACATCTGCTCATCACCACCTTAGTTTCTGCCAAGATGGAGAATCCAAATCGATTTAAAAAATGACAGGGGGGGCACTACAGGTGTCCCCATAAATTTTGAAACGTTGATGCAGGTTAATTCTCCTGCATGGTAGAAGACTGAAAGTCGTTTAAGAAAAGATGTTATACAAAATCCGATCTCTTCGGTATTATTCATGTATATTTACCTCCAAAAGTACTCTCTATCATTCCATTGACTCACAACACCCCTGACAAGATACATACCTCATCATTCAGCAGGGACTGCTGAGTCAGCTGGGGTATTCATGCTATTGCTGCTCTGCTCCAAGGCTTATGAAGGGTGAGAGCAGTTTTAAAATTCATGTGCGACTCCACAGGCCCCCAGATGATGGAGCTGCACCCCCTTTCCAGGTGGACTTACTGCCAGAATGGGCCCACAAGCCGGGTTGCACCAATGGAAGTGCACATATCCTCTGGAACAAATGAAGTCAGGGTGCATAATGATGCTGTTGTGGGTACACACCTGAAGCACATATGCAAATCTTCCCTTATCGCTAGATCTTTGTAAAGTACAGTCTCTTCTGAAACACAAAATAAGGCCTTCTCTATGTAATTATCAACTGAAGATTTTTTATTAACTCCTAGCATTTTCAACCATGCTATTGCCAGGCTGACAGCTTCAGAGGTAAAGAAAGAGTCTCACTACAGATGTGTGAATCACTGGTCTGGCTCTTATCAACACCCACTTTGACTGCATAGCAGGAAGATTTAATCTAATCATGGTAGCCGGCAAGCAGAGAACACAGAATCGTAATAAAAATATACTATTTTAGGGCCTGGGCACAGCAAAGGAACAAAACGAGGCGCCTGTTACAAGGAGACTCAAAATCTTTATCTGGGCTAACAGAATTAGCTGTGCCCTGAAGAACTAATCTACCTTTTAGTTTGCTGAAACACCTGCTACATAATACAAGAGGAACTCAGCAAAAGTGAATTAGTTTCATTATATGGTATGTCAATAAAGAGATTTTAATCACTTCAGTCTAATCAGAATTTCAAATTTGATTTCCGTCAAGAGGCATAAAAGAGCAATTCACAAACAAACAACTTACTAACCACTCCGTTAGAAGGCAAATCATAAATAACAGGAAGATCCAGAATCAGAATGGCAGCAGCATGCTCAAGAGGAAGCCCAACAGTTCCAGAATATAAACATTACTCCTAAGCCTCCTGACTAAAAAAACTTCACTTTTTAATTCTTTGTAGATAATATAGGAAGACAAAAATATTAAGGGAAAATATGATAGGAAACAAAAACTCACTACAACCTGATGTTTTTCTATATTACTACTCAAAATCGTAAGTAATCTGCTCTGATATTACTGTAAGATTTACCAAATGCAGATAAAAATAGGTTGTACCTACTATCTCTAGACCAGGGGTGGCCAACCTGTGGCTCCAGAGCCACGTGCGGCTCTTCAGAAGTTAATATGCGGCTCCTTGTATAGGCACCGACTCCAGGGCTGAAGCTACACGCGCCAACTTTCCAATGTGCTGGGGGGTGCTCACTAAAGCACTACTGCAGCACAGCTACACCGGTGCACCTACAGCGCTGTATATGTAGACAAACCTTAAGGCAAACCTTAGATTAGAGGTGGGAAAACTAGTTTCCTGACCTTAATCTGGTTTTGTTGTCTGCTCAGAGTACGATGAGATGTGTCTCTCTGAGTTTGACAAACACAAGCGGTAAAGATTGAAAAAAAAAAAAATAGATGGCCAAAGCACATGTCCCTTTGAGCAATGGAAATGTTGGGAATTAATGGATATAGGAGAATTTCATGGTTTTATTGTTTATTGTTGTGTTTTTTCATATGTCCATTTTTTTTTTATTTTTTCTGATGAGTTCTAGTCTGATGGATAATTTTCCTATGCAGTTCTCCAAATGTGAATGGGTGCAGTAACATTAAAAAAAAATCTCTTTTTTTGAATACCTGTCCCAGAAAAAGCTGGACATTGCATTTTTGCAAGACATGCACACCGATGCTGGCAACCAAACCCACTGGCTTACTGAGTCACGGTTCCACTGCAAGTGCAGGGGTTGCCATTTGCTTTACAGGCAGGGTGAAGCCAGATTTGGTGGTTGTGCAGGAAGTTGTTCCAGGACATTTATTGACAATTCAAGCTACTTTTGAGTAACATCATCTTTTCTTTATTAATACCGATGGTCCAGCAGTAGGGAATGACAGGGTGTGAGTTTTTCAGATGTTGGGAGCTCATTTTGCAAATTGTTTGGTACGTGATGTTTTAATTTTGGGGGGTGATTTTAATTGTATTCTTAATGAGAGATTGGATAGGAATCATTCAGAACGACAGCTACTGCCTGCTCAGCGACTTGCAACTCTTCTACAGGTTTCTTACCTGGCTGATGTGTGGCAACATTTTCACTCTTACGCACAGCAATGCATCTCATTGTGTTCCAGTGGCAGTTCCTTCTCTACGGCCTTTTTGAATCATTATGTTTTTACTGATCATTTGTCTTGTTTTCTTTCTAGCTGTATTGTCCCTACCAGCATTTCTGATCATGTGTTGGTCTTATTTGCGTTGTCTCTTCCTTCTATTCAAGACCATTGTCCATACTGGCATTTTAATGCTCACTTTTTACAGGATGTTCACTTTCTGGGGGAGTCTGGAGTGCCTCAAAGGATGTTTTACCCTCCTTGAAGCCATGGCCTCCTCCCAACACCTTCTTTATCCTCACCATAGGACCTTCCTCCTGGTGTCTGATAATGCTTGTACTCCTCAGTCCTCCGACAGTATGCATTCTCACTCTCAGCTCCTAGCACCTCTTGCTCCCAGCTCCTTACATGCACACCACAAACTGAAATGAGCTCCTATTTAAACCCAAGTGCCCTGATTAGCCTGCCTTAATTGATTCTAGCAGCTTCTTGATTGGCTGCAGGTGTTCTAATAAGCCTGTCTGTCTTAATTGTCTCCAGAAAGTTCCTGATTGTTCTGGAACCTTCCCTGTTACCTTACCCCGGGGAAAAGGGACCTACTTAGCCTGCTCTCCTCCTGCTGCTGCCTTCTGGCCTGGGCTTTCCTTGCTTTTTACCCCTGCTTTCAGCTTCCCCCCTGACCAGGCCAGACGCTCTCCCCCCTTTCTTTTCCTTTTGTTGTTTTTTTTCTTTCTCCGCTGTTGCTAGAGTGCTGGCTGGCTGCTGGCCGGCTGTTAGCCTCCCCCTCCCCCCAGTCCGCCCGCCATCAGATGCTGCTGACACTCCAGCTGAACCCCCCCCCCCACAAGAGAGGGGGGGCCTGCCGGCCCGCTTCCCCGGAGGGGGGGTGTGGAAGGACCCAGCCCCCAGACCCAGCCCCTTGCTGTTTGTCTGCGGACCTGTCTCCGGTTGAGAGGAATCTTATCACTTGCTCTGGCATTTCTGGAATGCGAAAAAGAAAGCCCGGAACAGACAGAGAAACAGCCGTCTACCAGAGGAACACCGCCCGGGGAACTTACAAATCGCCGTGGAAGGGGCCCAAGACTGAGTAACTTTCGAACTGTGCTCTCGTGTGGGGGGAGGCCTTGACTGTGTCGTGACTGTGTTTGTAGGGACACAGGGGGCGTGGCACGGAGCTGCCCCCCGATCCATCTAGTGTCCTCCCAACCCCCACACTACCATCTTCACAACTTCCTCCTCCACCGTCTTTGCTGGCTGTTTAACATCTGCCTCTGGACTTAGCTGCTCGCCCTGATTCCACTGTGTGGGCCAGAAGCACCAGCCAACCAAACAGGACTCTCTGGACAAGCGTACGGTGGCTCATGTGCCCCCCCGCCCCTGAACTGCCCATCCCACAGCCTGTCCCTTTTTACCTGACCCCAAGTCCTGTTAACCACCTGCCACCACCCCCGCTGGGGCATCGGCAATGGAAGGCACCGGGGTGACCTCTGCCGCTGCCATGCCCACCGCCTCCCCAGACTCTAGGGGAGCCCCCCCCAGCCAGCGGGAAAGGCCAGGGCAAGAAGAAGGGGAAGGGCCCCGCTAAAACCACCAGGCCCTCCGTGGCAGAGGCCACCCCCACTGCTGCGGCCCCGCCACCGACCACAGCGTCCCTCCCCGCTGCCCCCTTCACCAGCTCTGCGGGTGTCCCTCCCTCACCCCCCAGGATGTATGCCCGGGCGACGGCAGCTCCCCCGCCTGCCGCCTTGTCATCTCTCCCGCCCACCGCCTCCGCCAACATCAATAGCGGCCGGGGCCCCTTTCCCACCATGACAAGGAAGCACGGTGTCCGATGCCTCCTGGTGCCCACCTCACCCCACGTGGAGACCTATGTGTGGGCGTTGGCAAGGGTAGTGGGGCCCTCGGCCATTGTAGCGGCCTCCAAAATGTATGGGAAGGTCGTCTTCTTCTTAGCAGCAGAGGCTGCCGCCCAGGAGGCAGTGGAGAGGGGCCTGGCGGTGGGGGGTTTTTTTGTCCCCCTAGAGCCACTAGAGGACCTGGGCGTCCGCCTGGACCTGACCTCTGTCCCTCCTTTTCTCCCCAATGCTGCCCTGTTACCCGTCCTTTCCACCCTGGGGAAACCTGTTTCTGTCATCAGCCCTCTCCCGTTGGGCTGCAAGGACCTCACCCTCCGTCACATCTTTTCCTTCCACCGGCAAGTGCAGCTTCTACTGCCGTCAGCAGCGCGTGATGGAGAGGCGCTCGAGGGGTCCTTCCTAGTCCCCCACCAGGGGGAGGACGACCTTTTGCCAGCAAACCTCGATTTGGGCGACCTCATTCCACTCCTCTTTTCCCCATGCTCCCTCCCCCTAACTGCTGCTTCTGCTCCCACCTCTGAGGAGCCCCTGGACTCCTCCATCGACCCGGCCGCTGATGGCACCCCGCTGACGACCACCGAGCCTGCTCAGGTGACAGCTGGCGCCACGCGGCCGGGACACAAGTCGCCAGGGGCACCCCCAGTTGGTGCGGAGCAATCGATTTCCTTCCCAGGTGGGGGCCCAACAGAAGATAATCCACCTCCTGATGCTGTGGCTAAATCCACCATAGAGCCCGTGCCCGGTATCACTGAGAGCTCCCTCCCCACCCCTTTAACCCTCGAGTCTGATTGGGAGGCGCCACCATCCAGCTGCTTGCCTCCTGAAATCCAGAATCTTGCCTCTGCCCCTGCCCCTACCCCTATCCAATTTACCTCCTGCAATGTTATTGCCGCCACCGGGGCTGTCTCCTTCCCTTTCCCAACTGATGACCCCCAGGGAGCGGCCTTTGTGTTCTCCTGCCCCGACCCATTAGGAGCTGCTATCTTCCCTCCACTGCCCCCTATCGCCCCAGAGCTTGAGGCGGGCCTAGAAGCTCCAGCCCATCAGGCACCCCATCGGGGGTCCGCATCCTGCTTGTCCGTTTTAGTGGACCACAGGGCTGCACCAAGGGCCCCACCGGGGAACAACTGGGAAACCGTAACCCCACCCCCCCATAAGCTGCGAGGAGAGCTGCGGAAGTTTTTAGAGGATGTCCGTGCCTCCCGCAACAAGGTACAGCTTGCTCTCCAGTGATGGGGGGATTTTTTTCAAATCCTCCGGGCCACAAGGGCCCTCATAGGGGAAGGTAAAGGGATGGGGAAGCAGGATGCCGTGGCCTACTGGCGGGTCCACGTCTTCCGTGACCAATTACTCACCTATGGGATGGGTCAAGGACTGTTGCGCGGCCCGCTGGGGGATGCGAGCGTCCCTGCCAGTGAGGATCCCCCCCGGCCCCCCACATGACCCCTCTTACCATTGCAACGTTGAATACCCGGGGTTGTAGGATGGCTCTCCGCAGGTCCCAGGTGCTCTCCTTCCTTCAGGAGGGAGGGTACTCTGTGATTTTCCTGCAGGAGACCCATACGGATCCGACCGCCAAAGACAGTTGGTGGCTGGAGCAGGGGGACGGGGTCTACTTTAGCCATTCCACGATTCGGCAGGCTGGAGTGGCGACCCTGTTCTCCCCCGACCTACGGCCCGAGGTGCTAGGGGTCGCCGAGGCCGTACCGGGTCACCTGCTGCATCTCCGGCTCCGTATAGAGGGGCTCGTGGTTAAGCTCGTTAATGTCTATGCCCCGACATCGGGCCCGGAGCGGCTGCAATTTTATCAGCAGGCATCCGCCTTCCTCGGCACCTTAGATTCTCACGATTGCCTGGTCCTGGGAGGGGATTTTAATACCGCCCTCGAGAAGCAAGACCGCTCGGGGACCAACCAGAGCCTGGCCGCCGCGGACACCCTCCGGGAGATAGTTGAACATCACTCCCTAGTGGACATCTGGCGTGACCACCACCCGGATGACACTTCCACATTCACCTTTGTCCGGGTGGAAGCCCATCGGTCGAGCCACTCCCAGTTGGACCGCATTTATTTATCACGCTTCCATCTCTCATGAGCCCACTCCTCCAGCATTCGGCTGGCCCCATTTTCTGACCATCACCTAGCCACCGTGACAGCCTCCCTCTGTGCGGAAAGGCTGGGGCCGGCCTATTGGCATTTTAACAACAGCCTGTTAGAGGATGAAGGCTTCGTGACGTCCTTCTGGAAATTCTGGCTGGCCTGGCGAGGGCAGCAGCGTGCCTTTCCCTCGGCGCGGCGATGGTGGGACCTGGGGAAGGTGCGCACCCGGCTTTTCTGCCGCGACTACACCCGGGGCACTAGCCGACGGAGAAATGCGGTGATAGAGCAGTTGGAACGGGAGGTCTTAGAGCTGGAGAGGTGTTTGGCCGCCATCCCTAAAGACCCACTCCTCTGCGGAGCATGCCAAGAGAAGCGGGAGGAGCTCCGGGCCCTCGAGGATCATCGGGCCCGGGGTGCCTTTGTTCGATCCCTCATCCATCTCCTTTGGGAGATGGATCGCAGCTCCCGCTTCTTCTATGCCCTGGAGAAAACGAGGGGGGCTAAGAAACATGCCACCTGCCTCCTGGCAGAAGACGGCAGCCCCCTCATGGAACCGGCGGAGATGTGTGGGAGGGCCCGAGCCTTCTACACAAGTCTTTTCTCCCCAGATCCGACCGACCCTAGCGCTTGCAGAGTGCTTTAGGAGGAGCTCCCTATGGTCAGTGCGAGCGACCGAGACTGGCTAGAATTGCCTCTCACTCTGGCCGAGTTCTCGGAAGCCCTCCGTCGTATGCCCACTAATAAGTCTCCAGGCATGGACAGGCTGACTGTGGAGTTCTACCGCGTGTTCTGGGACATCCTCAGCCCAGACCTAGTCACCATCTGGGCCGAGTTTCTGCAGAGCGGGGTCCTCCCTATTTCGTGCAGGCGAGCTGTGCTTGCCTTATTGCCGAAGAAGGGGGACCTCCGCGATTTACGTAATTGGCGTCCCGTCTCGCTCCTCGCACGGACTACAAAATCATAGCAAAAGCAATCTTGCTGCGGCTAGGGTCTCTGCTGGTGGACGTGATCCACCCAGACCACACCTACACCGTCCCAGACCGCAGTATCTTTGATAACCTATTTATGGTTCGGGACCTTTTGGAACTCAGGTGTAGAGACGGTCTGTCGTTCGCCCTCCTGTCCCTAGATCAGGAGAAGGCGTTTGATAGGGTGGACCACGGGTACCTCCTGAGCACTCTGCAGGCATTTGGCTTCGGACCCCAGTTTGTGGGTTTTCTCCAGGTGCTGTACACTTCCGCAGAGTGCTTGGTTAAGCTCAACTGGACCCTGACCGAACCGGTCAGCTTTGGGCGAGGAGTACAGCAGGGGTGCCCCCTCTCGGGCCAACTGTACGCTCTGGCGATCGAACCCTTCCTCTGTCTCCTCCGCAGGAGGTTGACAGGGTTGGTGCTGCGGGAGCTGGAGCTGCAGCTGGTCCTGTCGGCGTACGCTGATGACGTGCTCCTGGTGATCCAGGACCCCGGCGACTTGGCATGGGTGGAGGCTTGCCAGGCCATCTATTCGGCAGCCTCCTCCGCCCGGGTCAACTGGGTCAAGAGCTCTGGCTTGGCAGTAGGAGACTGGCGGCAGGCGAGCTCCCTCCCACCTGCGCTTCAGACCATCCGGTGGAGCGCAGGTCCGCTGCTCTACCTCAGCTTTTACCTTTCTGCCACACATCCCTCTCCACTGGAAAACTGGGAGAATTTAGAGGGCGGGGTGATAGAGCGGCTCCGGAAATGGATGGGACTACTCCAATGTCTCTCCCTCCGAGGGAGAGTGCTGGTGCTTAATCAACTAGTCCTGTCCATGCTCTGGTACGGGCTCAACACCCTGGTCCTGGTCCCAGGTTTCCTGACCAACCTCCGGACATTGATTCTGGGGTTCTTTTGGTCAGGAATGCACTGGGCCCCTGTAGGGGTTCTTCATCTACCCCTGAAGGAAGGAGGACAGGGCCTGAAGTGTCTACACACTCAGGTCCGTGTCTTCCGCCTCCAGGTCCTACAGAGGCTCCTCTATGGTGCAGGCAGTTCGGCGTGGAGCACACTGGCGCACGCCATCCTGCGCTGCATCCGAGGGCTCCGATATGACCGGCAGCTCTTTTATCTCCGTCCGGGAGGTCTTCCGCGAGACCTCTCGGGCTGCCAGTCTTCTACCAGGACCTCCTCCGGACTTGGAAACTGTTTTTAATTACCAGGTCTGTGGCGGCCACCGAGGGGGTAGATCTCCTCGCGGAGCCACTGCTACACAACCCCCAACTCCGTGTGCAGGTGGCGGAGTCCCGCTCGGTGCACCAGAGCTTGATCCTGGCAGAGGTCACGAGAGTCGGAGACCTCCCTGGACTACAACCAGGGAGACTGGCTGGATCCCCTGACGCTCGCCCGGCGCATGGGCCTCTCCAGACCTCGTACCCCCCAGCGTGTACTTCAGGAGGCGAAAGCCGCTTTGCCACCCGCTGCTCGACTTACCTCGACCGGATCCTGCTCGAGAGCACGCCCCGCCCACCCTCTACCCCAGGCCCGCCGGACCTTTTAATTGGACCCCTGCCCCGCAGACCCAATCAACCCCCTCACCCCTTCACTGTGAGCCGGCTGCATGAACTGCAGCTGGTACGCTTCGAAACCGCGCCAAGGAAACATCTATACACGCTCGTGCTCTGCACCCTTCATGCCCTCACCCTAGTGTCCCACCCCGACACAAAGTGGCGAGACCTTCTGCCACCTTTGGAGGGTGAGCAGCCCCGGTGGGCCAGCCTGTATTCCACCTTGGTTCCGAGGCCCGTCAGGAACATCAGTTGGCGGCTCCTTCATGGAGCTGTGAGCACGGGCACGTATTTGGCGCGGTTCACCCCCATCCCAGATACTTGTCCCTTTTGTGGTGTGAGGGAAATCCTGGCACACGTATATTTGGAGTGCGCCAGGCTGCATCCCCTGTTCCGGCTCCTCACAAATCTCCTATTATGTTTTTGGTTGCATTTTTCCCCTCATCTTTTTATTTATGCACTCCCCATCCGTGGCCTCACAAAGTTGCGGGATCTCCTAGTTAACCTCCTCCTGGCCCTGGCTAAAACAGCCATCTATAAAACCAGAGAGAGGAGGTTGGCCGATGGAGTTTCCTGTGACTCTGGGGCCGTTTTCCGATCCTCGGTCCGTTCACGTATCCGGGCGGAGTTCCTCTGGGCGGCATCCACCGACTCCCTTGATGCTTTTGAGAAGCGGTGGGCGCTGTCCGAGGTTCTCTGCTCGGTGTCCCCATCCGGGTCCCTTTGTCTGATCCTTTGATTGGGGGAGAGAGTAAGGGACCCCAGCCCCAGCCATTGCTGCTGTGGACACCACCACCTTAGAGGGGTCCTTTCACACGTGGGTGCATGTGGCCCCCCCCCCGGATTGTCCACCCCACAGCCTGCCCCTCTTGTTGGGTGCTTTCAGAGGAGGGAATTGTTGGTAACACTCGGGCGTGGCGCCAGGTAACTCGAAGGGGGTGGAAGACCACGAGAGTTGATGAAGCCCCCTCGCTCTGGGCCACCAGGTAACTCGGAAGGGTGGAAGACCACGAGAGTCGAGGAAGCCCCCCGCTCTGGGCCCAGGCAAGCTTGAACACTTCCCTCCCCTGAAGCTAATGAGAAAACAATTGTGATTGGTTGCTGTGTTACACATTGCATATGCTGCTGTTTTTACTTTGTAAGTGTGTTAGGCAAATAAAAAACATCTTTTGCTTCAAAAAAAAAATTACTCTCCTATAGCCATCTGGCCCAACCCTGTCACAATACATGCTTGCTTGCTTTAACCAGTAAATAACTCTCTGTCTTTTTCCTAGTTAATAAATCTTTACTCAGTTTTATTACAGGATTGGCTACAGGTGTGAAATCTAAGGTACAAATTGATCTGGGATAAGTAACTGGTCTCTTGGTACTGGGAGCAACCTGGGTGGCAAGACAGAAAAGCCCAAGGGTACTGAGACTCCAGGGTAAAACTGGTTTCAGAGTAGCAGCCTGTTAGTCCGTATCCGCAAAAAGAAAAGGAGTACTTGTGGCACCGTAGAGACTAACAAATTTATTTGAGCATAAGCTTTCGTGAGCTACAGCTCACTTCATCGGATGCATGCAGTAGAAAAAGTGGCAATTCTTCAACAAAAAACTTCAAAAATAGAGTCCAACGAGAGACTGCTGAATTGGAATTAATTTGCAAACTGGACACAATTAATTTAGGCTTGAATAAAGCCTGGGAGTGGATGGGTCATTTCACGAAGTAAAACTATTTCCCCATGTTTATTTCCTCCTCCCCACTGTTCCTCAGACGTTCTTGTCAACTGCTGGAAATGGCCCACCTTGATTATCACTACAAAAGTCCCCCCCCAACCTCGCCGTCCTGCTGGTAATAGCTCACCTTACCTGATCACTCTCGTTACAGTGTGTATGGTAACACCCATTGTTTCATGTTCTCTGTGTATATAAATCTCCCCACTGTATTTTCCACAGTATGCATCCGATGAAGTGGGCTGCAGCCCACGAAAGCTTATGCTCAAATAAATTTGTTAGTCTCTAAGGTGCCACAAGTACTCCTTTTCTTTTTTCAGGGTAAAACTGTTACAGTGATCTAGGAATTCACATTTGTTACTAGGTTGGTGAAATCTAATTGTAGAACATACTACTAGTTTGCACTGCCTCCCTTGCTTTTGACAGTCAGCCCTGAGGTTGGCATGACAGTAGGTAAAGTTAATATTAAGTATTTTTGTCAGCAATACACTCAGTATTCAAAGTGTGGGCATACCATGTATTTAAATAGTGATGTTATGATATTTTCTTATCAATATCCCTTTTCTAATGGTTCCTAAAATTCCACTACCTTTTTTGACTATCACTGAACACTAAGCAGATGTTTTCAGAGAACTATCCATGGTGACTCCAAGATCTCTTTCTTGAGTTGTAATAGCTAATTTAGACCCCATCATTTTGTATGTAGAGGTGGAATGATGTTTTTCAATGTGCATTACTTTTCATTTATCAACATCTGAATTTCATCTGCCATTTTGTTGCCCATTCACCCAGTTTCATGAGATCCCTCTGTAACTCTTCACAGTTTGCTTTGAAGTTAACTATCTGAAAACTTTGCCACCTCACTGTTTTACCCCTTTTCCCAGATCATTTAGGAATCTGTTGAACAGCACTGATCCCAGTACAGATCCTTGGGGAACCCCGCTATTTACCTTTCCACTGTGAAAACTGACCATTTATTTCTACCCTTTTTTCCTATCTTTTCACCAGTTACTGATCCATGAGAAAAAGTTCCTTCTTATCCCATGACAGCTAAGTTGCTTAAGAGCCTTTGGTGAGGGACCTTGTCAAAGGCTTTCTGAAAGTCCAAGTACACTATATCCACTGGATCACTCTTGTCCACACGTTTGTTGACCCCCCTCAAAGAATTCTAATAGATTGGTGAGGCATTGATTTCCCTTTACAAAAGACATGTTGACTCTTCCCCCAACATATTGTGTTCAGCTATGTGTCTGATAATTCTGTTGTTTACTATATTTTCAACCAATTTACCTGGAACTGAAATTAGGCTTACTGGCCTGTTGTCAGGATCAGGATCCTTCCCCTGGAACAGCAGCACCAGATAGCCAGCAAAAGGGAAAGTCCTTGCGCCCACCAGTCCAAAAGCTATGACAGCGGCCAGGAGAAAGGAGAACCTCTGAGTCCAGTGGAGGAAACTCTCATGTGCAGTACTGTCCACATAACCAAAAGCCCTACCTCCTCTGATCTCAGCAGGAATAATAGCAGCTACAGTGCTTAGCTCTTAAACAGGGCTTTTTACCAGAGATCTACAAATGCTTTACAGAGGAAGACAAGTATCATTATCCCCATTTTACAAATGAGGGAAGTGAGCCACAGAGAGATGAAGTGATCTGGCCAAGGTCGCTCAGTAGGCAGAGTGCAGGGAATATAACCAAGGTCTCCTGAATCCCAGTCAAGTGCAAGCCCATTGGACTGTTCCAGGTATGTCAGAAGCTTGGTAAGATATCTGTGGACTAGTCCATTAAAGATGGAATCATTTAGGGCCAAATCCTGCACACACTGAAGTCTCTCGTAATTTGGCTATTGATTTTGAGAAGTTCAGGTTTGTGGCCTTAGATTGCACATGCAATAAGGAGGGAACCATTTTCCTTGTGATTTGTAAACCATCAGGCATATGATCCATACTCAATAAATCAAAATGAGCAAATGCTACTACTGCTACTGACTTCAGAAACACTGGAGGTGTCACACTGAAGACAGAGACCTCACACACAATGGGACAGACTCCCAAGATGGGGCACAGCCCCTTTGTGCCAGTGAGATGGTGTAAAGGGGCCACAATCTTCTGGGCATTTGCTGCAGGAGAGTGGGGGAACTCTCCGTTGGTGCATCTGTGATGTTGCTGGCCCTGAGCCTCTGTCTTCAACTCTCTTCCCAGGATAGGGGGCATGTTGGGCGGGGTAAGGGGAGCATGGTGGAGCTGTGTTCAGTTCCACTAATCCTCCACTGATGTAGGATCTATTGAGGATCATACACTGATGGCAGGGCTACTGGAACAATTTTTATAGTGTGGGTGCTGAGAGCCATTGAACAAAACTGTAGACTCTGTATATGATGGAAACCATTTCAAACCAGCACCTATTTCCAGCACCTATGATTGATGGTGCAACCTAGAGCTTCCTGGCAACAGTTGTATGTTGCATCAGAGCTTGGGCTGGCCCTTAGAACCAAGAGCTGGACCTGGCCCTCACTTCTCCTGAACTGAGCAAAGCCCTGAGTAGAGAATCTACACCATTACGTGCAATTGTAAAAAAAAGAAAAATTAAAAAAAAAAAGCTGGAAAGACATTCCTCAAGTAGTCAAATGTACTGGAAACGGAAGACAAACTGCAATTGGATCCAAAATTAGTACTAATGACCATAATTCCAGAAAATCAGCCATCACTGCACAAACCACAAAACTCCTATTAATAGTATTCTGATATGTCAAAACTATCATTACAAAGAAGTGGAAATCCCCTACAAGCCTATAGTAAAACAGAAATGATGACTCAAGGCTGTGAAATAAATGAGACCATTGTATATGTAGATTAACAAATTTGACAAGGCATTTTTTTGTAACACATGGGAACCCTAGATTCATTACCCAACATAGTGTCAACTTGCAACATGAGATCTAAGTCTTTCACAGTGAAGTATATATTGCAGTTATGCTACAGCTATTATCTCTATTAGAGAACTAGTTTTTTTAAAAATGTACAAACTGTAACAAACACTCACTAAGAGATGACACCTCCTGTAAAAAGTTTTACATGGTTGCATGATTTTATGCTATAGGCATATAGCACCAACCAAAAATATGGGGAAGCATGACTGTGAATCAAATCATAAACAGTATATAGTATTAGTTTAATATTCTCTTAGCAAAGTTTCACCGCCTTTTGACCAATCTGATTCTCTTCCTGTATTTGTGCTCTGTTGAACACAAGCAAGCTCACGGCTTCCTGTGTGATGGTGATAACATATGTCTGACTTTGTTGTTGGCTGCTGGAGTGGAGGGGAAGACAATGCCCTTTCACCTGTCTAAAGCAGCACAGAGCTTATCAGATCCTCTCCAGATATCACTGAAGGAAATGGGCTGGGAGGGCTGGCCCCACATAGGAAACATATATATAAAAAACTGTCAGGGGCAATCTTTTTTTAATGCCATTAGAAAAGCACTTCTGCGAAATTTAGTCCTAGACAATGGCATTTGTACAAGGTAATTTGAAGCAAAAGAACAGGAGAAAGCATGCGATACAGCACATTAAACTTAGGTTCGTATCTTCTCAAGTGATTTTATAGTCACACATAGCAAGCGTGCTTCACTTTTTGGTGCCAGAGTAATTTGTTCTTCACTGTTCTTCCTCTTCTCTGTTTCTACAGTGGACCAAGCCTTTAGAGGTCATACATCGGGTTACAAGCCTCCTTTTCCCCCAGTAGGTACATTTTAGGGTTTTGTTAATCTGCTAGGGCTTCTCGCCAAGCTATGGCAAGCACATTTTCTTTAAAACGACCATAAAGGAAACCATATGTCCCGGTCACTATTAGGACCATCTCTGAATGTCCCAGTGCAGCAATCTAGATAATATCCGTACTCTCAACTGGTAAATAAAAAGGACTGTACTGTTTAATGAAACACGTGATCTCCTCTACATAGTTACACTAAGTCAATTCACAGTAAAAATGATAAAAGGGCCTCAACAAACCAAACTTGATTCTGAAGGGTTGTTTTCCCATATTGTTAGCAAGACACGCTTGAACTGATAACTAATTGGGATTAAACAAACAAACTCTCTTTTTCATTGTGTTTACTTTGTGCATTTGACAGCACTTCCTTTATAATCAGTTTCACTGCTTCCTGTATATAGGGCCTGATCAAAAACTTCCACTGAAGTCAATGGGAGTGTTTCTAGTCATTGGATTCAGAGAGAAACGCACTTAAAAAAAACAGGATGTAATTGACAAAACAAAAAAATTGCAGTGGGACTCAGGGTCAGACGTAGCACCTGAAATGACAGAACTTCCATTTTTGAATTAACAAGATTTCAAGCTGGTGTTCTCCCTTTATCTTTATATATTTATTAATGTTGTTACATTTCACTCTCAGAATCCTAAATTCTTTCCAGAAACAAACCTGTCAATACAATAACAAAATTGAACGGTGAAATAATTTAGAAGTCAGGAAATGGTGTTGGAATGCATATTAAAGCATATGAAACACAGAAGTGATAGTAAAACTGAACTTTATTTCCTGACCTAGTTACCTGACATGGGTCAGGGTTACACAAGGTTAGTGCCCATTTCCTGACAAGAGTCAGTATCCACTTATTCCAGAGAACCTCTGAGGATCGAGAAACTGGCTTTACAGGAAACCCTAAGAACAGCTTTTTGGCCCGAGGGCCACATCTGGGTATGGAAATTGTATAGCAGGCCATGAATGCTCATGAAATTGGGGGTTGTGGTGCAGGAGGGGGTGAGGGCTCCGATGGGGGTGCGGGCTCTGGGGTGGGGCTGGGGATGAGGAGGCATGGGGATGGGGCAGGAGAGTGCTCCGGGCTGGGACTGAATGGTTCAGAAAGTGGGAGGAGGATCAGGGCTGGGGCAGGGGGTTGGGGCACAGGAGGGGGTCAGGGGTGCAGGATCTGGACAGCGCCTACCTCAAGCAGTTCCCGGAATCAGCGGCATGTCCCCGTTCCTGCTTCTATGTGGAGGTGCATCCAGGCGGCATACCTGCAGCTCCCATTAGCCGGGAACCCATTGGCAGGGGTGGCGCTTGGGGTGGTGGTAGCATGTGGAGCTCCCTGGCTGACCCTACGCATAGGAGCTGGAGGGGGGACATGCTGCTGCTTCCGGGAGCCACAGCACACACAGAGCGGGGCAAGCCCGTGACCCTGCTCCCTGGCGGGAGCTCAAGGACCAGATTAAAATGTCTGAAGGGACAGATGTGGCCCCCGGGCCATAGTTTGCCCATCCCTGATCTATATACACCTGTGGTAAGGTTTTACATCCAGTTTGCAAAGCTGTAAGGGACTACACAAGAGTTGTAGCTGTAGCTCACAAAAGCTTATGCTCAAATAAATTTGTTAGTCTCTAAGGTGCCACAAGTACTCCTTTTCTTTTTACACAAGAGTTGTAAAAGCAATAGAGATCCCATACTCTTTCCTCCAACAGTACACTCCAACATTATGCAGCCTTTTATTACAACATTAAATACCTGCAGTTATGCACAGAGGTCACAAAAATAATGAGACTGGCCTAAAAGTGATGAGATTTCTTTCTTTTTTTTTTTCTTTTTCTTTTTTTCTTTAATTGTGGTTCGGTCCGTATCCTGGCTTTGGAACCCCCCATGACCAGACCCAGGGTATGTTAGAGTCAGTCACAGGGTAAAAATTCAACCTTAATGTATGCCAAGTATGCACATAAAAAATGCAAGCCTCCGCTCCACCAGGAACCTGCTCTCCAAATTCCCCCCTCCCCTCACCCAGATCCCTGCTGGCTCTTCTCAGGCTGGCTCCGCCAGGCCCCATCCCAGCAGGGTCTCATGGCCCCTCAGCGTCACTCCTTGTCTCCAGCCTGCAGAGGAAATGGCTCCTCCTGGCCTCTTACTTACATGAACTCCCCCTTCCTGCACTGTGATGGTGAGGGTGAAAACACTGCTGCCCAGCTGGCAGCTTTGCTCTGCTGCATCTGCTCCAGAACTCCACTCCTCTCAGAGCACAGGCACGCACCTGGACTGCCAGCAACAGCTATGGCGGCCTGCTGGAGCACAAGTAGCACAGAGGCCACTAGTGGCTGAAGGAGCTATTGCAGGCAGTTTGGGCAAAATTCCTGAGCTGCCTGATGACAGGTTTCAGAGTAGCAGCCGTGTTAGTCTGTATCCGCAAAAAGCACAGGAGTACTTGTGGCACCTTAGAGACTAACCAATTTATTTGAGCATAAGCTTTTGTGAGATGAGTCCTCTTGCAATATCACAAATAGGAATATGGCAAAATACGCCCAAAATTACCACACTCATGATAATATCCTGCATGTTAACAATACCGCATCTGTAGTAGTTCATAGTTCTGTGCAGTGCTTTGTGTGTGAGAGAGAGAAAGAGGCACTGCATCAAAGTCTGAGCTATGTACTTTTTTTTGTGGGGGAGGGAGGGTTGTTTATTTATTTTGGGTTGTAAAACTGCATGGAAAGAATGTAGCTAGAGAGGTCTGCCGAACTGACATCAGCTTATTAATTTAGAACCTACTGTCCAGTTCTCAAGAGGTCACAGAAATCATTGGCTGGTTTTGTTGATTTGTTTGACAAAAACCTATACCCCAAATTTATCATATTTGTATTGTATATTTGTATTACAGTAACACCTAGCAGACCTAACCACGATCAGGGCCCATTGCACTAGACACAGTACAGATATATAGTGAGATAACCCCTGCCCCTATGAAGTTACAACCTGAACAGACAAGGTGAACAAAGAGTAGGGAAAAAGGACACATTACCCCTATTTTACATAGGTGAACAAAGGCACAGAGAGGCTAAGTCAGGAGTGCTGGAACAACTTGTATAGTGGGGGTCCTGTGAACCGTTGAACCAAACTGTAAATCTTGTATATAATGGAAACCACTTCAAGTAAGGGGGTGCTGCAGCACCCCCCGCATCCCTAGTTCCAGCACCTATGAGCTAAGCGACTTGCTTTAGGTCACACAGGAAGGCTGTGGCCAAACAGGAAAATTAAACCAGATCACCTGAGTCCCAGTGTGGTGGCTAAACCACAAGACCATCCAACCTTTCAAGTCTAAATATATTGACCTGATAGTTTTCAAATATGTTAAAACTAGGGCTGCTATAAAGAGGACAGTAGTGAATTGTTCCTCATGTCCACTGAAGGTGAGACAATAGTAATGGGCTTAATCTGCAGAAAGCAAGATTCAGATTAGATATTAGGAAAACCTTTCTAACTACAGGGTAGGTAAGCTCTGAAAGAGGCTTCCAAGGGAGGCTGTGGAATCCCCATCACTGGTGGTTTTTAAGAATAGGCTAGACAACACCTGTCAGGGGTAATCTAAGGTTTACTTGGTCCTACCCCAGTGCAAGTGGCTAGACTTGATGATCTCTCAAGGTCCGTTCCAGCCCTACACTTCTGTGATTCTGTGTAGATACTTATAGAAAATGCTCAAGTCTTTTAACCTTCTCTTTGTTAAACTAAATAGATTGAGCTCTTTGAGTCTGTCACTATAAGGCATGTTTTCTAATCATTCTTGTGGCTCTTCTCTGAACCCTCTTCAGTGTAGCATTCCTGGACATTGCTCCCCTTTCAGTGAATAATTGATTGTAATGGGAGTTAAGTGTCCAAATAACTTTGAGGATCTAGGCCAAATGCTTATGCAAAGATTTGCTTAACTTCCTTAGAAACTATACTGAACTATTAGGATAACTGGTATTTCTTGGTTTCAAATCAGAATGGAAATACAGCATAAATAGGGGGAGAAGAGTTTCCCTGCCACCATAAAGGGGGATTTTTTCCTCTCTTTTTTCAGGACAGATTAGTTATAACAGGCATCTTACAGCTCCTTAAATTCCATAGTCCTGGCACCAATTTTTTTATTAGATTTACAGTTAGTGGCTAGGACACGTCCAAGCTTTTTGTTCTTATTATAATTATTATTTTATAACTTTTAGGGGATTTTAGAACATTATGAACAATGCGTGGGAAGCTTCTATTTACCATAAATACCCTCCTTGCACTCTGGACTTGCCTTGGAGAATTGTAGTTTAGTAACTGGGTAGTTGTTTTATTCCAGACATTGTGCTTTGTGATTCACTGGCTCTGTTCAGAATGTAATTTTATTAGAGGTGTATAGGAGTGAACAGCAAATTCAGCCTAGGGCTGACAGTTGTGATGGCAGTATATGGTCCTGCTTTGAGCAGGGGGTTGGACTAGATGACCTCCTGAGGTCCCTTCCAACCCTGATATACTATGATTCTATGATTCTATATATACACCTGGCTTTCTGAGAATCTACTGCAAGAGAAAGGAACTCCCCTCCCCCAATATCTTTCACATAGGGTGAAACGTGATCAACTGGCAGAAGAATTACCAGGAAACTCCATAAACTGTACTCTGTGGAGTTTCCACTCCTCTAAGTCAGAGTAAGCACCCACATAGGGAAGACTATTGCTCGTGTTTATATACTTCTAAAGTAATTGGAGGAGCATTTAGTATGTATAAATATAACTTAAGCCATGACCCTGTGCAAGGGAAACCCTGTAAAATGGAGTTTCCGGGGAAACCCCAGGTAGAGGAAGCACTTGTACCATTCCATCAAACCATGCAGTACCAATGGAACAACTTGGGAGGGATCTTTGTGAGAAAATCCTTGGGTTTCCCTGCCATATAGCCTCCTCATGTAGCTTTTACCAACAGTGGAGCAGTAATCTGGCCTAGCGATCTCGAATGTACTGTCCGCATCAAACAACGTTACATTAAAAAGATGCCATCAGAGAAGCAGCATGATCATTTCACTTTGTATTTGCATCTTACAATTTTCTTCATTTCTCATCTAAGTCATTAACTTTTCTCAGCACCATCACCCCAATATTTTGTTAATTATTTACCAACAGTGCTCTGACTAGGACCTGAAAAATATGAAATATAATGTAAAATATGTAATAAAAATATAATAGGGATAAACATAGTCTTTGCTTTCCTTATAACGTATCACTTTATGGTCCTCCTAAACCTGCACTACTTAAGTCAATGGCAGTTTTGAGATTGACTTCAACAGTGCAAGATCAGAGTCCTTTTATAGCCAGTGAGTTTCACATGTATTTGCTGACAGCAGAGGAATGGTGGGACTCAAGAATCTTGGGTTCCATTCTAGATTTGGTAGGGAGTATTCTAAGATAGTCACAGATCATTCTGCCTGTTCCCTACCCAAGTTTGAGTCATTCTGTTTTGTCCACTCCAACTCTGTCCCTGTCCTACCACTTTCCCACCTCTGGCTCCTTGTCTCACTGCCATTCTCTTTGCCTTCCCAATCCCAGTCTCCCTTCCTCAGATTTCTCATCCCAGTCCCAGTCTCCTCACCCAGTCAGTCCCAGTCTCCCCCTCTGGATGCCCCATTGAAATCCCAATTTTTGACATTCTCAGCCCGTCTCCTTGCCCAAACAATCACAGTTCCCTCCTCACAGTCTTTCATCCAGTCTGCCTCTTCCTCCCACCAAATTTTAACAGTGGCAATTACCTTCTCCCCACCTAACTCCCCCTCAACCTCTCTTTCCTCAACACCAGTTCCCTGTCTCCACTCCAGATTCCTCATCCCCTATCAGTCTCCCTCCCCAGACTCCCAATTCCTTGTCCCAATCTCTTTGGACAGCCAGTCACAGTTCTCCCCACATATCTGACAAGGAGCAGGGGTGTCTTCCCTCCTCCTGCCCCCATCCCCCCAACAGGTTCCCAGCCCCAGTCTCCTTGTTCAGCTTGTCCCAGTCTTCTCCCCTCCCCACAGCTCTTTGACCAATCTGTCCCCCTGCCAATAATTAGCTCTTAGACTCTTCCCCTTACCCTCACCATCTCCCAGTCCCAGCCTTCCCTACTCCTAGTCTCCTTGCCCAACAAATCCCAGCCTCCATGAGCCCCAGGCCATCTCCTTGCCCAATTTATCCCAGAATCCCTCCTCCAGGGTCTCAGTTCAAAGCCTCCCCCAAATCAGTCACAGTTTTTCTCTCCCCCCAACTCACCCCAGTATCACAGGCTCCTTTTCCAAATCTGCTCCCTTCCCTCAGCCCCTTGGTCCAGATCTTGTCACCTGTGCATTTGAGTCAGGCTGCCTGGGTGCCAACGGGGCATGGGAGAGTGTTACTGACAGCACAGAAGAGACATTATTCCTGCTCTCTATTTTGGTGCCCAGCCCAACGCAGCCATTAGAGGGAAAGACTGGCTTAGCTCCTAGGCCTGGCTAAAGCATGCCGAGTCACTTTCTGGAGATAATTCATGCATAGTCTGGTCAGCAGTAGGAGTTGTGAGAGGTCTGAGCATGCTCAATGTACATGGAATCTTTGGAGACTTTAGATACTAAACTCTAAGGCCTCGATCCACAAATATATTTAGGCTCCTAACTTTCATTGATTTCAATGGAAGTTAGGAGCCTGAATATCTTTGTGGATCTGAGCCTAAGTCTGTACTGAGCATTTGTGAACCAAGATGTTTTGAAAAGGGGTTATAAATTGGCCAAATTTGGGTACATTTTCACAAGAAGTGCAAAAGGCATACCCCTGACACAAAGACCACTTCACTGCCTGATTTTAAGTGTCTGCTCCAAAGCATATTGGCGCCAGAGCTTCTCAAAGAAAAGGATGACAGACTATTTTTAAATAGCAAAACAACATATTTCCCTCATCCTCAAAAATGGCTGAACCTTTTCATAAAAATTCAGTCTAAGGCAGATAACCATCATGGAAAATTTCAGCCCAAAGAGTTAAAGTATGGCAAACTTACTAAAAATACGGTGTTATAATGGGAAGTGTTGGACAACTTTAAAAATAAGGGAACTACCATCCCCACCTATATCATCATCTAATTCTCTGTTCACCTGCTCTTTTTAGTTAATACCTTGTGAAATCAGACTGGTGATGTCAGCAGCCAATCTTCTTATTTTTTCTAGTGATATGTATACATAATATAGTTATTTTAGAGTAGGTAAGCAGGTACAGAATATTCCTATAATGTACAGCTGGAACATATTTGGGAAACAACTGAATGAGTCAAAACAAAGAAAACAGCCTGATAAGAAATAAATTAAACTAATCAAATAGATTTAAGATGCAGTTGATTTTTGGTCACTTTCAACTTGGCTGAAATTTGATTGAAGGTCAATATGCTATTACTAATCTAAATCATCCAAACCAATCTAAATCGTCTGTACAATCTTTCAAGTCAACATACAACTTTACAAAAATTTAGAAGATGTCTGCAAGACTTCTTGTATTTCCCTTTCCCCCCACACCCATGTTACACAAGTGAAGCTTCATATTTGGAATTAGGATCTGTTCATAGCAACACTTCCAGTAAATACAGGAAGTTGTGTCATCCTAAGTGTTTGGTAGTTACAATTTAAATGAGTGGAAAGTCTGCAAAGGAAATCTTTTGAACCTGAATAATTAGCGATTTGGGTGGAGCACTGGGATAAGGCACTGCTTTACTGTATTGACCTTTCACCTCTGGAATTTAAGCTTGGAGTCCAGAGATATGTAATGGAAAATTCACTTTAACAATTTAACATTTAGTATTTAACATCAGTATCACATTTAGTGTGAAATTAACTACAAAAATATAAAGGCCTCCACAGCTAATATTTTAACTCATAGGGTGACCATATTTCCCAAAGGGAAAACGGGACACCATGTTGGGATAGCCCAGGGATCGGCAACCTTTGGCACGTGGCCCATCAGGGAAATCCGCTGGTAAGCAGGGATGGTTTGTTTACCTGCAGTGTCTGCAGGTTTGGCCGATAGCAGCTCCCACTGGCCACGGTTCACCATTCCAGGCCAATGGGGGCTGCGGGAAACGGCCCAGGCCGAGGGATTTCCCTGATGGGCCACATGCCAAAGGTTGCCGATCCCTGGGGTAGCCCAAGCCCTCCCCTCCCCTAAGCAGGGCTGGCCCAAGCTGCTCGCCCAAAACCCCGTCCCTGCACAAGGCCGGAGGTGGTTTCACTGGATGCCCAAGCCCTGTCTTCCCCATGGGCGAGGCTGGAGCTGGCCAAAACAGGATGTATGGTCACCATAAATCCAACGATCAATGGACTGCTGTGATGTGAAAATAAAAAAACAGCATGATCTGGCATGTTTCATGATAAAAAAAATATTTAAAGTATACATTTTACCCACTTCATTAGGTATATTCTAATTACATAATTAAAAATGAGATTCACTTTGAGATTTAAAGAGTACAGGACCAATGACATATAGCTGAGCAGGTCTGATTCCGTCCTGCATAGAGCAGTAGTGGGTATATATATTTATATATACACACACAAGCCATTTCATGTATTATGAAGTAACACATGCACCACTACGCTAACCCCAGTATACGCCAGAGGTAGAAACACAACTGTTAACATACTTGGAAACCAATATATTTAAATTAGGCAATGAACCCAGCCACACATCAATGCATATCTAGAGTCTCCCACAGCAGAGCGTCAACAGCAGTGGTTCTCAACCTTTCCAGATTACTGTACCCCTTTCAGGAGTCTGATTTGTCTTGGTAACCCCAAGTTTCACCTCACTTAAAAAATACTTACTTACAGAATCAGACATAAAAATACAAAAAAGTGTCTCAGCACACTAACACTGAAAAATTGCTTACTTTCTCATTTTTATCATGTAATTTTAAAATAAATTGATTGGAATATAAATGTTGTACTTACATTTAAGTGTAAACTATATAATGCAATATAAACAAGTCATTGTCTGTATGAAATGTTAGTTCATACTGATTTTGCTAGTGCTTTTTATGTAGCCTATTTGTAAAACTAAGCAAATATCTAGTTGATGTACACCCTGGAAAACCTCTGAGTATCCCCAGGGGTACTTGTACCCCTGGTTGAGAACCACTGGTCTACAGGTTATTTGTAATCTGCCAATAAAAGGGTTGGTATAATCCTTCCAATACACACCTGCTATGCTGAACTTCACTAACAGGTATAAAATACAGTGGGGGAAAATCACTAGGCTAAAATCTATGTTACACATTATTTCCTGTGGCATCTGCCAGTGGCTTAAAGATGCCCATGATCTGACAAAGATTAATTGATAACATGAATATTACTTCAAGAAAACCATGTCACTTCAGCTTCACATGTTGTTTATGATGCTGAGCCCTCATCGTCATCAATAATGCAATTCAGCTGCTCATTACAAACCTCCACCACAAACTCAGTTGTCTGTCATTAAAGTAGTTGATTAGCAGGGATGAGTCTGATGAATAACAGACAACCAGACTGTGGAAGGAATAGCTGAAGAAAACACACCATTGTTTATTACAAGATAGTCTGTATCAGTGTGAGGTTATGATTCCCCTGCATGCAGACAGTGACTGCAAGCACCCCTTAAAATAGAGCAATACAAGTAGCAAAGATCTGAAAGTAGCAGGTGTGGAAATTTCAAGGAATCAGTTCAAAGAAAGATGTTAAGTAGCAGTATTTGCTTGTTCATCTGTTCCAGTGGTTCTCAACCAGGGGTCTGGGAGCCCCTGGGGGGCAATAAGCAGGTTTCAGGGGGTTCGCCAAGCAGGGCTGGCATTAGACTTGCTGGGGCCCAGGACAGAAAGCCAAAACCCCACCGCATGGGGGTGAAACCCAGGGCCCCAGGCCCCACCACCTGAGGCTGAAGCCAAAGCCTAAGCAACTTAGCTTTTCCGGGCCTCCTGTGGCATGGGGCCCCAAGCTATTGCCCTGCTTGCTACCCCCCTAATGCCAGCCCTGCCTTTTATATGCAGAAAAACAGTTGTTGTGGCACAGGTTGGCCATGGAGTTTTTATAGCATGGAGTGGGGGGGGGGCCTCAGAAAGAAAAGGGTTGAGAACCCCTGCTCTATCACACAATCATACTGCAGGGAGTGTGCAATCAGTAAGCAGCCAGCTGCCTGCAAGCTCTTACTGGTGCCCGTGCCCCATAAATACTACAAGCATCTATGCAATGGCTAATTCACAGGTGTCTATGACCAGACATATTACACAGAGATGGAGTGAGAGATTACAGTTGCCCATCTACCTTTGGAGAACACCATGATATGCAGCTGTACTGGATGCTCAAAGACAGAGTAAGTCTACTGCACCTATTAAATGCTGCTCAACCCCCAGGACTAGATCAAATGATCAAAGTTCCATTTGAATTTAATGGTACAATATGAGAAATAGACTGTGATTACGTAAGTATACATAAACAAAGAATCAGAATTAAGGTGGAGCACTGAACTTTAATTGATAGTTCTTGACATTGGAGTGCTCCATTTTACAATCTTCACACAGTATCAGTATTTTAAATTTAATTTTCTAAATTTGGTGGACTTGTTTGTTTGTGGAGGTACTACAGGGTAAAAAGCAAAGGGCACTTCAGTCTCCAAGGTTTCCAAGCTCCTTGGGTCTGAAAAAAATTGCAAATGGAAGTTGTAATATCTCTCTATATAATTTTGAACTAATTGGCTTCAGTGCTATTGTCCTTTAACAAAGATCATTAGAACCCCATTGCTTTTGACAGAGGGCTGTGGATAATCAGAGAAAACATACACCTCCGTCTTGTTTTGGTAAATACCTAATAAAGTTACTTAGCCTCACTGTGCCTCAGTTAGCCCACTTGTAAAATAAGGATTAATATTATTAATCAGGTTTATTATGGTAGTTCCTAGAAACCAACCAAGAATGGGCCCTGCTGTGCTAGGCACCGTACAAACAGAGTAGTAATCAATCTCTTACCCAAAGAGCTTATACCAAAGGAATATTTACTAACATCATAGATATGGTAGGAGATCTCACTAAATTACAGTTGTAAAGTTTAAAACCTTCCTAAGGTCACTGGTTGGAAGAAGAATAATTCTATTCTAGTCTATCTTGTATACATTCTTATACCACACATAATGCACTGCTGGAAGAATTCAGATATTTGAATACCTTCCAGCAGTGCATTACGAGTATGTCTACACTACAATCAGGAAGTGAGATTACAGCATACATAGACATACCAAAGCTAGCTTTGATCTAGGTTGCTTGAGTACCAATATCAGGGAAGCCACAGCAGCACAGGTGCCAGCTGCTTGAGGGTCCTAGGTGGGCAAGGCTAGACAGTACTGCAGCAACTTCACTACTAGTGTTACTCAAGCTAGCTTTGACCTACTACAGACCATCTACACGTCAAACTTCCAGCTCAGGCAGACTAGCTTTGATTGGACTAGCATGCTAAAAATAGAAGTGTACCTGCAGCAGCGCAGGTGGCAGGATGGGGTAGCTGCCCAACTAAGTACTTAGGGTCCTGGGCAGGATTGTACTTGGGATATCAAGCCTGTCCCACTGCTTGTACCTCCTGGGCTATACTTCTAATTTTAGCATGCTCACTATAGGGCATTTGGTAGCCACAGATTTATGAAATGCTGGCTTTTCCAAAACATTTGCTTTGATTGTTTGCCAAGTTTGGACCAAAGCATGACATCCAACATTCCACTATACTGTTATATCACCACATCTACATATGCACTGCATCTGAAGTTAAAACCAGACTTTTCATATTGCACGTCCATCAGGATACATTTTCAAATGTTCTCAATTTTTTTTAATATGTCCAGATTTTTCAAACTGTAGCAAAGGTACAGCCACTTTTAGTTTTCCTTTAAATGTGAGAATATTTCTTCTACCAGAGTATTTTCCCCATTCTTCCATAACTCAAAAACGGCTGAATACATTTTCCCTGTGAGTTAACACACAAGCACCTTTGCGCAGAGACCAAATATAGAAAATTCCGCCAAATAGGTGAATGTTTTGGAAATCTGAGCATATGAAAACAGAAGGAAACTGTTTATCAGTCGTATTGTTCAAGTGAATTGTGTGCTTAGCACAATGACGTCTTGGTCCCTGACTGGGGCCTTTACTAGCTACCATGCACAAATAATAAAAGAATAGCATGCACAATCAAGCAAACCCTATCATATCTTCAAGAACAAGTTGTTCAAACATTTAAGTTGATATTTTGATGTGCCCAAAGTTTGTTTCCTGTATAGTCAATACAAACAAGGATCCAGTTTTCAAACACATCCAAAAGGTTGATTCTCAGCTGTTGGAATCTTATGTGACCAAAATTATAAGTACAGACAACAGAAAATTATTGTGATGCTTGAAAAAAATCAGAGCTATTTTACAACTAAACATCAATGATTAGAGTTAGTTACACATGTTTTTGTTCGTTTGTATAACTTTTACATTATCTATCCAAGTAAAGCCTATCTGCACCTACTGCTGGACAGAAATATTGATACAAACATAAAACTCTCCTTTATGATAGATTCAGAGCAAATGTGTTTCTGTAATCAACTTGTAAAGCTAAAATGTACAAAAATGAGAATCTTCCTATCTGAATTAGCAATTATAGTTTATCCGCTTAAATTCACAGTTATGTCACAAGAGCATAGAAAAAGAGCTAGTTTTTATTATTCTTACAAAGTTGTTATGCAATAACAGGGAGCAGGGGTAGTGGAGGACACTGGGGATACAGAACTGGCAGTCCGTGGTCTCCTGCTGATCCCCTGGAATCTGTGCAGACAAGACTCCAGCCTCTTCTACCACTGAAAAAAGAGCAGTATCAGCCTACCTCCCAATGGAACAATTCTAAACCGAACCCGGTCAGATACGCGCACAACATACTTGAGCTAATATTGACACAAGATGGTAGGAACTGTAATATCCTCTGAATAGACACAATTCCATCATAATTACTTTCCTATACCTTTGGAGGAGCGATAAGCAGATGGTAGGAGAGGTTAAATCACTATGTGGCTTCAAAGAGGTCCGTATGATTTTTGTTGCTGAGTATTTTTCATTGAAATGGAATGAGCTGTCCATTTTTAATATTATTGGGGGAATTAATTATGTAAGGATGCCTAAAGAATGAGACTGGTAATTAATCGAAAAGAAAGAGATACATAAAATAACTAAACAAATAATGATCATCAATATTTATGTAAAGATTAAGAAAGAAACAAAGTGCAACAGTTCCCCCTATTGGCTCCACAAAAATCAGGTTACTAACAAATACTGTTCCCAGAGTGGCACTCACATTTTATTATATTACATTACTGGTACATAAGCAAGAAAAAATATATATACAACAAAAAAAGATTAATTTCAACTGCATAAGAAAATAATCAAATTTTTCCAAATGGTAGAGGACAAAGTGTTATTTTCAACCTTGAGGAAATGCTACAGACAGTGAAGAGTAAAGATAATATTGAATAAACCTCTGAGTGTTCTTAGGTTTACTTTTAGCTACTCAAAATAAAGAGGGAAATGCAAAAATGACATTAAAGAAAGGTAAAGAGTTCACACAGCATTTCAATTAAGTTCTAAATTAGGGCTGCTATTTCTGGGCCTGTTACCTATGATGATGTGAATGATTCTGGCACAAGGCAAGTATCCATTCCCTCCCAGCTGGTGTTGTAAACACTGCCCCTGACCATTCCTAAGGTTCTCCTGCAAACAAGCATCCCTTCCTTATCCAGATTGAATTGCAGCCAGGTCAGTTCCACCAAGATTTTAATTCGGTGAAGCAGACTCTGGCAGTAAGACTATAGAAAGGTGGAGCTAATGAAGAGAGAACATTAATAATGCTGCAGCGGAAGACATCTCACAATGGCCGTGAAAGATTAAAGGAAAAGGTAAAGCCCACAGGTGAAAGGCCTTGCAATAAAAGAGCAGTTACACACTGGGAAGAAGGGCTTGGATGCTGCTCCATAAGTCCCCATTATCTACTTGCCTGTTTGCTCCAAACCCCTCCCAGATGTCCCCTGAAGCTAAGTCTATTGTGAGGGAGGCCGTAGGATGTTGTGGTGGGGTTATAGTTCTATTTACATGTGATTTTTTTTTTTTTTTTTTACACCTTGTGAAAGAACACAAAATCAGATGAAAACCAAAGAATGGCAAAAACCTGGCGGGGCCGCAGCACTACGGCGGTTTGGCCTGGCCTCTGCCCCCCTCCACACAGGCCAACGCCAAACTGGAGTGGTGCTGCGACCCTGTGCACCAGGTCACAACACCGGCGTGGGACCAGGCCCGGGCCCTGCCAGGGGAGAGCGTGGGGTGGATTTATTCGCCAGCACCCCCGGCCGGCCCGCCTCTCCTCCGTACCTGGAATTTTGCTTTGTAATCCCCCCACGGCGGGGGGGGGTGGGCAGGACGCCCCCCAGCCTCTTACCGCGGGGCAGGACCTGACCCCCACCCCCGGGGCAGGACCTGGCCCGACGTGGGCAGGAGGTAGCACGAAATAACACGAATTTCCCTAACAATACGACGGAGCAGTCCGAGCCCCACGGAGCTGCGCGGCTCTAGACGGGAGCCCCGGAATCGAGCGCCGGGCGGAGGCCGATCCGCGGACGCCCCCGCAGCACGAACGCTCCGTGGCCTAGAAGGGCCCACGGCTAGAAGCCCGCCGCCGCACGCCACACCAGCAATTAACGGCTCCCGTGGCGCCAAGGCGCCGCGCGCGTCACACCCAGCCAGTTATCGTCACCGCGTCGCTTTGCCCCCGCCCGGCACGGGGGCGCGCGCGCTGAGATGCGCGGAATGCTCGCGGGGACGCGCCGTTTCTCTGGGGACCGGCATCCACGGCACCGGCTGCCGTTCTGGACCCTCCACCAACTGCCAGCCGGGACCCCGCCATGTCCCGGCGGCGGTGCGCCAGCGCTGGGCTGAGCTGGCAGCAGGACCAGGCGCTGTGCAGCACCATGCGCATCGTGCGGGAGCTGGGCCCCACCGGCTTCTTGCTGCGGGAGGAGGGCGGGCCCGCGCACCGGGTACGGAGAGATGGGGGGGGGCCGCAGGGGCGGGCTCGCTATAAGGCCCGCGGTGCCGCGCCAGCCCTGCCCGCCGCTGGGTCCTGAGTGACCCGCCGCCCCGCAGCGTCTGCCGGGGCGCCAGCCAAGGGGGCCGCGAGGTCCTTCCCAAGGCCCCCGCTCTGCTGCGCCGCGACCGACGCCGCTGTCCGTCTGTTTCCCCAGGTGCTCCTGGGGGAGCCCCACTCCTGCACCTGCGCCACGTTCCTGAGGGAGAAGGAGCTGTGCAGCCACATCTGTTGGTAAAGGCGTTGTTCCTGGGGCATCTCCCCCCTCTCCACCCCGGATACGGGGGCAGTGCCAGCCCTTACTCCTGCCTTTCCTCCAGGGAAGATGAAGCACTGGTGGTACAGATCAGGTGTCAAAACAGGACTTGCTGAAACAAACCCCCTTACCTCTTAACTTCATAGTACACGTGAAAGAGCAGGGAAGGAACCCAAGAATGAGGTGGCTGAATTGCTACCAATAATGTGCAATTTTCTCATTAAAGTTACCTATTTTAAATGTAGAATGGAGGGTAGAAAACTTCATATCTTTCTGGAAGAGAGTAGTGGGAGTGAACCTGGAAGTTACAGACCAGTGCGTCTTACTTCAGATTCAGGTAAATTACAAACCCCTAGGTTAACATCAACTGCTGGGGACAAACTAGCTGTACCTACTGTAAAGGAAAAGTGGTTGCTTTCTAATTTATCAGTTTGCTCTAGCACCTCTTCTTTGATACCCTGATCTCTGAGAGTACTTCATCTTTATCACCAGGAGAAAGCAGGCCTAGGATAGGTATCTGCCGCCTATAAGGACTTTACTTGCAACTTTAAGGCATTTTTGACTAACCATCTTATTTTATTTAACTCTCCCGCCGCCTATAAGGACTTTACTTGCAACTTTAAGGCATTTTTGACTAACCATCTTATTTTATTTAACTCTCCCCTTCTAAAGTTTCTAGCGTATTATGTTTTGGTATCTTATTTCCTCATTCCCCTCAGGGTGTTGTTACTATTTAGTGGCTATTTCTACTTTTTGAATTAATGCTTGTGTATCACATAAGACTCAAACAACAAGTTTCTCCTCATGTTTGCTCTAGAATTAACTTTTCCAAAAAGCAATCCATTAAAGCATGAAATTGTTTCTCTAAATGTTATGCCAGTGTGCAATTTAACCAATTAGATGTAGTCAATTACGTATTTCCACTCTAAGAGAATTCTTTGACTATGCAAACAAAATAGTGGATGAAAGAGAACAGGTGGATTTTCATTTGGATTTCAAAAGTGTCCCTCACAAGAGACTCTTAAAGAAACCAAATAGATCTGGGGTAGTAGCTAAAGTACTGTCATGGATTAGAAAATGGCAAAGAAATGGGGGGAAATAGCAAAAAATAATTGGTAGTTTTGAGGCTTTCAAACAACCGGCAGAGGCACAGAGGACCCCAGTTTGGATAAGACCTCATTTGTAGCTTAGCACTATAAACTTTTGTTCTTACAGTTTTAGTCCTAATATTTTCTCTCTGAAGTATTTAAGATGGCTGTTGTCCTTGAAATGTAAATGTGATGGGTTCGGTCACAAAGACTCCCTTGGGACTGTCACCTGACGTGCTGGAATGACCTCTGAGCCCATTTTCCCTGCCAGCTTCGGACTCCAGAACCCTGCCTTGTTGAGCCAGACTCGCTAGCCTGCTGCAACACAGACCCAAGTCTGGTCCACACCCCACAAAGCTGCAGACTTTAACCAAAAAGTGCTCAGCAGGTCACTTATCTCCAGCACCCAGACACCCAGCTCCCAATGGGATCCAAACCCCAAATAAATCTGTTTTACTCTGTATAAAGCTTATACAGGGTAAACTCATAAATTGTCCGCCCTCTATATCATTGATAGAGAGATATGCACAGCTGTTTGCTCCCCCAGGTATTAATCGCTTACTCTGGGTTCAGTAATGAACAAAAGTGATTTTATTAAGAATAAAAAGTAGGATTTAAGTGGTTTCCAGTAATAACAGATGGAACAAAGCAAGTCACCAAGCAAAATAAAGCAAAAACACACAGTCTAAGCGTAATACATTAAGAAACTGTTTACAGTAAATGTAAAATCTCACCCGCAGAGATGTTCCAATACGCTTCTTTCACAGATTAGACTCCTTCCCAGTCTGGGCCCAATCCTCTCCCCAAGTACAGTCTTTGTTAGTTGCAGCAGACATCTTTAGGTGGAAACTAGGTGTTCTCATGACTGGCCGCCCCCTTTGTTCTGTTCCACCCCCCTTTTATAGCTTTGGCACAAGGCGGGAATCTTTTGTCTCTCTGGGTCCCCACTTCTCCTTCTAAAAGGAAAAGCAACAGATTTAATATGGATTCCAGTATCAGGTGACACGTTCACATGTCCTGTGGGACCCCAGCCTCCATTCTTCCAGGGCTGGCCCACACGCACCCAGGAAGGTTTGCAAGTAAACAGAGCCATTTACAACCAATTGTCCTAGTCAGTGGGAGCCATCAAGATTCTAAACCACCATTAATGGCCCACAGTTTGCATAATTACAATAGGACCTCAGAGTTATACCTCATATTTCTAGTTTCCGATACAATAATGATACATGCATACAAATAGGATGAACACACTCAGTAGATTATAAGCTTTGTAATGATACCTTACAAGAGACCTTTTGCCTAAAGCATATTCCAGTTACTCATAAGCATATTCACACTCATAAGCATATTTCCATAAAACATTATGGAGTGCAACGTCACAGTAAAGTTGAAAGTAATAGCCAGTAGTTAGCTTTAGTTGACTTCCACAAGCAGCAGCTGATGGTTATCTTATTATCATTGTTAGGATATTGTTGAAAAAATTCAAAATTCCAAGAAACCATGAATGTAAGTATAATTATTTTTGCTTGCTTGTTTTATCTTGCATATAGAGTTTAAAGGCAAAGTTCTCTGGAGGTTGGATAAGCTCAGCTTTTAGATCAATGATTGTTTTCCGCTAACTAACATACCAACATTTTTATGCTTTGGGGCATTTTCAGAATTCTGAAACATGATACCTTTTTCCTATCTGTAATACTGCTGCTAAAGGTACCACTGTAAAATACTTAAAGAAAAATCTAGTCATTTGCAACACTTTCAGGGCCTTAGAGTAGAAGATCATGTGATTTAATAAAGCACATATCCCACTCAGAGTACCCTAAAACATTTTCAGATCCAAGTACTTCATTGATTTGGCAAACATATAATCCATTTTGCACTTGGACAGATTCTGCACGGCACCTAGTACTACTCATTACAGTAAGTGAAACTCCCTTCTAGCCATGTTTGTGCCACACAGATTCTGGGGGTGATGGGTCTCCTGGAATAAATTAATAGCTGCTGTTTTGAGTTGCTTCTGATCATAGCTAATACATATACACCACCATATTTTGGTGCTGTTTCAGGAAACCTGACTTGAGTTGTACAGAAAAACCTTTGAACCAATTTTGCCATAAAGATCAGATTTAGATGTGAAGTTGTACAAAACTATCATTACAAATTGCAAATGAGAAATGAAGATTTACAACATTTCTGGCACTAGAAGCACTGACAGAGTTGGTTCACTGCAGATGATTTAGCCTGACAGTTATTATAGCTGAGTATTAGTAAATGTAAAATTTTTGCCAAAGAGCTTTAATCTGAGTTTTCTATAGATGCTTTTCAGCTGGGTCTTCTGGAAGGAGAGATCAATGACATGCTTCAGCGATTACAGCAAGAACAGACCCTCTCCCCAAGAGCAAACACTCTCTCCACCAAAACATTTCAGAAAGAGGATGATGGATACATTAATCAGAAAGAAATTGATGCAGAGGCTGTCTGTCCTATTTGCCAGGAAGAGCTACTAAAGAAAATGTTTCCCATCACTTACTGCAGGTTAGATATATAGTTTTTCTAGTTTGTTTTCATGGTGGAAACTCAGAAAAAGTTTGTTGTATTAGCTAATGATAGCAAGTTTCTACACAGTTAATGTTGCAAGGATCCCAGTGGAGGGCTGGTCTTGACATGTAAAAATCATAATTTTAAATAGTTAATTTTTACCAATGGCTTTTTTTTTTTTATAAATGCTCTTTGAAACAAAGCAGTAGTAGTGCATGACTGTTGCACTGTAGCTGAAAAACTATTGTATTAATGATACTGGATTTTCTAAATGTTTATGGACAGGGTACAGTAATTGATGCCTGTTTCAGACCTTGTCTATACTCTACAGTTTTGTCGACAAAAGTCAGCTTTCGTCGACAAAACAGTAGAAGTGTACACGCTGCTATGCAGACATAATAAAAGCACCTCAACAAGAGGCGTCGGACTTATGTCAGTGTAGTTAAGATGCTGCAGTGTCTGTGTAGACACTGAGTTCCTTACATTGGCTGTCATTCTTGTCAATTTCATGAAATTGACAAGAAAGCCGGCTCCTGGCTCCCCAGCCAGACTGCTGCCCTGTCTCCACTCCAAGCTGGGTTGCTTCCCGGCTCCTTGTTCCTCGCTTGGAGCCCTGCTGCCCCTTGGGGTCCTGGCTCCCCGCTCACCACCAGGAGCATAGCAGCTGACCGGATTCTAGGCACGAATCTCCCCATCAGAGCCGAGAAACCCCTGTTGTCTGCCCCCTGTCCTGTCCCTGCTCCCAGCTGAGAGCATGGAAGCAAGAAGCCCCAGGCGGCAGCTGGACTCCCAGTGGGGAGCTTCGTGGAGCTGAGACCCCTGACTCTCAGTCCTCCACATTGCCCCTCTTCAGTTGGTGGAAGCACTTCTGCTGAGGACATGCACCACTGACAGAAGGAAGGTAGTGTGGACATCAGCCACTGCAGTAATTAATGTGGTGGCTGTAAGTTGACCTAAAATATGTTGACTTAAGATTGTATAGACATAACCTTACTTTTTGTAGGTACAGCTGTGGAAACAACGTTCACATCACATGTATGAAGATTTGGGCTGATCACCAGGGTGAATTGGAGAGTGACTCTGTGGTGAAGTGTCCCCTCTGTAGAGAAGAATTTGCACCATTAAAGCTCATTTTAGAAGAATTCAGGAACTCCACTCAGCTTGTGACTGCAGCAGAGAAAGTGAGACTTGACAAACACCTTGGACTCCCCTGTAATAACTGCAGAGCATTTCCAATTGAGGGAAAATGCTACAAGTATGTACTTTTAAAACACTTCTAGTTTAACCGTACAATTCCTTGTAACAATCTATACTTTACTACTTATTTCCCCTTTGTCTTTATTATAACCAACCAATGTTTCTCTGTGGGTTAGATGACTTTGGTTCAAGTCTGATTTTACACTCAACCCCTTGGTGCTGATTTCTGGTCAATTTACATTACAGTGATCGGTGTAACAGAATCCTAATGGGATCTTTAGCTCAATGATGTATGAGGTTGAGTCAGCACCTCAGAATTCCTTAGTGTAATGCATTTCATCTGAAGAAATATGGCTATATCCACTGAAACACACAAATAACTTTACTCACACAAGATGTTGCATTGCCAGTGATGAGAGTAAAATTATTTGTGTTTGCAGTGGTGTTGTAGCTGTGTTTGTGCCAAGATATTAGAGAGACAAGGTGGGTGAGGACACACAGGGTTCAGGAAGGTGCAGTCCAGGGAGGGGTTGTCATCTCTTACCCTTTAACCCAGTGTGCCTCACAATGCCTTGCCACTGTAGATCCCAGTTTGGGATGTTCACAGCCAGCAACAAGCATGCAGGTCAAGTGTCTGTGCACTACGCAGCCAGCCCTGGTTGAGCAACTCAGCAGCCTGTTGACGGCCCCTCTCTGGCTTCCACAAGCCTTGGTTAAGACCAAGGTGACCTCAATACATGCCCAGTCCCAAATTTTCCTCAAACCATGTACTCTGCAATGTCTAGCCCTTTCCTGGACAGTTCAGAGAAATAATAAGGTTTGTGTGTTCCTTTAAAGAGACAAAAGCACATCACAGCTTGTTTATTGGGGTAAATACACCATTCCCTGCAAACACATCACTGAGTTTGTTTATAATAAATTGATTTTATTTTTTAATAATAGGACAAAGGTTAAATGACACCAAGTAAAAGGAATAAAGTTAGAAAGGGTTAGGCCTGGTCTACACTACAGAGTTAGGTCAATGTAAGGCAGCTTATATCAACCTAACTTTGTAAGCATCTACACTACAATGTTCCTCCTGCCAATTTAACTCACCTGCTGTGGCGATGTACTAACACCACATCTGCAAGAGGCGTAGAGATTAGGTCAATGTAGTTAGGTCAACACACCGTCCATGTAAGACACTGCATTGCTTACATTGCTCGTTGCTGCCTTTGACAGCCCAAGCCCCACCACCCCACCTAGGACAGACGGCCAGGGCTCTCAGTGCCAGGGCTCTGGCTTTCAGTGCCCCACAATGCCCCACTTAAGTCCGTGCAAGCACTCCTGGTGAGGACACACACTGCCTACAGAAGGGCAGAGTGTGGACATCAAGAGCCAGTTTAATTACTGCAGTGGCTGCAGGTCGACCTTACTTAAGTCGACTTAATTTTATAGCATAGACATGCCCTTAAAAGAAAAAAAAATCTGAAAACGCATCTAAAACTTAATCTAGCTAGGTACAGGCTTTGTTCAAGACGGTTGTCTCTCACCAGTATTCTTCTCAGTTATGACTGACTTTTCCCTCGATCTGGACCTTCCACAGAAGTACACGATGCTGGCTACCCTTGTCTTCCAAGGTGAAGGATCTTTGCCTAAGCCCATTTCTCACCTATTTTCAGTTTCCAGAGACTTCAACCCCTCCTTGGTTGAAGGACTCATCTTTCTCAGCTTGCAAAAGCACTGGCCTCTCGTGTGTCTAGTGATGGATGCTCTGTGTAGCTCCACAGCTTGTCTGTTTCACCAACAGAAATTGATCCACTAAAAGATTTCCTCGACAGCTTGCCTCTCTCATATTATTCATGTAATTGTTTTCCAAATCAGGGTCATTGTGCTGACTAGTTGCTTTTTCCTTCAGATCAGCTGTGGTGAGAACTGCATCAAGGTCAAATGTACCAAAGCTATGTTGAACCATTTGTGTTTTAAATGAAATACTGTTCCGCTAGAATCTTCTTTTCAATAAATATAGACAGCCATCAAGTTATTTTAAATAATGTATTTTAAAAAGTGATTGTTCAACCCAAAATCACCTTTGGAAAATATTTTGCCCATCCTCCCCTGCAGCATGTGGCCACAAGGTTTGCTTTTTCCCTCCCCCCCTTGCCCTTCTTACTGAGAAGAGCATCCTCCAGGATTCCTTCATCTTGAATTACTTCTTGAACAGTAAAAAGAAAAGGAGTACTTGTGGCACCTTAGAGACTAACCAATTTATTTGAGCATCCGATGAAGTGAGCTGTAGCTCACGAAAGCTTATGCTCAAATAAATTGGTTAGTCTCTAAGGTGCCACAAGTACTCCTTTTCTTTTTGCGAATACAGACTAACACGGCTGCTACTCTGAAACCTTCTTGAACAGTGTGCATGTGCCACTTCATCATGAGCTTTAGTATACTTAGGAGAAAAATACAGAAATGTTGCTGTACAGCAAGCTGAAGGAATGTATATGGGTTTTCTCCTTCAAGTATAGAATCCACCAATGGATTTTTCTTTAGCAGACCCCTAAAAAACTTTGAATGGAGGTACAGGACCCCTTTGGAAAGTTAAGCCATAGTTCACGGACATCCAGGGGTCTGCATACCACAGGTTGAAAACCACTGTTCTGTTGTAATGACAACTTTTCGCTGACCCCTTTGAATTAGTCTGTGGACCCCCACAACACTGGCATACACTATTCACTTTTGTATAGAATTCAGCCAGAAAGAAAGCAACAGGTTTTATTTTCTAAAAACTTTCACTGGTGAAATGGGCTTGAGTTCGGATAATTTTATACTGTAATATGGGACTTCCTGATACTAAATAGTAGAATTTTCAACAAAGGTTTTTCATACATTAATAAGTTCTCCTAAACTTAACATTCCACTCTAACTACCTTATATTTTTGGTTTTTAGGTGCACTGAGTGTAGTGAATATCACCTATGCCATGAATGCTTCACTAGCGTTTGCCATCCTCCACATGTTTTCACCTTTCGACAGGTACAGAACTATATTTTATTGCATCATATCCAAAGCTCTCTAATGGTCAGACATAGAAAACATTTTATATAGGAATGTAAAGCTGATCTTGTTTTTTAAAAATAAAAACCACTGTTAACAATGACTGGGATTACCTGTGATGGACTGTAGACCACTATGAAATACTTAAATAGTGAGGAAGGAATAGAACCATAAACTGAAATGGTACTTCAAAATAGGCTCAATTGTGGGGGTGAGGAAGACAACATGACAGCTGCCTCTGTACTATTTGTCTTCTGTCTTGCTCTGGACCTTTCAAATTACTCTGCAGAACCTGGGAACAGACAGATAATGGGTCATTTCAGGGCTGGGGGACTGAATGCCATCATCCCCTCTCCTGGCCCTCATGTCCAGTGGTATTTTCTATGAAAAAAAATACAGAACCATACTGTATTAACTTCTTGGAGCCCCACTCCGTGGTAGGATCATCCTTTTAAAAATGCTCAGGACAGCCACTAGTTGGAGGAGCCCAGTCAGCATGGCTATATTGGAACCACAGTGTCAGGGGAGTGCTGGGAGCACAGACCTAGATCTAAGGCATGGGGTTATCACTGTCGTCTAGCTTGGCCTTCCACTGTGCCCTACCCCAGGATCTAAAAGTCTTGGGCCGTGATCTAGCCTATTATCAGTTGGTGCATTTCCATAGTTAACTAATTTTTACATCATTAATTCACTGTGTAGAGTCAAGGCACAAACCGTGTGAATGAGGATTGCCATAGGTTCAATGGCAGGTTCAAGTGTATACATTTGATTTTTCTGCAGCTTTGCTTCTAAAGACCCAGAAATATTAACTCTTCAAGTTTACCATCCATAAGGATAAGTTTGTTTGGGTTTTTTTGTTTGTTAGACATAAGGGCCAAGATTGTCCTCACTGTTGTGAAAGACAGCACAGCACTTCAGAGCTTTTGCAAAACCTCATACAACAAGAGAGCCTCTTAAAATACAGGGACTTCAGTCAGAATGGCGATTAATCTGTTTTTGTTGCTACAGAAAAAATTTGTTAAATTGTTTATGGTTTTGTAAATCATGAAAAGAGAAACTCATATTTTGGCTACTGAAAATTGGAGGTCTTTTTCTCAATTACGTATTGCACCATATTCTGTGATCTTTCATTAGCTCTTTCTGTATTCAACAGAAGAGAAATCAGAGGTGGAGGTCACTTGACCAAGTTTCACAATTGTCAACTCCAGGAGGAAATTTAAAAAGCATTAATCCAGGCAGTAATTCTAAAGAAGAGATGTTACATCTTCAGGAGAAGTAAGATAATAAAATTTTCATATTATTTAATGTAATCAATTTCAACATTCTTTAAAAACAATTTTTTTTCCAATTGATTAATATTTACTTTTGTTTATAGAAATGATCCTGTAAAGGGTAACAGGAAATGCTTTAGAGAAACCAGATGTGTATTAACTTTGTATCTTCTTAATCTTGTTAAAATAAAATTTTAAATGCACCTTGCAGGTGAGTGCGATTCTTCTCACCTGTGTTTAGAGACTAATGGCTTGAGCCTTGGAAAAACATTTGAAACCGTCACATTATGAACTACCCTTTGAATAGCTGTAACAAAATCTGCCAGCAAAAAGCAAAAACTATGCATTTAAAAGATTTAATGTGTTTGTGGAATTTCTGAGTGGAAAGAGAAAGTACCAGCAATATCATAAGAAAACCTTATGAAAATAGGCTTACCAGCCGGGTTTGCAAATGAAAAAGATTTGGATAAATATGCATTGAATTGATGTGCTTATTGAAATCAAACTCTTTGCAGTTCATTGATAACTAAGAGCTAGCATTGTACCACTTTGTACTAGAACAGAATACTGCTGTAGTGCACTATCTGCAACAGGATCCATACATGCAAACAAAATCTGTGTACACCTCACAGAAAGTCTTAGTGAGGAAGTATAGCCTTGTGGTTAAGACACTAGCCTGGGCCTCAGAACATAAGGATTAATTTCTGGGCTCAGCACAAGCTCCCTATGTGACCTTGAGCAACTCACTTGACCCCTTTTGTGCCTTGGTTCTCCCAGAAATAAAAAGGAGATAATAATATTTCAACCAAAAGTTATAGGCTTGATGCAAGAATTACTTGAGTGAAATTCTCTCACCTGTATAACACAGAAGGTCAGACTAGATTATCATAATGGCCTCTCTTCTGCGGAGATTAAGGGTCCACTGATGATGGTTTTGTAGCAAGATCAGGGCCTCAGTAATAGTGGCCAAACACATTAATCTATTGAACCATCAGCCTGTAAAGTGATAGTCCCATCACCAAAACTAGCCTGCCATTTTGAAAGTTTCAGTTTCTATTGCTATTTTCCTACTATGTACTAAAAACATGTTCTGTATTTTCTGTTTAGATCCAGTTGCATCCCAAAGCACATTGTAAAATCTTTACCTATGATGTGGATTAGAAAATGTAGCAACTTTCTTGCTCCAGGTCTCCAATGTAGGCTCTGCTTGAAGATCTTTTGCCTTGGTCAGTGTGCAAGACTCTTGCCATGTAATCACAAGGTAGAGAAAACTAAAGGCTCTAAATTTTACTGAACCCAAAACCCAATGTTCATGCCAAAATCTCACTGTTAGCCTGTGTGTTCATGCTTGTGGTTCAGCTCTTTAACATAGTCTAGACACTTCTTATTCTCTTCTGCAAAGTTGATGAAAATGTAAGCATTGGAGGGAATATGTGAAGTATTCTGTGTGCAGGGTTGTTGTAGGCGTGTCAGTCCCAGGATATTCGAGACAAGGTGGGTGAGGTAATCTTTTATTCTTCAACTTCTGTTGGTGAGAGAGAAGCTTTCATGCCTACACAGAGCTTTTCTTCATCTCTGGGAAAGCTTACTCAAGCTATGTCTCCACTACAGCTTATGTCGGCATAAAAACGTCACTCAGGGGTATGAATAAGTTCTCTCCCATCAGCTTAGAGCATCTGCACTAGCAGCGTTACAGCAGCCCAGCTGCATCGGTGCAGGTGCGCTGCTGTGAGCTCTGTAGTGTAGCCGTAGCCTCAGTGTCACAACTATATACAGGATGGAACAGATTGTTTAATATAAGTAGTTAATATATTTGAAGGAAACATTCAGGGTGAAGTGGGCCGTAACACCTTTCCAGTCATAGGGAGGAAAAGAAGGGGTGGGGAACAGCTGGGGGGGGGGGGGAAGAGTCAGTGGGCTATAGATTGTTGTAATAAACCATAAATTGCAACAATTACGCCCAGCCTCTCCAGCCTCATAGTCAGAAGCAAATCTCCCCACAGACCAGGACACACCAACTCAAAGGGGCACCACACCCTTCCAGAACAGATGCAAAACCTGCAGACATATCTCCACTGCTACAATGATTAACACCCCCCACAACACACCTTTCATGATCCATGGGTTCTACACATGTCTATCACAACATGTAGCGTACCTCATCCAGTGCCCTAAATGCCTCTATAGGTACTATGTGGGTGAAACCAGACAATCACTACACTTTCAAATGAACTTGCACAGGAAAATGATAAAAGACAAAACTACCACGTCCCCTACGGGTGAACACTTTTCACAAAGCGATCACTCTAAATCTGACCTCTTTGTCCTCTTCCTGTACAACACTTTCAAAAGACGAGCCTGGGAGCTTAAATTCATAAATCTTTGCTAGACACTAAAAATCATGGACTGAATAGAAATACTGGATTTATGACTTATTACAACAATATATAACCTACTAACAACTTCCTCCCAGTAGTTCTCTCCTTCCTTTCCTTTCTATGACTGGAGGGGTGCTAACCACCCACTTCACCTTGAATGGTCCCTTGAAATACGTGTTAACTACTTATGTTAAACAATATGTTACATCTTGTATTTAGCTGTGACACTGAGGCCAGGACTACATTACGCACTTACTTTGGAATAACTGTGTTGCTCAGGGCTGTGAAAAATCCACCCCCCTGAGCGACGTAGTTATACCAACATTAACTCCCCCATCCCTCGTGTAGACAGTGCTGTGTTAGTGGGAGAGCTTCTCTCGCCGACATAGCTACCGCTTCTCATGGAGGTGGAGTTATTAAGCTGACGGGAGAGCACTGTCCCATCAGCTTAAAGCATCTTCACCAGAAGTGCTACAGCAGGGCAGTTGCACTGATACAAGTTTGTAGCGTAGACCTAACCTGAGTACGTTTCCAAGACCTGAAGAAGAGTCCTGTGTAAGCTCAAAAGCTTGTTTCTTTCACCAACAGCAGTTGATCAAATAAAAAATATTACCTCACCGACCTTGTCTTTCTAATATCTTGGGACCAACACAGCTACAACACTGCAACCCAAGTTAAAAAGCAGAATTGACAGGTCTTCACTGCTATTTCAACCCAAGTTAGGATTTTTTTTTTCCTGCAGTGAAGACATACCCCGTGAGCAAATTCTTTTTCTCCTTTGGAGGGAGGAACATCTCTGACCTGTGCTCTGAGGGGTTTCCTGAAATGGAACCTATAGTATTTCTTGACTTTGGAGTGCTTAGCTTTTTAACCTTAGAGTTCTCTCAATATACATTTGTAGAAAAGAGCTTCACTCCTCTGAAACTCAGATGTCTTGCAACAAATTGGCAAACATTTGTGTAAATGCCATGGTTTGGGAATACCTATCTGATTAGACCACTCTAATACCCTACCGCGTGCATTATAAGTAGGCTGCAGGAGAAGTCCCTTCCCTTCTCCAGCACACCTTAGGAAGCCCATAGAAGACATCCTTTTTCGGATTTGCATAACTGCTGGGGATCTTCTAGTTGACAAACATGAACAACTATTTTTATAGCAATTCACACCATCCTGTAAAAAGAAAAGCCAGTGTTGCCTGAAAGTACACAAACAAATATTAATCTAACATCTATAGTTAGTATCTTTTATAGATTTCTAGAAAGAGTGCAAGTGAAGTGCCAGGAGAATTAGGCTAAAAGAAAAATACTGAAAGTCAACATTGAGTCTGTAGATCAGTGAGCATAGGTGCAACTATTTTCTTCAAGGGAGATAGTTAAAATGTATTTGAAATCTGAAGCACATCAATAAATGTATTGATTTACAGCAGCCAATCTAAGTTGAGGTAAGGCATTTTCCATAGTAAATTAGGGTTGGGACTTTTTACATGAAAGGAATATGCCAATTATACACTAATGTAGCTCCACTAATGTAGCTCCAGTGAAGGTACTTCTGGTTTATAATGGTAAGAGAGAAGAATTCGACTCCTTAGAATATCCTTTTTGCATGCAAGAATAATTACTTCTGTAGTATTCTTCCAAGTTGGATTAATTATTATATTGTTGATAATTATCAGGACACAGCTCCATGTATCTTAACTGACTCTCTTTTTTAAGTTCCACAGAGAATGTATTGACAACTGGTTATTGCACCGAAAAAATGCATGTCCTATTGATGGATATATTGTGTATAATCCATTAACCTGGAAGGATATATCAGCCATTCGTAATGTCAGTCAGCCAGGATCTCAGACAAATACTACCAAACTTGTAAAGCAGATGGAACCAGAGCTTTTCATACCTGGAATTGGATTGTTCTTCAAGCAAACACTATTAGGCCATACACTTGAAAAATCTCAAGATAGCCTCCAGAGACTTCATAACAATAAAGATCCACCACATTCTCAACAGGGTTTAACTTTAAATGGTTTAAGCTACTTTCATTTAGGAGATTCTGATTCTAGTCAGCACAACATTGATAGAAATTTAAGTCTACAGTTTTCCAGGCATGGTAAGGATTTAGCCCATAAGCCTTTCCAGAAAATACTCTCTCAAAAATCCTATTCTGTTACATCTAGTAAAGATGCAATTTCTAATGGTACGAGAGGCTTAAATGGAACTTGTACCAATAAAGAGAAAGGAGCAAAAGTGTACCACGCTGACCATGCTAACCCAAACAAAGTAGTTGCTTTTGAAGACAGGAATAACCATGAAATTTCAGCATGTGTAAGATTTCCTGGGAAATTGAACTTTGAGGATAATTTGGGGGGTACAATTGGCTTTACGTTCCCAAAAAGGGACAATAAGTGTGTGGGAAAAGCCAGACAGCAAAGAAGGCTTCTAGCAAGACCACCTAAGCATAAGCCTCTGAGCCTTAAAACTACAGAAGTAGCTTTATTAATGGAAGGAATTCCACTGAACAACAAGTCATAACATAAAGAATGTATGAAATATTTAGAAAACAGCTATATTTTTATAGTTTTAAACTCATGCTTTTTGTCTGAGTTTTTATTTTCCATTAGTGTATTCCCTAGAGGCTGTTTCTACCAAGTTTAAAGGTCCTTTACACCACTGGACTGGCTTAATGGAGTCCGAGAATCAGCTCCAATAACTAAGCTGAGGTGAATAAAGTTAAGCTGAAAGCTGAAATATTTATTGCAAAAACACTAATAATTTTAAAAAAAACTTACAGCTCTTAGTTGGCTAGTCAAGGATATAATAGAATTTCTGAGAGAACAGGAAAGACTTACAAGTTACAATATTGAAATAAAATATTCAAATTTTAACTGAGACTACAAAGTGGGCTTCAGAGTACTGTAAAGTAAGCAGATTTGACATACACATCTCACTTACACTAAACATAGGAATCCACAATGCTATTTTTAGTTGCTTTTCAGAGTAGAATCACACCATTAAAGAACAATCAAAGTTTGATGCACCATTTTTTAACCTCCAATTAACTTCTGCCAAAAAAAGGGGAACTTAATATGTTTGAGAGGCTACAGGGGGCCAAATATCAGGGTCTTTAATTTATCTGAAATTAATTGGAGCAACTAGTTTATCTAGTTATATCAAATTATGTCCAACTAGTATTTACATATTGCTGAAATACTAAGACTGAACCTGTCATTTTCAATAAAAAAGATTTAACACAAAGAACCTATTTATAATATTGAATTATATTAAAGCCATTCTTTCTCTGCTGACATTCTAACTCTTTTCCTATACATTTCCATTGACGTAAAAACAATATACAAGACATATTATGGTTAAATGACAACTCATTTTCTAAAAGTTGGTGGGCTGCTATCTGACATTGGACAAGGAGCTCTTGGGTAATTTAACAAAAATTGCATTCATTTTCAGAGTACAGACCAAAGGAAAAGAGTCTGTCATCTGAGGAGTAAATTTTTAAGATAATGCATAGGAATTTAGCCACACAACTCCCATTAACCTTAGTGTATATCTGCATCCCTGTGTCTTGTACTGTCACAGGGTAGGTACATCCCGTCAGGGTACTGGGTCACATATGGACAGAAGAAAGGGAAAGGCTGCATAGCAGTCAGTTAGGTCCCACATTAGTGACCCTGACTGTAAACTGGGGTAGTAGGGCCTAGTGGCCGGAGTCAATAAAGCCGCCCTCCCACTCAGGGCAGCGTGGTCTAATAGCCCGAGTCAAGAGCGTAGCCCTTCTACTTAGGGCAGCGTGGCCAAATAGCCCAAGTCAATAGCACAGGCCTCCTGCTCAGGATAGCATAGCCTAATAACCAGAGTCAATAACGCAGTCCTTCTACTCAGGACAGAAAGAAAAGGAGTACTTGTGGCACCTTAGAGACTAACCAATTTATTTGAGCATGAGCTTTCGTGAGCTACAGCTCACATCAGAGCTCATGCTCAAATAAATTGGTTAGTCTCTAAGGTGCCACAAGTACTCCTTTTCTTTTTGCGAATACAGACTAACACGGCTGTTACTCTGAAACTCAGGACAGAGTAGCTTAAGGGCCAGAGTCAATAAATGCGTCCACTTCTGGGGTACCCTATGGCTTACTGGCTTGTTGGGGAAGTGGGGTGCCACCTAGGGGTATGTGGTGCCCAGAGTAGGGGGACTTGGGCCCTCCCTGCTCCTCCACGTCCCAGCCCATGGCCCTGGCAGTGATGGGAGTGCTCACCACCAAGTCAGCGGGGATCCTCCCAAAACATGCTGGCCAGTTCCCTGGTTCACTCATGGGAGCAAAGTCTAAGTCCCCGGGCCACTTCCTACCCTTTCTCCCTCAGCGATACTCCATGGTTCCCTTGGGTCTCTGGGGTCCTCAAGCTGTGTAGCTCCTGCTCGTGTGTCCTCTTCTCTGGGTTTGTCAGGCAGCCTGGAGTCCATCTGGAGCTGTGTGTGACATGAGTCTGTAATCGAGGCCTGTAGCAACTCCCTGAAGAGATCCTGCATTCTGTGTCATTCCACTTCAGCAGCCTGCCCAGACTGAGGTGGGCTGCTTCCTTTTATACTCTGCCTCCAAGCGGAGCATGTGCAGCAGGGTCTGAGGGGTGGGGCTTCCTCAGCCTGCAAAGCACAGTTAACCCTTTGGGGGCTGGTGCAGGGTAGGTACACCCCATCACATGTACCAATTAGTGTATTAGTAATTGATTAACTTAACAGAAAAACTTCAAGTATTAAAATGTAGATATTTGTGATAGCAAACCACAAATTTTTTTTTTATGATTTGGTACTGATAAAGTGAGAAATGGGAGGTGATTTTATGAAACTTACTCAAATAATTTGACATCTGTCTTTTCCCAGCCATCTTTCATTGCTTTGGTCTTTAAATCAGATGCTGTAGATTTTGGTAGTGCTTGCAAACTCTCTAGTTGCAATATTTTATTGCTATCTTCCATCCAGTTGCTTCATATTATATTTAATGAGATCCATCAAGTATGCTATGATATAGTGTCTCTGTTTTAATATTTTTGTTGTATTTTTTTTTAAAGTACAACAATCTATCACTAGAACTCAACACAGCCTTTAATTTTGCAAGTATTTTTTTGCAGATACAAATCAGGTGGGGACCCATCAGATTGAGAAAATGTGGCCCTCTTTACTCATAGAAGTGGAAATAATCTATTAAAAGTCTATGATTTCCAGTAAAAAGAAAAGTAGTTCTTCTAATTTATAGCATATGTCTAATGAGATTACAGTGGTAATGGGATGCATTTTGTTGAATTATTGAAAACATACTGGATATGAAACTGTCAGTCAGGTGAGCGGCACATAAAGTCATTACGTACAACCAGGGAACTTCCCAATATTTAATAGGTCAGAATTTAAGAATATTTAAGCAACTAATGAGTGAGCTCTACTTAATTCACTAACAGTCTGAAGTCTTGTGTTAGAGGGAGCATTCTTGAATGTATATGGTTTCCTCTCTTGAGAAGAGAACATCAGAAAAATGGGTACCACTGAAGGGAAGAAGCAAACACACTCACTGAATACAGCTGAAGATTTGAGTGACTCCTGAGTGACAATTCAGGACACTTTTTAAAAGTGCATTTATAAAGTGGAGGGGAGAACAGAAAAAGGAAACAAAAAAAGTAAAGCAATGAAGGGAGGGAAAGAAAAGGAAGAGGGAAGAAAAGAGACTGACATCTGGTTCCATCCACTAAGAATCAAATTTTTTTTTACAAAATAGACTAAAATCTTTTCAAGTTTGTCTAAGGTCCCTCTTCTCCAAATGTGACCTGCTCATCTGCAGCTTAAAGGACATATTTGGTCCAGATGCACTGGGAGCACCAGAGACTCCAAAATTGTTGTTTATGTGGAGAAAGCTCCATAGGTTCACCCGACTAGCTTAACCTGTTAACAATTTCCTGAGAGAGGGTTTGAGAGATGAGCATCCAGTGCTGGGCACCAGTTGGTACAAAAGCAGGACAAGAAGTCAGCATGATGCTGTTGTGTAACAATGTCTTGCTGGAGTTGTGAAGACAGAATTACCTGTGCATAGCTTTGTTGTGGCTTTTGCCGACTCTGTTCAAGATGAACTGGACAGGTGGTCTCTTATCTGTAATCAGTATTGGGGCCTCATTATGCTGCATGGTGTACAAACGAGTAGCACAGGGGTTCTCAAACTGGGGGTCAGGACCCCTCAGGGGGTCACGAGGTTATTACATGGGGGGTCACGAGCTGTCAGCTCCACCCTAAACCCCGCTTGTTTTTAATTTATAAGGGGGGGTCGCATTCAGAGGCTAGCTATGTGAAAGGGGTCATGAGTACAAAAGTTTGAGAACTACTTGTGTAGCAAGATAGTCCCTGCAATCAAGAGCTAATATAAGAAAATACTTTTCAGTAGGTTTAACAATTGCAGTGAATATGGGGCAGAGTGGGAAAGAAACCACATATGAATGAAATAGATTAGGAAGGATACCCTGAGCTTCTGGGTAATATTCCATGACCTCAAGAAAATCAACATATTTAAGTAATAATTTCAGTTCTGCCTTTGGCTGCTCAGGAGCCAGGGAGTGGGACCAATACATTTGATATAATCGTGGGTACGAAATCTTTGCACCTTTGAAGAAAACAGAAAAGATGAGTGTGAGGTATCCTATCCAAGAAAGAGCACCAGTCAGTCACATGATATAAGACTGTATAAAGAGATATTTTCCCTTCCTAAAACCAATCTTTGCAGCCATGTGGCATTTAGAAACAAATTCAAATACCTCTATCCAAAGTTACACAAACATCATCAAGTCCTAAACAGCATTTAAGATCAGAATTTCACAGCAGTAATCTGAATTTATATAAAATGATGGTAATCAATACAGTACCTTTGGGAAGCTGTTGCTTGACTAAAGTGTACCACAAAAAACTCAATTCTCACCAAATTGCTAATTTTGCTCCCCTTCTCTGGTCCTCTTTATTCTTTTCCTAGTTTTATGCAATTTAAACTTAATTTATATAATGACACACATGACAAAATATCTCTAGGATTAGGACCTGAAGCCATTCCAGTGGTATCAGCCAATATCTTGACATTTAGTTAGTTACTGCTGAGTACAACAAACTAGCACAGCTAATTTGATTTAAAGCACATTCTCTACAAATCTGGTTAGGTAAATCAATCCTGCAAAAGACAACACCCCTTCATTTGAATCCCAAAGCAGCTGCATAACTAAAAACCAATTTCTCACCTGTTAATTTTGTGTGTGTGAGAGAGAACACTCTGGTACAGATAAACTGAGTGTTTTCCTTTCCTCTGGCCATTGGATAGGTGGTATCCCATCAGAATACAGAAGTTTTTTTACTTTGCTGTACATAGGTAAACACCTCAGTTGATGACTTCCAAAGCTGCAAAATATGGATTGTTGACCCTATCGTCCTAATTCAAGTTACTCATACCAGGCCTCGTATCTAATGAGACATTTGGGTGAGTGCCTGTTACTGGTCAGACCACAAAAAACAACAAGAAATTTGTTTTCCTTGTGGTGTAATTGCCAAAAGTTTGTGTGTGTCATAAATATAAAGGGAAGGGTAAACACCTTTAAATCCCTCCTGGCCAGAGGAAAAACCCTTTCACCTGTAAAGGGTTAAGAAGCTAAGATAACCGCGCTGGCACCTGACCAAAATGACCAATGAGGAGACAAGATACTTTCAAAGCTGGAGGTGCGGGGGGGAGGGGGACAAGGAGTTCTCTCTGTCTGTGTGTTGCTTTTGCCAGGACCAGAGCAGGAATGTAGGTCAGAACTCCTGTAAAGGGTTAATAAGCAGTCTAGTTAGATATGCATTAGATTCTGTTTTGTTTAAATGGCTGACAAAATAAGTTGTGCTGGATGGAATGTATATTCCTGTTTTTGTGTCTTTTTGTAACTTAAGGTTTTGCCTAGAGGGATTCTCTATGTTTTGAATCTGATTACCCTGTAAGGTATTTACCATCCTGATTTTACAGAGGTGATTCTTTTACTGTTTCTTTACTTAAAATTCTTCTTTTAAGAACCTGATTGCTTTTTCATTGTTCTTAAGATCCAAGGGTTTGGGTCTGTGCTCACCTATGCAAATTGGTGAGGATTTTTATCTAGCCTTCCCCAGGATAGGGGGTGTAGGGTTTGGGAGGATTTTTTTTGGGGGGGGAAAGACGTTTTAACCGAAGCTGGTAAGATTAAGCTTAGGGGGTTTTTCATGCAGGTCCCCACATGTGTACCCTAGAGTTCAGAGTGGGGAAGGAATCTTGACAATGTGGATAGGTCTGACACACTAGTTATTTGTCCAAGGAACCAGGAACCAATAGCAGGGTCATTGAGGTCATAGGGGCTGCTCAAGCTGTTGAAATAGAAGTGTATTTGCTCCACAGATTACATCACTTGAGGGCATTAGATGATTTTCTAAGGGGTAAAGCAAACAAACAATGCAATGCATGTAGTGAAAACGCTCTATGCCAATGGGAGAGAGCTCTCCCGTCCGCATAATAAAACCACCTCCGCGAACAGCAGAAACTATGTCAGCGGGAGAAACTCTCCCAGAAGTGTTGTCCACACAAGCACTTTTGTTGGTGTACCTTATGTCTCTCAGGGGGGTGGTTTATTCACAGCCCTGAGCGACATAAATTATGCCGGCATAAGATGTAGTGTAGACATAGCCTAAGAAAGAACAAAAGAAAGAACTGAGAGAGAAAGCAATTCAGATTTCTTATTCAACTTAAAATAGAGTAACCTATCAAGCTACTGGTAAGAAAGGCATGTTTGTTTCAGCGAGAGGACTTCTGATATATGAAAACAGTAATCTTTGCAATATTTATAGATATACAATAGTGAAACTCTTTTTGTATATCACATTACCTAGAGAAAACAATCACCCTGAACTTTCCTTCAAAAACCCCAAACAGCAGCAACCAACCACCTTCTGGCTGGAACTCAGGTTCCTGAGGGATGATAGAGAATTAACTTTATTTTAACCTATCATCTTTGTGCATAGAGAATTAGAGAAACTAGACACAGACCGCTTTGGGAGCCAGCTAGTAAACATTTGTTTAAAGATACAAACAACAAAGTATGTACCAGAGAGAGCGTGAGAATGAACAGGGTATAATCTCCTCTAATTCCCATTATAATAAACAAGGTTACATTTGTGCATCAAGAGCACTCTGTGTCTGCTGAACAGATAAAATATAATTGTAATTTAATTGTTAAATTGTGGGATTATAGCTCCTACTCATTTTCCAATCTCAGTTTCTCAGGGAAGTGGACTACACTCTTTTGAAATGAGAAACTGGTTGAGGCCCTGGACTCTCAAAATGTCAGTTCAATTCCCAGCTCTGCTACAGATTTCTTATGGACCTTGGCCAAGTCATTTCATCTCTCCATGTCTCAGTTCCTCATCTGTAAAATGTATTTCCTCTTTCACATCCAGTGTCTTGACAATTTATATTGTAAACTCTCGGTATTGTCTTGTACATCTGTACAGTTCCTAGCCCAGTGAAGGGTCTGATCACAGACAAAATACATGTGAGAGATGGGCAGCACAAAGGAAGATGTCAAATCTTAGATTTATTGATAAATCAAGTACCTCTCTTTAGGTATTGTCTTTGTGATGTCACAAAACAGTTACAATGTTGTTCTTATACTGCCAGGTTTGTCAATAGAGCCAGACTATTTAGATAACATTCTATGGAGAGCACTTCAGATCTTATTTAATCCTTTCATGGCTTCTCTGTGAACAGTCAACATTCCACTGACATTAACAGAAATTAGGCCTTACTGTTACAGTCAGCAATCTAGTTACTAAGGACATTTAAAAAAATTTAAAAATACTGACCCCAAAGATATAACTGGGGACCAAAACAGAAGGCAATTAAGTGTAATAATTTTAATTTTCCTGATATCTGCTGGGAGAGCAATACAGCGGTGCATAGACAATCCAGGAAGTTTTTGGAAAGCGTAGGGTACAATTTTCTGGTGCAAGTGCTAGAGGAGCTTTTCTTGACCTGCTGCTCACAAACCGGGAAGAATTAGTGGGGGAAGCAAAAGTGGATGGGAATCTGGGGGGCAGTGACCATGAGTTGGTCGAGTTCAGGATCCTGACACAGGGAAGAAAGGTAAGCACCAGGATACGGACCCTGGACTTCAGGAAAGCAGACTTCGACTCCCCTAGGGAACGGATGGGTAGGATCCCCTGGGGGACTAACATGAAGGGGAAAGGAGTCCAGGAGAGCTGGCTGTATTTCAAGGAATCCCTGTTGAGGTTACAGGGACAAACCATCCCGATGAGTCGAAAGAATAGTAAATATGGCAGGCGACCAGCTTGGCTTAACGGTGAAATCCTAGCGGATCTTAAACATAAAAAAGAAGCTTACAAGAAGTCAAAGGTAGGACATATGACCAGGGATGAGTATAAAAATATTGCTCGGGCATGTAGGAGTGAAATCAGGAAGGCCAAATCACACCTGGAGCTGCAGCTAGCAAGAGATGTCAAGAGTAACAAGAAGGGTTTCTTCAGGTATGTTGGCAACAAGAAGAAAGCCAAGGAAAGTGTGGGCCCCTTACTGAATGAGGGAGGCAACCTAGTGACAGAGGATGTGGAAAAAGCTAATGGACTCAATGCTTTTTTTGCCTCTGTCTTCACGAACAAGGTCAGCTCCCAGACTGCTGCGCTGGGCGTCACAGCATGGGGAGTAGATGGCCAGCCCTCAGTGGAGAAAGAGGTGGTTAGGGACTATTTAGAAAAGCTGGACGTGCACAAGTCCATGGGGCCGGACGAGTTGCATCCGAGAGTGCTAAAGGAACTGGCGGATGTGATTGCAGAGCCATTGGCCATTATCTTTGAAAACTCGTGGCGAACGGGGGAAGTCCCAGATGACTGGAAAAAGGCTAATGTAGTGCCAATCTTTAAAAAAGGGAAGGAGGAGGATCCTGGGAACTACAGGCCAGTCAGCCTCACCTCAGTCCCCAGAAAAATCATGGAGCAGGTCCTCAAGGAATCAATCCTGAAGCACTTACACGAGAGGAAAGTGATCAGGAACAGTCAGCATGGATTCACCAAGGGTAGTCATGCCTGACTAATCTAATCGCCTTCTATGATGAGATTACTGATTCTGTGGATGAAGGGAAAGCAGTGGATGTATTGTTTCTTGACTTTAGCAAAGCTTTTGACACGGTCTCCCACAGTATTCTTGTCAGCAAGTTAAAGAAGTATGGGCTGGATGAATGCACTATAAGGTGGGTAGAAAGTTGGCTAGATTGTCGGGCTCAACGGGTAGTGATCAATGGCTCCATATCTAGTTGGCAGCCGGTGTCAAGTGGAGTGCCCCAGGGGTCGGTCCTGGGGCCGGTTTTGTTCAATATCTTCATAAATGATCTGGAGGATGGTGTGGATTGCACTCTCAGCAAATTTGCGGATGATACTAAACTGGGAGGAATGGTAGATACACTGGAGGGCAGGGATAGGATACAGAGGGACCTAGACAAATTGGAGGATTGGGCCAAAAGAAACCTGATGAGGTTCAATAAGGATAAGTGCAGGGTCCTGCACTTAGGACGGAAGAACCCAATGCACAGCTACAGACTAGGGACCGAATGGCTAGGCAGCAGTTCTGCGGAAAAGGACCTAGGGGTTACAGTGGACGAGAAGCTGGATATGAGTCAGCAGTGTGCCCTTGTTGCCAAGAAGGCCAATGGCATTTTGGGATGTATAAGTAGGGGCATAGTGAGCAGATTGAGGGATGTGATCGTTCCCCTCTATTCGACATTGGTGAGGCCTCATCTGGAGTACTGTGTCCAGTTTTGGGCCCCACACTACAAGAAGGATGTGGATAAATTGGAGAGAGTCCAGCGAAGGGCAACAAAAATGATTAGGGGTCTGGAACACATGACTTATGAGGAGAGGCTGAGGGAACTGGGAATGTTTAGTCTACAGAAGAGAAGAATGAGGGGGGATTTGATAGCTGCTTTCAACTACCTGAGAGGTGGTTCCAGAGAGGATGGTTCTAGACTATTCTCAGTGGTAGAAGAGGACAGGACAAGGAGTAATGGTCTCAAGTTGCAGTGGGGGAGGTTTAGGTTGGATATTAGGAAAAACTTTTTCACTAGGAGGGTGGTGAAACACTGGAATGCGTTACCTAGGGAGGTGGTAGAATCTCCTTCCTTGGAAGTTTTTAAGGTCAGGCTTGACAAAGCCCTGGCTGGGATGATTTGATTGGGGATTGGTCCTGCTTTGAGCAGGGGGTTGGACTAGATGACCTCCTGAGGTCCCTTCCAACCCTGATATTCTATGATTCTATGATAACACAACATAGACTTCAAAGGACTTGCTCTGTTCTGAAGGTAAAATCCCGAGATTCTCTGAAGCGGAGCACATTATGCAAGCAGGACTGCAATGAGCCAAAACATTTGGGCTTGGGTCTGAGAATGTTCCTGCATTTCCCAGTGACGTCAGTAGAAATTGTGGGTACTCAGCACCTTTCAGAATCATGCCCATTGTAATGACTCAGTCCTGCTCTAAATTAAGTCAATAGGGGGGTTTATCAGGACATAAGGTCTCAATTCTTTAGTGAGTTCCTTGAGGACACAGATGTCTGCCTACACAGAGCTTATTACTGGATTTGGAGCCTAAGTAAACAAATTAATAGTAACTGCAGTTTTGGTGACCAGTGACAAGCTCTTAATATAGGAGTGATTTGGTGGGAAAATTTAATTTCTTGTCATAAATCTAGCAAAGAAAGTTCACATGAAACTAGTGTGTTCCTGAATAATGTGTGCTGCTTAAAGAAATTCAAAATACAAATTAAAAATAAGGCAGCAATAACTTTTAAAAACTATTTTATTATATTGCATGAGCTATAATGTTTTACAAATCTTAATTACATTTTCAGCAATAAATAGAGTAGTACTGTAGTAAATACTCTGAGACATGAAGACACCTGACAAAAGGATACAAAAAAGATAGAAACACCTAAAAAGAGGGATGCAAAATGTCAATTATGTTTGAAATAGAAAATAAATGTTTACAAGACTGTGTGTTTGAAAATGATTGCCAAGGCAATGAAGTGCTTGTTCAACATTTAAGGCGCAGTCCTGCAAGATGCTAAGCACTTCCTGTGCCATCAGCTCCATGGGATTCATCATCTCACAGAATTGGACTCTTTGTGAGCTTCATGCTCTAGTGAGCATTAAAAAGGGCCCTTTCCCCAACACAGCTGCAAAGATGCTGTAAAAATAGTTACAAAAGACTTGAGATCATAATATGCATTAAAGTCTAACATCATATTATGCTTTAACTGAATCTATCAGTTCAATTGAGGAATAATATATCCAAATACTTGGAAAACATGTATAGAGATTTATTAAATCTTAATTTGTGACTAAAATTACGGAAATTTCAGTTGGTAAAAACTAATTTTTAAACTTTAAAATGTTGAGAACATGAATTACTACATAAATTTTTTTTGTTTGGTTTTTTGTTTTTTAAAAGGTTTACTACAAAGGGGTGAATGGCTTCAGATTTTTAGCAGGAAATATTTAATACTTCTTTAAAAAGTAAACAAAAAAGCTTGGATAAAAGTGTTTATCATTAAAAAACGGCTATAATATCCCAAATCCTTAGCAGAATGCAGAGTGCCTATGGCCAAAAGAGTAACACACATTTACATTTTAATACGAACAATTTCGAGAATAGCATCCTCACTTTTTAAACATGATGGGCCTACTCCTGTATCTCTTGCATGCCCAAAGGCCCACTAAATTCAATGTCAGGGAAGTCAGTGGGGGAACTTGGAGTACGTAAGCAATGCAGGGTCAGGCTCAAAAGTTGATTAAAATTAGCTCCCTCATTCTAAGTCATAAAATACCTGTCTCCATACTGCTTCTACCTCCTGCAAGCCAGGTAGCTCAGCACTTAAAGTAGGATGTATAATTTTTTAGCTATGTGTACATTCCATTTGAGATAATAAACGTATTAGATCTGATATTGAGATCATTTAAATCAGTTTTATACTTTGACATCAATGGATTTCAACACATTTACTCCCTGATTTAAGGAGGTGTGATCAGAATCAGGCCCTGTGTGTTTAAAAAAACCCTTGACTGTTGAAATCCCTGGAGAGATGTGATTTCATTGATAATTTCTGACTTCTTTCCAACAAACATTTTCTTAACACTTCCCGAATAGAAAATGTAAAAACATGGCTTACAGCAAACAAGTGTTGTTATCTACATGCAGGAGGCAATGTTCCAACATGAAACACTAGATTTGTCTTTCAAAAACTACAGAAACTACATAATTTTAGTCATGATCTTTTTTGGCTAACAGAAAAAAATTTACGTGTGCTTTTCATATAGTGGAGCGTCCGACCGATAAAATAATTCTCTGGGGAAAAAGAAAGGCACTTTAGCAGGCTAGTTTACTTTCTTCAGCTCTTCCATGCCTGGGTTGTTTACTCTATCCGTGTAAAGGGTTCCAAATACAGTACTTACTCATTGAAAGTCATCTTATTTCAGAAGTAACTGCATTTTAACTTGTAGACTGCTACGTTAAAATCTACCATTAACCCACTTTGTTTTTATTATAATTAATGAAAAAGACTGACAACGAGAGGGTGAATTCAATTGTGGAATATCCACAGGCAATTTCCTCCTCTTTGGTACAAATCACTGCACATGAGCAAGACCGTGGAACTCAAACAAAATATTTTCCTTCTTGCATCATGGATTTTGTTGTGAGGGTCTGGTTGTGGGAAGCTTCTCCAGATCTGCATTGCTCGAACATGCTCACTGTTCGACTAGTAAATCTGGCAGTACACAAGTATTTTTTTCAGGATGTCAAACATAGAACAGGATGCCCAACATAGTTATGTTCTAATCAGAACCCTCTATGTACATTCTTGATTAGACAACAGTCCCCTCACATCAGGAATAAACAATTCCTCTCCTGTGGTGTTTGCCTATACATGATGGTGTTTGCCAAGTTAACAGAAAACTACCTCCATTTGGCGCCTAAGAAAACATCAGTAAGTTTAATATTCTCAGTTTACTCCAACATAGTCACTTATCTTCATTACAAAGAAGTGCTTGGTCTGAAAAATGTGCTATATTGCATAAAAAACACATGACTAAATTACCTTTTTTTTTTTTTTTAAGGGACTCCATTAGCCTACCTTATACAAGGCAGAAGAGATTTGAAACTGGTGTGCTACTCTGAAGTGGGAAAATTCTGGAGCTCCTTAAGTCACACACTGCAGCCACAGGGGAAAAAACCTATAAAGTTACTTATTTGAAGTCTGCCCCATGCATCTGACGAAATCTGACCCTCAGGGGAAATACAAAAGGTACATTTGTGCACACGCATTCTTAACTCCTAGTGTTTATGCTCAGAGTAAGTGATACCTAGTTTTTCATTACATGAGGCAACGGCAATCATCTTTTGAAGAATCTTGCTTCTCAGAGACGGCGTTCTTTTACAATGCCCAACACCGGCCGCTCTGATCACAATTGTGAACTTCACTGCCCAGGGGTCACGGAGACTAGAAGCCTTCCCCCCTTTAAAACTCCACGAATTTTTTAAACTCCTTTTCTTGATTGTCCATTTCAAAAAGCACACCTAGCAGGTCTCCAATTGCGCGCAACAGCATAGTTGATTATGCTAGCTACAGGCTCCAGACGTGCACCTGCCCGAGTACACAGAAGATATTGGCTCTCCTGGGCCTGTGGGGAGAAGCAGCTGTAGAAATGTGGACAATGACCAAGTCTTGTTTATAACTTTAGGGAGGAAGGGAAGGGAGGTCTGAATCTCAACTTTTGCCTTCTGTTGCGACTATCCTGAGAATGGTATCTCTGGTGTGTTTTATCTGCAGCTGCTGCCATTGCAGCCTTGAGGGGTCCCCCCCCCCCCCCCACGGAACACCTGGGCCAAATAAGGAAGAGAAAGAAAAGGACTTGGGATGAGACATTCAATGAGAGTCTACAAGCCAGTGAACAGAGGCCCTGGAGGATGAATACTGTATGCAAAAGGAAAGAAGAGAAAGACCCAGGAGTCCCAGCAGGTAAGAGATGGAGATGCACCAGGTGATAATGGGGCTTCTCCAGCAACAAACACAGAAGCTGCAGGACTCTTGTGGACCTACAAGATCGTTAACGCTGCCTGTTGTGTCCTGCATAGTATCTGTGAAACAAAGGGAGAAGAGCTGCCACCAGGATGGAGGGCAGGGATTGACCGCCTATCTGCTGAGTTTGAACAGTCAAACAAAAAGGCTATCAGAATAGTTCAACAGGAAGCTATCTGTATAGGGAAGCTCTGAAAGAGCACTTTAACAGTGAGCCACAGCAATGCATTGCGGCATACCTCGCCCTGCAGTTTGCAAGCCTATTAGGAACTACGATGTGCTTGGTGCACATCTATTAATATAACACTGTCAATGCACCTATTAATTTTGTGGTTCTTACTGTATATTTATCATTATTACACTGTGTTTGTCACTGATCCTACAAGTTGTCACAGTATGTAATAAGAAGTCAAGTGAGTGCTTTTGCTGTCACCAGGCACTCTGCAGCATATGTTGGGAACTAATAAAGATGAATTGTTTTCCAAACAAAGTTTTATTGAGTAACAAAAACACTTCAGAAAAAATTCAGTGCAAGTTAAAAACAAATACATTAAAACCTTAAATTTATGAAACAGAGCTTAAAGAGGAAGGAATGTTCCTGTGCATTTTACCCATGCACACATCAGCCCTGGCTTTCGTAGGTCAGTGTATGTGAAGCTGTGTCTGAGTAGAGTGGTAGGGATGCCGCCCGATGCTACATGAAATGTTGGGGGAAGGCACAGGGAGGTGCTATACTTGCGTTTTTCAAAGACTGCAAAAGGAGACAAGCCCAGGATTGTTGATTGGGATATTTTTCTCAGAGATCCAATCTTGTGAGTGAACAATGCCTGCACATCTTCAATCTACCAAAAGCACATTCAATTACCATTCTGCACTTCCTAAGCTGGTAGTCAAATCTTTCCTTGGTGCTGTCAAGGTGACTAGTGTATGGCTTCAAGAGCCAGGGGAGCTAGGGGTAAGTTGGGTCCCCCAGAATCACTATGGGTATTTCAATATCACCAGGTGAAAGAATGTCCCTGTTTGCAGCTTTCTGAACCGTCCTTGTTCTTAAAAATGCAAGTGTCTTGCACCTTCCCTGACCAGACCACACTGAGGTCAGCGAGGCATCTCCAATAATCCACCAACACCTGCATAACTGTAGAGAAATAGCCCTTTCTGTTGATGTACTCTGTGACAAGGTGGTCTTATGCCAAAATAGGGATATGCGTGCCAGCTATCGCTGCTCTGCAGTTTAGGAACCCCATTGCTGCAAACCAATACGTTATGTTCTGCATGTTACTAATAGTCACATTCCTGCATAGCAGGAGATACTTAGTGGCCCTGCACACTTGTATGATAACAGCCCTGTGATGGGGTGTATCAGGCTCAGAGGTCTCCTGCTGTTCTACCACACCCCGTCCCAGAAAAGAGCAGTGGAACTAAGTCCTCCAAATGGCCTAGAGAGACTGTTCAGGAGGCAGCCAATTAGGAAAAGACTGCAGGGAGAAGCCAATCAGAGGTTTGCAGACCCATACAAAAGAAGCTGCAGAGGTAGTGTCAGGCAGTTGCTGTTTGGAGCCTGAGGAGTACACCCAGTGCTCCTAGCAGGCTGAAGGACTGCAGCACCACAGACAGCTCACTGCTGGCAGTGACCAGAGGAAAAAGAGCTCCTGGCTGGCTGCTGGGCCTGAACATAGAAGAGCCCTGAGGTAAAGGTGAAACATTAGTTGAAGGCTGGGGCCATGGGAAAGCAGAGGGGGCATCTTATGACTGCCATTCTGTGTGAGGTGGGGCCATGGCATGTGGGCAGGGAGGGTTAATATCATGGTGCACCTAGGGCCCTTAATTGCCTTAATATGACCCTTCCTCTCCGGAGTCTGTGGCCAATATTTTTCCCCTGGGCCTGTTACAGGTCAGTCTTTTATACCCTTCTGACATCTTAAACGGTGAGGAAAAATAAAGGAAATCCAACCACTGAGCTAAGTACTAAAGACCTTCTGGTCTACAAGCACAAAAGTGTAGCAAACAAGGATAATGTAGCAAAGCCACTTGACATGTCTCACGGTTGTGAGAGTGCTGGAGACAAGCAAGCAAGCAAGCCAGCCCTCTGATCACTTAGGTACCAATTAGTTCCCCTGGAGAAGACTCACTGGCAGATAGCTAGCTAATTGGTTCATCAGCCCAAGACTGATTAGTGAAGGGCTAGAAAAGTTGACACAGGAAGAAAGGGGAGAGATTGGGTTAGTGAACTCAGCATGCTCTGAGATCCCAAGGGAGGGACGTTTCTGTTTCTCTCTGGCCCTGGGGTGACAGGGCAAGAAACCACTGTAAATACTTGGCTGCACAAGACTGTATTGGTGGCAGTGGTGGGAATATAAATAAATAACATGAAGATGCCACTCACTGGAGAGTCTGAGGTTTCTGGGCATACAAGGGCTGGGACAGAGTGCACCACGTTACAACTGGTAGTAATACTTAATCAGTTCATGCCAGTAAATCAAAAGAGAGCAACAAAAACAGCACTAGTGCTAGCAAGTGGGAGGTTGCGAAACAAAGATGGGTGTAGTAAGGCCATTATGACAGATGTACTACTGCAATTATCACCAAACCAATGGCTGGTGGGAATAGTCCAGAAAATCCCAATACTGACACTGGACAAGAACAGGGCCAGGTAAAAGTGAGAAAATCCCAACAGAGATATCAACCAACATTTAGATACTTCAATGAAGGTACTGCTTGAGATGGTGTTTCAACTGTCTTAGAACCTTTGTTGTATAGACATGTGCTTTCTGTATGTTTGCAGTGTTGTTGCAGCTGCAGAACACCTTCAAAAGAAGAGCCTGGGAGCTTAAATTCATAACATTGCTAGACACTAAAAATCACAGACTGAATACAGACACTGGATTTATGGCTTATTATAATCTGTAACCCACTAACCCACCCCCTGACTTTTTTTTTTTTTGTCCTATGACTGCAGGGGTGTTCCCTGGCCACTTCACCTTTAATGGTCCCATACAATATGTTAACTACTTATGCTAAACAAGCTGTTCCACCTTCATTTAGCTGTGGCACGTTGCGATTGTTTCCCAGACCTGAAGAGCTCTGTGTAAACTCAAAAGCTTGTCTCCTTCACAACAGAAGTTGATCCAATAAAAGACATTATCGCACCCACCTTTCCCTAATGTGCTTCATCTACACAGATAATGTGTCATTTAACATGTATTGCCTTATCCATCCATCTTGTGTCTCTAATATCTTTTGATCAACATGGTACAGCATCACTGCACACAACATGTATTGCCTTGAAATGTGTATAAAGGGGACTATTTTAACAAATCACTCACTCACCTCTGAGCCAACATATAAGCTCATGAAGTCCAAACACTACCTGTATGATTCTGTATAAAAAAAGTTTATATATTTTTGATCCATGTTGCTGCTGGAAGCCTAAAAGCAAGCCAAATTTTCTGGGGTCTGTTAGCCTAACAAACCAGATCTGAGGGTATCAGCTGAAATGCACTACTGGCGTATGTGCTCAGAAGGGACACTTTGTATTGCCACATCTATACGGTCAGATTCTGCCTGATGAGCCCAAACAGCACAATGTTTGCTTGGGGGGGAGGTATGCAAGAGTGCAATCCCCTATTCTGCTGGGGGTGGCAACCTGGAGCTAGCCAGCACAGCCCATCAGGTAGATGCACGAACCAATACAGTGCACATCCCAGCCAGCCTCCACTGGGCTTCTATGGAGTCCCAGACTTAAAACTGAGCCTCCCAACAAACGTACACATCCCTGGGGGGGAGTGAATCCCAGCTTTGGTGCATAACAACTTCTTGTGGGAACAGCAGAATGCCAAACAATCTCTCTGAGCTTGCAGGGATTAAATAAAGCCATTATTTTATTGTGTCCTATCACTCCCATTAGTGAGCCACATACAGTAGGCTTGAGGAATCAATTATTTTCTTCTCCACATAATGGATTTATTCACAAAAATTCCATAGGGGAATCTGCAAACTAACATTCATCAGTGTCAAGCTGCTGTAGTGCACAAAGTGACATAGAAGCATATTCTCAGTATTGACTGGTATCTGACAAACCCTCAACTCATGAGAGAGATTTTTAGCTGCTCTATTACAGAGCACAGCATTAGGAACACTATTTTTCCCCTCAGCTAATATGCCACCATTAGCTAAAGGGAAAAACAGAAAGAACATTAATAAAAATTGGAGTGGCAGCAGTAGATCCTAATAAGATGCATAAAAATATATTAAGGAAATAAAATAACTGGTTTATAAGGTTTGTGTGTATGCTTGAGATAATAAAGTTGGATGCCTGTGTGTGTATGTATGTTTGTTATTATGTACAAAGTTTAGTATTTAATTGAAATTGCTGTCAGCATCCATCTGATTGATCACCGTATGTAGAACGAAATCACTTAAGCCACCTCCAAATGTATGATACTACAGTATTGGTTATTTTAATGTACATACTTGTGCTCACAGAATTTGTGTTTCTGTTTCTTAATATATGCTTTTAAGATCTATTGTATTAAGGAATATTGGTACGTTAAATAGAGAATATTTTGTTTTCAATGACTACTGCCTAAGTGTCAATCCTTTAAGCGGAAGGCTGTATCCATCCTCCCAAGGGTAAACAAAGTTAGTTAGTTCTGGAGAGTTTCCTGAAGGTCATAGGGGAACCCCTGGTAAAACCCTAGCAATTCCTCTAGGGTGGGCCACCTCCTTTTATGTACCAAAACAGACAATAGAGTTACTGGAATAGGCAAACCATTGTGGGGGTGCTCCAAGTCTGATTTTGGGGGTAACAAAGCTTATCAAGGACATTATATTAGTATCAATGTAAACCCTGGTTCTGTATTTGAAGGACTGAACAAAACTGGTGCAACAATGAAAGCACTGACAGTGACAATAACTTATAAGCTTGACATTCAAATAGTCTTTTAAATGTATATCTTTTTTGAAGTGTGGTTGATTATTTAACCATTATGAATCCATCAGAGAAAAAAAATTCCATCCAGAGGGTGGAACTTGATGAAGGATATATGTTATAAACATTTTTATATGAATAATTAGTTACACAAATCAAAACACATTACCAAAGGCAAGCAAACTTGGCAAATACCCACACTCAGCTGTAAGGCAGATGACTTGTGTAATCTTTCAGATTTATTTTTCTGTTGGCCAAACAATAATCTACTTACCATATTTAATATTTCTCTCTGAACATTTTGTTTTTCATTGTTATATTCATGGGATCGATAAGGATTTCATATGTTCAGGAAGCAATGGCATACTAGGAAGAGTCAGAAACATGGTATTGTTTGCAATTTGGTTTGCAAATTCTTCTAGTAAAAGAAAGAATGGTACCAACGCCCAAAAGACAAAGGTGTTAACCGAGTTTGATGGTATTGTTTCCTGAGTGAAGATGACTGCAGCCCAGGTCCATAGCGTATATATATATATTTTGGTTGTGTTACTTCAACCATATTTATTATATAGACAATAAAAAGCTTTTTTTTTTCTTTAAAAGGAATTTTCTACTATAAAACACTTTTTAAAGCAATCCTTTATAATCAAATTGCCAAAGCCAAAATGCTGTGACTTATTTCTTCAGAGAAACATCTTAAAGGTCATAGGAAATATTCAGTTTCATGTGAAGCACATTAAAAAGTTTTTTACTTTTCCGTTAGCCAAAGCTAAATCTATCACTTTGACAAAATGACCATTTAAAACAAAAAATATATTTTGATGGACATTTCCTTCCTCTGTACATATGTAAGTTACATCTCATGCATTCACAACTTTTGGTAGCTGTTTAACTTAGTAATAACTCATAATCAAGTGTCTCTGTTGTACTGTGGACCAAGTTTGGAGCTCAGCTTCCATACGCTCAAAAGTCTAAACAATCAGGTTTTTTTTAAGCCTGTTTAACACCTCTGTGCTGCATGGCCTACTAACAAAAGTAGCAAAAAAGGGGCACGTTAGCCAATGTGATCAAATTTACTATTTGTTTTTAAAAACTTTTAAAAGTGAATGAACTTAACAGTACAGGTCATTCCTTCTAAAAGTACCTTTTCTGCAAAAGTCGCCATTTGCTCATATTTACAAAAGTATTTTCATTAGACATCAAGTTTTATCCTAAATACACCCGTGTGAATCAGGAATAGCTCAATAGCCTATGATAGAGAGCCAAATTTGACTCAATATGCATTGAGTAACACATGAAAAGGAAGATTTTTGCAGACTTAACAAGTGTCTGGAGTTGATACCAAGTCCCTGATTATTTCGAAGAACACATTGAGACTAATGTGGTGAAACTTTATACAAAATAGGAATTACTACGGTCAGGGCTCCAGTAAAAGTTATGTGTAAATGCTACACAATAGCCTGCTGGTCACTCCAGTTAGGGACAACATTTTGGAAACATTTTAACAATCGCTACCCAGAAATATGCCTACAAAAAATAAAATACTTTCTTTTTCTGAGTGCCTAAATTTCTAACTGTGCACCCCAAGAGGTGTACCCCAAGAATGAAAAATTTAAACAAACCATTGTAGCATTTCTTAGTGACAAATTCACATTTTATATCCAATGCTCTGTTGAAATCATAATCCTTAGTCTGCACGTTAAGAAATGTAACTTTATCTGATACTAGAAAACCATTTTGACTGCTCCTTATAAATCCAACATTGCAAATTTACAAGAAGCAAAGAGGAAAGAGTGCATAAATTGCTAGAAAAAGCAAGAACACTGAACACACTGTGTTTCAATTTATAGGAATCAGTGGTCTCTCCTCTCTTTTCTTCCAGATATTGGTTTGACTATCTTTCTTAGTTACAGGTGGTCTACCTCTTTTTTTAGCTGGAGGAGTATTGGACTCATGACCTTTTGTTGTGTTTTTTTTCGGAGGTGGTTCTTCAGTGTGCTGTTCTAGGACCTGCCTACTTCCTCCGTCCAATAGGTGTCTCACAGACTGATCATCAGGGCTACAAACAGTGGTCCCACTTTCGCTGCTGCTCAGATCCAAATCTTCCAAATAAAGGATTTTAGACTGTTGCATGCTTTTAATGAAAGTTTTCTCTCTCTCCAGTTTTCGACTGGGATGATGCTCATTCATGTCCACGCCAGAGTCCAGGCTGGTGTCATTACTTTCTGTTTTCCTGCCCTTTTTCAGATCTATAAAAGAGTGCCTCACTTGAGCGACTGGCTTTCCATCTAGTGACACGAACCATGCTCTGGGGTGTGGGGATGGTTTTCCTTTAGAAAGCTCCAATAACGTTTGCTCTGAAATACCTTGAAGTTCAGATGAAAATGGTGTCATAACTGCTTCGTTCAGTGTCCCAGGAACAGAGACAGACTCCAGCAAATTATTGGTATACCGACCCCAGTTTGAAGTTTGTGAAGATAAGCCCTGTTGACCATCTAATGTGGCTCTCTCATCTCTGGAAGTGGGGGGCTGGAGTGGAGAGTGCATTGGCATTTTGGGTAGTGTCTGTGTATAGCTGTTTCGATTCGTGGGCTCCATCATTGGGCTGTAGACTAACTGCCCTTTTCTTGGCAAAGTAGCTGACTTAGCCACATGCAATTGCTCCGGAGAGTGGAACAGGTCAGAGGTTTGAAGGATGGCAACAGGCTGACTGTAAATATGCATTAGTTGTTCTGGGATATGGGAAAGCCCATACATCTCTTCGTTCACTGCAAGATATCGGTTTTGGTCTTGAATGTCCCTGGGAGATTGAGAAACTCTGCTGTTAATGTGCTTTGGCGGCTGTAATTGTCTAACTCCAACATTAGGCTCCAAGGACTGAGCTGAATTCCTCGAGTGACCACTCTGATTGGATGATTGATATGAAACATTTTCTGTGTAGATTTTAAAATTGTCCCAGGCTTTTTTGTCCTCTGTTTCCATAGAAGTCTTTCTGTGAGGGCTATAGGAGGAAAGCTTGGGCATGTATAATTGTGACTTATCCTCTAGCTTTACTGACCCCTTCACAGCACTGATGTGATTTATGTGAGTTGTTGATGTTGTCTGGTCTTTTTTTAAGACCTCCAGTTTAGTTGTATTTTTTTCCCTCCTATGTGATTGGCCACATTTATCCCTATAGGGGGAAAAAAAAGGGGGGGGGGAGAATTGTAGGACATATGATTCAAAATACTAGTGATGAGCGCAGATTGCACTTAAGACTTCACAGACTAAAAGGTATGATGTACAATTTGAAAGCCAGTAGGTACCAACTTAAACCTGTTCAAAAACCACTGAAATCATCTGTGATTACACTGCATATTAATGTAGTGTACATATTTAAATTAGTACATTTGAAAAAGACTTTAAACACATGCACTTCCTAGATATTACAAACAAAACAATTATTTTGTCTCAAAAGAGCCCCATTTGTTAACTTTAAACTCCATCCATACTGAGCATATTAAAGCTTTTCTTTTTCCTTACCTGCAGTAACAGAGAAGAACAGTGAAGAATCCAACGATAATGACTATAGTACCTCCAAGTATGGCTGTAAGGAACACTGTGTGATAGGCTGTTATGTCCTTGGAAACTGCATTAACAATAGAGTCTAGATTTTTTAAACACAAAACCAAACAAATTAGATGTCAAGAACTAAGAATTGTGTTTCTCATGCAAAACTGCATTTGATAAATTGCACTGTAGTTTTCTAGCTGCTGTTCTGCTCCCTTGCACTATCCTGCTATTGGTCATTTTAGCCATTATGGAAATGTGGGAACCAGCACCAATATCAAATCACACTTCAGGGGCTGATGTCACAAATACTGACATGTTGCCTTTGCTCAATTCCAGCCAAATGGTGTTCATGCTATATGTCCGAATTTGTTTCAAAATCCTAGTCCCTGAACAGAGCTGCTGTCACATCATGTCACATTAATTTTAAAATTCTGAAACCACATTTTCTCTTTCAAAAGTTGTCCATATGAATCCCCACTCCAGGGATAAGTACAACTTTATTTGTGCAAGCTCAGATTCTTCTATATAAGCTGTAACCACTGTGGCCAATCAATCCAATCCCATCCTCCTCCCCACACAGTTCCAGGGGCTAAAACAGACAGAGGGTTCCAACAGCTTTTCAGTTCATTATGTTGATACTTCTCTTCTAGAGTACGCCCAGAAGATGGCAGTAATATATATACCTAACATGGTCTGGCTCTCTCTCCCTCCAAAAATGTATCTGACAAGAGGTCTGAAAATGGGGGAGATGAGGGAGACCATGTCTGCTCTGAGGCACCAGCTGATCCGGAAGAATACTTTTTCCAACTTATTGGAAACGATTCCACAAATCATATTTCTTCTTTCGAAGCATGCTGGGTTGCAGGGCCATCCTCAGGCATATGCAACATACGCGGCTCCACAGGGCACCTGAAAATTTGGGGCACCTCCTAGCTCTTCCTATCCCTGTTCTGACCCTTCCTGCAGGCTCCCACCACAGCTGGCTGCTGGTGAGTCTTCCTCCAGGGGGTATCTAGTAACTTAAAAGTGAAAGAGCCTTCCAGCCTGCCAGATCAATTAGCACAACATTGAAACTGTTAAAGAGCCATTCAAGTGGCAATGAAGCCATTTAACAGGCATTTGCTAAGCCCCAGGTTCATACTGTCAATTTCTGAATTTACTGACAAAAACAGTTGTGCATTACTGCAATATTTACTCAGAACATGTTAGTCCATAGGACCTTAGTTTAAAATTTGCTTTAAAAATATTTCATTAGTGAGTCGGTGAAGATTATAAAATCACATCTCTAAAAAATCCTTGCATAGATTTTTAGATGCACGATCGTCTTTAGCCTTAATGCTTGGATCTTCAGACATGTAGTTTTTTAAATAAATCCCTCAAAAGACCACCTTTATCTAAAATACACATTTTAATTTTAATTACAATAGTAAAAAAGAACTTGCTTCCAAAGTCTTCCTGTCCTTCCCTTTCTCCCTTCACCCCCTGCTCCCCTGGCTGAAGAGAGCCCTCAATGGGACAACACCCCTTTCCTTCCAGATAGGTACACAGAGTTTCTCTTTCTTTACTTCTGACTATCTGATGAACTAGTTTTACGAGAACCCTCCAGCAAAATCAGTACCTAGTAAGATATCAAATCCTTTGTTATGCCTAAAATCTTTGGAAACATGTTTTTTAAAGTTGCTGAAATTTCATAAACATGTCTATTGTTATGGAGATCACACAGAGTAAATTAGTGTTCCCTTTTTCTAAAAGCAATGAACCTTGTTATGAACACACTAAACCTCTGTGACCGATTATTTTAAAATAATGTCTTTGTTTCAGTGAGTTAAATATGTAGTAATCTGGAATGATTACTTTATGAAGGCTTACGAGTACATTTAAAATATAAAATCATCTTAGAAATACTGATTAAGAAAATGTAAAACAGAGAAGAGCTGCATTATGTATTCCATAACATTTAATGTTGTATTCAGCAAGACGGCTGACTCGCCCTTACTACAAAGTTTTTGCAAATAAATCTCTGACAAACTTCAGGGCACATCAAAAAACCTGCGACTGACATTTTTTATTCCCAAGTTTAGTGCTTTTAATTAGGTACGTTCTGCATGTCCAGTCTTCACCACCTGGCATGCAGTGGAAAACATGCCTCGTTTTCTTTAGAAAGAAATTGCAGAAGAGTATTTTTTTCAAATGTCAGGTTTCAGAGTAACAGCCGTGTTAGTCTGTATTCGCAAAAAGAAAAGGAGTACTTGTGGCACCTTAGAGACTAACCAATTTATTTGAGCATGAGCTTTCGTGAGTGGGTGGGGGGGTGAGAAAACCTGGATTTGTGCTGGAAATGGTCCACCTTAATTATCATGCACATTGTAGGGAGAGTGGTCACTTTGGATGGGCTATTACCAGCAGGAGAGTGAGTTTGTGGGGGGGGGGGGGCGGAGGGTGAGAAAACCTGGATTTGTGCTGGAAATGGCCCAACTTGATGATCACTTTAGATAAGCTATTACCAGCAGGAGAGTGGGGTGGGAGGAGATATTGTTTCATGGTGTCTGTGTATATAATGTCTTCTGCAGTTTCCACAGTATGCATCCGATGAAGTGAGCTGTAGCTCACGAAAGCTCATGCTCAAATAAATTGGTTAGTCTCTAAGGTGCCACAAGTACTCCTTTTCTTTTTTCAAATGTCATTTGCTTCGTTTGGGTTCAGGGATTTGGCTGGAAGGGAGTAAGCAGGGAGAGGGAGGGAAGAGAGGAGGGAGACAGTGGGGAGAGGACAGGGCCTGGGCAGAGGGGGACGGGGCCTGGGGTGGAGCAGGACTGGAGCCTGGGTGGGGCCACAGACAGAGGAGGTGAGCTGGCGGCAGCTTCACCCACGACGCATGAGAGCAGATAAGAATGGGTCAGCTCCCGCACACCCAATGCGCGTTGCAGTGTCCTTGGGCAGGAGCCGTATTCACAGAACCGAATGCGCCGGTGCTGCGCATTCTGCGTGAGGAAGAGGGTATGGGGGTCTCTGCGGGGAACTGACTCTCCGCCGCTGTGAGTTGGGCCGGGTGGCTCGGTATCCTTTGATGCCGCCGCCGTGAGGCAAGCCCAGGCTGCCGTTGGGCATAGGGGCACCAGTTTAATATTACTGCGTAGAGCCCCATAAATACTAAGGACAGCCCTGCTGGGTTGTGTTCCCTGCAATCCCCAAGTCAACTGTATCACTAGCAGTTAAAGGACACAAGTACGCACGTGTATGTTGTATACAGAAGCAGAGGCACCCTCAGAATTCCATCTTATTAACAATGACTCATCAGATTGAAGCCACCTGCATACCAATTTTTCCTCTATTTTTCAACAAGCAAATTATACTGACAAACAGCTATTAAGTTATTATTTGGATAATGTAATGATTTTTGTGTTCTAATAATATGCAATACCTCTGGTTCCAGGCACTGGCGCTGCTATCCAGTATCCCAAGTGCGGCGCAACATACGTCCATACTAAATGGTCATTTGCATTCTTCACCATTCCCAGCCCACGATTTACCCAGGCACCTGAAAAAGAAGGCAGCCATTAAACATATCACGGGACATGGTTTTGTTTTATATATGGTTCTACCACTGAAAAAGGCATTACATAAAGCAAGTCATCAGAAAAGTATGGAAAATCAAAAAGGAACCATGTAAAATCAAGCTTTTCTGGGACTTTCATCTTATATACTAAACCCCGTCGACACACAAACTTGTATGACTTAACTAAATCTTTTTCTACACCCGATTTAGATATTTCAGTGCAATTCTATGAGTGGACAGTTATTTTCGAAGAAGAATAACTAAAGTCAATGTAGTGGTTTGTTAAATGACTTTAGCCAGTTTTATTCCAAAATAATAATAATAATAATAATAATAAATAATTAAAAAAAGAGTCCACACACAGACTTGCACCAAAATAATTTTAATTCTGCTACTTTAGTGCAAGGCTTAAATTTATTAAGGGTGGGTAACTTAAGCACAACTAATAGAATTTCCAGCACTAGTTATTAGTGTACAATGGACAAGCAATGGTAATCCATTAAGACTGCAACGGGATCAACAATACCTGCCTTGAACATTTTTTTTTCTGTTTAAATTGTCTAAGGCTGAAACAGCTCAATTAGCCCAAGGAAGACTTATTGTTAGGCCACAGATCCCACGCCATCTGTCTTGCAGTGCAAAACAACAGGTTTTGGGTCATGTCAAGCTTCTGCAAGGTAGGATACTGCACTTGCATACTGTGAAGAGCTTGCAAAGAAGTTTGCTTAGTAACTGTGGATACATTTGTTGTGTAACAATCTGTGAAATTCTCAAGAGGAAAAAACTGGATGAGAATGTAGTGAGGCAGAGTGGACTCCCTCTGAGCCTGACAGGGAGGAACTGCCCCCTGGTGGGAGGAGCCTGGCCAGCCCTGCCCCCAGTAACAGAAGCAGAAGGATGGGACAGGAAGTATAAGAGGCAGGCCCTCCAGCTCAGCTAGGCTGGAACCAGGGAAGGAGGTAGATGTGTCTGCCGCGCAGCGGAACTCCAGACCAGGGATCGAGCTGTGCAGCACCCTGCCCCTGGAGGAGACCGACTGTGGAGAGGAGCTGTGGGGACTGCCAGCCACTGTTTACCCAGAGGAGACTGAGGACTCTCCGGCAACAGAGCCCTGCCAACAGACTGTGGTAGAAAGTAGTCCAGGGAAGCCAGACATTAGTCCAGTTGTGTTGCTGGGAGACAAGTCAGCGTGTTTCAGTGATTTCCCTGGTGACCCAGTGGTGGAACCACCTGCCACTGTTAGGACCCCGGACTGGGACCTGGTAGAGTAGGGGGGGCCTTGGTCCCCCTGCCACTAACCCCACCCCTGGGGTGGTGGCCTATTCACAGTAGGTGGAGCGCCTGTTGCGTTTGGGGCTTGCACCAGCCAGGAGGCTGAGAGCCCTAGGCTGTGAATTGCTAGGAGGTGCAGGCTAAAGAGTGCTTGTTATTGTGCCCCGCCCAAAAGGGCCTGGGCTGTAGACTGTTAATTGCTGCCCAGCCAGGAGTCTAAGCTAATTTCTAATTCCCTGTGATTTGACTATTCGAGGTAGTAAGTCAGCGTGGCCTCCCTCCAAGCCTAACAGTGAAGCATGGCCACAGACCCACTACAGAGAACCATTTTACAAGGTACAAAATGGTGAAGTAAGGTAACAGATGAGAAGACAGCACAATTCGTCCCACTCCAAGCCATCCAGTCATTTGTAAGGTGGGGGGCTGTGTATAATGTGAAGGAAAGAAGAGGGTAACAATTGATATACAAAGCCATATGTTTAGTAAAAAGGAAATTATTCCATGTTTTAGAGGTAGTTTTATGAGAAGTACAACCGAGATTCTCATGAGAATTAATCTCTGTAAAAGTCCTACCTGGAGTGAGAATAAAAATATCTATGCAAAGTAACAAAGATTTGTAATCACCTTTAAAATTAGAGAGTTAGCATTCTTTAATTTTTTTTACTTTCTACTCCATAGGAAACAGCATGTACTAAGAAAAATGTAGGGGTATTTATTTATAATTTAATTGTCCTTTAGTACCCTTTAAACAGAGTGATGTAATTTTCAGTTATCTTATAACAAGTCTGAAAAATCAGTTTAACTACATGTTGAGAACAAGAGTACTTTAAATATTATTGATGCAAATACTTCAGTAAGAGTCAAGGAAAGGATTAGCTCTATATGAATTAGAATAGTATCCATGGTAGCTGGGCTACAATTACATAGGCTTATATTTCAGGCATAAGCTAATTGCCAGTGAGAGTCAGGACCACCTGCCAATATAGTATTACAAGATGAGCTGCATTATGGAGGTTTCTGCCTTCCTCTAGTGCATCTGAGCAGGTCAACAAGATCACTGGTCTATTTCAATTTAGTTGTTACTGTAAATATTTGACAGGAGATATTTATATGTCAGATTACAGCAAAAGAAAAACTCTAATTTAATTCTATTATTTCTCCTATATAACTTTTACTTTCTTAACTGTTCGCAATAATCATAAAATAATAATAATAGTAATAAAACAGACTAAAGCTATGTCTGTCCCAGTATTAACATTTAATTTCAAGTGAACGTTAGGGGTATGACTCTGGAGCATAATATATTCAAATAATTCTTAATTTTGAATGTCAGTGAAACCATCAGCCAGGACACCATCATCATGCTTAAATTTACATCAGTTTTAAAAAGTCTATCCTGTCCCAAATACTTATGGAATTGTGAAAATAAAGATCAACATGTGATCGATCCTTAAAACCACTCTTTGATATAACTCATTTACATACGTATGGTTCATGGCTGAATTCATCAAAGCAGGGATATACTTTTGAAAAAACAAAAATGCAAGTTAAAACATTTACAACCAGGAAAATCCTGCTAAAATATCTATGACCCTACTTGAAAAAAACCCAAAACAAAACCAACAGGTTTTAGTGGTATATATTATTCAACACATGCACTCAGATTCAAACTACTCCACATCACACTAATACTACATATTGCAGTGTATGATATACAGCATTAAAGTGGGATTCCAAAGTATATAGCAGACATACCAGTTTTCATATCAAATGTCCATGCAGGTATAGCATCTCCTGATTTTACCCTACTTGTCGGTAGAAGAGGCAGCGTAATATGAATTGGACCAGTCACTTTCAATTCTTTCCCAGCTGAAAGGAGGTTTACACATATTGCAGCAAGAGGGGTCAATTCAATGCTTTTAAAACCTAATCAACAGAAGGAATAATTTGTCCATAAGTAATACACACTCAAGAACATATTTACTATTTTTTTAAAAATGGGTTCTTATTTGTAACTGAAGGCAAGCCATCATGAGAATGTATGGTCTGTACCACGAGATGTCAATATAACTTGAGAAAACTCAAGTCTCAAGCATTTCACCTCTTCAATGAATACTTTTTAATAATTGGTACACAGAAATTCCTATTTAAGGCCTGTAAAAGAAAAATATATCTTTTAAACAGAGCTGGTTCGACAGTATTCACAGAATTCAATATTAAGCAAATCTGGCTTTTGGGGAGTGATAACTGGTACCAAGTACTTTAAATCTCAGATACCAGACTAGCTATTCTATGTTGAATATTGCAGACCAAGTCGAATGATTTGTGAATCCACACATATTAAGGGGTGTTCTGTTACAGATTAATCAAACTGAAGCTCCAGTATTCATGATATATTTGCATGTCTTTTCCAGTATTTAAGTAGCTCTGTTAATAAAATTTACTGAAAGGATTAATTTGTTAATTTAGAAGTTTCTGTAGCGTTAATCATGAGGTACAGTACTTATGGCTTGTCAAAATATTCAAAGGAACCACTGTGTTTGTACTGCTTTATTGTGTGGGCTGTAAATTTGTCTCCCTTCGTTCTTCTTACACTAAACTTGCAATAACTGATACTATGTGATACAAATACTTCAGGATCCAGAGTGTGACAGGTTGCTCAAGAAAGACAAACAGAATTATTAAGTAGCAGAATGATACTAGAGCTTTGCACACTGTTAGAAACTAGTTGCGAGACAACTGTCAGTGTATCAGATATCAGCCTCTACCGGCTATAAAATATAGTCCTCAAGGAATAGGCTCTATGAATAATTTAAAAAGACACCAGACAGAATTTAAGAGAAGAACACCGCTTATCTCTGATGCTTCAAGTTCAAAAGTTGTATTATAAACAATTTTTTTAAATCTTCAAATGTCCACACACAAATAGGATACTGGTATTTGTGAGAATTTTGATTAAATATAAATTAAACTAGAATATGAAACTCAGATAATTTGGCTAGAAGCCACGGCAAGGACATCATCCAATTCACATTAATGAAACCATAAAACTGCAGTGAATTTTTAAGAGCCTTGTTGTACCGTGGGCATTGGGACGAAAAGAAAAAAACATTTAGGCAGGATGGAATAAAGGGTACAGCATGGTGATCTCTTGGATACCAACATAACTACGTGGATTAGAAAGTAAGCGTGAATAAATATTAGGAATGCAGTTAGTGGCTTATTTCAGAGTGCATTAAAAAGGTGTAGCACTACAGATGTACAAAGTATTACCACTACCACCACCACCACCACCAGAGGTGAAAGTAAGCCTGTCCAGTCCAGCGTACCAGCAAGAGCCGGTACACAGCCGACTGTACTGGCAGGGTGCAGCTTCCCCAGGCTGGCAATTTAAAAGGGCCCTGGGCAGCAGCAGCCAGAGCCCCAGGCACTTTAAATTGGCGCCAGAACCCCGTTGCCAGAGCCCCTGGCCCTCTAAATCGCTGCCAGAGCCCTGGGGCTCCTGGGGATTCAAGCTCCCCGCCCCTTCCGGTTGAGGCCACACCCCTTCTGATTGAGGACCCCGCCCCTGCGTACCGGTAAGTCTTTTAAGATAACTTTCCCCCCTGACTACTACCAACCCATGAAACAACTTAGAACTGTTTCAAAATGTATTTTTACTCACTGAAACAGATGTGGAGAACATACTTTATTTCTTCAATTGCTCTCCATATATTTAAAGTGCCTGTTTGGTATCACCAGGCTTACATGGATTAACTGCAAGTAAATCAATAATGCTGCATGGATTAACTGTCTGCAAGTCAAATGATAGTTTCTGTGTTATCCTTATGTGGGTGGGTGGGGCAAAGTGCCCACGCTGACTAGATAATAGAATTAAAGTGAAAAATATAGGCAGATCCTCCACTGGTATAAATTGATGAAGCTCCATTGACTTCAATAGCCCTAACCCAGTTTACACTACTTGAGGATCTCGCCATAGAATTGTGAATGCATTCTGGAAAGTTGTGAACACCTTCAACTCCCAATAAAATCAACGGGAGCTGAAAGTGTACTGCACATTGCAGGATCAGACCCTACTTTGGTTGCACTTAGGGGTTATATAGTATGTGTGGAACCCCCAGAGAAGGAAATCAGCATATGGCCCTCTGTACCACTATTTATGCCTGTGGAAAAGAGGTGTTTATTATGTTCTTGAATGAGATCTAAAGTGATGTAAATTACTCATCTACAATTTTAACATGTATTGGTTCAATCCAGCTCTCGTGAAAGTCAAAAGGAGTTTTGCTATTGCATGAAATGGGAGCAGCATCAGGCCCTCGTGACTACAGGGGAAATGTATATTTACATAAGCACACACATACTTGTATTATGTTTTTAAAGTGCAGATTCTAACAAATTTAATATACCTGATTTATTTAGAAGAATTCCTGTTGTATACAGAAAATTGTCCACTTTCAAAAACTGCTGTGGCACTGTCAAATAGGCTGTCACGTTTGTAATATGGTGGCTTATAGGAAGTTTTATTAAAATTTTGGGAAACTGAACACTTGGTGGAGATTTGGCATCTGGAAAAAAAGAGTAACATTTTAAATTAGCAATAATTCAATCTGAATTAATGCTTTCTATGGCCAAACAGCCCAGAAATCCTTTGTGCAAAACACTGCTTCAAACCCCTACTCTCGAGTGTTTGCAATTGTCTAGATTTAGGCCAGTACTTGCCACTAGCATATATACAACAGTATCTGAAAACAGAATAATTTCTTCTTGCTCCCATCCCTAATCCTTGGCTTCTCTAAACACTCTCTGCTACAGCAAATGTTCTCCAGCTTCAATCTTTCCTGAGGCAGATACATTTCAAATAACTATCTTGGGTAACCATATTGAAGACTACCAGAGCCTTTCAATGCAGTGGAATAATGCACATGCACGCCAGTGCAATGAGCTCCTCTGAGATTTCTGGTGTTTTTAATAGCGCTGGTTCTCCACAGGACATGTCTTCAATCCATTAATCTCCCCCCCCCCCCCACCTCCCACCCCTACATGTACAGAGTGCAAAATCAGCAGCTTTCTATTCAGACTCCCTTGTGATTTGAGATGAGAAGGTCAGAAATAAATAATAAATACAGGGATAATAACCTAATGTCTACATGGCTGTAAATAACACTCACATCCATGGAAGCCTGGAAGATTTGGAAGGAGCTTCGCTTGCTACAATAAATATAGAATCTGAGGGCCAGCTCTTCAGCTGGTGTAAATCAGCATAGCCCCAATTCAGTGGAGCTGTGTCAATTTACACCAGTTTGGAATTTGGCCATAAGTAATATGTCTATTTATTTTTAGTGGAAACCGGTGCCAGAAGCCATTGCTTTGCTAATTAAAAGCTGGCTATTTGTGCACAAGGTGAAAAAACATTCATGAATAACCCCTTAAGTGCACAGAAAACAACACCATCATTTGGGAGGTCACTGACTTCTCCACACAGAATTTGTTGGCAAAAAACAGTTGTATTAATTAGTTAAGGCATATAGTTTTCCATACAAAAAGCGTTTACATCCTATCTCATGTAGTGCTGTACTTACCAGACAGTTTTCCAGTGATTAGAACTGTATCTTCAAACAACCATATATTAGCTTGGCTTTGTGGGAACAGTGAAAGTGTTACAGATGAGTATACTGTGGAAAGACAGACATTAAGAATATCTGATTACATGTGTAAAAGTTTCAAAGAAAGTTGTGATCAAACATATGGTTCCAAAGACAGGTAAAAAAATGGGGAAAAAGAAAGAAGGTATGGGAAGACCGAAGGACTAAGCGGTCCCACTAGTCCAGGGATGAATCATACTAGTTAGGCAGTGTGGACTACCAGTGTTCATGGTGTACATGTTCTGTGGATTAAAGGATAGCTGGAGTTCCTGGACAGCCCATCCTCTTTTAAAAAAAAATAAAATAAAAAAAACAGGCACTTTAAAAACACACCCTAATAGAATTATTAAAAACAAAATGTGATAGTTAAAAGCAGGCCATTCATGATGAAACACTGCTGAAAACATAACTAAACTGACAGATGGAAAAGTTCAGAGCAGTAGCTCTGAGCCACGATCACATTTCAGCCTCTCGGTACCCCATAATCCTAACACTTTCTAATGTTCCTAGCTGGCCTTTCACTCACTCTGCTATGACCATGAAAATACACACGTACGTGTACATATATTACATATATGTATGCATACATATATGTATATGCATATGCATATGCACATGCATTCACTTCCTTCAAATCATACCCCTACTGCAGTATAATCTCTCAGCGTGGACAGATAATTTCAACAACAGTTAAAAATATTTTTATTTCAGTTTTAAAAATACATGTTATAATTTTATCAAGTCTAAAGGGTCACTGACCTTTAATATCTGGCGTTCAATCATGACCGACTTTGACTTCATTCAGTCATGTACAGCTCATTACAATTAGGTGGATTACCCAAGGAAGAAAGAAGCTTCAATTGAACACAGTGTAATAATAGGACTTTAAAGGGTTTACTTACTTGGCATTCTCCCAGTCTTCCAAGGCAATGGTGTTAACATGTAGCCCTCTTTGTAAGATGCAATAGTTAAACTTAGACCTAACTTGTAGGGAACTTTTATCAATACTACTCCATTGTTTCCAGTGAGGGTGGAATTTGTCTTTGTGTAGTTAACAAACACTTCTACAATTGCTTGGGGTAGGTACTGATGACTGATGATGTCATTTACTTGAACTTTCAGCATAAACACAGATCCTATGAAAAAAAGGGGGGAAAAAAAGAGATAGGTCATAACCCGTAATGACTAAGCATAATATTTAACTAAGCAACAATATTTGTCATACTTTAAATTACCAAGCTGATGACAGGCAAAAGTAACCATATTCTGTGGTTTACTGGTTGTCAATTTTGCATATTTCTCTTTTTCCCACATCCCAAATTTTAGCATTCAGAATGCATTTGTCCAACAAGAATAATGTGATTGTTCAACAATAGCAACAATGCAAAATTATGCTGATGGAATGCTTAGGGGATATTTTCTTTAAAGTACTTTTTAGTCCTTTTCTCTAGGTTTTCTTCTACCATCTTGCAAAGCCAGCTTTGTAGAAGTGATGTCATAGCTCAAAACTGTAACCTACGAAGAGGAAAAAAAGATAATGCCATTGGGACACAACATACTGAGATATGAAACTCTGAAGCAACAGATACTGCAGTTCCAAACCCAAAATAAATGATAGCTCCACTGGGACCCAGATTCTCCTGTACCTTGTATGAAAGAAGTATCATATTACAGTGTGCTGTGCATTTCCAATAGAATCTCAGCAACTCAGAACATTATTTATCCTATGGGATAGATTTAGAGTTGTCTGAGATAATTTAGGAATATTATGTGTTGACTTGTTTATCAGGATGTTTACTGTATGAAAATGCAGGTTTGGTTTGATAGGAGGTGGGAAAAACAAACAGGCTCCTGATAAGACACCTCCAGCTAAATGTTTCAAAGCCCTGGTCTACACTACGGGGTTAGGTCGAATTTAGCCGCGTTAGGTCGATTTGCGTCTACACAACCAACCCCGTTCCGTCAATCTAAAGGGCTCTTAAAATCAACTTCTGTACTCCTCCCTGGCGAGGGGAGTAGCGCTAAAATTGACCTTGCTGGGTCGAATTTGGGATAGCCTCCAGGAGCTATCCCAGAGTGCTCCATTGTGACCGCTCTGGACAGCATTTTGAACTCCGATGCACTAGCCAGGTACACAGGAAAAGTCCTGGGAAATTTTGAATTTCATTTCCTGTTTGGTCAGCGTGGCGAGCTCAGCAGCACAGGTGACCATACAGCCCCCCCAGAATCGCAAACAAGCTCCAGCATGGACTGAAAGGGAGACACTGGATTTGATTGCTGTATGGGGAGAAGAATCTGTGCAGACTGAATTCCGATCAAAAAGAAGAAATGCTAATATATATATGCCAAAATCGCACAGGGCATGGTGGAGAAAGGCTACAACAGGGACACACAGCAGTGTCGCGTGAAAGCTCATGCAAGCCTACCAAAAAACAAAGGAGGACAATGGTCGCTCCGGATCAGAGCCCCATACATACTACCCCACCGCTGTCGGTGGACACCTGCAAGGGGGGAGTCTCACGCAACAGGGAGGAGGAGGAGGAGGAGGAGGAGGAGAATGCACAGCAGGCAAGCCGTGAATCTGTTCTCCCCGGCAGCCAGGACCTTTTCATCACCCTGGAGCCAATACCCGCCCAAGGCGGGATCCCCGACCCTGAAGCCGGAGAAGGCACCTCTGGTGCATGCACATTTGTAACTATGGTACAGGGTTTAAAAGCAATAGTGTTTAATGTTTGATGTGCCCTGAAGAATTGGGACGCATTCGCGGCCAGTACAGCTACTGGAAAAGTTTGTTAACGTGTCTGGGGATGCAGCGGGAATCCTCCAGGGACATCTCCATGAAGCTCTTCTGGAAGGGCTCTGAAAGCCTTTGCAGGTGGTTTCTGGGAGGGCTGCCTTATTTCATCCTCCACGGTAGGACACTTTCCCACGCCAAGCCAGTAGCAAGTAGTCTGGAATCATTGCAGCACAAAGCATGGCAGCGAATGGTCCTGGGTTTTGGTCGCAGTCAAGCAACATTCGGTCTATATCTTTCTGTGTTAGCCTCAGGAAAGTGATATCATTCATGGTCACCTGGTTGAAATAGGGGACTTTTTGTAAGGGAACAGTAAAAGGACCCCGTTCATGCTGGGTTGTTTGCACTTGGCTAAAAGGGATCATCCCGGAGAATAGCCAAGCGGCGAGGGGAGGGGTGAAGGGATCATCCTGGAGAATAGCCACGCAGTGGGGTGGGAGGAGGTGTGTGCTGCACATCCACCCAAAAACCACAGCCCCTCCTTTTAAATGTGAAACCCAAATGGTATTGCTTGCTATGGGAAAGGATGGCGCTGCAGTTTGAAACCATTCCCACATGTTATGAAGGTGTAAGAAGCCAACCCCACAAAAAAAGGCTTACCATGGCTGCCCGGAAACAAAATTCTGTTGCCCAGCCGTTTGTGATGTGTCACCATACCGGCAGGCGCTCAATATAAAAGGCAAAATGCAACCTTGTAACTAAAGCACATGTGCTGTCTGCTACGAATTGCTTGATTCACTGTGAAAGAGCCTCCCTTCTGTTCTCAGAAATGTATCATCTTAAATTTTACTCTTTTTATCCCCCCTGCAGGTGCAAATGTTTCTATGCTCCCCCTATCATCTCCATCTCTGAGGTTATCGCAGATTAGAAAGCAAAAAACAACGCACTCACACTGATATGTTTTCTGAGCTCATGCACTGATAGGGCACAGCTTAATGCATGGAGGCATTCAGTGGCAGAGGCCAGGAAAGCATTAAGTGAGCGCGAAGAGCAGAGGCGATGCTGAGGCTAATGGGGGAGCAAACAGACATGATGAAGTGTCTGTTGGAGCTGCAGGAAAGCCAACAAGAGCACAGACCCCCGCTGCATCCATTGTATAACCACCTGCCATCCTCCCCAAGTTCCATATCCTCCTCACCAGACGCCCAAGAACGCAGGGAGGGGAAGGCTCCGGGCACTCAACCACTCCAGAGGATGGCTCAAGCAACAGAAGGCTGTCATTCAAAACAGTTTTGTTTTGTAGTGTGGCTACAAAAAGCAATGTGGCCTTGTCCTTCCCTCCTCCCGCACCCCACCCCACCCGGGCTACCTTGTCAGTTATCTCACTTCTTAAAAAATTAATAAAGAATGAATGCATGGTTTCAAAACAATAGTTACTTTATTTCCTTTGCCAGCTGTGATCAAAGGGGGGAGGAGGGTGGTTGGCCTACAGGGAATTAAAATCAACAAAGGGGGCGGGTTTGCAGCAAGGAGAAACACACACAGCTGTCACAATGTAGCCCAGCCAGTCATGAAACTGGTTTTCAAAGCCTCTCTGATGCGCAGCGCGCCTAGCTGTGCTTTTCTAATCGCTCTGGCTGCTCAAAATCGGCTGCCAGGCAATTTGCCTCAACTTCCCATCCCACCATAAACGTCTCCCCTTACTCTCACAGATATTGTGGAACACACAGCAAGCAGCAATAACAATGGGAATGTTGGTTGCGCTGAGGTCTAACCTAGTCCGCAAACAGCACCAGCGAGTTTTTAAACATCCAAAGGCACATTCTACCACCATTCTGCACTTGCTCAGCCTACGGTTGAGCTGCTCCTTACTTCTGTCCAGGCTGCCTGTGTACAGCTTCATAAGCCATGGAATCAAGGGGTAGGCTGGGTCCCCAAGGATAACTATTGGCATTTCAACATCCCCAATGGTAATTTTCTGGTCTGGGAAGTAAGTCCCTTCTTGCAACTGCTTGAACAGCCCAGAGTTCCTAAAGATGCGAGCATCATGCACCTTTCCCGGCCATCCCACGTCAATGTCAGTGAAACGTCCCTTGTGATCCACCAGTGCTTGCAGCACCATTGAGAAGTACCCCTTGCGGTTTATGTACTGGTTGGCAAAGTGGTCCAGTCCCAAGATAGGGATATGCGTTCCATGTATCGCCCCACCACAGTTAGGAAACCCCATTGCAGCAAAGCCATCACTATGACTTGCACATTTCCCAGAGTCACAACCCTTGATAACAGAATGTCAGTGATTGAACTGGCTACTTGGATCACAGTGGTCCCCACAGTAGACTTGCCCACTCCAAATTGATTCCCGACTGACCAGTAGCTGTCTGGCGTTGCAAGCTTCCACAGGGCTATCGCCACTTGCTTCTCTACTGTCAGGGCAGCTCTCATCTTGGTATTCCTGCACTTCAGGGCGGGGGAAAGCAACTCACAAAGTTCAAGGAAAGTGTCCTTACGCATGTGGAAGTTTCACAGCCACTGTGAATCATCCCATACCCGTAACACTCTGCAGTCTCACCAGTCTGTGCTTGTTTGCCGGGCCCAGAATCAGTGTTCCACCGTATCAACCAGCCCCACTGCTGCCGTGATGTCCCAACTGCCACAGCCCGTGCTTTCAGAAACATCTGTGTCCATGTCCTCATCACAATCGTCCTTGTGCTGGCGTCTCTTAGCCCGGTTCTGCACATACTGCAGGATAATGTGCAAGGTGTTTACAATGCTCACAACAGCAGCGGTGAGCTGAGCGGGCTCCATGCTTGCCATGGTATGGCATCTGCAGGAGAGCAGAGTTGCAGCGAAAGTGGTGGATGACAACAACATGGAGAAATTTGCTATTGAGACTGAGCTTATTTACAAGAGTAGGAGAAGCAGAGTTGCAGCGGAAGCGGTGGATGATGTCGGTTAGCAGTCGTATTGCATCGTCTGCTGACAGCAGCATCCAGGACAAAACAGAAGCAGTGACGGTGAGCTGAACTGAGCGAGCTCCATGCTTGCCGTGGGATGGCGTCTGCATGGAAAAAAGGCGTGGAACGATTGTCTGCTGTTGCTTTCATGGAGGGAGGGGCGACCGACGACATGTATCCAAAAACACTCACGACAAGCACTGCACCGACTTAATGCACTTAGTGGGGACATACATAATCAACTGTAAAAAATTGATTTCTAAAAACCAACTTCTATAAAATCGACCTAATTTCGTAGTGTAGACATACCCAAAATGTCTAAGAGACAATGCCTGGGCTATTGAATAGGATGATCTCACTTCCTTGGCTCCAGTCAAGTTACACAGCTTGTTTTGCCAATATGGAACAAAAGAACTACAAACAGTTTAAACGCCTCTGTCAAGAAGGGAAGCAGTTGTTTGAGGACACACAAACAGACCCTGCTGGAAGGTCTGAAGCAGTTAGGTCTTCTTAGGGTTCCAACACAATGGGTAGATAAGCCTTAAATAAGGTAAGCATTTTGGGGCAGGACTGACTTTTTGTTCTGCTTGTACAGCATCTAGCACAACAGGGTCCAGATCCCTGACTGGAGCTCCTAGGTGCTATGCGAAGAGAAATAATAAGTAATAATACTAGACATGTGTAGATAATTTGTTGTTTTAAAACCCCTTCTCTCTTATTTTGTGTGTTGTTCCTATGGTTAAAATAAACAATACTTTTTCTTTTAGAAGGCCATTTTGGGTCACTAGATCCATTGGTCACAGACGCTCGAAGGGATGAACTGCAACTACCCAAACCCAGTCGGACCTGTTGGGTTAAACATGTTTCATCTACAGAGTACTGTAGGACAGGACCTGGTCTAAGAATGGAAGAAACGCATAATTCCACGGAGGATGAGAATACATAAGAAGCTGTTTGCCATTGCCTCTGCTTCTGCTAAATGATCCAGATTCAGAGAGATTTCCTGCATCATCACCAGAGTTTATGATGGGGCCCCAAAACCTATTGAAAAGGGGTCTTTCCTAAATACAAGAACTCACATCACCATAAATCCTCGTACAGAAATGAGTAATCTCCACCAATTTACAAGCTCATAGTGCAGTTGTGCTTTCTGGCTTGAAGAACAGAGTGATAATCCTGGAACAGCCAACAGAGAATGCTACCAGAGCAAAGGCTTATGAGATTTCTGTACTATAACCAGATGGTTAGGATGCATCACCAGCCAATCAGGTTGGTAAAATTACTAAATGCCATTTTGTAATGTGTTATATTGCATAAAATAAATACAGTTCCAAATTTACAAACTAAGGAACTGCAGATTGTAAGATAACCATCCTTCCAGGGTGTTTTATTCAAGAGAAGGTCCACTTCAATATATTGATCTCAATAAGAGAAATGAGAATTTTGCTAACAGACCAGCAAGACTTCATTGATTTTTTTAAAATGTTTTTGTTTTGGCAAATCAAACTTTTTAAATCCAATGAAAAATATTGTAGTTAATTTGTTTGAAATTTAATTTCAACAAACACCCAAAGCAGTATATTTTCATTCTATTGCAGGCATTCCCTATTACAGAAAAAGCACAATTTGACTAATGGTCATATTTTGTATGCCTGCATCTGAGCAGCCCTTACTTGTGAAATTAGGTCCACTGAACGCCACGAGTCTATTTGGTGGAATAAGGATAAAAGGGGTGTAACAGTGAAGAGACAGTGTAGGCCAAATTCATCCTAGATATACCTGTGCAATTCTTACAGGCATTTTTAGAGTAGAATTTAGAGACATCTATTCCAATAAAGGTCTGTACAATAAAAGGAAAGCTAACAAGAAGCTGAGTAGGAACATGACAAGAGAAGAAATTACAAAAAAAAAAAAGGGGGGGGGGCAGATTTTATGTATGTGCTTAAGTACTCCATGCACATATGCTTGTGCTTTAAGTGAAGTACAAACTTAAACACTTTGCTGAATTGAGGCCTAATTGATGATACAAAATGAATGTCAGTGCAGGACTCGGGCAGGTCAATTCCAAAGTGGATTGCTGAATATCTTCAAGAACAGATCCAAAACCATATTTATTTTTACACACTTGCTGCTTTTAGACAAGTCATTTCAGAATCTATCCAAAGCTCTAGGATTTGTGCTGAATCCCAAAGACTTTGGATTAGCAAGTAGATGATGAACGGCATCAAAAGCTTTAGCTAAATCCATAAATAAAACAGTACACATTCATTTACCATCCAAAGCTAACAAAATAGCCTTTCAAAATGTACTTGTCAGAGTAACAGTTAAAGATATCTTCCTAACCCCCAACAACAATCTCTGAAAGATGTCATTAATCAGAGGTTTCAGAGTAGCAGCCATGTTAGTCTGTAGTCGCAAAAAGAAAAGGAGTACTTGTGGCACCTTAGAGACTAACAAATTTATTTGAGCATAAGCTTTCGTGAGCTACAGCTCACTTAATCAGAGGCTTTCCATTACAGCTAGACTCTATGATTATTCACCATCTGCACCATCACCAACTACATATAAAAGTTTATTTAATACACTTCTCCAATGTTTAATGAACTCTTTAAAAACAATGAGAAGATCTACGAAATTAGAAACCAGAGTTCAAGTATAACAAATCTAATAATCATACTGTCAGCTAATTTAAAATATAATAATTGGGACAGCTGAGATTTTAGCCTGTCCATTTCAGAAAATGAAAAATTTCATTGAGATGCTAATTTAAAATAAGAATGACTGTAATTTTTTAAATTCCTGAAACAGAAGCGCAACTTCAGAATAAACTCATCACTACATTTCTTTCAAAAGGCCAGAGTGGCCTTTATAAAAAAGCGTTTATTAGAGTGTATAAAACCACGTTTTGAAACCGCTATTCATAAGCCACCTTTATTATAATCATGATAGGCATGATTTTTGTTTTTTTTTGTCTGCCTTGCCACTTGAGAGGCAAAAATGATGGCTGGTTGAAAGTCACAGATCTCTACAAAGTCCCATGCAAATAATAATAAAGGATAGCCATAACATTTTTAAATGTCATCTATCCACTGAGGTAGTTCTAACCTTTTAAAATTTAACGTTAAATGTCTATGTATTTCTTTTCTAAATCCAGCAAGTCTGGAAAAAGTCTTAATTTTGTTGTTAGTGAATAACGGGTCTCACTCAACTCCATGAAGCCAACAAATAAATAAAAATACATAGAAAGGAATTCCATAAAATTAATATGCTAATTTCCCTCTTTCTTCCTCCACTAGTATCCTCCATTAATCCCAATGGGCATTACATGTGCATCAAGAAAAAAAAAGGAATACAGGAACAAAAAGCAGCCAGTTAGTTCAGCTTTCATGCTATTAAATATATTGTCTTTGTGTTTATGGATTAGTGGTGTTGCCCTCTACTAGTGAGTGGCCTACAGGAAAGAAACAGAACATGCTGTTACTTGTCAGCTAAATGACTTCTCCTTTAGATCAAGTGGGAAAGGTTTGTCGTTTTGGAAATGAAGGTTCAGAGTGCTGTAGCCCTGATTCCCGCTGTTCATGCAGTTTATACAGTATTTATGTCTGTTTATAGGATGCGTGTTCATTGCAGTGAGCCCCTCAAAAGTGACTGTACAATGCAAAGGAAAATGCCAGAATACTGAACAGTCTCTTTGCATCATAGCACTAATACTATAGCCATATATAGAATGCCCATGATCCGCTACCATGAACAGAATGTTCATGAGATGTCATCGCTGTAGAATTCATCTGGGTTGGTAACAGAAAAACAAAAAAACCCACCATACATTCAATTACATCAATTTTAGGGGGTAACACAACCTTAGGGTGCTGTGCTGGGGACTTCTACAGAGATCTTCCTTTGGGCTTAGAAGACCCCTAGGTGCGACTGTTTGGACCTCCATGCCCTCCATTACCTGAAATTTGTTTTACTAGCTGAGGGCTTGTGAAATTTTTCATTGGTCCTTGTCCTTTTGCCCAGGGAGACAAGGAGTGCTTCCCAAGAGCACTCCTTCGTGGAAAAGACTGGAATCAGGCCATAAATCCTGGCCGAAGCCATATGACTGAAGGCACAAAAACTGGAAGCCAGGAGGGAATAAATCCCATCCACTGCTCTCCAGATGGCTCCCAAGCATGTAGTGAAACACATGGGAGTCAGAGAAACAAGTGTTCAATAAAAAAGCATTTAGCCTGGGATCAAGGGGCTGGGAGAGAGAGTCTGTGACTTTCTCCCAAGGTCTTCTATGGAGGGCGTGGTCATCATTACAAAGGCCTAGCTGCACCTCTGTTCCTTTGAGGTCTCTGAGCTCACCCCCCTCAGGTTTTAGGCCTCATGGGGTAGAATTTCACAAGTATCCTACTCTTAGCCTGAGCCTGTGACCAGAGGTATAGACTGACCAAACAGCCTTCTTAAAAAAGAGTTGTTTATTTAGCAGTAGGTGAAAAGAAAAGAAAAAAAAAAGGAATTTTTAAAAAGCCTACACATGTCTATCTTACCATCTCCTGATGATAACCAACGCAGGCCTAACTTCCTCATATACACCCAGAGAGGTCCTGCGTCAGTCTGGTTTTCCAGAGCAACCATTGCACTGCCTCTCTTTAGAGAGTGTCCCTCTTAATACTGCAGGGAAGTGCATTTGTTCCCAGGCTTTGACCCTTCTGTTCAAAACACATTTTGTAGGTTCACTGGAGATGGAGGTAAAATCATGAATGCTACCAGTTCTGGCATTGTCCCTTAACAACTCTTAACTGTTTGCTCTGGTAGCTATCTTGAGCCATTCTTCTCCTTCCTTCCTATTTTTCCAGACAGTCTCTGGTTGAATTAAACCAACAGCCATATAGAAATCAAGCCAATAACCAGTCCAACATACAGTATTCATAAATCATCACAGAGTATGTCCAAAGCTCTCACAGCAGCCAGACAACCCTGATTGCCTGGACTAATCCTGAAAGCGAGAGGGAGAGGGGGGAATGTACATCTGGAAACCCCAATAAGTTTCACTCTCTCTCCAAAAACTGCAGGGTCAGCTGAAGAGACACTGCTAGAATCTGTGGACCTGCTTGAGAAAGAACGCATTATTGGGTAAACGTGTTTGTTTATCCTAATGAATAAAAATATACAAGCAATGCATCACATCTGTTGCTCCCCATAAGATTTTCATTCTCTCAGTCTAGTTCTCAACTCTCTGTATCAGATCTGCTGTATCGTATTTGTCTGTTTTTTAAACACTGCTAAGTAGAGGATTTGACTTCCCCTTGTGATACCCAGCCTCTTGCGGAGATTATAATTACAGTGACTTTGAGTATGCTTCAAACTGGGGTTTCACTGATAATAGCTGCATGCTACACTTACTCTCAAGATGTTCTGCATTACCTTAATTAATCTTGCATCCTGGATTCCAAATAAGTTATTAGGGAATCCCTGGCAGCAGAAACACAGGAGTAGAGGGAGTACCATGCCGTCATCAATATGACCATATGCTTTTTGGAAAATGAGTTCTCTCATCACCACAAACTAAAATATGTATGTACCCTCATCAAGATGGACAATGACTAATCACTTTTGTAGCATTATGCATCTTCGCTACAGAATGGACTGTTAAACAAGATCACATCTGTTTTATATACAGGCGTTTAAGTGTTTTAGCATGAACAGGACAGCATTTTAATTATGTCAACTGCCATGTAATTTTTATTTAAACAGCACTAAAATGGCTAAGATTTTTCAGGATAAAATATAGTTATCTACTTGTAAGTGCGAGAATAGTCCCGCTATTGTGGGGAACTTTCCTGGCTTCTGCACTACCCCGGTGAAGTGGGCTAGCGAAAGGATCTGAGTCCTTACTCCCACTTCCTTTACCCAGTGGCCTCCCTGCCCTTGAGGACTCCCCTTCCACTCTCCTGTCTGGCAGAGTCCTCGTAACCCCAACAAGGCTGGGCCCAGTATTCCAGGGGGGCTCGACCCCCAACCCTGCTGTGGTCACCTAGGACAGGGGCTAGGGTGTCCCCACTCCGGTGTACTCTCTCTGCACTGGGCACTTCTCTGACCCACTGACCATTACATACAAGTTAAAGCAAATGCAAGTTATTTAATCAACAATTAAATTTTAAAAAGAATAAGGAAAAATGGGAAAGGTGAAAGGAAACACATCACCCCGCTCTGTGGCAGAGAACATCACAAACAGTGTCTCTGGAATGTCAGGGCAGTTCACAGTCTGTTCCTTGTAAGTCCCCGGCCACCTTCTCAGGCCCTGGCTGTGCTGCAGGGATGCTGTGGGTTGGACACTCGCTCTGGTGGTGGCCACACGCTCTCAGGCTCTAAGTGGTAGGACCCTTCTTCCCAGTGTCACCCCTGCCCTGTCGGGGTTACGATCCACGCCTGGCCTGCAGAGCCTCTTGGCTGAGGCGTCTCCCTGTGCTGGGCCCGCTGCCCAGGGTCCCCCTCGCACTCCCCAGCTGCTCACCGCACCCAGCTCCGGGCTGCTCCAGCCCCAGCTGCACCACTCTGTCTCTGCACCGCTGCTGCTGCTCTGTCTACAGCTCCCTGGCTGCTTCTCTGGCCCCTCTGGCTCTGGTTGCTGCAGCTCTGCTCCCAGGACAGGTCTGCTCTGCAGGCTGCTTCTGGGACTCTGCTCCCAGCACTGACCTGCTTCCTGGGCTGCTTTTCTGGCCGCTCTGGTTGCTGCAGCTCTGCTCCCAGGGCAAGTCTGCTCTCTCTGGGCTGTGACTCTGGCTTTGGGGCTGCAGCTCTGCTCCCAGGACAGGGGCTGCAGCTCTGCTCCCAGGACAGGGGCTGCTCTCTCTGGATCTGGCACAGCTCTGCTCCGCAGCTCAGCTTAGTCCCCTGCTTTCTCCTTAGCTCGGCCCCACTCTGTCTGACCCAGGCAATTCCAGCTCACACGGAGGACGGGACCTCCCTGGCCTCCTGACTCCCTGGTTAGCCTGCTTGCCCTGTCAGTCAGGCTGACCTGGAGAATTAGCCTCTCCCCATTGTTCCTGGGGGCTGTCAGTCTCAGGGTCCTGATTCCCCATCGACCCTTCCCCCTTTTTAGTACTGGGAGTTAGCAACTAAAACACCCCCACTGAATGTTAGCAAGGGGGCAACAGTCCCCTTACGTACTGATAAAAAGCAGATACCAGTTCACCACAACTATGCTATCTTTCCTACGGTCTGTATTGTGCCATGATAATTATTACTGCCATTGACCCATAATTTGCTTCTCAATGCCTTTTTTCTTAAAAATAAAATAAATAAAACCAATATGGAGATAAGTACACGAATAAATGCTATGTAATGCAGGGATCTGAATGAGAACCTCTGTAGGGATTTAATTATTTCCATTTACTACATCTAAAGTATACACAGTACATTAATCTGCAGTGAAGAGGTACAATAAAAACTGTCCTGGATTAAATCTAGTAATAATTATGTTACATAGGGTGATAATGTGCCATTTTGGGATGTTCTTTGTAAAGAAATGTTTAACACAGAAACAAAACTGTTCTTACACATGGACAAGAAAACTAAAAATAACTGGAAAGCTTAAGTACCAGCTCTTTAGCTACTTCAGTAATTACTCTGTTTTTTTCAGAGTAGCAGCCGTGTTAGTCTGTATTCGCAAAAAGAAAAGGAGTACTTGTGGCACCTTAGAGACTAACCAATTTATTTGAGCATAAGCTTATGCTCAAATAAATTGGTTAGTCTCTAAGGTGCCACAAGTACTCCTTTTCTGTTTTTTTCCTTTCATTTGGCTTTACTGTTGTTCTGCTTACTTTTTTTATCGCTTTTTAACCCCATAGCCTCATTAGCATTTAATACAACTTGGCGTTTTGGCCAATTGGTGAGTGCCAATATGAATTTTCGTAGTTGGTAGTAACAGTGAGAAATGTAAAGAAAATTGGTGGTTTAGACAAGATAACTGAGCTCAGTGAAACACATTTTTGAAGAGGAATCTAAGCATTGATGGTTACTTCAACTACTAAACAGGATATTTTATGCCAGGTTTCAGAGTAGCAGCCGTGTTAGTCTGTATCCGCAAAAAGAAAAGGAGTACTTGTGGCACCTTAACTAAATTTGTTAGTCTCTAAGGTGCCACAGGTACTCCTTTTCTTTTTGAGGATATTTTATGTATTTCCTAGGCGCCTGTCACTGTAAAACTTGAGTAAAGAGTTAGATGTATCTTAAAAAGTTCAAGTAAGGACAATTTTTTCTGTTTTTCCTTCAGCAGAGGCATCCTTCTGAGAGTTAAGGTTCAGTCAAGAAGTCTAGGAGTGGAAAATGCTGGGTCAGTTTCCTCCTCTCTCTTTTTTTTTTTTTTTTTAATTTACAGAGACATTTGTTGAGCTCTGAGAAGCATGCTGTGCTCATCCTGATTGCCAGAGGCGTTTTACAGGAGGAAGCTCTTTACTGAAAACAATCTGGGGGAGATCCTCTTCTGCTTCTCTTAAAAGCTCAGCACTGAACTTGTAGCCCAGAGGGAGGCAGGGCTAAGGTGGCTTTTATCCACCTTTGCACCCTCCTGATCCTTTGTTGCGTATCTTAAACAGCCATAAGCCCTGGCTTGTCTTCTATGTTGGGGCTTGGAAGGTCACCCAACATACCAGTGGCAGAGTAGGGGATAGAACTCATGTCTCCTGAGTCCCAGTCCAGCGTTCTATGCATTAGGTCACACTGCCCCTCTAAGGCATACAATCCTAAAATAGAATAAAGTTGGTTTTAAAAAAAAATTGAGATTTTTTAAAATTTGTTTAAAAAAAAATCCTTTTTTTCCCCTTTTTTCTTTTCTTTTTTTGTTATTGAACCATTTTGGAACTTTAGATTTTTTTGACCATCTCTAATCGGGACCTTCAAGTGGATCCGGTATTAAGTTAGGAGCCATTTTGGAGATTACAAACTCCTGTTATGTGTTATACATCAGTTAGGGTGGCTCATAATAGAAATGAGTTATAGACAAAATGTTGTAGTTTTAAAAAAAAATATTCTGGAAAAGGGTACTAATAATTAATTAATTATTAATGTCTGATTATGTGCTTTGTAGTGTGTAGGAATTAGGTGGTATCCCTTTAAACAGTTTGTGAGCCCTCTGATGGCTCTCACCATTTTCTGTGTTTCATGAGCTGCCAGAACCCTGCCAGAGCAGCGGTATCTATATGTGGCTAAGCCTTGTATCTTAAGTAAAGAGTTATCTGAACCTCACCTTCCTTGTGTTGTGGTTCCTTCCTATTACTTGTGTAAATGCAAAATACAGAACATATGTATGTATTACATTTTTTGTTTGGTAGCTTCTTTAAAGCAAAACTTTCACACTGTGTAAAAGAAACAGCTTCTATGTTTAATTCTAATAAGCACATTCAAGAAATACCGTCTGGTATTTAGGGAGGTATCCCTCAGTTATGTACATACATATACAGTAAAACCTCTTTAGTGACCACCTCTGAAGAGAAACCACCTGTCACAAGTGACTACTTGCAGAGGCCACAGAGCACCTCTGCTCTCTGGTGTGCAAACCTTTGAAGAGAGACCACCTCTTACAAGCAACCACTTTTGTTAACTCCATGAGTGGTCACTCTTGGTGCTGTAATTTTGAAGGTGTTAGAAAACATTCAAGAGTATACAATCCATTGAATTGCACAGGAGAGGCTGGCACATTATCACCCTATGTAACATAATTATTACTAGATTTAATCCAGGACAGTTTTTATTGTACCTCTTCACTGCAGATTAATGTACTGTGTATACTTTAGATGTAGTAAATGGAAATAATTAAATCCCTACAGAGGTTCTCATTCAGATCCCTGCATTACATAGCATTTATTCGTGTACTTATCTCTATCTTGGTTTTATTTATTTTATTTTTAAGAAAAAAGGCATTGAGAAGCAAATTATGGGTCAATGGCAGTAATAATTATCATGGTACAATACAGACCGTAGGAAAGATAGCATAGTTGTGGTGAACTGGTATCTGCTTTTTATCAGTACGTAAGGGGACTGTTGCCCCCTTGCTAACATTCAGTGGGGGTGTTTTAGTTGCTAACTCCCAGTACTAAAAAGGGGGAAGGGTCGATGGGGAATCAGGACCCTGAGACTAACAGTTACCATTTAAAGAAGTTATCATTTAAATCCTCAGAATCCTCACATTCTCCACATATAAAAACACATCAAAATCCAAATGTCAACCTATTCCCTTTTCCCCCCCTTGTATAACTGCTGTAAGATGCAATTCTGGAGACAAAGACTTCTACCTTCATGGACTATTTGGTAACCAATTCAGATGTTTTCTCAGCTCCTGGCATTACTCTGCTCATTGGAGTCAGACTCATAAGAAAAATCCAGCCAGGCTTCCTAGTTTACATAATGTTGAAGCCGTATTTTATAAAAATTTTTAAGAGTTGACCTCTTAAAAGTCAAGCAAAGTTTTAGCAAAAATATTTTTTTCTATGGCTGAGATTATGCTTTTGCGGGATGTGGCTCAAACATCTGAATTTTGCAGCACCCACAGAAAAGAGCCATTTATCTCCTTACCTTTCTTGTCCTCTCTCCCCAATGTCCCTTCTAAAAGAAAAACAAAACTTAAAGGGGAACATTGTCTACCTGATAGCTAGTCAATTTAGAAAAAAAAGCTAAAAGCAATTTCAGATTCTACATCTGTGTGTTCCCCTACCAGTTTTTGTGGTTTATTCCAATCACACATTTTAAAAAATATTTCTATCTTCCCTGGTAACATGGATCTATTCAAAAGAGAGGAAAACTGACTGTATGGGAGGAGGAGTGTAGCAACGTGCTGTCAAATGCACAAAGTAATCAAAATGAAAGGGTATTTTTCTTTCATTTACAAATAACACCCAAGATGACTGTAACAACAGTAGGTTAAAAAAAAGATTTCAAAAAGCAAGTATGATATTTGATGTGACAATCTCCCTTTAAGTTTATAAAAGATTGCATACTCAAAAACACTGGAGTACTGTAGTGGGAAAGAAGGTAAAAAAGAAGGGGGAGGAATGTTACACTATAGGTTCATGCAAACTGATAAAAGTCGCATCACTCCCCAGCACATTAGCCCTCCTCACCTTTTCATACTATTTACTACTTTGGCAAGTGGAATTTTCATTGCATTTATCACAGTTGATATTCTGGCTGAAAGGCTTTGAGGCAAAGGACTAAATGAAAGAGAAACATGCTTTGAAAGCACGTGTACACTGGAGAAATTACTGAAGCACAGTGTTCCAGCGTGAAAGTGTTACACCCATCATAATACTATTAAAGTCAAGGTCTGAAAGAGTAATCACCTGTGCAATGTAAATAACAGTCACCTAAATTTAAAAAAAAAGCTCATCTCACCTAAATCAAGATTATATAGAGCCAGATCCTTGGCCCTGGCTGCTTTGCATTGCCAGAAAAAGTGTAACCAAGGATTGATACTAACAGAGTTTGTGTGTTTTTATAAAGTAGGTCAACAGGAAGGAAAAAATATCTTGTCCCCATACCTGCAGTACAAATATCAATGCTTTAGCTCACACATATTGAGCGTTAGGCAGAATATACTGTGCCAACAAGCCCTTTTGATTTTATGTGGAATGTCTTTGGAAAGTTTATTTTAAAAGTCATCCCGTTCTTCCCTAGACAGTACTGACACTAGGACCAAAAAAATGACTATACAATATGATGTATCAACATAAGTAAATACAGTGACACAGAAAAAGTGTGTAGTGTCAATATGTGAAATAGCTTCCCTCATTTTTTTCCAGGAGCAATTTCAGTCTTGGTTTGTGTAAAACTGACTGCCATGAGAAAGAAACTTCAGATCGCATCCTGCTGCAGCACAACCATATTTATTAGAGATCTAGTTAAGATAAATAATTGCTAGGCTATAATACCTCAGGTTTTAAGCCCACTGATGCTGTGATATATAGAGCTGGTGAAAAAATTTCAAATTTTGAAAAAAAAATTGGGTTTACAAAATAGTTTTCTTGCAAACAACTTCCCCACTTTTTTCGGCAACTCTAGTAATATTGCTGATAACACTTTGTTCACCTTCTGGTTGTAAGCAAGTTGTAACAACACTACACAACACATTATTTAGCTACTCCCCCTCCCCCACTTTTTCACAGTGCTATTAAGGCATGTATTTATCTGACGTGGTTGGGGACATGCAGATTAAAAATGAAACTATTTCTCCACATAAAATGGAAAACAAAGGTGCTTACAAGATGGTAGGAATTTCAATTTGCCTTGAATACTATTGCTGGGGATCATTTACTAAGAAAACTCTGTATTTTCTTACTTCTCACAGAGATCTTAACTACAGTTTTCTCTTCAAGCCTTAAATATGCAAGTGCTGTGGTATGAACTTGTATTTATCGCAATAAAATGGGATGCACAACATTACACAACAAAATTAACCGCTGGGTAATTCCTCTACCATACTGAAGTTTCACATATAATGAAATCACCCAACTTGCAAACTCATCATGTTCATTTTTGGTGGTGCACATATGTTTAGGCTGTATCTCGACACTGAAGAGATTCAACAGAACTCCCAGAATTAGAAAGATAACTCAATCTTAGCTAGTTCAATTTGCACCACTCCAGAGGAGGTGGGATTTTGCTTACTGGAAATGCTAACCTGTAAAACGTTTAACCAGTTGCTGCTAAATGGTCTCACAAATACAATCGACATTGATACAGAAGTGAACACAACAGCTAAAGCTCTAATTTATTCAGCACAGCCATCATTTTAAAATGTACAAAATCTTAAAGATAATAAAAGATGGAGTTTGATTTCTTGCATTTCTGTGAGCAATAACATTCCAAGCTACCGTGTACTTCGGGCTTCAGAGTATTGCTCTGCTATGGACATGTCAAATGCCTTGCTTAACTATGGAATTGCATTTATGGAGTCACCATGAAGAGAAAAAATGACTATTCTAGACTCCTAACCTCATAATTCTAAACCAACAGGGCACTAGACTGAATTTTTTTACATTACGTCTACAGCTATTTTCTTTTCTCAGTGGATGTTCCTTGAGGCAAGCTGGTTACATCAGCTATACTGTTTCCTATGCTGAATACATCAAAATGCACCTTTTGGGAAAGGGTTTGATCAAGGGCATATGAATGCAGATTTCAAATACAGACAACCCCCACACTCTCATAGTCCCACACATGGTTTTTATTGAATTTTATCAAATACTAAGAAACTGTGCAAGTCAAAGAACACAATGTCCACTTTATATACATTCCTGTACCACTTCATAGCAATAGCTATTGCCATTGGATTAAACCAAAGAACTGCTTGGGATTTTTAGAAAATTGGTGTTTGTGCTATCTCTGTACAGTTTGCTTATACTCCTACTGACACTGCATTGCAACTCCTAAACAGCTGGTGCGTTCACATCCTCCACCGCAGCTGACTCTTGGGAGATGGCACACGGGCATACTCTGGCTCAACATATTCCAGGATGAAGATAATCAGTCTCAGTTATCACTGGGGACAAACAAAAATGAATCTACTGATGGAGAAAACGAATAAATTCAGCCAATTACTGCCAAAAGCCAGCATAACTAGATCCCATGCTAAATTCCCCACTGAACTGTGGTCAGAGGATTTTGAATCTGAATGGAGATGGGACCTCCCCCTCTCCTGCTACTCACAATAGCAAATGTTGGTCAAAAGAAAATACAGGAGGAAACAAACTCTTCTTAATGTCTGATTTGGAAGAAAAAACATAAGAACGGCAATCTATCCCTTTCTTAATGATTCCCAACATTTTGTTCGCTTTTTTGACTGCCGCTGCAAATTGACTGGGCACTTTCAGAGAACTATCCACAATGACTCCAAGATCTCTTTTTCTGAGTGGTAACAGTCAATTTAGACCCCATCATTTTATATGTATAGTTGGGATTATGTTTTCCAATGTGCATTACTTTGCATTTATCAATATTGAATTTCATCTGCCATTTTGTTGCCCAGTCACCCAGTTTTGAGAGATCCTTTTATAGCTCTTCACAGTCTGCCTGGGACTTAACTATCTTGAGTATTTAGTATCATCTACAAATTTTGCCACCTCACTGTTTACCCCTTTGTCCAGACCATTTATGAACATGTTGAATAGGACTGGTCCCAGTACAGACCCTTGGGGCCAGCACTATTTACCTCCCTCCATTCTGAAAACTGACCATTTAGTCCTACCCTTTGTTTCCTACCTTTTATCCAGTTATCAATCCATGAGAGGACCTTCCCTCTTATCCCATGACAGCTTACTTTGCTTAAGAGCCTTTGGCGAAGTACTTTGTTAAAGGCTTTCTGAAAATCTAAGTATAATTAGATCTTCCGTGTCCACATCCTTGTTGACCCCCTCAAAGAATTCTAGTAGATTGGTGAGGCATGATTTCACTTTACAAAAATCATGTTGACTCTTCCCCAACCAATTATGTTAATCTATGTGTCTGACAATTTTGTTCTTTACTATAGTTTCAACCAGTCTGCCCGGTACTGAAGTCAGGCTTACCAGCCTGTAATTGCTGGGATCACCCCTGGAGCCCTTTCTAAAAATTGGCGTCACATTAGCTATCCTCCAGTCATCTGGTACAGAAGCTGATTTAAATAAGTTACAAACTACGGCTAGTAGTTCTGCAATTTCACATCTGTGCACTTTCTTCTATTTTCTCTGTCTCGATATAAAGGTGAATGGGTTAACTACTAACTTCTGTAGATCAGTACAGGTTCTGGTTTTTAAACAGGCAAATAACTCCATTCTCCTAGGCAAACAGAGGTTTCCCCATACAGTAATTGGTTTAGGACTTGAGGGAAGAGAATAAAATTAAGACATTCGTTAATTATTCCTTTTCTTAGTAGAAGGCTTCCCCCCCATCTTTGCCTACGGCATGTTTAAATCAATGTAGGAGAAACTGTTCTGGCTAGAAAATGCAAGATATTCACGTAAGCATGTTTTACAGAAACTGTCTACAACATATTAACATCCCATCGGTAAGTAGATGAGAGCATCGTACTGTGAGATTTGTTTGGTCTAAGCTGAATGAACAATCATCATTTTTCCACACTTCACTACTGCCTTTATAGAACATGGTATTTTCAGCTCAATCTAATTAGGGATATGAAAGGTGCACTGACCTGTAAAGAGGAAATCAGATGTTCCAAGAATAAGAGGGCTTACCATGTATTAGCACAGCATGTGCAGAATCATGGAGAGCTACCAATGTGGTACTTAGTTAATTTATATAGTCAACAAACAGCCATGTTCAGTGATGGTGCTTATTTAAAAAACAAACAAACAAAAGCCCAAAAGAAAAAAAAATTCCTTTCCTGGTGTTTCCATAAAAACAGAATAATCAGAATCAAGCAAGAGTGACAAAATAAAGGAGCATTCCAACAACAGTAAAACCTATTATACCTTCAAAGCAGTTTTTTTTTTAAACCCAGCATACTTGAAAGTGAATTGTGACAGCAACTAATTTATAGGGGACTGATTTAATGCTGCAGTAAGCCTTCCACACTACACAGCCAGTCAGCAGTTATCCTTCATTTTTTATTTCAGTATAATGCATTGATACCCCTCAGATTTTACTGCACAGTATATTAAAATGACCAAAAGCTATCCTGAAAATATAGTGAAATTATTTTATTATTATATTCTGACAATTATTAGCACCCTTTGATCAGTTTTCAGTTATCATTCTTTCCAAAGAGATCTGATTACCTATGAGTCCAACCAAAAAGACTGCAAACTAAGAAGTAGTTTAATCAGAACTAATTCACAATCACATCTTACTATACTGTAGGTACTGCACTATTAGCTAAACAAATGCCCAGATTTTCTGTACAGAACTTTTAAAATGGACTGAAAGTAATTTCAGAATAATTTAATCACAATTGTTATGTTTCAAGAAAATAATATGCTATTTGTGAATCTGTGTTCATTTTAATGGGTTTCACTAATACTGGATTATGCTGTAAATGGTTGCACACAGAGCAAGACATCTCTTTTGCTACTAAAACATTATTTATTTATATTTTCAAATGCTAGAAGATCAGATTAAGAATCTAATGGTAGCGTTCATTTGAGAAAGACAGATTTTAATATGTTAATCTTCAATGAAACAACTAACTCATTAACCGTGTGGAAAGTAAATTATTTTTTCCTAAAGGGTAGTATATGGAAGCCATTAAAACATGGAAACCACCAACGGTATAAAATGTTTACTATTAGTCAATTTCAAATTTATATTGCATAGCATTTACCATTGTAATATAAAAACCCATAAAGTTACCTTCAGTACACATAAAATAAACGGGGGAGGGAATTAGATATCTAATTTGTGGGTACAAGGAAATTACAGAAAACTTCACTGCCTTTTTTTTTTGTTGTTGTTAGAAAATCATCTTCTTCAGAGTACAAACAGAATTTCGAAGCCTGAACAGATGCTATGGCATGCATCGTTTCATACACGATTAAAAATGCAAATGCTGAAAGTTAGCTTAAGTAGAACAGTTCTTCTGGACTTAAAACAAGGTTAAAAGTTGACGTATCCCTCTATAACATTCCCCTAACCAGATTAAAACCCTGGACACGATCACCACTCACTTACAGGACAACTTTTAACCTTGGGTAACTGGGTAGGGACATGATGGTTTAACTAGGTCTCTGACAGTTATAGTTTTTGCAGGGCCTTACTCAAACACAGGCACAAATATAGCATCATTCCACCAATTAACACAGGGTGAGGGATGACTGCTGCTTGAAACGTTCTTAAATTTTTTTCCCTATATATAAAAATAAAAGTTAAGGACATCTTGATAGACTATTTGATTTTCACATTTGTGCTACTGCTCTACGAAGTTCAAATATGCAGAACAGCGGTTCTCAACCTTTTTTGGCTCAGGACCCATTTGTGAACTTTGATGACTTGTTGCGACCCAATATATAGCTTTAGTACAAAAAACATCTGGGTTACTAAATATTTCTTACCCACAATATACAATACACACATTAATGTAACAAGTACGAAACAAGTACACCGTGTGTACCATATGGGGGGCTCTTGTGTTACAGGGCTGGCTGGGCTTGGCTTCCAGCTCCAGGTGTTGCACCAGTTGCGGTCACAGCGCTGCTCAGGTTTGGTATGGTGCCCCAATGGAGGGCTGACCAGGCCAAATTTGTGGCACTGCGACCTGGCCAGAATGGGGAGCCAAGCCCAGCCAGCCCTAGGAGATCAGAGCTGCCGCTGCAGGGTGAGTGCAGGGCAAACTCTACATACACACCCCCCAGAGCCTCCCACTTACCCTGGGAGCAGGACCCAACCTCAACCCTCAGGCCTCCCACACAGCCCTTTGACACATTCCAGTGAAGCAATTTGGGGTTGCAACCCACGGTCTGAGAAACCCTGAAGGCAGGGATGTAGAGAAAAACAGGTCCTGTACAGGTTTTGTCAACTCCAGGATAAGTGAAGAGAGAGCAGATCTTGTGTGAATTTTTATAGCAGTAAACAGCTCCCAGAACTAATCAACAGACTTTGAATCTTTATTGTACAGTCCTGTAGTCTAGTGTTCCCTGGAGATTATTTTTAAATGCAGGACTGAACACTGAGATGCATCCTGTGCAACTGCAGAATATTTTATCAAAAGATACTGTTCTTGAAATACATTATTCACTTCAATAGTAATCAAGTGCAGCACAACAAAAAGCTTAGGACAGGAGGAAATGGGGCAGTAAGACAGCCTAGGTTTCAGACTGCCCTGTTTCCAGCGATCCAGTTCCCATTGAGGTCAATGACAAAATTCCCATTTACTTGTAAGGGGCTAGGATTTTGCTTGAAGAGCACAATACCTTTTATACTGGGTAAGTACTTGTACGTTCTGTACAATAGCAGAACGTCACTGTGTTCCCACTTGTCCTAGATGGCTCCAGCAAGCTCTTCTTGATATTCAGGTGACGCATTGTGGGACGGCAAGATTACAAACTAAACTAAAAATAAACTGCAACTAGTGCTTTGACAGCCAATGGCTCAAGCAAAAAATCTTCTCAATTAAAAAAAATAAAACTTCACAGTAGTTTGTGTAAATTTACTGCTGATATATCAACATTTCAAAACTTTCTCCTGGTTATCAATGTTATTTTCACTTGCTCCAGTGACAGCGTTGTTTCAGCTATAAGAAAGCATTAATTTACTGCCACACCTCATGCAATACCTGTCATGTTGAGATGTACATGGAGCACATGTCAGCAGTCCTCTAAACAGATAAGAGTATTCAAAACCGGTCCAACTTAATTTGATAGGAGACAGATGTTATTTACTGGGAACTCTTCCCCATTAATGCACACATTTTACTGTCAACATGTACTAGAAGCTTCAGTTGGTCTTTTTTGGGCACTTACAAGATAGGACTGGTCAAAAATTGCACAGCATATCAGTAGGGTTTACACCTTTCTACTGGCACAAAACAGAACACCCCTGCCCCTGCCCCTCCTGTGAAGCCCTGCCCCTGCCCCACCCCTTCTAAGGCTCCGCCCCCTCTCACTCCACCCCCACCCTGCTAATCCCTCTCCCCACCCTCACTTACTCACTCATTTTCACTAGGCTGGCTTAGGGGTTTGGGGTGCAGGATGGGACTCTGGACTGGAGGGTGGAGCTGAGGGGTTCGGAGTATGGGACAGGGCTCCAGGCTGAGGCAGGGGCTGGGGTGTGGAAGGGGGTATGAGCTCTGGGCTGGGGTACGGGTTCTGAGGTTGGGCCAGAAATGAGAGGTTCAGTGTGCGGGAGGGGGCTGTGGGATGTGGGGGAGTGAGTGCTCTGGCTTGGGGTGTGGGCTCTGGTGTGGCGCCAGGGATGAAATATTTGGAGTGCAGGAGGGGGCTCCGGGCTGGGGGGGTTGGAGGGCAGAAGGGGGATCAAGGCTGGGGAAGGGGACTGGGGCACAGGAGGGGGTCACAGAATCATAGAATATCAGGGTTGGAAGGGACCTCAGGAGGTCATCTAGTCCAACCCCATGCTCAAAGCAGGACCAATCCCCAACTAAATCATCCCAGCCAGGGCTTTGTCAAGCCTGACCTTAAAAACTTCTAAAGAAGGAGATTCCACCACCTCCCTAAGTAACACATTCCAGTGTTTCACCACCCTCCTAGTGAAAAAGTTTTTCCTAATATCCAACCTAAACCTCCCCCACTGCAACTTGAGACCGTTACTCCTTGTTCTGTCATCTGCTACCACTGAGAACAGTCTAGAGCCATCCTCTTTGGAACCCCCTTTCAGGTAGCTGAAAGCAGCTATCAAATCCCCCCCTCATTCTTCTCTTCCGCAGACTAAACAATACCAGTTCCTGCAGCCTCTCCTCATAAGTCATGTGTTCCAGTCCCCTAATCATTTTTGTTGTCCTCCGCAGGACGTTTTCCAATTTTTCCACATCCTTCTTGTAGTGTGGGGCCCAAAACTGGACACAGTACTCCAGATGAGGCCTCACCAATGTTGAATAGAGGGGAATGATCACGTCCCTCGATCTGCAGGCAATGCCCCTATGTATACATCCCAAAATGCCATTGGCCTTCTTGGCAACAAGGGCACACTGTTGACTCATATCCAGCTTCTCGTCCACGATAACCCCTAGGTCCTTTTCTGCAGAACTGCTGCCTAGCCATTCGGTCCCTAGTCTGTAGCAGTGCATGGGATTCTTCCGTCCTAAGTGCAGGACTCTGCACTTGTCCTTGTTGAAACTCATCAGATTTCTTTTGGCCCAATCCTCTAATTTGTCTAGGTCTCTCTGTATCCTATCCCTACCCTCCAGCATATCTACCTCTCCTCCCAGTTTAGTGTCATCTGCAAACTTGCTGAGGGTGCAATCCACACCATCCTCCAGATCATTTATGAAGATATTGAACAAAACCGGCCCCAGGACCGACCCTTGGGGCACTCCACTTGATACCGGCTGCCAACTAGACATGGAGCCATTGATCACTACCCGTTGAGCCCGACAATCTAGCCAACTTTCTATCCACCTTATAATCCATTCATCCAGCCCATGCTTCTTTAACTTGCTGGCAAGAATACTGTGGGAGACCGTGTCAAAAGCTTTGCTAAAGCCAAGGAACAACACGTCCACTGCTTTCCCCTCATCTACAGAGCCAGTTATCTCGTCATAGAAGGCAATTAGATTAGTCAGGCATGACTTGCCCTTGGTGAATCCATGCTGACTGTTCCTGTTCACTTTCCTCTCCTCTAAGTGCTTCAGAATTGATTCCTTGAGGACCTGCTCCATGATTTTTCCAGGGACTGAGGTGAGGCTGCGTGGCCTGTAGTTCCCAGGATCCTCCTTCTTCCCTTTTTTAAAGATGGGCACTACATTAGTCTTTTTCCAGTCGTCCGGGACTTCCCCCGATCGCCATGAGTTTTCAAAGATAATGGCCAATGGCTCTGCAATCACATCCGCCAACTCCTTTAGCACTCTCGGATACAGCGCATCCGGCCCCATGGACTTGTGCTCGTCCAGCTTTTCTAAATAGTCCCGAACCACTTCTTTCTCCACAGAGGGCTGGTCACCTCCTCCCCATGCTGTGCTGCCCAGTGCAGCAGTCTGGGAGCTGACCTTGTTTGTGAAGACAGAGGCAAAAAAAGCATTGAGTCCATTAGCTTTTTCCACATCCTCCGTCACTAGGTTGCCTCCCTCATTCAGTAAGGGGCCCACACTTTCCTTAATTTTCTTCTTGTTGCTAACATACCTGAAGAAACCCTTCTTGTTACTCTTAACATCTCTTCCTAGCTGCAGCTCCAGCTCCAGGTGTGATTTGGCCTTCCTGATTTCACTCCTGCATGCCCGAGCAATATTTTTATACTCTTCCCTGTTCATTTGTCCAGTCTTCCACTTCTTGTAAGCTTCTTTTTTGTGTTCAAGATCAACAAGGATTTCACTGTTAAGCCAAGCTAGTCGCATGCCATATTTACTATTCTTTCTACACATTGGGATGGTTTGTCCCTGTAACCTCAATAACGATTCTTTAAAATACAGCCAGCTCTCCTGGACTCCTTTCCCCCTCATGTTATTCTCCCAGGGGATCCTGCCCATCAGTTCCCTGAGGGAGTCAAAGTCTGCTTTTCTGAAGTCCGGGGTCCGTATTCTGCTGCTCTCCTTTCTTCCCTGTGTCAGGATCCTGAACTCGACCATCTCATGGTCACTGCCTCCCAGGTTCCCATTCACTTTTGCTTCCCCTACTAATTCTTCCTGGTTTGTGAGCAGCAGGTCAAGAAGAACTCTGCCCCAGTTGGTTCCTCCAGCACTTGCACCAGGAAATTGTCCCCTACACTTTCCAAAGTGTGTCGGGTGTAGGCTCTGGGCAGCGCTTACCTCAAGCAGCTCCCGGAAGCAGCAGCATGGCCCTGCTCCAGCTCTTACATGGCCAGACAGCTCTGCGTACTGCCCCGTCCGCAGGCACCGCCCCCGCAGCTCCCATTGGCCACAATTCCCAGCCAATGGGAGCTGTGAAGCAGGTGCTTGGGGCCCACTGGCTGCCCCTCTGTGTAGGAACCGGAGGGGGGACATTCCACTGCTTCCGGGAGCCGCACGGAGCCAAGACATGCACGGAACCTGCCTTAGCTCTGTGCGCGGCGCTGTCAACCAGACTTTTAACAGCCCAGTCAGTGGTGCTGACCAGAGCCACCAGGGGCCCTTTTTGACTGGGCATTCTGGTCAAAAAACGGACACCCGGCAACCCTACATAGCAGTGCTCCACATTGGTTTCCCATCCAATTCCAGATCCACTTCAAAGGTCTTAACGCTGAGCTCTAAAGCCATTAAATCTAAAATGGACTTGGAACTAGACATCTCAGTGCTTTCACTTTCCAGGACCTAGCAGCACTATGTTAAAGTGCGCTAGGAAACCTTCAGTGTGCCCCTGCAGGATCTACACAAACCAATCAATGTGCAACACATTAGTGCATTTCAGAAATCACACCCCCATAGCGTGCATTACTGTATGTGTAGGCAAGCCCTAAGGTGACAGAAGCGGTAGAAATCAGAGAGGAAGACAGGACAGAACAATTACTCCAATCATCAAGAAACAACATTATGTTGCAGTGGAGGCTCAAAAATAAGAAAATAAAATTATATTAAAACAAAAGATACCTTCTTCCCCATTCTGTGCACCACTCATTGCAGTTAATTTATTGGAATAAAGCTCTTTCAGTGGAAGACTCCAGAAGGGGAAGCAACTCCGACTGCCTGAGTGTATACCACATAGGGTTTCACTGAACCGCTAAGCCAACATTCTGAAGTTTTAAGGGGCACATATGTTAATTAATTTTTAAAACTACATGTTCCAAAGCATCAGCGGTGGGAGGACGTCACTGAAGACTCCATCAGCCACTATCACAGATGGGCACTTTCAAAATTGCCTTAATTGATTAGCACACATAGAACCAAGGCAAGTCACAGTGCCACACCTTACATGGACTTCAAGCAGCCATTGCTCTTGAGGTTCAAACACTCAGAACTATTTGTTGTAGTCTTTCTGCATATGACAGTCCCCTCGCCTCCTGTTTGTTAGTTTTGAAACTGTCCAAGGTTTGCGTTACACATTACTTTGTTAACACAAGGCTGAATTTACTTCAAAGGATTCTGTTGGGGATCATAGACACACTCATAGGGTTGACACCATCAGAAGAACCATTCAAGTGAATAATTCATTTTGCAGGGTTTATATTCCTATTAGCGGAATGATCTGATGGAGGCATCTTCAGAACCAGGACACTTACTTGCAACCCAGGCATGGCCAGTAGCCAGAGTATTTTTAGTAGCCGGAGTATATGTCTGAAAGCCTGAAATTCCTCTGTGCTAATCCTGGCTGTGCTACTGACTTACTCTGGGAAAGTTTAACCCTGGGAAAGTTACTTAGACCTGATCTACACTACAGTTAGTTCAACACAAGGCAGCTTACTTCAACCTGTGACTATGTAAGTGTCTACACTAAAATTTTGCTGCCGCCGACATAACTGCCCTGCTACGCCGACTTAATAACTCCACCTCCATGAGAGGCACAGTGTCAATGTCCATGTAGTTAGGCTGACCCAGTGTCAGGGTAGACCCTGTGTTGCTTACATCAACTTGCTGGCTTTCAGAAGCTGTCCCACAATGACAGTACAGTCAGTACAAGTGCTCCTGGTGAGGACGCACACCGCCGACACAAGGAGCGTCGTATGGACATGGAAAAGCGATTTAATTACTGTGGCAGCTGTATACTGACGTAAGTCAGGTTGACATAATTTTCTAGTGTAGACATGGTCAAAGGTCTGTATTTATAAAGGTGCAAGCACTGATATGCCAAAAACATGAGCATGAAAGTTATGGGGGGCACGTACATACCTTTGCGAATACAATAACTCTAACTTGTGTGCAGGTATTTTATAGACAAAACCAGAGCATGTAAAGTTTTCATCCTTAGCCTCTATGGTGTGAATGGGGAAAAGAATACTTATCTAGTTCATTAGGGTGTTCTGAGGCTTTACATTTATAGTACACTTTGAAGACATAAAGTGCTATGTATTATTAATGAGTCATACCAAATAAAATCCACAAACAATTAAAAAAGCAGCGTTTGTATATTGACCTTAAATGAGCAATTAACAGAAGATGCTACCCAGATTAGCAATAAAACATTTAACACATTAAATATAGTAAATTAAAGCACTTGATCATTAGAGTTTATTTAAATATTTACTGTGGGACAATAAAAAAGCAGGATTCTTGTAACACTAATACATGAAAGGCACTTTCATGTCTTAAAAGTAAGTCTGTTTCAAAAGAAGCAAAATAATTAGTGCAGAAGGGAGGCCAACATTTTTGGACAATTCATTGCATCTCATAAATAATATACTGGTCCTCATCCTTGCCCTCTTTTCCTCCTACTCACCCTCCTTGATCACCTCATTTTTCTCCAAGAGAAATATCTCTTCTCTCACTCTGCTTTTCATGTTGTTCCTTCACTTGGAACAACTTCCCACCTGTCTACCAACTATCCTCCTCCTTCAAATCCTTGTCAACATCCATTCCATCCTGGGATGTTCTCCTTTGTGCTCTCTCTAAAACCCCATACACCTGAATCATGGCGGTCCTACATATTTACATCTGTGACAGGTTGTAAACTATGGGGAAAGAACCTTGCCCTGTTGTTTCTCTAGAGCACCATGCACACAAATGGAACTACATAAATTATTAATCACAAATGCATCAAATTAAAGTGAACATGTTAAACTAAATCCTTCAAAAACGAGTGCTGTTAACCAGAATCTATAAACCCATCAGATTTCACAAACTAAACAGGATCGAGCCCAGCAGATAATTCCAAGATCCAGAAGAAAACCTAGGGTCCTTAAGAAACCGATGATGGTGAATCAATAGGCAACATTCAGTAATAAACTGAAGTCCCTGTATTGTCCAAAAAGCGCTGCCTCTCATACAAGATGAAAAACTGAGCACCTGACAGTTTATGGCTATTAAAGATCCCAGAGCACTTTTTATAGCCAGATAAAAAGCTTGAATTTTGTCCTTATTCAGAACATATTGTCCAGACAACGTAAAGACTAGCGATAAAAACAACTTCACCTATTTTGAAGACTTGTCAGTCATTTTATCCACATCTCAGCCACGATTTGATAAATACTTTAACTGCAAAAATGTTAAATTGACTTAGTTGTATAGCTTGGCATACAACTGAAATGAGGATAATATTGTGTTCTTATCTACTGATTTTGCAAAATTAGAAATAAAATAATATTAGAGAGGCAAAATTACTGTGGCTGTATATTCCAGTTCTGTTAGAAACAGAACAATGGTAGTTATGTTCACTATTAACATAAAGAACAGGAGTACTTGTGGCACCTTAGAGACTAACAAATTTAGTTGAGCATAAGCTTTCGTGCTTATGCTTATGCACGAAAGCTTATGCTCTACTAAATCTGTTAGTCTCTAAGGTGCCACAAGTACTCCTGTTCTTTTTGCGGATACAGACTAACACGGCTGCTACTCTGAAACCTGTCATAAAGAATAAAGAAGATAGTAACATTACTTGTTCCTCCATTCTTCCAAAAATGTATTACAAAGTTGATAGTCATTTCAGTGCCTCTCCTTGCAGGAAAGTATTTACTGACATCTCTGCAGTCTAAATAAACAAACATTACAAAAAATTTCAGGGTAACAATATCATCAGGTCATCTGTGCTCTGAAACAACTTTTTCAAAATGAAAATTTTATTTCTATAAGAGATCTTGGTCATATTTTTCAAAAATAGGAGCCTAAAATTAGGCCCCTAAATCCGTATTTAGGCAGCTAAATAAGTAGCCTAATTTTCAAAGTGCTGAGCACTCAGAATTCCCACTGAAGTCAATGAGAGCAGCTGGCTGATCAGCACTTTTGAAAAAACATGCTACTTCTTTAGCTGCCTAAAAATATGAATTTAGGAACCAAATTTTAGGCTTTGGTTTTTGCAAATCTGATGCCAAATTTCAGTCCTTCAAATTCAGATGATTCCAGTGAAGGCCTTGACTAACCAAGCCTTAATTTGGCCATGGACACTGATGAATTATTTTAATCTCCACTATTTTGGAAGCTGATGTGAAATATAAACTAATTCTTGGAATTTTGGAAATTTCCCATTCTTTAGAATTACTCTAGAATACATATTCCACAAATACATCAGCTAACCAATGATATTATATGTCTCTATAAATTTATCTCCAAGTAACAGCACTCAGACACACACAGGTTTCAGAATAGCAGCCGTGTTAGTCTGTATTCGCAAAAAGAAAAGGAATACTTGTGGCACCTTCATGAGCTGTAGCTCACGAAAGCTTATGCTCAAATAAATCTGTTAGTCTCTAAGGCGCCACAAGTACTCCTTTTCTTTTTGCAGACACACATAGAAACCCTTTTATTACTTGCACTCATTTTAGTGGTCTAGAAAAGATTGATGATTTTATATCTAATCTCTCAGAAAACCACCACATTAAGCTTAGACAGCCAGCTACAGAGAACAATATCTGCAGTATAAAATTAACAGTTCCTCACAAATAAGACCGAAGCAAAATAAGTTAATATCTGAAAAATAATTAGAATGCTACAAAGTAGCTAAACTCGCTGAACATCAGAATTAAAGTGACCTAATTTTAATAAAATACAGAAAAACATCTATTGCTTAGGCACATTAACCTTTCACTTCCCATACAAAGTCATAAATATGAGAAACAGAGAGAATGCATGCATTATTTACTGCAAAACCTTTCCAGTACCAGCAGCTTGGTAACCCAGCCAATACTAGTAAGGCTTTGGAGCAAGATCTCAATCTGAACACTCAGTAAAACAGCCCGGAAGGCCCTTCTAGAAATAGGGACAAAGGCCAAATGTCAAATTAAGGCCCTGATCCTGCAAACTTCCATTAATTTTACACTCATTAGTAGTTCCACTGACTTCAAAGAGACTCCTCATGCTTGCAAATTAAGGAATAAACATTTGCAGGCTTGGGACCTAACATACCACACTGCATTACCTGCTCTAAATTCAAGACGACACACAGTGCATAAGTGGATGAATTTGAATTTACTACAGAAGGAAAAAAATGAGGGCCTGCTTAATAATAATAATTTTAAACGTCTGAAGTGCTGACTGCCAAGTTGATCCAAGCTCTGCAAAAGCCATTAAAAAGCAGCAACATTCATCACCGAATACATAATATCTAAATCTAATGAAATATTTAGAAGCCAATGTGGTTATTTACATGAAACATTTACTGATTTATAGGCCCTAATCACATTATTCTTTTAACATTCTTTACCAAATTTTTCATATAGAAATAGTCAGAAGGAAAAAAGCAACTGAAAAATACACTACTACCAGAGTTAAATTGCTAAGAACAGTTCCAGCTATATAAGCTTATTCAAAACAATCTTTACATGGCCTGTCTAAAAGCAGTAGTTCTAGAGATATTATGAAAGATAATTTCCAAAAGTTCATTAATTCCTGGAAGCTTCATCATATGTTTAGTACCAAGTTTACATATTAGCCTAATTTGGTTTTAACTGCAACTCCCCCTCCTCTCCCAGGAGAATTCTTCTTCAGGAAACCTAAAAACGTGAAAAATACTGAATACTGCTCTCTCTAACTTCAGGGTCTACAATCATTTGAAGACCTGAGGAAGAACCCTTTGTAAGCTCGAAAGTGTGCACCTTCCGTCAGCCTGGTGCACTAAAAGACATGACCTTACTGACTTTGTTTCTCTCATATGCCGGGACCAACACTGCTACAACAACACTGCAAACCACCATTTAAAGGGAGAAGTGACAATCTGAACGTCTTTAAATTGACTAATATTTTGAAAAATAAAAAAATAGAATTTCACCTTTTTAAAAAGCATGCATAGTGAGACACTTTGGGGAATACATGCCCAATGATAGATTCTACTTGGTATTATGAACACTATTTGTATTTGTAACAATCATTGTGAATCAGATCATCCATTTGCAGGAAGAACTTGGCAGGTAGTTCGAAGCTATGTCTGACCGATAGTAATCTGACACTGCGATCACCACTAACTGTCAGCGCACCTCTCATTTTGGTATCCCTGTGCTGGAGGGCTGGGGCAAGCTCGGCAGGCAGATGCAGAAATGTAGCCTTTTGCATCCAAAAAGTGCCATGCGGGTTTGTGGGATTTAAAAAAAAAAAAAAAAAAAGGCATGAAATTATGGGCTATGTATGGCATTATGGGATGGAGAAAGTTGTGTGCTGAAAACTTGATCCCTAGCTCCCAGAGATCCTGGGTGACTCATTTCTATCCCACAACAAATTGTGAAAAGTTTCCAAAAGGCATTTGCACCTGACTGCCATGCATGATGCACTGGGACATCGACTTGGGGTGCACTGCACTTTGCATCAACAGACGTACACCTGTTCAGTACACACAGCGCTGATGCAAGCAGCCACATGGGCATGAGCAATATACCAACTTTGATAGATGTACACCAACATAACTTGCACTGATCAAAGTTTGAAGTATAGACAAGGCCTTAAGAGTAAAGACACCGTGCTTAAATTCCTTTGCTAAGCCTGAATTCCTTTCTTTCTTGCCACATTGTCTCTAAAGGGACTAAACTAGAAGTCCAGGGAGTCCACAATCAAGGTGGAGCTCTGGAGGAGCACATGTAAGCAATTGGGCAGGGGGGAGAGGAGCGCTGGGCGGTGACAGACACCATTTTGGGTCTCTGGCTCCTGAGTAGTGGCCCCCGACATCTCAATGAAGGGCATCAGACAGGATGTTTGAGCTTATCTTAAGAACCCTGAGCGAGAAACTGTGACTAAACTCTATCCAGACGCAGTTGGCTTGGAAATGACTGGGTCCATTCACAACTAACTGGTGACCATACAGCATGGTTCTGGGCCAAGTTATAAGAATGCCAACCTTTTAATTATGTTTCTAGTAAATTAGCAAATGTGAGGGAGAAATACCTGAACTTCTGTAGAAGTACAGTATCCCATGCTGTACCTTACATAAGTATTTCATCCTTTCCGTCAGCAGCGACAATGAATAGCTAAAAGTACTCACCGGCTAAGATAGGTGATATTTCACCAGGAGGGTACTGAAGCACTGGAATGGGTTACCTTGGGAGGTGGTGGAATCTCCATCCTTAGAGGTTTTTAAGGCCCGGCTTGACAAAGCCTTGGCTCGGATGATTTAGTTGGTGTTGGTCCTGCTTTGAGCAAGGGATTGGACTAGATGACCTCCTGAGGTCTCTTCCAACTCTAATCTTCTATGATTCTATAGCAATTCTGCCTATTTTGCATTAGATACACACTCACAGATAATGGTCTTGTGCTTTGACAATCAGAGTGAAATTCCATTAAAAAACCAAACCAAACCAAACAAAATAAAAAAAACCACCTCATGGAAACAGTGAGATTACAAAGTCAAGCACTCAAAAATCAGGAAGTGTCACTAGTAAAGTTGCCCCCCTGTATATATGCATTATGATTCAATCTTTAACAACACAATCGTATCCTTTATTTTCCATTACACCACTGCCTCATTTAGTGCACAGAATGAAAACTGGGTCTGGTTTTATATATGTCTTGGGGATATGGAACATATTTTAGTAATCTCATGAGTTACCACAAATTTTATTACAGTGTTATTCAGTTATTTGTGTAGTCTTCACTTTATCAAAATCTCTATACTTTATCCAGTACATAAACTCTAGGTACATGACTGTGAAGTTATGCCCAGCATTTTAGTTACCGTAGTAATTTTGCTTTTGCTTTTTGATGTAACTCTTAAGTGCCACAGTTAGATATCCAGCTGCATGAGTTTTAGAACTTTGGCTATTATGATACACAGAAGATTCACCCTCCTGAGTGCAAAGACGCAAAATGAAGGACAAAAGAAAAACTATGATCCAGGGAGCTTTCAATTACACAGGAATCATTTCTTCAGCACAAACAACATTTTCTGTAACCTTACTTAAATGGCTCAGCATTTCTGATGTAAATAATTAACCATATTACAGCAACAATTAAATAAGACCAGTTAGGTGTGGGATAAGAAATTCATGTCCTGGACCGTTAAGAGAAGCTGATCTAAAGTACTTTAATGAGCAAGTTCTGCCATCACAATCTGTAAAACATACTGACAGAGAAAATCTCTGTACATATACTTCAAAGGATTGTTTTTAAAAGGTGGCTTTTTCTCCTCCAGTCCCCTGCAGTTGCTACCTTTAAATCTGAGCTTTTATTTTTATACTGAATGACAATACAAGTCTATCTTGTAATGAAGCGGATGGTATTATGAAGGAGTATCAAAAATATAATCCCCTATATAACATTTTGGGGCATTATAATAGTCTTGCATCAGAATGCTGTACAGATACTAGCTTCAATATCTTGAAAAAGTTTTGACAAATGGTTGTTTCATAAATGGCATTCCTGTTATGAACGGTATGTATTTCCTTCTGACGATCTTCACAGAACCATAGAAGTTAGACGTGGAATGGAGCTATTAAATCAGCTAGTCCCATCTTCCTGCCAATGCAGAGTTGCTTCTATAGCATATTTCCTAATATTGTCCACTGTGACATTTCTTTGTCCACCGAAGCATTTTCTTTGGGGGACAATTCCACACCTCAATAATCTTATAACATGTCTTTTTCTTACTATCATATTATGGGAGTGTTTTTCAGCATGGTACAGGGTTTGGTCTAGACTGATTTTCATTAGCACTACTGGGTGTCAGGGTGGATAAAAGTGGATGATTTAACAACAATGGACTTCTTTATGTTAAATGAAACACGTTTTTTTTAAAAATAATCCTATTTAAAATTAAATTTGAAATTGACAACCTATGTTAAGACCTGTATTTATAATCCATTAAAATCATTTAAATTATGTATTAAAAAACCCAAATATTAACCAATGCATGTCTGTTGCCAAGATTTAAAGAAAGGCACCACGGAGGGAGGGGAGCTGATAAAGGGCTGCTGGTGGGTGCTCAGCACCCACCATTTTTCCCCAGGGGTGCTCCAGCCCCAGAGCACCCACGGAGTCAGCGCCTATGAAACATTAGATGTGAGAGGATGAGATCTACATGTTCTATAATCTTGAAGGACAGAAATTATCAGTTCAATTCACTAGCTACAGATACTCCCTACAGTTAATAATTTGTTTTGTTTTAAATGTAAAACATGTTTTGATAAACTTTTTCTTTCTTATGTATACAGGTCACTTACAGTATAATTTAATACAATAATTAATACGCTGTTTTTGTGAATTTAATTGAATTTGAAGAGGTAGCTGTTGGTCTGTGCTGTGCTGACACAGATATGCTCTAATAAATTTGTTAGTCTCTAAGGTGCCAAAAGTACTCCTGTTCTTTTTACAGATATATCTGTTTCTCAGACCACATCTATAGTATGGGGACTACTGCAACAAAGCTACAGTGCTGTAGCCATGCTAGCATAACCCCAGAGTGCAGACAGAGCCTACAGCGACAGAAGGGTATTTTTTCGTTGCTATACCTCCCCTAGCAATGATAGCTCAGGTCGACGGGAAGCATTCTTCCATCAACCTCTCTGCATCTACATCAGGGATTAGGCTGACACAGCTACAGAGCTTAGGGGTAGGGATTTTTCACACCCCTAAGCAAAGCAGCTATCTGTATCTAAATCTTAAATGTATACCTCTCCTCACACTTTCTCTAGGACAACTGAGACACCAAGGGGTAGGAGGGACACACAGTAAAGCAGAAACGTAAAACAGAGAGTAACAGTGCTTCACTTCATTGCATTACCGAGTATGCCAATTTAAATAAAAGTGACTTAGCGCTGTAGGGACAGTGCACTAACGTATGGTGCCTTGTGAAAATCAGAATTCAGAGCTAGCGGCAAGTTCCATGCTTCCTTGGGGAAAAGGGATAGAGAGAAGGAAAGCTGCAAGAGTGACACTAATGAATTCTGGAGGGAGTAGCTTTCAGAATCTTTCTAGACCAGAGAATGCTGCTGTGATGCAGCACTTTTCGGGGAGGGATCACAGGGAAAGGAGGGAGCTCACAGAGGAATCCCAACAGTGAATGCAAGTTAAGGATTCCTGAGCAATCTAGGTGGGGAAAAAAGGGTAATGCCACCCACACCAAAACTCTTGCTAACTCGGGATGTGGAAGATCCAAGTCTGATTCCTTGCGGCACCACAGGCTTCCTGCTGACCTTGAGTCAGTCACTTAGTCTCTGTGCCTAAGTTCCCCATCTATAAAATGTGGATTATAGTTAGGGCCCTACCAAATTCACAGTCCATTTTGATCAATTTCACGGCCAGATGGTTTTTAAATTGGTCAAGTTCACATTTTCAGATGTTTACATCTGAAATTTCATGGTGTTGTAACTGTAGAGGTCCCAACCCAAAAGGTACCCGGAGGTGGGTCTGTTCTCCCCACCTTTGCTCCCACCTCAGCAGCCCTGCAGGGGAAAGACAAGTCCTTTCCCTCCCCAGCCTGGTGGGGGGACTTGTAACTCGGAGCCCCCTGGCTGGGGCGTTCCCAGCAGCACAGGGGAGATCAGATTTCACAGGAAAGATCTTATTTCACAGTCCGTGACATGTTTTTCATGGTCATGAAATTGGTAGGGCCCTAATTGTTGTGTTTCCCTACCTCGCAGGGCTAGATACATCTCCAGTAGAATCTGGAATCTATTTTGAATAAACTTGCCTCTCTCAAATCTCAGCCTTAGTCTTCAGAAGTGATACCAGTCAGCTCTGTGTTTTTGGAGAACCAGGGCACAGTATCTACCTTGTCTGACTCATGAAAGACACCACCCCACCACCAGTCTCTTCCTGAACCAACACCGATCAGAGAAAAGAGGGGCTTTCAGAGAGCAATGAAGGGCAGATGGGAGACAAACCTAGACCCCTCCTGACAAGGGTGACAAGATTAAGACATCTCCATTAGCATACAAAATGGAAAAAAGAGACAACTCCCCTAGCCTCATCTGCATGAAAGATGGGAGAGGGAGAATATCAATTTATATACAGAATGGAGAACAAAGAACCGCACTGAACTCTGGGACCAGAAAAGCAGGGACGCACTGCATCATGGGAATCTCTGCTCCAGATGTTAATGAACCTACGCCTGCACACACCCAGCTCAGCAATTATCAGACCAATTCTAGTAGTAAATCCTTGATTGATATCCAAAATACTGAAGCAGCCTAGCTGCATTGTGAGCTCCCTGGAAGAAAACACCACCCATAGCCAAGAGTGATCAGCTCCTATTGTCTAGCCTAAAGAAAACTCTTTAAGTCATCAGATTACGTATAAACAAATCTAGTGTTCTCCCTTGAACCAATGTATTTTCTCTACAAAAACGCCTACCTATGCCCAAGTAAGTGTTCTGATGCTTAGATCCAAACTATGCATGAGTTCCACTAGGAATCCATCTTCTCCTGACTGATCGTGCTGGGGGCTCTGCCTGTCTCCAGCACTCAGGACCCTGAGCTACCACCATCACCTGGGAACCCCGACCAGTTCAAGCCTCATGGAGTGGGTGAGATCCCCCTCTTTCTCTTTCTCTGTTTTCCTTTCTACCTTAGGTATTACATTATTAAAGGTTATGCTATGTTGGTTTATCCCTCCTTGTGTAGTTATCACTATTATTCAATAAATAACTTTTATGGTTAAGCTGGTTGCTTCTCTTTCTCTCTCTCTCTGCACTTTACTCTTTTGGGTTTTAGCTTCCCCCATTTACTCTGCAGCAACGCCTCTTTTACCTAAGCTAAAGATCCTTGTAGCACCCCAAAATACTGTGGGGTTTGCTTATCAAGTGGATTACTACCAGTACAATCGTGATGTGAAAGTGGGATAGGGACGTGTTAAACCTGTGGCACATAAGGGGGTCTGGGGCAGGTGAAAGTGCTGCTCAGACCACCCTATTGAGTCCAGGAGCACATAAGGATGACAGCTTGAAGGTGCTGCTTAACCCAGCCCACTGAGTACAGGGACATATAAGGAGATCAGGTTGAGAATGCTGATTGACCCGGTCCTCTCAGACTTGCTCTGTTAGTGTGTGTGTGCCCGCATATTCATCTAGTTCTAGGGCTGGAGGAACCCAGCCCCAGTGAACCTAGGTCCTGCAGAATAGCTCCACTGGGAGAGGACTTGCAGAAAGAAGGAGCAGAGCTCCATATGAACACACAAGTGAAACAAGCAGTACATTTATAGAATTACAGAACCCCCCCTGCCCTCCAAAGAGCAACCCTAATAAATGAGCATACCCCAAATTAACAGGCATATCTGGTAACAGAAGTTTTCCTCTACTAACAACTAATTCATAGATAAAACACACTGCAGATCCCTGATGGCACCACTCAATAGCTGTATTACAAATCCTGACACTGCCCTCTTTCAGACTTACAGCAATTTTAGTAGAAGCTGACATATTGGTTGGCCACTGATGATTTAGTGCCTGCCAACGTCTTACCAAAAATTAACAGAAACCAATAAAAAGAACAGCAGAAACTACAACCATTTGGCTACATTCACATATTGCCATCTGACAAACTAAACTGCAAGCTCTTCAGGGCTGAATCAGAGGTTCCATTTCCCAATTCCGCACTCTAACCACTCAACACTTCTTCCGCCCAATTACCTCCTTGCTCTTCACTGAGGAAATTAATGCCAATTTGGGCTTCTTGAATCACATTGGAACACTGGTGCTACTACTGTTCAGTATGATGGTCCTCAAATTTTCAGTACAACTGAATTGTTTATAATAATTCTCCTTTCTTTCTCCCCTCACTACTTCACTGTCACAGATTGCTTACATCTCCTACCAACTTTCCCTTCTCAAATATTGATTTTTTGTTTCAGTTTTTGGGTTTACCTTTCCCATGATTGCTCCTGACAGCTGAGCAATCACCCTTCATAAAACACACAGAAAATAAGCCTCCCTCCACATATATTTCCTCTTCTCCATTATATGTTCCTGTCTCATATTCCACCTGTCATATCACCTCTCAATTTCTTCCCTAACTTAGTTTCATATCATCTTATCTCGTTCCTTTATTGCACTATTCTCCTGTCTCCAGTCTACTGGGTTTTATAGTTTCATCCAATCTCCTCCTGTGCTGTGCTACTATAGTCACTGACAATTATCTTCTCTTGCCATTTCTAATAACTTGAGTGCTCTGAACACGGGTCCTGAATAAATGGAAAACCACTATATATAAAATTGTGTTTCCCCCCTCTACTTACTTAAGAAACTAGAACTAAAAATGCCAGCAAGAATCGTATTTTAGAGAATAGCAATGAGCTTCCACACAACAATGTGTGTTCAGAACTTGTTTCTGGAGGCAGCAGGGGTTAGTACCTTGCATTGTGTTCAGTGACATCTTCTGTCTGGGGTGAGAACTGTACCGAACTTCGGTAATTCCACTTGAAACCAGGTGCAGATTTGCCAAAAGGTTCATGTTATTTATCTGGAAATGCATATTGGTGCCTATCTTCAACTGCCTTGGCACCCTACATTCCTAAACGCTACACAAAAACAAAACACTAGCCTTTTAACTCAGGGCTGCAAGGCACCCTCCCCCACCCCATAATAAATTTAAAAAACCCACAATTCCTGATTTAATCAGTAATCTTTCAAAGGCTTGAATATATAAGTCTTATCACACTGCACTCGGACACTGGCTAAACTCTGGCTCCAATGACCCTCCATTGAAAAAGCCAAGCTGCCAGTGGAAAGTTTAACCCCAGAAATGACGGCAAGAGACAATGGATCTTAATTTCTGTGATAGGAATTATGCAGGCTGGCTGCACCAATAGTCCCTAATTTGACAGCCCTGACCTCATGAGCAAGGCCCCATGTCCTATGCAATTATGCAGCCAGGAAAACGGCTGCACAATTTCCTTCTTTCTACAGATGCTTTCTACACCCTTAAGAAACCAATCCGAAGAGAGATCTGTCCTTTTGAGAATGTGCTACCAATTTTTTTCAAAATATTTAATTTGGGAGTATAAGGATGCCTGACAGGGTGGGGCTGAGGAGGGAAAGCCGGAGCAGGAGCCCAGAACAAACTATGGAGGCAAACAGAATGGCTATAGAGTTGAGCTGCCATATAGGAAGCAGCAACCTGTGGGTAGCTACACAGTCAATTCAATAAGACTTTGTTGGTATGACAAGCAGGCTGGTTTGATTTAAATCAGCCAGCAAGAAACATGATTTAAACCATTGATTTTAATCATGGTTTGCAACTGAACTTTTCAGTTATTTTCCTAAAGAAAGGTTGATTCTCATTGGTTGATAATCATTAAATCATTAAAAGAAAAGGAGTACTTGTGGCACCTTAGAGACTGAGCATAAGCTTTCGTGAGCTACAGCTCACTTCATCGGATGCAAATAAATTGGTTAGTCTCTAAGGTGCCACAAGTACTCCTTTTCTTTTTGCAAATACAGACTAACACGGCTGTTACTCTGAAACCTGTCATTAAATCATTGCAATCTAGTACTTCTTTTTGCTAACCTGAAGGATACACTATATTGATACACATTTGTTTCAGCAATTACATAGCTTAACATATATTTATTCATATTCTTAATTGTTACTTTTTTATTATGTTAGAAAATGGTGAATGATGTGTTACTATTTACTAGATTTGCGTCAAACTATTTGGATGGAAATAGGAATTAAATTAAAAACGCACAAATGCATTTTAAATTTAGTTTTACTGAACTGTTAAACAATCTTAAGTGTGCTGGACACGTAAGGGGAAAAAAGTTAATCAAAACGTGTTTTACATTTAAAACTAACTGATTTATTAAGCAAAGGAGGTATTCTCTGTAGTTAGTGAATTGAAATTATTGTTTCTGCTCACCCTTTAGAACTAGTAGAGCACATCCTCTCACACCTAACTTGTATTCATTGATTGGAAAGGAAAAACAAGCTTTCCTACCTCTTCAACTTCCAATGAGAGTCTCAGTTCTGAATGGACTAGTCTGCAAAAAACTGTCAAAAGCTATTTTAGAACTTCAGAAAACACTGGTTCTAGTTGCTTAGCCAGTAACTTCCATCAGTTCAGTAGTCTGACTTGCTTTAAAACTTTGGCAACAAATATGAACTGTTTAATGTTATTTTTGTGTAATTTAAATTTAATTTAAATTTAAATAGATTCTAATACACTTAGGCCTTAACATCAGTTATCATAAGTCCATTTAAAATTTAATTTGAAATTATTTTTAAAAACAAAAGTATTTTTAAATAATCTCATATAAATCAAAAAGACTTTGTGATGCATGGCTAGAAAGGGTTACACATCCCGCAAAATAAATGGCTCAAATTCAACCCTTAAAGACATGTGGAAAGATAATGTTTGTGGTTTTGCGTATTTACATGTATATGGGTAATGGTCAACAATGTAATCAACAGTCCCTGTTTATGCTGTATTCTGATAATTCAGGTATCAAAAGAACACCCTAGCATTTAAATGAATTGTAAATATGGGATCTCTCTATATTCATCTCTCTTTGAAATGTATAGCAAATCATCTGTGAATGGTGGAGGAACAAGCCAATCATCGTATGTTAATTATATAGCAAAGTACAGGTGATGGATCTCCTTCAAAGTCATCCGAATTATCTTTTGTTCCCAAGGAACTCCCAACTTGTCAAAGAGGACATGAAATTGTATAAAATATCCTTGGGTCCCGATTCTGTCATCTCAGATCTGCTTGAGACTTCATACAGGGGAAGCTTATGCATAAGGACTGAGATTCCAGTCCTAAATTGGAACACCCTGCAATGACTTCGGACTGTAACTATGAACTATTTCTGAAAGAACTCTTTGCAACTACAAAGCTCACCATCTCTGCTATGAATCTGAACCTCAATGAATTGAACTCACATCCGTTATGCATATTAATCTTTTAACCATACTTTCTCTCTGTTTTTTTAAATAAATTTTAGTTTAGTTAATAAGAATTATCTGTAGCGTGTATTTGGGTAAGATCTGAAACATTAATTAACCTGGGAGGTAACGTGTCTGATCCTTTCGGATTGGTAGAACCTTTTCTTTTTTATGATGAAATAAGATGAAATAAGATTTTCAGAAATCATCATATTTGACTTAGGTACCTGGATGGCGGCCTGAGGCCGGATCACTTTAAGGGAACTGTGTTGTTTGCCTCCTGAATAACCAGTGAGGTAATTAAGAAGCTGTTTTATGCTGGTTTAGTAAATCTAAGTATTGGACTATCCACCAGCTTTTGGGGGATTTTCTGCCCCATTCTATAAAGTTCATCCTAATTGAGTGACCTCAGCTGGCCCCCACTAGGACCCTGGTCACAGACATATTTAAAAAAAAAAATCAATTAGATTTATCCACCTGCTGACAAGCTACACAAGTGTTTCCAACGTGTAAGAAAAAGATGGATCCCTTTTCAGATATTTCTCAGAGTCAAACTGGACCCATCCTAGAAAGGGGTGGACACTGTGTTTGGAGTTTGATTCAGTCCATTTGTTGTTACTGTCCATTCCTGAACCAGAAGTATATTGCTATGCCATGCAATGCCATCTTTTTTTTTCCTTCCAGGCTCAGCCACAGTGTTTTATTAGTCGGTTGTTGATGAGATGTCTTACGAATCCTGACCATTGGAAGGAATGTCTTTCTTGTGCTTCCTTGTATCTGGGACACTGGAGTACAAAGTGTTGCTTTATCTCAACATTTCCTCTGCCACATTGTCTCCTCTCTGGATTTAAATGATTTTGTGCCTCCCATATTCCTCCTCTATTTACTGATCATTGACTAAATTTTTAGTGAGAGTCTGCTGTGGTGATGTAATGTGATGGTTCTGTACAGGTGTCTAACAGTCAAGCTTGTGGTTATTTTTTGATTTACTCTCCCAAGTGACTCATAAATTAGTGTGATAGATGCTGTTCTAACAATGAGCATTTCTGGTTTTGATAGCTTGCTCTGGTGGTCAGGGGGTTCGAGTTGTTGAGCCTTAGGAATTATGACAAGTGGGAATGCACTGTGTTTTCATTTGAATCTATTTTTTGATTTTGTGGTGGAAGGAGTATTTACCACTTTGGTTGAGATATCACTAGAAGCTGAATATTGTTTTCCACATGTTAATTAGTTGAGGGAATTGGCTCAGTTCTGCTCTGGCCCGCCTCTCTCCCTGGGCTTCAGAGCCTGAGTGCAACTTCAAAGCACTATTTACACAGCTATTTTTAGAGTGAAAGCCCCACTAGCTCAAGGCTGTAGACTGGTCTGCGATGCTCAGTTCTGTAGCTTGTGTAGAGGTACCGTTAGAGCCCAAATTTCTTGTCTTGCAGTGTGACTGGAAGGTTCTTTCTTTTTAACTCTCTGCTCTAAGGCTGAGGGGATGGCCTGCAGTGGACAGACATATGGCCAGTCCTTTGTTTGTTCATTCTGTGATTTCTCATGAATAGGGTAGGCACACATGACTGGGACGGGTGCCTGTAGTTGATTTTTGAAAGCTGAACAAACTAATAACAGTTAAAGTATGTTAAAAGAACATTTTTTAGATTGCGAAGTCAAGCAATCAAAACTCAGAGCCAGAATTAAGGTTACCTGTGCAACCTCAATTCACCCCCCGACCCACCTTGTGCAATATGAGATAGTCTTTAAATATAGTACTATTATTTTCCCCACAGAAGCCCTCATTTATTGCACAGAATAGACCATGCTGTGGGGATGAAACAGATATTTATTTTTATCCTTATCATTCAATTAGTGGCCCGACTCATTTACTGCACATCATCCAAAGTCTGTATTCTACAGAATTTTTCATTTTCTCAACATCGTCAGAGTAACAGAGTGCCTCACAAACATTAATTAATTGACCTCCATATCTGCCTTGCAAGGTAAGAGATTATCCCCATTTTACAAATGGGGAAACTGAGACAAATCTTTGCCTGAGATCAAAGCCATGGGTAGAACTCTCAGTCCTGAGCTCATTCCCCCAGACCTCACTTCCTTTCTGACAGAGATGTTGAGCATTCACAGCTCCCACTGACTTCAGTTGCAGTGCTCAGCATTTCTACAGATCTGACCCCAGGTGTCTCAAGTTGGGCACACAGAAAATGAGAAACACACAAAATCTTTGGAGCAGAGACAATCTTTCTGGGTTGTATTTGTACAGCACCGAGGAGAGTCCTGGTCTATTACTCGGGCTTCTAGGTGTTACTGCAATTGAAATAAATAATATTATGAGTGGCCATCTGCCAAAATAATGGTTCAAGTAGCGAACTCAGCATCACATAGGAAATCTGTGACAGAGGGAGAGAGATAAGCCATAAGCTCCATCCCTCTCTCTTCCTGTTAGGCCTGTGACTTGTTCTCTACACATTTTCTAACTTATAGAGCAAATAAGGGAGGAACCTTACAAACAGCCTCATTCACTTATATAACCCTTATTGATTCCCTGAATACTACCCATCCTGTGCACACTGCAGCAATATGAACATATGTTTACCATAGTTCTTTAATATAATTCTTTAGGTTTTTTTAAAGAGGAAAAAAGTAAAATACAAATTCTATTATACACAACCATACATTTGTATGGTGAGCTTAAACACAAATGGAAGCTTACAAGAAGTGGAAACTTGGACAGATGACTAGGGAGGAGTATAAAAACATTGCTCGAGCATGCAGGGGTAATCAGGAAGGCTAAAGCACAATTTGAGTTGCAGGTAGCAAGGGATGTGAAAGGTAACAAGGAGGGTTTCTACAGGTATGTTAGCAACAAGAAGATGGTCAAGGAAAGTGGGACCCTTACTGAATGGGGGAGACAACCTAGTGATGTCAATGGGTAGTGATCAACGGCTCAATGTCTAGTTGGCAGCCAGTATCAAGCAGAGTGCCTTAGGAGTTGGTCCTGGGGCCGGTTTTGTTCAACATCTTCATTAATAATCTGGATGATGGGATGGATTGCACCCTCAGCAAGTTCACAAATGACACTAAGGTGGGAGGACAGGTAGATATGCTGGAGGGTAGGGATGGGTCCAGAGAGACCTAGACCGGGGTGGCCAACCTGAGCCTGAGAAGGAGCCAGAATCTACCAATGTATGTTGCCAAAGAGCCACAGTAATATGTCAGCAGCCCCCCCCATCAGCTCCTCCACCCCCATCGAAGCACCTCCTACCCACCGGCAGCCTCACCGATCAGTGTCTCCTGCTCCCTCCCTGCACTTCTCAATTAGCTGTTTTGTGGGGTGCAGGAGGCTCTGGGGCGGAGGAGAGAGGACACTGCAGGCTCAGGGGAGGGACGGGGTAGAGTGAGGGCAGGGCCTGTGGCAGAGCCAGGGGTTGAGCAGTGAGTACTCCTTGGCACACTGGAAAGTTGGTGCCTGTAGCTCCAATCCCGGAGTCAGTGCCTATACAAGGAGCCGCATATTAACTTCTGAAGAGCTGCACGTGGCTCCGGAGCCACAGGTTGGCCACCCCTGACCTCAATAAATTGGAGGATTGGGCCAAAAGAAATCTGATGAGGTTCAATAAGGACAAGTGCAGAGTCCTGCACTTAGGACGGAAGAATCTCATGCACTGCTACAGGCTGGGGACTGACTGGCTAAGCAGCAGTTCTGCAGAAAAGGACCTGGAGATTACAGTGGACCAGAAGCTGGATATGAGTCAGTAGTGTGTCCTTGTTGCCAAGAAGGCCAACAGCATATTGGGCTGCATTAGTAGGAGCATTGCCAGCAGATCGAGGGAAGTGATTATTCCCCTCTATTCGGCACTGGTGAGGCCACATCTGGAGTACTGTGTCCAGTTTTGGGGCCCCCACTACAGAAAGGATGTGGACAAATTGGAGAGTGTTCAGTAGAGGACAACAAAAATGATTAGGGGGTTGGGGCACATGACTCACAAGGAAAGGCTGAGGGAACTGGGCTTATTTAGTCTGCAGAAGAGAAGAGTGAGGGGAAATTTGGTAGTAGCCTTCAACTACAAGAAGGGGGGTCCCAGAAAAGATGAAGCGAAGCTATTCTCGGTGGTGGCAGATGACAGATCAAGGACCAATGGTCTCAAGTTGCAGTGGGGAAGGTCTAGATTGGATATTAGGAAAAAACTATTTTACTAGGAGGGTGGTGAAGCACTAGAATGGGTTACCTAGGGAGGTGGTAGAATCTCCATCCTCAGAGGCTTTTAAGGCCCGGCTTGACAAAGCCCTGGCTGGGATGATTTAGTTGGGGTTGGTACTGCTTTGAGCAGGGGGTTGAACTAGATGACCTCCTGAGGTCTCTTCCAACCCTAATCTTCTATGATTCCCAATACCTCCTTTATGTCACATCAGTAGAATCTGAACCCTGAAACTAGAGCACTACAACTCAGGCTTTGACCACTTGAGCTACCAGACTAAATATTTCAATAAAATGCTATTGTGCTAGAGGACAATGGGCCTCTGAAGCCACATGCTTAACCTGGAGTGGTGGTGGTGGTGGAGGGGGTAAAGTAGAACCCAATCCAACTCTCCCCTCTCTCGTTCAGGAGTCTGGGGAAGCTCCTTCCTCCTTCGGTGGAAAGGTTACCAGGGAAACATGATGGGTTGAAGAACACAGCCAAGTCCAGCCCAGTTCTTTTTTTACCTCCTGGAAAGATTGTCTGCTCCTGGGGTTCCCAGTGCAGTGTGTGCTCCTGCTGCAGCAGCATGGGACCAGTGCTTTAGAATGTTCATGTTCAGTTATTCTGCTGCCTGGACATTGCTGGTAATGGAAGTGACAGAAGGAAAATTACCATTTTCAGCAGCTGATAATTCGGCTAAATCTGAACAGAATTTCACAGGACAAAGAAAAGATTTATTTCTGGCCCCAAGGCTTTCTTCTTATTGAATTTCAGTGGCTCATTGTGAACAATTAAGGTGTTAGAGAATCTTGAAAAAATGTCAAAAATGTTATGATAAACAAATCTTATGATAGACAACCTAAATATAAAGCTGGCTACCAAACTGCCTAATTCTCAAGTAAAGAATGATAGTTTAGTCACAGCTATTTAAAAGCAATATATGGTTACATAAATTGGACCAAGATCATTTCTAAAACAGACAACTGGAACAGTAGCTGAAGACTGAGACGCACACTAACAGAGCTGTGAATATATTTAAACAGCACCTAGTCAGTGCATTCAATCACTTTGATGAATGGTAGTTGGCTTGGACTGTCAACAGGAAATGTGCACCAAACTGCCTTAGACCTTTTTTTTTTTTTTTTTTTTTTAAAGCCCAGCCATCAAGAATTTTTATTTAAAATAAAACCAAATAGAATCAGCTAAGAATGTGGTGCCATTTATTTTTCTGTCAAGTCACTCACAGAAAAATAAATGTCTTATACATAAAAAGTTTACCACACAAACCAGTCATATTGACACAATCTTTTAACTTGGGCTAGGGTGAATGGTAAATATTTTCCATTAAAAATTGGGAGGGAAAATACAGGAATTTTTGTTTTTCATCTAAAGCTAAATGACAACAATGCAGTTTTCAGTTCCCACATCTTAGCCTTTTTTTCTCCCCTTTGCCTACGTTAAAAGGTTTCTGAAAAACAAAAATGTTTTGATTTTCTGTAGAAAAACAAATGTGTGGCATCAAAAAAAATTTTTTTCAACCCCTTTCTCTCTCAAGCTTTCCTGGTATTTGTTTAATTATTTTATTAGCGATTGTAGATGGAAAAGGAACAAATCCCCAGATCTACAACAATAACCATGAATTGTATTCATGTTCAACAGAAACTTTTTCCTTTCTGTATGCATGTTCTAGTGGTTATAAAATAAGTGTTTCCAGCTCTACAATTGACCTATCAGTACAATCAGTCTAACACTTGGACATACTTCACATGGGCTTCATTTCAGCAAAGCACTTAAGCACACGCATAAATTTAAACATATAGTTAGGTCTGCTAGGCAGTATTCAGTACCTGACTGGACTGAACTGAAATGAAGCTAAATCTGTGCTTATTTGCCAAAATGAGACCATGATAATACAAAGGCTTAAATAATGTTTGGACACATTTTGAAATCCTTAGATGAAAGCCAGTATGACAAGTACAAATTTTTTTAGGCTGATTTCGGAAGATAGATGTGTAGAAAAGAGTCTTTTAATCAGAAATATTTTTTTAAAACCGTATTGACTGGTTCCCTGATTCTGCACCTGGGTCTATCTACATGGATTCAATTGCAGGATTGAGACCTTCATTTGTGAAATAACTACATTGTTCTACATTCACAATTGTTGGGAAAATTAACAGATTGTCTTGTTCCACAGAGTGCATGTGAACACAAATGAGCTCACAGATTTTGCCACTCATTTGAGAGATTTAAGAAGCCTACAAATGCATCATCCATTACGTTAATCTAGCGATTACTGCCTGCATATAGGAATTCACCAAGGCACACTTTCCTGAACAGCATTATCCAGCCACTTAAAGGACCATCTCCTGCTATCAGTAGGTCAAAGCAACCACATAGCTGAAGGGATACATTCCTCCCTCCCACCCTACAACAACATGTTATAGTATCCGCACAGTAAAGAGATCCAGCGATAGCAAAGATGGATTCTGTTTAGGTGTTAGGAACTAATACGGATCTACTATCTGCTTCCCTAAAAAACACTTTTTTCGGGCTTCGGAAAAATAAAATGTTCCACTCTTTGCGTAAGCAACTTGAAGCTGTATTTTCACAAATTCAGTCATCACTGAGGTGTCGCAGATCGCAGCCAGCAGAGTGTGTTGGCCAGGAGTGCTAACACAAGCAGTTTAAAACGATGCTGAACCTGCCTCAATCCCAAGCCTGTTTTTCGCACGGCGCAGGATGAAAACACCAGGCGGGGGTGGAGGGGAATAAAGACCACCGGGACACGTAATTTCTCCCAAGCCGCGCAGAAACCTAGATGTATCTTATGGAGACTAATCATGACGCTTTCTTTTCCACTCCCACAAAAATACTGTGTCAGCCTTCCCTTGGGACCAATTTTGTTTTTCAGACAAGAAAAAGCTAAGTCATGGTCTTTTCAGCGCTGGGTGCTGGGACAGCTGCGGAGAAAGGTCCATTCAAAGGCTCCCACGGGCTCTGCCTCCGGGCGAGCCCCAAGTCGGGCAGCTGCTGCTGTGACCTGCCAGGCCAGGCCAGCGAGCCGGGAGAAGGGGGCTGGGAGGGGAAAGGAAGAGCAGCTCCTTCGAGGCGACTTCACGTGCCCCAGAGCCATGAAAGAGGCTTCGCTGGACGTGACCCTGCCCCAGCAACCCGCTCCGCGCAGCGCATGCACAGGCGTGTCCGGGCAGCCCCCGGGGGCAGGGGGAGGGCTCTGCAGGGGAGCGGTGCAACCTCCGGGGGTAGGGGCGAGTGCCCGGCCCCGCACCCGGGGGTCCGGCGGAGGGAGGGCTGGGGCGATCTCCCGGGGGAAGGCGGCAGGTGCGCTCCCGGGCATGGGGCAGCGCCGGTGCCGTCTCCCCGGGGCAGGTGCCCGGGGCGCGAAGCCGCGGCGGGGTAGCGGGGACGGTACCTGCAGTGGCCGCGGAGGGTGCCCCGGGGCGGCTGCGGCTCAGCTCGGCGGGGCTGGTGGCGGCGGCGGCGGGGAGCAGCCGCCCCCGGAGCAGCAGCGCGGCCGCCAGCCCCAGCAGCAGCGAGGGGAAGCACCCGCACAGCCCCGGCATGGCCAGCGGGCAGCGGAGGCATATTGCGGGCGAGGCGGCGAAGGCTGGGGCCGGCAGCTCCCTGCTGCCCGCCCGGCTGCGGCGGCTGCCGGAGGAGGATGGCGGGGCGGGAGGCGGCCCGCGCCCCCTGCACAGACACACGTGACGGAGGGGGAGGGAGCCCAGCGGGGGAGCGCGGCCCGGCTCGCCCCAGCCCCCCACAGGGGCTCGCCGGGCTGCCCCGGCCGGCCGCCGCCGCGCGGGAAGCTGAAGCTGGCAGAGTCTGGCTGGGAGCGGGGATTCGTCGCCAGGGCCCTGCTCCAGCCCTGGCGCCTGTCAGAGCAAGCGGGGGAGGTGCTAAAACACCCGCTCGTGGGGGCGGGGGCGTGTGACCGCAATGGCCCCTTGCAAGGTAGGGAAGCTCTGACTTCCCTGACCGCGCTCAGATCCAAGTGTGAGTTAATACCTGCCCCGCCCCTGTTAAAACCCCCCGGGGGTGTGGGCGACCCTGGGCCTGCCCGCCGCAGCTGAGCTCATCCCCGCTCAGTACACTTCTTGGGAGCCTAAGTCTTCCCCCCGCCCCCTTTACTGCCACTCAATGGGACCTGGCCCCCCAAACAGGCCCACCAGTCACGGCTCAGGTCTAAGCCAAGTACCCTCAGGCCCCCAGCTTGCTACGTCTTTTGGTTTGACAGCAAGTCTTGGGGGTCGGTGGTGTTTTTCTTAAAGTCTCTGCTCCTAGAATCAAGGGATTAAGTGAGACTCTCAGCTTTAGTTTAAAAATTTTTTCTAGGCCTCACCAGTGGGTGGGGGGGGGGGGGGCTTGAATATGTGAAGCAAGTGTATCCTAAAGGTAGGGAAAATAGAAGGCAAATAAAACAAATCCAAAGTTATATTACTGTCTTTAAAAACATCTCCTGAGTTTCAGACTAGGCTCATGATTTTTGAAAACTTGAGGTGGGAATTGGGCAAGTCTTGACTACTAAAGTTACATCTATCCCAATTATTTCCTCTCCCATGAATCCTATCCTGCTTTTTAGATCATACGTGCTATACAGCATCTTGTACAATTAAGAGATTTTTTTGACACTTAATGCTAAGCACTCACTAAGACTAAAATGCAATCATAGAATTGTAGGACTGGAAGGGGCCTCCAAGGGCCCTGTGGTCCAGGACCTGCCCCTGAAGGTAGGACTAAATATTATCGATCTATTAAAAGTATTAGACTGTTTTTTTAAATTTATCATCCAACCCCTTTCCAGTGCACATATTTTATGGAATGCATGCATCTGCTGAAGTGCGCTGTAGCTCACGAAAGTTTATGCTCAAATAAATTTGTTAGTCTCTAAGGTGCCACAAGTACTCCTGTTCTTTTTGCGGATACAGACTAACACGGCTGCTACTCTGAAACCAGAAATTTACAGTTGTACTGGACCTCGTCTAAACTCTGCAATAGCTTAATATAGCCATTGGTGGCCAGGAATCAATGTAGCTACACCATTGCAAACCCCTAAAGGCCTTGATACTGCAAACACACATGCTTAACTTTAAGCATGTGAATAGTCCCATTGGTTTCAATGGAGCTATTTACATGCTTAAAGTTAAAAACATGTTCATGTCTGCAGGATTCTAGTGGAAATGTAGACAAGTGCAAATTGGAGTTTGTGTTGAAATTAATAAATTATGGGCCCCAATCCTGCAGTTGACTACATGGAGGTGGACTGCTGGAAATGTGTAGGGCACAACAGTCCACTTGCCTGCAGTTCATATAACTGGGGCCTAAACACACAGTAGAGAAAGGTACGGGGTGAAGTCCTGGCCCTATTGAAGTGAATGGGAGTTCTGCCATTAACTTCAGCGATGCCAGAATTTCACCCATTGTCTGGGCAGGATCAGTGCTTTCCAAAGTTTATATATTTCATTTTATCTTAAAAAACTTCACCAAAAACGTAATTCTGAACTGTGAGTGCAGGGTTTTTTTGTTTTTTGTTTTTTTTAAAAAGGGCCATACTATAATTTTACAATTATTATTTGCCTTTCAATAAGCAACGGATTAGCCAAATATAGTAGGTTGTAGGGAGATATGGACGTGTCCTTATCTCAGAAACTTCCATAGCGGGGGAGTAAGAGGAAGGGAGAAATATTTGCACAATTGCGCAACAATGAAAGATTTCCCAAACCTAAAAGGGAACTATCAGGTTAAAAATCTTTACACGTTATCAAAACTAAAAGAATTTTCGAAATCTAATTTACTTTTTCTTATTTAATTACTTTAATGTCATTCTCTACAGAACAGTGTAATTAATTCATTGTCATCAATAATGACTTCATAGAGATGAAGGGTTGAAGGAATAAAAATCTAATTTAATTTTAACCAGGGGCGCTGATGGTTTACTGCCACTCCTTTTGGACCTGGAAAATAGACAATTAGTTTGACTCTCCAGATCTCGTGCTCCAGTCTAATATAATGAAGCCCCCACTAATAACTACTTGCTGAATCCAGCTGAGCAGGCATGGGGGAAAATGTGCATCTCTCTGCACCTTAGTCTGCTCCCTTATGATTTCAAATGTTTTTTCACCTTTCCTCGGGAATGGTTGGATTAAATGTGGCATCCCTGCATAGAGTGATGTAAAGATGAGGAACATGGGGCTATAAAAGACTTCCTAGTTCTGTCTGCTACTTGCTTCCCCCTTTGAGCTGATGACTGATGACAGATGGTATGGCCCTGGGAAAATGGTTGGATCCCTTAAGTGTTCATTTCCAAATGTTCTAATATTTGGATTTTTTAGTTGTTTTAATATTTGGGCTTTTAAAAAAGTATTGATTTTTTTAAAAAATAAGTTATTTGGGGTGTTGGTTGGACCCATTCTCCACCTTAAACTTTTTAAACTAAGCTTTTGGTTTACTAACATGCAATTATTAGTTATGTACAAAAATTATGAAATGAATGCTGAAAGACAAAATTGGTTGTTGGAGATGATAGATGGCTTCCAAAGGGGAATAATATTGTATTTAGATGAATTATTGAGGTGGAACTACCTCTGACATATCTACAATTGTTCATTTCCAAAAAAAATTGTATCAGACTTATCTTTTTTTAACCAACCTTGCAAAGATATGAAAGCCAATAATAAAAAATTTGTTTCACTTACCTGAATACTTCTTTTCTCTGAGGTATTATGTCCGGCAGTCCCTTTTAGGGCGTAGCTCCTGCAGTCTTCAGAGCTCTCCCTCAACTACTGCTTAAATTTCAGAAATGATAGTAATTCATCAGTCTTCAAAAGGTTGCAGTAGATGAAACACAAGTTTAGGGCCTGGGTAAAAATGTAGCTGTATCTATACTAGGGGGAAGGCGAAAATGCTACAGATATTCTGAAGGAAGAAGAAGTGGCAAGATTTAAAAACTGCCTGGACGTGAAGATCTAGAGAGAGGGTTTTCTATGCTGTTTTAATGGTTGCCCCTCATTTTGGTCTTTGTCTCACAGGATAAAAATGGTGGCTACATATCAGCTGTCCATCTTGTCCAGTGTCCTTTCTCCGCTAACTTAAAGCAATTTTTCTTTAGCTCAAAAAACATGCAATAGCTATGCTTGTGGAGCAAAAGACCTCATTTATGTTCCTGCTGTTGCCAAGAGGTGTCATATGGAGCATATTGACATTATTGTAAATATTGTAATATTGTAAACAATTCTGCACATCTTTCTTAGTCTCCTTTTTTGGTTTTCTCTAGTTAGTATCCAACCCACTATTTGTTTTGGTAAATTGATATTAGTCAGGCAGGCAGTCCTCGCTTACAGACAGCCCCCCAACCTGAAGCAAATACTCACCAGCAACCACACACCACACAACAAAAACACTAACCCAGGAACCTATCCTTGCAACAAAGCCTGTTGCCTACTCTGCCCACAGATCTATTCAAGGGAAACCATCATAGGACCTAATCACATCAGCCACAGCATAAGAGGCTCATTCACCTGCACATCTACCAATGTGATATATGTCATCATGTGCCAACGATGCCCCTCTGCCATGTACATTGTCCAGTTTGGCCAATCTCTACGCGAAAGAATAAATGGACACAAATCAGACGTCAAGAATTATAACATTCAAAAACCAGTCAGAGAACACTTCACCCTCCCTGCACACTCAATTTCAGACCTAAAAGTCACAATTCTCCAACAAAAAAACCCTTCAAAAACGGACTCCAACAAGATACTGCAGAATTGGAATTAATTTGCAAACTGGACACCATTAAATTAGGCTTGAATAAAGACTGGGAGTGGATGGGTCATTACACTAATTAAAAACTATTTCCCCATGTTAATTTCTCCCCCCCAGCCCGTTACTCACACCTTCTTCTCAGCTGTTTGAAATGGGCCATCCTGATTATCGCTACAAAAGGTTTTTTCCTCCTGCTGATAATAGCCCACCTTAATTAATTGGTCTCGTTACAGTTGGTATGGCAACACCCATTTTTTCATGTTCCCTGTGTATATATATCTTCCTACTCTATTTTCCACTGCATGCATCCGATGAAGTGGGTTTTTGCCCATGAAAGCTTATGCCCAAATAAATTTGTTAGTCTCTAAGGTGCCACAAGTACTCCTCTTATTTGTACTGCAGTCAACATGTCGTGGTCTTTAAAAGAAGCAGAACCGAGGGAACATTAAAGCCCTGACAATAGTACTACTCAGTGTGTAAAGGGAAGCACATGCATAAGTCTATGCAGGACTGGGTCAAAAGGTGCAACCTGACCACCTGAGCTGTATGTGTGTTCTATAGACACACAACCTTTGTGCAGACGCTGTGTCTTATCGAGCCAGTTGAAAAATGCCAAAAAAAAGTTTCCACTGAATTTCTGAATATCTACCAGTCTAAACTGGTTGAAAAATCAGCACCCACCCACATACAAATTCTTCTGAAATTTAGAAAAATTTCAGTTAGCTCTACTTCCTAAGTAAACATATATTCAGTCAAAAGAAAAATAATATGCACCCCTTTATTTTGTCCAGCAAAATATTTACAATCACCCAGAACATAAAGATGAATACAGTTAATTTGAAAACAATCCAAGAAATTAAATTGTCCTAATATGTACAACTAGAAAATTAAACACTCGTTCCCAGACTTTACACATTTAAGGAAAGGATAAAAAGTGACTGTTTTCCGTCAATAAAATAATGACCATGGAATCCTTGCAGATGTAACTTCCTGATATTGAGATATGCAAGATGTTTGTCATCCAGCAATGAGAGAAAATAGATTGCAACCAGCTTCTCTTTCCCCTTACTGCAGTAACAAATCCCCTTGTTGGAAGTGCAACTTCAGCTGAGAAAGTGACGTATGTGTTATGTGCACCTTTTAATACTCAGTGAATCCTTGTGGGCTGCAAGCAGCTACTCTGGAACTTTTCCACTGACTATTTTATATAACTTTTTAAAAGTGCATATTCCTTTGAAAGAATTCAGAGAAGATTTTTTTATTGAGGTATTTTATTCCAAAATTCTAATAATAATCAATCTAACATGTACAATCAGATTTTGAAAATCTGTTTATCCAATCATGAATATTTTAAATGATTTCTAAATGTAATTGAATACAGAGCTATACAAATATAACCCAATGAAATCATTTTTAATTGTAAGGTGTCAGTGGATTTCTGGGATTAAAAATGGACTTAAAAAGGAAAATAAGGCAGGCTTGCTAGCCATATCTGATGCTAATACAGTTCTGCCTGCTGCAATACACAATTTGTGTGATTTATATTTTAATAAAAATAAGATGGCTGAAAATGAATATTGCTCTCTTTAAATGTTCTGTAAGGCCCCTTGAAACCATTTTGTAACTGTTGAAAATATTTCCATTTGATTCATGAATATATTTATCAAACAGATAGGAACTCTAGTGGCCCAAATTGTGGCAGTCTTGTTAGTAAGTTAATTTTCTGCTTGTGCAGACAACATTGCACTAGCAAAATGCATGCAAAAACCAGTCTGTTATAAAATGAAGAATTAAATGTTACATTTTCAAAACAGCATTGTCATAACAAGTAAGTTTCCTTTATGGATCAGAAAGGGCCACTCAACTAATATTTTCATTGCAGTTTCTAATGTTATGTTAAATCTTTATTTATTTTGCAAAAGTCAAGGGTCAAGTTATTCAACCATAATGTAAAATATTTTTACAAGGACAATGCATTTAAACTTAGAGTTCCTTTGCTAGTATTAAAAAGTTTCAAATACCTTTTGAAAAAAATTACACTGAAATAAGAGGCACAAACATATGAAACAGTAGTAGCACTACAGACTCAAATACATTATTGTACAGTCACTCGTCAAATTTTCCACAATGGATTTAGAGAAAAACATTGTACCAAATCTCATTAACCCAAACCAATGAGTTAGCAACTGATAAACTTTAGAATATATACTCATTATGTCTGACCCAATGTGGGTGATCAAAACTCTTTCTACAGCATTCATGTATCAACTCAATTTAATACATTTGTTTTGTAAAAGGTTCTTAAAAATATTGACTACTGTAAGTCAACAAATGCTACATCACGTCTTAGGTCAGGCCTATTAAACTTAAAAACAACTTGGCAGTGAATTAGATCCGATTTTAATGTTATATTGCACATGAGAACTAAAATCTAGGGACTGAGTACCAAAAAGTTCAGATCCCAAGGAACTTCGAGAGCTCAGCATCTCCCAGGATTAGATCCTAAAGGGAACAAAAGGTTGCATTTCTTTGTGGTAGGAGTACACAGTACACAAAACTTGTTTCTCAGCTCTTGCATCAACAAGTGAAAGAAGCCCTTATCTCCCCACGGAAGTGACAAGGTCAGTGCACATTCTGCCACCTACCCATTCATTCTGGGCTGCTATTTTCCTATTACATAACCTTAATTCTTTCCCATTCACAGACAGCTGCATTGTACATGAGCAGCCCAACTGAAAGCCAACTGAAGTAAATGGAAAGTCTCCTGTTGAGTTCATAGGACTTTGGAACAGGCCCTACTCTGTAGTAAGACAGAGTTGACTAGATTTTGTCCATGCTAATGCTCCTCTCTGATGTGATTTGGTAGTGCTCAGTAGTGATACCCCATAGCTCCCTCTGGCATGAGCACTGGTTTTAAAATTTGAATCTTTCTCCCTCCTCCCCCCAAAATGGTCAAAATCTCTTTTAACCCCTCTGAAATAGTAGTGGACACTCCTAAAAAACTTCTTTAATGCATTTTTTGCTGTGTAAAGCTCTACACTTTCATAGCTATATATTAATAAAGTGAACATTTCAAAAGCACCAAGAATCCCCTAGTTCCAGCTGAAATACGTTCAAAAGATACCTATGAGAGTTCATTTTAACAAGGTTACAAGTATTCAAGGCTGGACACAATTTTAGGAATAACTAATACTAAAATCTCAGTTTGAATTTAAATCTTAGCTATACGTAAAGAGATATCAAAATTTTTAGTAAAGAAAGGAAATACAGTAGCAGACTTTCTTTAAAAGTATCAAAAGCATCAAGATCGTTTAGTCAATCATAAATTTAAAGGATAGAACTACAAGTCTAATATAGACATTTGTGAACATTTATAAAAGATTTTGACTTTTGATAGATATATATATATATCTATAGTTTGGCTTCCCACTTGTGCTTAACAACAATATATCTACTACTGAACTTTAATAGTGTTTCTTGAAAGACAAATTTAAACCTACAAGTGAGGTTACATCCTTACACCTCATGAATCTTGCCCAAGTATGGTACCAGACAATATAAATTTCTCAATATAAATCTTAACTTTTTAAGATACACCATAAAAAGCTGCAATAATGTAAGTTGGAGTACTTATATAAACTCATAAAAGATCTGGATTTTTTTAATTGCCCTCTTAGGCTAAATAATTTCACAAGTTGTTAGTGCATATACATGAATTTGGACTTATGAAGGGAGTTTCTCTGAAAAGAGGACTAAATAAGCTATCTGCCATATGATTTTATGCACAGCACTTGCTTCAGGGGCATTCATTGCATACAAAAATATCACATTTTCTTTATAAAAAAGTGGACATTATAAAACATTTGCTGTAAGAATACAAGTAGCGTTTGTAGGCCACTACGAAAACTATTATGACAGTAGAAAATATAAATTCTATAATCATCTTATTGCCAAATCTGAATTGTAAAAACAAAGACCTCAATTCAGGAAAGCATCCCTGTTCAAAATATCCCTTAAGCATATGCTTAACTTTAAGCATGTGCGTATGTGCTGTCCTGAACTGGGGGCTGTGTGCACAGTTGAATTCATGATGTAACCTGAACACTGCAGCTACGTTACTGTTTTCTAACAATGAAACTGGAGATTAGTGAATGTACAGGGATTTTAATCAAAGAGGGGAGGCAATTATTTGCTGTTATTCTTTAGCAGAACATAAGAAATACAAATAATTTCAAGAAATATTACTTTACGTAACTTAGTTCAGATGGAAGTTTCCATAGTTACAGCAGTTGTGCTGAAATGATACCTTTGTACCCTAAATGCCAAGAAATGACACGCTTTCGTGACCGTAAAATCAGGGGGTAGTTAATACTAATGTTAACACCCTGCCCAGATGAGCTGAGCTTTCCTGTGCTTTTCTCCATCTCCCCATAATGGCCTCAGTCCTGTGCTCATCCTTAGACAGGTGAGTTGTCCTACTGATTTCAAATCACTGTGGCTACTCACGTTCTTTAAGCACATACATGTTTGCAGAATCAGAGCCATGTTCTCTCTGCTGATAGTCTCTTCAACCTCTAGGCTTAGCCTAAGTTTCAGACTGGACCCAAAGAATCGAATGGTCCTTCTGTGTGCAGATTTCTCACTAACGTCAATGGGAATCTGGTGTGCAGTATAACTGCAGGATCAAGCCTTGACTGAAGCTGAATTTAATAAAAAAATCACTCCTGTCTCATCTTCAAACACATACAACAAGGCCATCTAGGGCATGTCTACTCTGCGTCTGGGATTCCCAGCCTGGGTCCACAAACTCAGGTTAGCAGGGTTTGCACAAGAACTGTGAAAACAGCTGTGTAAACGGGTCAGGTTGGAGCTTGGATTCTGAAGCCAGGGTGGGGTGGGGTGGGATGGGCTTAAGAGCCTGAATTCTGGACCACGATGCAAAATCAAAACATCTATTTTTAGAGTGCTAGCATGAGCTCCACTAGAGCAACTCTGTGGACCCAGGGTGGGAGGCTCACCCCAGATGTCTTGTGGACATGCCCCTAATGCCATGGGTCCTGATTCCTCCCTCTATGATTATAATAACAATACTATACAATTAAAGGCTGTGGGTAAAATCCATTACTTCAGTGAGGCCAGGGTTTCCATTATAAAGTAATTTCATTTAAACAGCTATCTAAAACAATATGTAAATGGATAAAAAAGCAAGCTGCCCAATACACAAATTAACCCCCTACTAACTTTGGACTTTCTCAGTAATAATGCAGATACAATAGTGGTTCAGCTAAGAAGAATGCAAAGAAGACTGAAAATCAGTCCTGGTTTTCCAAAAACCGGACATGAGGCAGAAATGAAAGTCTAAACAAGCTATTAACTTCAGGTAACTTGCGGCAAAAAGGTTCTCTGGTCATTTGGGGTATTTACAGTGGAGATGCTGCCCCAAGCAACCTAGAATACATGCCAAAGTGCTCTGTCCTTGCTGTTACTCTTAGAGCTCGTCAAATACAAAAGTTGCATCAGTTCAACTATCCTGGTATAGTTAAGTAGTATACCACCACTAGTGTGGACACAGTTACATTGGCATAAAGGAATTTATACTGGTATAGTTTATTTCTGTTTAGGAGGGTACTAAGCTATGCTGGTAGAAGGAACCTTTATATTGGTATAACAACATCCACACTAGGGTTTGTATCAGTGTAACTATATTGGGTTAAAAATACAGACCAAGACCTGTGGAGCACCATCTATGAAATCAAGAGGAGTGGGAGGGGAAGGAGAAAGGGTCCCATGGAGGCAGCTAACCCCCAACTCCTTACAGAAAGGGAGACCAGCATGCAGAAGAGATGGCAAATGGGAATGATCCTGCTGAATATTCCCATGTATACTTTTCTGGGGGAAATCATCAGCAAGAGTCTAAGGACAGAAAAGCTTTGCAATCAAGGCAGACTTGTAAAACAAGCTATACTCATTTTGTGCATCTAGCCACCGAGAGCTTGAAAATTAAGTGTAGTGTCTGAATGTAAATGTCCATCAACAGAGAACATACTAAATCTAGCAATTAACTATGAGAACTGCTGGTTTACAGAGCGTAAGTGAAATCTATGTAGCCGTTTGTACAACACTTGTCTGTGCATCAAAGAACAGTGTCTCCTGAAATTAGATTAGCAAAATCATGGCACTAAATATCGTGTATGTTTTTGACATCCAAATCAGTGCATATGCATTAGTCACATCTATTAATGTGATTAATACAGGGGAAGATTTAAATATATTGCTTTTAATCTGTAGTTAAGGCTATTCCCAATGCCAAAAGACATCAACAGTAGTGCAGTCATGGAGTGTCTGTTCCTTAAGAGGGAAATCAAAATTTGTAACCAAGATGCTGGCATTTTTACAGTTTCAATATGTTACAGATAAAACTCTTTTTAAGCTTCTGATGTTCCTTCGCCGTTTTCATGGGGTTGCAGCTGTTCTCTTTCTTGTTCTTCTTGAGGAGGTCGCACCCGTTTGAAGAACCCCATCTGTAATTTGGAGAATCACACGTATTTGGAAAGTGAGAGTCATGTCATTTACAAGCCATTTCTCACTGTGAGAGCGCTTAAGAAACAACCTAACTACTCAGTCACTTAGGTTTTCCTCCATACTCTCTAGTTTCAGCTCATCCGCTAAAACCAGGGAATCCTAACTGAAAAAGGAAACAGAGCCAAACAACAGCCCAGTCCTCCCACAAACACCAACCCTTATTGCAACTCCTCCCTTGCTCAACAACCCAGGATGAATGGATGGACTCTGCAGTTTACCCAATAGATAAACATATTCAGACTGTTTAGGACCAAATTACTAGTGTCATTTTCAGTGATGCATCAATAATGGACACCCCCGCCCCCCCGAAAGTATAATGCTTACCCTGTACATTACAAAGACTAGAACAGCCAGGAGCAATAATCCTGCTAGGACAGCCAAAATTATAACCCACACTGGCACTGGCATGGGCTGTGGTTGAATGCCCCAGGTGATATTTGTGGTAACCTAATGAAAAACACAACAGATCACATTTTATTAGGCAGTGGCATGAATGAGTTTGTCCATACAGTTTGTGACATACATATTTTGAACCGGTCATATTTAAAACACATCCTAATTCACCATGAATTAACATTTCTTTTGGATGAGATGGCACTTCTGTAAATTGATAGAGAATATATGATGGCAAAAAGGCTTTATCAGCCCGAGTTGGAAGTAGCCACATTATCCAAGACTATGAAAGCCTTTGTACCATACTAAATGCATATTCTGTATATGCTTGACATTTTACAGAAGAAGTGTGGTATCTCACAAATGTTTCACAGTTTTTAAAAGTATTTTTGGCATTTTATTTTAAAGTTAGGCACCCTCTCAATACCAAGAATCAAACCTTATAGGGCTTGGAAGGAGAGGAAAATTGGAACTAATATATTTTAGAAACCAGATACTGTATAAGAATGTCCTCTTCCAAATCCCTCTGTAAAAACTCTCTTTTGCTGTGATGCCTACAAAAATCTTGACAATGGTTAGAGAGCTGGTGAGCCGAGATCCCTGTTTGTCATGATGACCACTGCTTTCTAATTGTTTCTCCTCCTCTTTGTATCACTCTGTTGTCTACTGCTTTATACTTTGATTGTTAAGCTGTTTGGAGCAGAGCTCATCTTTTTGTTCTGCATTTGTACACTGCCTAGTGCAATAGAGTTCTGGTTCTTCACTGGGGCTGTTGGGCACGACTGCAGTACCAGATTATTATTATTAATTATTAGTAATAAAAATAGTAATAAATAATAATGTCAATTTTAAAGTTCAAACTCTCCCACTCCATGAGGACTAGAAAACTAAAGATTTCTACCATTCCTGGTTTTCTTATTGCACCAGTTTGGTCACAAGATATTGGACTTCACATCTGTCAATGGTGCAGGACTTAACACTGTCCATTCTGGGGTCTAGCAAGTGTAATGGGCATGGGTGGGGAGGGGAAGAAGGGAATATTTCTCTGGAAGAGTTAAAGGTGGGGGGGGAAGCCCTGTGACATGGTAGGTGTTGGAAAGCTTCTCTAAGCTTTGGAATATTAGCAGCAGTCCCAGCAGATAGATTAGTAGGCAAAAAGCAAGTGAAGCCATCAAAGACAAATGATAAATAGCATTTATCGCATATGTCTGCAGAATTGGGCTGTAAGATATGTTTGGTAGTACCACCACCAAGACATCAGTAAATTGTATTTCCCAATAAAGGACTAAATATAATCCTGAACATCAGAACAAGTTTTATAGGCTCTTTGAATGATTCAGGACTGTCAGTATGTAGACTGAATTGTATCTATTAACCAGGTCTATTTGCGCACAGTATTGTCAATATAGATATATGAAAGCCTACATGCCAAATGCTAGAATTCTAGTTTTCAGATTGCAAATGTTTGGTTTTATTCTTAATTTTATGTGTATAAATAATTTTAATATATAAAACTAAGAGTTAGTTAAAATTTAGTAGCATTATGAAGATGAATGTATGTGCTTCATTTTGACCATTCTATTTCTTATATTAATTTCAGCTGAATGTGCATTGGACCAAACCATGTTCAGACATAAATGACTTACTACTGTAGAATTATGGATATCTTCAAATGAAAGGTTCTTGTAAGGGAACTCTATGACATTGAATGAGGCTGATGACTTGAGTGAGTACGAATGATTCTGGTTTTCTTTCTGTGCATAAAAAACAAAATTGATTTTACATGCTGGATGTAAAAAGACTTTTCATGTTTCAGAAGCGGGGAGAGATTGTGAATTATTAATAGGCACTTACGTTCATAAAGGTCTGGGTCCAAAGGCGGGATTTTACATACAATATTGCACTCTTTCCCCTCTCTAGGCGGCCAACTTGGCAGACTATCTTTAAACATTCAGCAGTTCCACAGCCCTACGTGTGACAAGAGGAATGGTTACCTCACTGATGAAAATGCATTACTATGTCTACATTCAGTCTTAAAGACACAAATGACAGTACATCAATTGCTACACAGATAATTTCTATATGAAAATGTGCAATAAAAACTCCATAAATCACTCAAGTGACTAGGAAATCCATAGCGAAATTCCATAATTTTGCAATTAACAAACTCTATTGATTTAACCCAATTTTAAGGCCCCTTTGTACCATGATTACAATAACAGAATCATAGACTTTAAAGTCAGAAGGGACCATTATGATTGTCTAGTCTGACCTCCTGCACAACGCAGGCCACAGAATCTTACCCACCAACTCCTGTAACAAACCTCTAACCTATGTCTGAGCTACTAAAGTCCTCAAATCGTGGTTTAAAGACTTCAAGGTGCAGAGAATCCTCCAGCAAGTGACCCATGCTGCAGAGAAAGGCGAAAACCCCCCAGAGCCTCTGCCAATCTGCCCTGGAGGAAAATTCCTTCCCGACCCCAAATATGGCAATCAGCTAAACCCTGAGCATATGGACAAGACTCACCAGCCAAACACCCAGGAAAGAATTCTCTGTAGTAACTCAGATCCCACCCCATCTACCATCCCATCACAGGCCATATCTACCGCTAATAGGTGAAGATCAATTAATTGCCAAAATTAGGCTACCCCATCATATCATCTCTTCCACAAACCTATCAAGCTTAGTCTTGAAGCCAAATATGTCTTTTGCTCCCACTGCTTCCCTTGGAAGGCTGTTCCAGAACTTCACCCCTCTGGTGGTTAGAAACCTTCGTCTAATTTCAAGTCTAAACTTCCTGATGGCCAGTTTATATCCATTTGTTCTTGTGTACACATTGGTACTGAGCTTAAATAATTCTTCTCCCTCTGTGGTCTTTATCCCTTTGATATATTTATAGAGAGCAATCATATCTCCCCTCAGCCTTTGTTTAGTTAGGCTAAACAAGCGAAGCTCCTTGAGTCTCCTTCCATAAGACAGGTTTTCCATTCCTCGGATCATCCTAGTAGCCCTTCTCTGTACCTGTTCCAGTTTGAATTCATCTCTCTTAAACATGGGAGACCAGAACTGCACACAATATTCCAGATGAGGTCTCACCAGTGCCTTGTATAATGGTACTAACACCTCCTTATCTCTATTGGAAATGTTTGATGGCAATTCCAGGATATGCATTACAGATATATACTTTAGTAAGATATGTGCTGATCTGAACTCTCACTGAATGTTGGAGTTTGTAATTGTTCAGTGTGTGAATTAGAAAGGTTACATATTGCTACAAAATATGGTACATTGTACCTGATGTATTCTCAGTTACAGATTTACATAGCATTGTATTTCACAGTTGGGTATCACAAACTCATGATGCAATATAATTATTGTTACAGAAGACTGTGCAACATGTAAAGGCCAAATTCCATTATTTAAGATAAATACCCTTAAACGAGAAGCACAAATCCTTCCAGAATGTAGTATCCTCCAATCCCAGAGAACATACCAAAAAAATTATTTCAAATAGAAATTATTCCTGTTAATATGATAACTGACTAGACTGCTTTACTTTCTCTCTTTGTTCTAGAAACTGTGGAAGTTTTGGCTTCTCATTTTATTGTGTACCGTGTGCCAAATAACTGCACAACCTAAGGGCTTCAGTGTTGTTGCCCTTCATACAAAGGTCATAGAGGTTTTAGAAAAAGATTTATGCCAAAGATTCCACCTGCTGTATCAGACACCGATGAAACATTGGGGGGAGGGATAGCTCAGTGGTTTGAGCATTGGCCTGCTAAACCTAGGGTTGTGAGTTCAATCCTTGAGGGGGCCATTTAGGGATCTGGGGCAAAAATTGGGGATTGGTCCTGCTTTGAGCAGGGGGTTGGACTAGATGACCTCCTGAGGTCGCTTCCAACCCTGATATTCTATGATTCTATGATTCTGCTGCTGCATTGTTGATAAACTGAACAAAAGGCCTTCAGTAAGGGAGAGTGACCCTGTGACACTCTATACCTTGAGGGAGCGCCCTGTAACCCCCATGTTCCTCATCTCATATTTGTGAGATTGCAAATAAAGCATGCCATGTGAGATATCAGGGGATCTGCTGAAACCCATTGTTCCATCTAAATATGTGCATCATTAATGCATATAAAATTATAAGAATTGTGTTGCATGTTTTTCACTAAAATATGCTGTGGGTTTGGGAAGTGCCCAGATACTAGCTCTCCAGAGACAATGACAAGGGAGGTAACCAACGCCCAGTTGGGTGCAGAACACACACCACCAGCCTTTGTCCAGCAGAGGACTTACAATTCAATGACATGCTTGGACTACCACACATGCCTGGGCTTGTGTTCTCCAAGCACAGGGATTAAGGGTATAAAACAGAACACAGGGGGACCATGCTTCACCTTTTCTCCTCCCCCTATGCTGCAAGCAATAAGGACACTCCAAAGACTGAAGACTCCAACAGAGAAGACTGGTCCAGGTTTTAAGGGTGAAAGCTGCATACTATGAATTGCAATATCCAGTGGGATGAGAAAAACTGTTTAACCTAGATGTTGCCCAGTCTAATAGGATTGAGAGTTTAGACTGCGTGTTTATATTTTATTTTATTTTATTTTATTTTATTTTGGTAACCACTCTGACCTTTTGTCTATCTTTTGTAGTCAATAAACTAGTTTTACTGTTTATCTTTACCAGTGAGTTTGCCTGAAGTGTTTGGTAAATCTGCTCAGGTTGACAAAGGCTGGTGTATAACCACTTTCCATTGATGAAGTGGTGAACCAATTAATAAACTTGCATTGCTCAAGAAAGGGTCTTGAGCAGTGCAAGACGGTATATTCCTGAGGTACAAGGCTGGGAGGATTTGGCTAGTGCCTTTCCCTGTGTGATTCATGAGTGGCTCTGGGAGGATTCATGCTATCTAGCTGGGTGAGGAGCTCCACATGCTGTTGTGCTTAGCGATAACAGTGCCTGGAGGGGTTTGCTGCTTGTCACTAGCAAAGCATTGTGAGAGACAGCCCAGGGTAGAGAGTTAAGGGGGCACAGCAGTCCCAAGCTGCACCCCAGGGATCCCGTCACAGTCCCTTATCTGTAAATAATGCCAAGGAAATTCAGAGTTTGGCTGGCTTTTCTAACCTGGATTAAACATTTCTATTTTCCACTAGCATCCTATTAACTAATGGGATTAGATCATCAACAGTTCCTGAAAGAGGAACAAAACAAGGCTGCCTCTTTTCCCCTTCATTTTTGACGTGACATTCAGAACTGTAGCTATGCTTATACAATACCATTTGGATGCAACCATCACCCTGCCTTGGAGGGAAAGAGTAGAAGATAAAAACGTAAACTGGCAGCATATTCTTGTCACTCAGAAACTGTCTCTCCTTGATTTAACCTGTCTCAGAGTTGTTTGAAACACTGAGTTATTCAACAAGCTAGTGAATCAATTGAAATATTTCACATATAATAAATCTCAGATGTTAGAGACTGAAGAAATCTACTGTATTGTATCATCTATAATAGGTGCTGTTAAAATTCACTATTTGCTATTCTGCAGTACCTCCTCTTCTAATTAGGGGAAGCTATTGGGGTTATTGCAGACCATGCAAGTTGCATTTTAAATGGAACCTACCTGTAATCAGTCTTCCTGAAAATGCTAAAATACAGACTCCAGATATAGGATGTAATTTTTGGTGGTTAGAGAGTCCAACCAAGCCATTAGGAAGGCTGGGCAAAGGCAGCTACTCTTAAGAAAGGAGTGTTTGGCAACTGGAGGTATAGGAGTTTGGAGCTCTTATGTGGAGAAGAATCAGACTGTTAGATCTTGACTCTTTTTCCCCCCCAATCAGATAATCCCCATTTTCTCCTTCACAGACCCACTCCCCACCACATAGGATGCAGGTACATTTTAATCCTTTTCTTTTTCCTCTCCCCACCAAGGCCTTATAGCAAATAATCCTGGGATTGTGATATTGCAAATAAAGCATGCCATGTGAGGTTTCAGGGGATCTGCTGAAACCCACTGTGTTCGGGTGGCTCTGCCTTGATGCTGGCCTCTTGAGCAGAGCACCAATCCCAGAACTCCCACCACTTCTCTCAGGCAGATCCAGCAGACTGCCCTTCCCAAAGGTCTGACAAATTCATTCCACAGAAATGGGGAGAAATTCACTGTCCATTTCTGCCGTCTCAGGGTTACAAGTGCTGTACAAACACTAGGTAGACACGGTCCCTGCCCCAGCCAATTAAAGACAAGGAACAAGAACCGAGCATAACAAACAAGAGAAAGAAAAGGGAAGGGATGGAAGGAAGACATGGGTGACAGCAACAACAGGTGGATACACAGCTTGATGGTTCCAAACCATTGAAACATTTTTTAGAATTATCCTTTCTAAAGAGTCCTCATTAAACCATAACCACCCCCCACCCTGGATTCCCTTTACATTTGCTCCCTCACCTACTAGATAAAGTGGACTCACTACATTATTACTATATTATTACTTTTTCCTCCTTTTGCAGAGTCGATCCCCCAAATCCCTCTATCTAGCACTACTGGCCCTTTTCAAAGAGAAACGTAGATGATCCCCACACTTCCTGTGAATAATGGGTCCCCTTGGGAGCTGAGAGGCCACAAGAGTTCAGAAATTTTCCCACTCCCTGCTGTTATCCAGAAAACAGGGACAGGTCCCTGCAAACATCAGGAGCAGGAGGGCAGAAAGTCCATTGGTCAGTTAGGCGGAGTATGCTCTGATGTCACTGCAATCCAGGGCTGTGAAGATGCCCCCAGGGTTCATCCAGTCATTATACCCCTCCTTAGTTACCCCAATTTCTCACACCTCCCCCATCCAACTGTCAATCTCCCAACTCCACAGAAAAGCATAGTCTATGGAGACCCTGATGTTGAAAAAGGCCTCAACTCAATTCCCATGCCTGCAAATAACTGTGGGCACAAATGCATTCAGACATCTAACTAATTGATTGCATAATTAGCTATGTTCCACTAAAAATGGAAAAAACAAGGCCCTAGATTATCAAATGCATTTTTCCTTTATAAAACTATTTCCACAGTTTTCATCTCTTCATTAAAAGAGCAAAAGATGACATCTGAAATATATTGGTTCAAGAGCTACTACAGCGCTTACCAAAGTATGTACATCTCCTTCAATGGCAGTTATATCTCTTCGATTTATATGGTGATCACGATTATCTTCATCCCTAAGTGTTTCATTCTTCTCATCTGCTTTAGGAACTGAAATCTAAGGTTACATCAAGAAAAACATAAATAATAAACAATATCTAATATAAGAACATAATGGCCATACTGGGTCAGACCAAAGGTCCACCCAGCCCAGTATCCTGTCTACTGACAGTGGCCAATGCCAGGTGCTCCAGAGGGAGTGAACCTAACAGTGATCTCTCTCCTGCCATCCATCTGCACTCTCTGACAAACAGAGGCTAGGGACACCATTCCTTACCCATCCTGGCTAATAACCATTAATGGACTTAACTGGATAAATTCATGGAGGTTCTCTTTTAAACTCTGTTAAAGTCCTAGCCTTCACAACCTCCTCAGGCAAGGAGTTCCACAGGTTGACTGTGTGCTGAGTGAAGAAGAACGTCCTTTTATTTGGTTTAAACCTGCCACCCATTAATTTCATTTGTTGGCCCCTAGTTCTTATATTATGGGAACAAGTAAATTACTTTTCCTTATTCACTTTTCCCACACCACTCATGATTTTATATACCTCTATCATATCCCCCCATAGTCTCCTCTTTTCCAAGCTGAAAAGTCCTGGCCTCTTTAATCTCTCCTCATATGGGACCCGTTCCAAACCCCTAATAATTTTAGTTGCTCTTTTCTGAACCTTTTCTAATGCCAGTATATCTTTTTTGAGATGAGGGGACCACATCTGAACGCAGTATTCAAGATGTGGGCATACCATGGATTTATATAAGGGCAATAAGATATTCTCCGTCTTATTCTCTATACCTTTTTTAATGATTCCTAACATCCCGTTTGCTTTTCTGACTGCCGCTGCACACTGCATGGACGTCTTCAGAGAACTATCCATGGTGACTCCAAGATCTCTCTCCTGATTAGTTGTAGCTAAATTAGCCCCCATCATATTGTATGTATAGTTGGGATATTTTTTCCAATTTGCATTACTTTACATTTATCCACATTAAATTTCATTTGCCATTTTGTTGCCCAGTCACTTAGTTTTGTGAGATCTTTTTGAAGTTCTTCACGGTCTGCTTTGGTCTTAACTATCTTGAGCAGTTTAGTATCATCAGCAAACTTTGCCACCTCACTTTTTACCTCTTTCTCCAGATCATTTATGAATAAGTTGAATAGGATTGGTCCTAGGACTGACCCTTGGGGAACACCACGAGTTACCCCTCTCCATTCTGAAAATTTAATATAGCATCTTCTATCCTAAAGGATCTTAGGATGCTTTACAAACGACCAAATACATATACAAAAATAACTTCACAGAAGCAATCACCTCTGGAGTAGAACATAGCAACATTTTAACTGCGGAGAGCAACATTCCACCACAGTTTAGTATAGGAATGCAAGAACACTGCCACATACTACTGGGAATGCTGGGGAATTTTAAGTAGACAAAAGTGATTACCTAAAAAGAACTTGTCTAGGACGCAAGGCTAATACCCCTACTCTTGGAAAATGTGATTTGAGATCTTTAAGAACTACTACTAATGATTAGACTTAAGAGCGTGCAGAAATTGGGTTACAAGCCAACAGCTAGCCAAACTACTTTGACCGGGTCATTCACATGTTTTTTGCTTTGTTGTTATTGCTGTTTCTGAGTTCTAGAGAAAGCAAAAAGAAGTGATTTTGCAAATGGATTCCTTGAAATCAGGGATAATTTTGTTGCTATGTCATTGCAACATAGACATAAACATATCAATTGCATAGCAAAACCATTTAATAAACTCAAATTTATTAGTGTTTTGTATTGACTTTCTGGGTGCCTGTAAACTTCAAGCAAAGCAGAACTAGGTCAAGAAAAAATTCAGACTGACCTCACCTGAGAGATTTCACAAAACTTGGGCAAATCAAAACCTATGAATTGCACACAGCCCTACGTGCAACAGAATGGAACCTATTCAAAAGAGGTGTCCGTCCTTGTTTCTAATCCCCATAGGTCCCTTTGTCTCTGTCCTAGCTGAGGTTTGCAAATCTCCAAAATTTATCATCTTCAAATTTAATTAGCATGCTGTTCACTCCCTTTCCTAGATCATTAACATAGATGTTTAATAAGACCTAATTCAGAGCCCTGCAGTGTCCAATTCTTGCCTCACCAAACTCAATACTTTGCCAATTATTAGCACATATTTTTTTACAGTTCAGCCAGTTCAATAAGTAGAATGTTAACTGATGTCAATGGAAGTTTCATTCCTGGAATGAGCAAAGAATCTATTCTTAAAGCTGTCAATAAAGCACTTTCAATGTAGCAATCTCATATTCAAGGGTCTCTCCCCAACACTTCTAATGTATTTATTTGAGTCTAAGAAACTGGTACAAGCACTGTATGTTACAAATGTGTATATGTAAGTGTATCATTTAAGGAGGAATTTGAAATAGGATATTGTGGGCCTTAGCAATTCCTCCAATTTGGGAATTTTTTTTTTTCCAGATTTCACACTTGAGACCTAAGGGTCACTATACTATTCCACGTATGAAATACCCCTTTATCCCTGTGATGAATTTGAAATTGCATATATATGTACACACTGTATTTATACAGTATATTGAAATTGCATGAGAGAAATATATATCTTCATGTATTATATATAAAATACTTTTGTGGCACGCTGGGCCTCATCTAAAGGCCACTGAAATCAATTAAAAGACTTCCATTGACCTCACTGTGCTTTAGATCAGGCCTTAGATAAATAAGTAGTAATAAAATGCAATAATAATGCAATGTCTCCTACTAATCTGAAAAATAAAAATATTTACATAAACAACAAAACAACTTTTGGAATATTGCTGTTTAAATCTAGGTTAAGTAACGTTCCATTTGTAGCCCATGTTTTTAGTTATTATTCATTTATTGTGTGATGTTATGATGAATCAATATGTTATATCATATATATTCATTCTATGTTAATTAGAGTTAATTTGTAAGATTATGAAAGTATAAGATGGAACAGTATTTCGAGGAACCATGTATCAGACATGAGTAAGAGAAGCTGAAACACAAGAACCTGTAGGCTGAGGCCTGCAAGATTTTAGCTTAGCTATTTTAGGTCTTGGAGACAAGAAATGATGACATAAGCGACCAGAAAATAACTCGATGCCCTAAGATTATGGGAAAAGAGGTACCAAGTGGTAATACTGCATAAAATTACCCAGAAAATAAATATTAGATCACAAAAATTCTGTATCCAACATGTGTCTTAACCAAAGGATACAGGCTGTGCATCAATGCCAATGAGAACAAACGTAACTTACACAGCCTATAGAAAACTGGGGTCCCTCAAGTTTCCAGGAGACACAAACCAATAAGAGAAAAGAGGGTTGACACTTTTATGGACATGCGCAGAATGTAGGTATAGACAGAGTCACATTATAAAAAGGGGATGCCCAGAATGGGAAAATTGAGCTCCCTTTGGGAGACTCCAGCAGGAACCGTACCACTGCTGATGATCAAGCCAGTTGACACCCATTAGACCCTAACACTGTTGTTAAGGATGTGAATATAACTATATTTGTAACTCATGCATTTGTAACTCAGGCATGTATAGAACTTCTATGTGCTTGGGTAATCATAATTTTAATTGTAACTTTAATAAAAATTGTAAAACAGTCTAGACCTTGTACTTGTGAATGTATGTGTAGTCACTACCTTTGGTCTTTATGTGTTCCTAGAGACTAACTCTGAAGCAAGTAGCAGAGGTGACTTTTACCCTGTTAAGCTTGAAACTGTAGCCGCCAGAGCTGAAACCACGGTGGTGGTATTATGTTACCCACATTACAAAATTCACTTTAAATAAAATAAAAGGCTACACATTGCTGTGGACTGAAAACTATGCCAACATGAGTTTAAAATAAAAAAAAAAAAAAAAAAAAAGACGACGACGACGACAACATGGGATACTAGATCTGAACTTTTGGCGGAAAAACTGGTGTCTACCTATTCTTCCAGCTGGTGTCTCTTCATACAAGGAGCTAGGGTGTAACAAGGTGTTCGCTTGCCCTTGCAGCGAACCAGCCAGAGACCTCTTCTGAGTGCAATCACCAGTGCCTTTTATTTACAGTGTCAGCTCCCACCACTTTCTATTTACAGACGTTGCAAACTAGCAACCTGGGGGACAGCTAGCTTCTCCAGCCAGCAGGGATGCACACAGCCTTTGGCTCCCGCCTTTCTTTCCCTTCCCCCCCACCCAGCTTCCTGACAGCCCAATACAGCCCCCTGGCTAATGAGGCCCACAGGTGCTTCCCTTCTAGCAGTTAGGCGTGGCATACTCAGCCAGCCCCAATTAATGCTTCTTAATTGGAGCTGGACTAACAGAGGGCTGGCTCAGGACCTAATGGCCAGCACCCTGTTACACAGGGTATAACAAAAAATAAAAGGGAATACGTAAAAAAAGAATAGAGAAAATAGGCAGATTCTCAATAGGAGTAAAACACAGCAAAACTAGCGGCTATGCTTATTTACATTAGCAGGGAGTCTGGTCTATATAAATAATCTTATATTTCACAGTTTATAGTATGCAGCAAAATGACAGGAACAAAAACCCAACTCGACTCAATACCCAAACATGGCATTACAAAAGTCTCCGCTTACCTTAATTTTCAATGGGTTGATCTCCATATCTGAAGTGCAGTTCATGGGTCCATCAATTTCATATTGCATAATATACAACAGGGTGTTGTTGTTGTATTTGTAAGGCCATTGAAGATTTAGCATCACCTTGCTAAAGGCACTTGGACCATTGTTTCTCAGCTAGTGATGAGAAGAAAATTAATGACTGTGTAAGACTATCCTCTTTCCTTTGTTAATGGCCCAGGAGGCACTAGTATATACTTAAAATTATATGAAGGAGCATCTACAATATATCCCCTGACTGTCAGTACAATCAGAGTATCACCAGCGTTACTATGGCAAGAAACTCAGTTTCATCTCCCAAGAAGCTAACTTATAATTACTTGAAATAATTTGCTGGAAAGGAGAGATTCTTCTGAAAAACTTAAAGGAAAGATATTTTTCTGCCTTCAAGAAATTCCATTTGTTAAATGTACTACATTGCCCAAAGTGAGAGATACTGTACATTTCTTATCCAAAGTTGTATGTACGTTATGGGACAGGTCAGATATATGAGAAGAATAATTGTTTTAGATAAGCAGTACCTTATTGGTTGCACAATAACTTGAGTTATAGTCAGACAGTCTTTCTAAAAAGAAATTCTTTAAAAAGTTAATTGAACACAGATGAAATCTGTGATAGTTGCTTAAAAAAAGAACACTCAAAAGACTTTAATTTTCAAGGCAAAAGGCTTTTGTAATAATGACTGCAGAATTAGAGTACAGCTGAGTGTCCAGAATAATTAAACACACTGAGTAGTCATTTTATTGATTTCACTGTTGCAGGATTAAGGTGACCAGATAATTTGTGTAGTTTTCTAAAGGACTGGATGATTTTATGGCCAATAACATGCAGAGTTACGTAAAATAGCAGAGAGGTTTATGATTCAGGTATAAGCTGATTGCTGTGAGGATCAGAGAGGAATTCCTTCCCACTCCCACTAACTGCAACGTATAGCACTGCACAACTGGCTATATTAATTGTTAGGATTTTTGCCTTCCGCAGAGGCTTGGACCAATGAACTCAATTGACTCAATGCAGCAAATTCTAAGTTCCTACTGAATAACGACATGGAGTAAAGCACATTTACCATAAAGGAAATCTTAACTAAAATATTTCCTCCTTCCCCATTATTTCTTGGCTAAAATGCTGGACCTCAAATCAGTAACTATTACATACCTCATATATGTGCTGAACTAGAGGTCCTATGTCTTCTTCTGTCTCTGGATTCTCCTGGGGTTGCCAGTTTGCAATGGGGAGGAAGATGTGATCAGGAGAAGAGACACTACATAGTGAAGGGAATAAACAAAGCTATCAAATACACCTCTACCCCGATATAACGCAACCCAATATAACGTGGGTTCGCATACAATGCAGTAAAGCTCTGACACACTGCTCTGAGCAGCATGTTATGGGTGCCGGGCCGGGCTGGGGCCAAGGCCAAGGCGTTGGATAAGGGGCAGAGGGTCTCGGGGACTGTCAGGAGCTCCCCCCCACAAGGGACTAGGAGGCAGGAGCTGTGGGGGGGCACTTTTAGGGGCCCTGCAGTCCCAGAGTGGCCCGGGGGATTAGCGGGGGGCCGGGAGCAGCCCGCTCCAGTCCCAGCCGTGTCCCTCGGGGGAGGGAGCTTGGGGGAAGGGATCCCCTCTGCATTCACCGGCAGCAGCGGAAGCAGAGCAGCCCGGCCCCAGCCCGCTCCACTCCACCAGCTCCCAGCCACAGCGCTCTGCTTCCTACTGCAGGTGAGTACGGGGGGGGGTCCTTTCCCCAACCTCCCCGCACTCACCGGCGGCGGGAAGCAGAGCGCCATGGCTGGGAGGTGGCGGAGTGGAGCGGGCTGGGGCTGTGTTGCTCCACTTCCTGCCGCTGCCGATGAGTGCCTGTCAGGGAGTGGGGGGTATGGATGGGGTCGGAGCAGTCTGGGGACGGGGGGTTGAGTAGGGGGTGGGGTCCTGGGGGTGATTAGGGAATGGGGTCTCTGGAGGGGGCGGTCAGGGAACAAGGAACGGGCGGGGGGGGGCCAAAGTAAGTTCGATGTAACGCGGTCTCACCTATAATGCGGTGAGATTTTTTGTCTCCCGAGGACTGCGTTATATTGGGGTAGAGGTGTATTTAGCCTAATTTCTAAAAAGTGACCCTAAGGCTTTCATAATGCAGACTCAAGAAACCGAAATTTACAAATATCTAAAAACTAACAATGACCTTTCCATCCTAAATACTGGACATTGGAATGAGCAGAAGTGAAGATTTTTTTGTATAAAATGTTTGATCTTCTGCTCAATATACTGTTAAGAATAATTCTCTCTCAGAGGGATCTTTCTTCATATTCGGGGTCATTGTATAAAATTAATACATGCTGTCTGCACAACCTTCTGTGGTGAAAAATTCAACTGTGAGCAGGGTTGACCACAGAGGCATCTAATTGGTAGGGTCATACATGGAACTCAGCCAGCACCTGGTTGGCAATGGTGGTTTTACTAATTTTTCTTCCTTTTTAAACATGATGGTTTAACAGCACCAGGATCTCAAGAAACTTATTAATGCAGTAGATTTCTGGTGGGAAGGAAAAATTAAAGAAAATGGTGCCTCTTAGGAGATTTTCATTTTTCCCCTAAAAAATATGCAAGGCCTCAATGATTGTGAGCAATATTAGTGTTCCAGCAGGAGAAAAATTAACATCTTCACTGAACAGTCAGGATTCTTTAGAGGTTTAAGAGCTGCACAGAAAAGCACTCTTTGTAAAATAAATATACACATAAAAGCTATTCAGGAAAATTAAAATATGTAGAGAGAGGCATCCTGAGTTGACTGGCTGATCAGAAGGACCATTTAATGGTTAGGTGAAGTGTGGCTTTCAATAAATAGCAGTAGGAGAGAGTCATCACAGCCTCACAGATAGTATACCTAAGGCTGAAAAGGACAAGCTACTCTAAACCTATATTTGGAGAGTATTTTGACATTCTAAAAAAAGGTTTTGGCAGTTTTGGACTCAAAGTGTATTTTCTTAGTCTGTTCAGAAGGTAATTTTTTGGGAATAATTTTTACAAACTGTTCTTTGAATGAATTATAAAGATGAACAGCAGCATTTTCAAAAGCACTTAGGAACCCAAGTCCCATTTTCAAAATTGACTTGGGATCCTAAATTATTTAGGTTGCACTTAAAGCCCCAAAGATGACGATATGAATCCGTGTTTACTTTTCTATTACAAATCCTCCAAGGCTCAATAAGAAGCAAGACCTGCAAGAAAGTTTACCAAAAAAACCCAACCAACCCCAAAACAAAACCATTCATCATAAAAGAAACACATGCTAAATAAGTATCAACACTCACCCTCTAATTTCAACAGATGCTAAGATGGCAAGGTCAGCCTGATAAGATGTTATTGGGCTTAAACTGTCAAATAGATTGGAGCTGAAAAAGAAGATAAGTCCATTTGTTAAATGGAATGAACAAGGTTCTTTTTTAAAGTGTTAAGTACATGTTATGTAACATTATTATGTGACTCCTGTGTTATCAGGGCAAAAGGAGAGGTACTAAAAACTAAGGGCCACATACGCTGCTCCACTGAGGTCTACTTTGCCATATTGTACGGAATAAATGGGCCTTACAACCTGCCCTAAATACTCTACTTGCATGGAAAAAACAAATGGCATAAAGCTGGTGTAGCTGACTATGCCAGCCCTTCCACTTTAACTCTCCTTGGCATAAAGGACAATTGAGGGGCTAGAGGAGGCAGGGTCAGAGCAAAATGCACTCCAGTGATCATTGCTACATAACTGCCACTATCTAGCCCTTAGGCCGCTCTAACTTGCCCAAGGGCTGGTGTGGCCTTCACCTAGCCCCAGCGTTGGGGACGCAGGAAAGTGCCTTAAAAGTCATCTCTGCATACCTCACCCCCTGCCACAGCTACACTAAACATCAGCTGGGCACTGCTGAGGATTGACCCTATATTTAAAACCTACAGAAGGGTGTACTAGATCATAGGGCAGTTGTCACTTATAAATGCTAGGATTACTCATACCAATACAATCTAGCACTTTCCTAGCTCCGATATAAAAGCGTTTCATCAATATAAATTCTTTATCCCTATTTTACAGAAGGGGAAACTGAGGCAGAGAGAGGATGCCCCAGGTCATCCAATAAGCCAGTGGCAGAGCTGGGAATAGAATCCTAGACCAGTGCTCTATCCACTAGAGCACATTGCCTCCTTTGTAAGGATTTCCTAAATTTTCTCTATTTTCTTCACAGCTGTTGTAATTACAAATTACATGTAGCAGAGTAATATTTTCCTCCTAAACAGCAATCGTCATACCCTTTTGGATGCCGGGTTGTACCTGTGACATTGGTGGGCCAGGTGACAGCTCATGTCATGGTGCTCGTGTCTCAACTGGACACTAACAGATACATAGCTGGAATCTGTATGGCTCACTTGTGGGTTAATATTGATAAATTTTTAGAATTTTAAGAAAGTGTTCAGACGAGAGTTCCTGCATGCATTCATCTTACTTGCATTATCTATGTTCCATACTGTAATATGTGAGCAGTTTTATTGTGGGCCTCTGTGATTCTCGCCATATAGGAGAGGGACATTAATTAGTGCAGGGAACTGCTCTTCTGCAGAAGTTTCTTATGCTCCTTCTGAAAGAGGAGACCCAACGTACCAGAGGAGCTCTGGTCGGATCTTGCAACTGAAAACTCCATATGTCTGGACTGAGAAATCCTCAACAAAAGGACTGAAGACTCTTGTTGTTGTTCTGCTCTCCTCCCCAAGAATATGAGTCATGCAAGTGGATTCTGCCCATTAGCTGAGTTTGCAGCTCAGAGCACGTGGCAGGAGGGGAATAAAAACCCCAAACCAAGCAAATAGGTATCTCCATGCTGCTTGGAATCAGGGAGGGGGAGGTGTTTCTAGGCATAAACAAGAGATCCCCAGCTGAAGCATAGGTTAGCTTTAAAGGTCAAGTAGAGCTTGCTCGTTATAGAAGCCTATATTACTGTTTGAAACCTAAAACTACTTCATTCGTGTCTGTGTCTGCTTGCTTTAACCTGGTAATAATTCTGTTTCCTTTTCCTATTTAATAAATCTTCATATAGTTTATTACAGGATTGTCTACAAGTACTATCAGTGGTGTGAGACCGTAAGTGCAACTGACCTGTGGTAAGTGATTGGTCCTTTGGGAGCAGGAGTAACCTGAATATTGCTGTGATCCTTGGTATAAGGAGACATCTATCACAGAAATATGCTCGCCCAGGTGGCAATACAGATCAGAGTACTCAAGGGGACTGTCTGTGACTCTGCGTTAAGGCTGTTAAAGTGCCTGAGGAGTTTGCACTTGGTACAGTTTGTTGGTGAAATCTACGTTTAGATCTCACAACCAGTTTGGGATTTGTGCCCTGGTTTTTAAACAGTCTGCCCTGAGGTTGGTACACCCCTTCTTGTGTCACCATTGGGAGTGTTACAGCCATTTTTTGACTTGGGAGCCATTTTTTGACATGCAGTGCACACCTCTGAGTGCAGCAAAAGGCACAGACTAGATAAGTGGGACATGTTTGTCATATTACTTGGACCTGTCACATGTCACTAAATGCTGCAGTTCCTCTCTCACATTCTGCAGAAGCAATTTCTATCCTGTTGTGTTTGCCCTCTGAAACAGTTACATAAAACTTGCATTTCTCCCTTATTTTAACTTGTAGTATATTATGCTTGGGTTGCTGCCTCAGTTCATTTCCTCACAACTGATTGCCCTACTGAGAGATCGGGGTGAAAAGGGTGGGGGAGCTATCAGAGGTAGGTGGGGGGGATGTTTTTTGAGGGAGGTGGCAATCGGAAGTCAGGTAGGCGAGTTTCTTGAGGTGGGACCTGGGAGGTACTGTAGCAGCTCCCCCTCTCTCCATCAGAAGTATTGCTCCTTCCTCCCCTGCCCAACCCCCACACTTCTGTGTGGAGGAAGCTGGGGAAAGGGGATCTGCAGGGACTGTTATTCCTCTGATGGAGGGAACCAGGTGCCTTGGTGATTGCTCTCACCTTTGAGGGAGGGAGAACCTAGGAGACTCAGTGGTGCCCACCTTTTCCAAGGGAGGTGAACTAGAGTTATATGCCACTGGCCAGAAGCAACAGTACATTGGCTGATAGAAAGGATGGGAATAAAACTGAACCAGACAGCTATGTGAGATCAAAGGGTTTGTAGTGCTGCAAAGCCTTTGATCACCAAGGCAAACTGCTGCCACTAAAATTACTATTCTTATTATCAGTTTTGGAGAGGGAAAATGCATATATGTGTGAGAGTAATCCATTCATTGGGTTCTGGGGACAAAGTCCGCAAGGAGTGTGACAAAGTCACATGATGCCTCAAGGACAAAGTGCTACATTTGAAGCTTGGAATTAACTTAAGAGGTGTAAAAATCATAACCAGAGAGATAGATTCCCATCGACTATGCATCATAGGAGGCCTGTGTGTTTTCTCCAGCAAGCACATAAATCTACTCCATTCATATGCTCCTGATATATTTACTATTTTTATAGTATTGCCCAGAAGTCACCATTCAGGTTCTAGGCCTGGTTGTGCCAGGGACTGTACAAAACACACACACACAGAAATAGTCTCTGCTCTGAACAGCATAGGTGAATAGCCCTGGCATGGAGTAGCACCTCCCCCAGTCACAAGTTCATTAGACATACAAGCTGGGCCTAACATGCTCTTAAGAGCATGCCTGCAGAGGAATGGGAGGTACTACCGAGCCTCAGGTCGGTGTAACTGCACTAGCTTTAATCTAGCTAGCACAGCTAAAAATAGCAGTGACGATACAGCAGCACGGATGCCAGCTCGGGCTGGCAATACAAGTACATACCCAGCGTTCCAGGCAGGCTCCTACACCCTGAGTTGAAGCCCACGCCTTCGCTGCTATTTCTACCTTGGTCACTAGATTACAGCTAGCGCAGGTGTGCCTAACCCAGCTGCAATCACACCTCAAGCTGCAGTGCAGACGTACCCATAGAAGGACTGGAGTGTCCAAGCAAAGGTCATTTTTAAAACGGAGCCTGCTGCTAGTACTTCAAATGAACACGTTGTTTCACATTTTGGCACTGCATGTGTGAAGAAGAGATCCAAACTGAACCCAGAATGCAAAATATTAAGCTCTGCTTCAAATACCTTTCCTGGTTTTGTACCCATTGTCACTAAATAGCACCATTTCATTTGTGCCACATCACGTGAAAGGAAAATCAACTGCATACAAACAGGACTGACCTTTTCCCTACATTACAAACAGAGAAGTGTTTTAAAGCAAGTTAAATCCATGATAAAACATTTATGAGATGGAAAGGAAGAAATTAGCTCAGAACTAAATTGTAAATGATCAGTTCATAGCTTCATCATTTACCAAGGTATCTATTCAGTGCTGGCTACAGCGTAAAGTAGATTGGGAGGCATGGTGTTAGCATCTACTTCCATACCTTCTGATTTGTAAGTCAAACTTCACGGAGGTGTCCATCTCTGACTGCTGATTCACACTGAAACGCAGGCCAGCTAATAGCTTAGAAACAAAACCAAGTGACCAAGGTTTAGTGGAAACAGACTCAAGTTCATAACAAAAAGTGCTCAGCACTACTATTCGTCACTGAAATTGCACGAGGCAGGGGGTCACAGAGGAAGCGAAGGCAGGCTGAACTAGCATTAAGGGCATCCAACTGAACAAGTGTGCCTCTCTCACTTGGTTGAGGTCGAGTCATCATACTGCTGCCCCAGAGAAAGTAAAATTTGCTTCACATTTCCACAGTTGTTTTTACGTATTCCCAGACCCCATGTGCTGCACCAGGAGGCAGCACGGTCTAGTAAACTGGACAAGTGCCTGGGAGGCAAGAAAATAAGATTCAATTCTGAGTTTTGTACTAATTCACCCACGGTCATGCAGTGAATCACTTACTCTCTCTGCACCTCAGCGTCCCCATCCTCAAAATGGTTGGAAGTGACATGTATTCCCTTATGTAAATGGCCTCGAGATTTATGGCGAAAAGTGCTATATAACAGTGCTTAGAATTATTACAGAATAATTCTAGGTAAAGTTGCATCATAAAAACCACGTACATTTTTTTCAGACCTTAGTTTACTGGCAAACTTGCAGCCAATTTTCGGAATGTTTTCTTTGAACTACTCTAACATGTGGGTGGCTTAAAATATATTTTGAGATCTAAATGTCAATGAGATTATATCTTCTAGCAGTATGAGTGCGCATCTTCCTCAATGAATATGAATAGTCATCTTCCTACCTCTTTTAAACCCCAGCCACACATTTGACTTACTTTAGTCCCAGCCTTCATGGGATTTCCAAGGTCACAGACCACCAGGCGAGTTTGATTCTCAGTTTTAAATGCACAGGATAGCCGTGCTAAAGCCTGCAATAAAAACAGGCACAGCTTAAAGAAGAACAGTGCAATATTTTCCGGCATCAGTATGAAAGACAGGAAAAAATTGCAAGCAAGTTGCATTAATTTAAATATTACTGGCCAATCTTAATATAATCTAGTAGCAAACAGCTCTGAAAAAAATCTGGAGGTGAAAACCTCACGAGGTAGAAGTGTTCTGTTTTCTCGAATATACAGTATAAAAGCCGAATACTCTTACTCATATTGGGTAGCAATAATGATTTTTGAGGCCTCAAGTATTTCTCAGGTTGAGTTCTCCACACCTATGTGAAGTACCTATGACTTTTTCACAGGGGAGTTAGTCTCTTAATACTCCACTGTAAGAGAGACAAGTCTTTGAAGGCAAAATGCCATGAAAGGTCAGTAGCTCCTCAGAAGCAGTCCTTATCAGAGAGTCCACAGCGCACAAGTTAACAGATGACAAATCTAGGGTAGCAGAAGGCAAACCTCTCTGAACATGCCATTTGAAGTATGACCCAGGATACCCAAGGGCACACTATCATATGGGACTAAAGGAGCGGTGCCCACTATGACAGTGAATAACAACAGAGCTGAGGAGGCTTAAACAAAAGGATTCTCTCCCCCCCCCCCTTCTTTAGAGCAGGTGCTCTCTTTACAAGTGTGGAAGAGGGATAATCCAACTTCATTTTGTGCATCCTTGGCTATCAAAGAAGTGTGATAACTTGCATCAAAGGTAAGCTTTGTCTTAGCATCCCGGCAGTCCAACTAAACCTAGGGTTCTTCAGCTGTTGAGGGCTGTTCCTCCTCCCTGGGCTGACTAGTTGAGGGTAGGGGGACAGTGCATGTGTGTTGACACATCAGAGATCACCATGTACAAGACATCAGAAGGAGAACCATCCAGTCAGTCTAGGTTGCAAGGACTCATGGCAAAAATAGCATTTACTGATTTATCTCAGCATTCTCCAACTTCGTGGCCATTTTAAACAATCCTATAGGTCAAAGGCCTAACTGTTGAGAGAAAACTAGGATGGGGGAAGTTCTGGAAGCACAGTGGGATCTAAGCACTCTCTAAGGCAGAGCACTGCTGGGAAACTTCACAGAAGCTTCAAGCATCAGCATTGGTGCTTAGAGATTGGTTGCTTGTGCCTGTGCAAGTGTGATGCCAACGAAAACACATTTAGAGAATCTGTGTGTCCCTTCCAAGAAATACAAACATCTCAGAAGGCTACGGGGGCAGCAGTTAAAAGTCAATCCCAAATACTCCATGTGACCAAGAGAACTGAAGCCCCTTAATTTATGAGGATTCTGCAGTTACAAAATTTCCAGCAGAATCCACTCTTTGATTTTTCCCTTTGTTCTTCACTTGTGTGGCAGGGAGGGAGCAGCAGAACCCAGATATTATTCTTTGTCTCTTAGATTTGCTCAGCTCTTTACCCAGGATATGAAATGCTGAGTCTGAATATAAATTAATTAGCAAAGGTGCTGTTCAAAGACCTGTGCCAGAAATAATTTGTATGTATTCACTGCGTCTGTGTGCAGTCTATCCATCATTGCTTAACACCTCTCTCCTGAATCAGAATAATTCAGCTTTGAAGTTCCAGCTGCGCATCTGCTCGGGCAATTTCAAAGTTATTGTGATCACCTGACTAATTGGAAGGCTAACACAGAATATCTGTAATTTCTGGGACCAAGCTAGTGAGAGTTTAGAGCAGGAGAATATTAGTGCACCCAGTCTAATTACTGGTGATCTAGAGCCCCTCTTAGAATAGCTTACTTTTGGGAACTCTTTCCTAAAATGTAAAATAGTGTGTTGTGCTACTGACATATATGCTTGGAGTGCACAAAACTACATAAGGCAAGCAAGAGAGTGTGTGCTGGGAGGCCAGAACAATTCATTAGAAAGTTGTGGTTTTAATATTTCCCACACATTGCTTTGACTTTCTGGTTTCATCTGGTACCAGAAACATAAGTGTCACTGTAGATAAAGTTTCAGAGTAGCAGCCGTATTAGTCTGTATCCACAAAAAGACAAGGAGTACTTGTGGCACCTTAGAGACTAACAAATGTATTTGAGTATAAGCTTTCGTGAGCTACAGCTACACTTTCACATTAACCAGAAACAAAGTAAGTACTGTACCACAGAATTTCTGCAAGGACATCCGTTCTAATGAAAGCTCCAGTCCAGTTTTACACAGCCAAGAGGTTTGGGTAAACATTTGAATTTTTAGGCTTAGTTAAAGACTGAAGCTTGTGCAGCACTAAGAACCCATTCCTGCAAACCTCCACATGAGTAAATGCAACAGGACTAGTCACAGGAAGAAAGCAAGTTAGAAACTTACCTCATTGTTACGAACAACACCAATGAAGTCTGCTTGGGGTGGAATGATAACAAAGAGTTCGGCTTCATATGCTCCTTCCCCTTGGTTCTGGGCATCGACAATCAGGGTTAAAGGATTGTCATCACCAATATAGATCTGCTTCTGATCACTGAGCAAGCACAGCAAGTGCAAAAGTGAATATTGTGTTCACATAAAGTAGTTATGCTTAACAGTTAGGATTTACAGAAACAAGAGGCATTCTGACATTGCACTAGAGCATTAGGGGTCACCGCAGTTAACTTGCAATAAATGTTTTATAGCTCAAAAAACACCAACTTGCAATGGATTTTAAAGGGGAAAAGATACAATGTCACTGGCAATAATGGAGCAAATATGAAATGTCATTAGGAGGAACTGTCCCTGACAAAGCATTTTGTCAATTAAAAAACAAACAAACAAACAAACCACAACACCACACACACTTCCTAACGGCAGAACAGCAGATAAATGATAAGGGCCAGATCCCCAGGTATGCCCTTGCCATTTTAATAACCACAAACATGCTTTTTATATATAAAGGTATATATATATATATACACATATATATACACACACACACACACACACACACACACACACAGTGCCAAACTCATAAACAACAAGGGACCCAAATTTTCCTCTGAATTGGTATAAAATTTCTCAAGCATAAGAGTATAAGAATGGCCATACTGGGTCAAACCAATACTCCACCTAGCCCAGTGTTCTGTCTTCCAACAGTTGCCAATGAGAGGTGCTACAGAGGGAATGAACAGAACAGGACAATCATCAAGTGATCAGTTCCCTGTTGTCCTATCCCAGCTTCTGGCAAGCAGAGGTTTAGGGATACCCAGAGCACAGGATACCCTGACCATCTTGGCTAACAGCCATTGATGGACCTATCCTTCATGAACTTATCTCTCTCTTTTTTTAAACCAGTTATACTTTTGGCCTTCACAACACCCCTGGCAAGGAGTTCCACAGGTTGACTGTGTGTTGTGTGAAGAAGTACTTCCTTATGTTTGTTTTAAACCTGCTGCCTATTACTTTCATTGAGTGACCCATGGTTCTTGTGTAATGTGAAGGGGTAAATAACACTTCTTTATTCACTTTCTCCACATCATTTACGATTTTATAGACCTCTGTCATCTTCCTCCTTAATCATCTCTTTTCTAAATTGAACAGACACAGTCATTTAAATCTCTACTCATGTGGAAGCTGTTCCATACCCCTAATAATTTTTGTTGCCCTTCTCTGTATCTTTTCCAATTCTAATATTTTTTTTTGAGACGCGGTGACCAGAACTGTACGAAGTATTCAAGATGTGAGCATTCCATGCATTTATATACAGTAGAACCTCAAAGTTAGGAACAGCTTGTTCGTAACTCTGAAATGTTCATAACTCTGAACCAAAGTTCAGGATTGTTCTTTCAGAAGTTTACAACTGAACATTGACTTAATACAGCTTTGAAACTTTACTACACAGAAGAAAAATGCTGCTTTTAACCATCTTAATTTAAATGAAAAAAAAAAAACAACAACACAGAAACAGTTTCCTTAACTTGTCAAATCTTTTTTTTAAACTTTCCCTTCATTTTTTTTTAGTAGTTTACATTTAACAGTACTGTACAATTTGTGTGTGTGTGTGTGCGCGCGCGCGCTACCTGATTGCATACTTCTGATTCCAAATGAGGTGTGTGGCTGACCAGGCAGTTCGTAACTCTTGTGTTCGTACTCTGAGGTTCTACTGTAATGGCATTATAATATTTTCTGTCTTATTATCTATTCCTTTCCTAATGGTTCCTAACAGAGTTCACTTTCTTGATTGCCACTGCATACCGAGCAGATGTTTTCAGAGAACTATCCACAGTGACTACAAGATCTCTTTCTTAAGTAGTAACAGCTAATTAAGACCCCATCATTTTGTATGTAGAGCTGGGGTTATGTTTTCCTATATGAATTACTTTGCACTTCATCAGCCACTTTGTTTCCCAGTCACACAGCTGAGTGAGATCCCTTTGTAACTTTTTGCAGTCAGCTTTGGACTTAATCTTGAGTAATTTTGTATCATCTGCAAACTTTGCCACCTAATGGGGTGTGTATGTGTCTACATACTCATGCATGCATGTACGATTGCCCTCTGCTGGATAAAAATCACACCTTCTCATGTGTCTAACTGCGTCTAGTAGCAGCTAATGAAACTGTGGTATAGCCCTTTGGTTTGTAGCCGAAGATTCTACATGCTCTGCTTTCCTTGTCACATGTTTTCACTTTAGCTGAGACAATGACGACTATATACATGCAGCCACAGTGTCTTTACAGGAGTTTAGTCTCTCCTCACAACTCATTTATGTTAACAGCACTCAGTCACAATGGGAAAACAGGTTCCCTTAGGCCATGATCCAGCAAAAACAACTTATGCACATGCTTAAATTTTACACTCCGAGTACTCCCAATGATTTAAATTCATTCCATTCAATGGGACTACTCACAGTACACAAGATCTATGTAGGGTTGGAGCCTTACATAGGAAGTTTACCTTTCCCAATAGTATTATTCCATAGTATTTATTAGGTGTTTATTTTTCCAGTTCACCCAACACTGAAATTTACCTGCGTACTGCAACCTGCAATTTTGGTTTGCAGATATTATCTTCACCACAGTCCAGCAGGATATGTGTCTATGCAAAAATCAAATACATATGGCTTTAATAAGTTCAGCCCATTAATTCATACATGTATCTTCATCAGCACAATTCCCTTATCACAGCTTTTTTCAAAGGCTTTTTTGGAACAATTCAATTAGGGGAACTGTTTACTTGTCTCTATATACATAAATTATGAAAAAAGAAACAGTTTTTATGCATGCTGTATGCCCCTTTTACACTTGCCCACTATATAATTCTAAAGCCAATGTCTGCAGCTATCTATCGTATTTGCAGATCATCTTATATAAATCATATCTGTTTCTTTACCGTCACATCTCCACTATGCTCTCTGTGCAAAGCTTGGAATAAAAAGGTAGAAATTAAGTTGTTTGAAAGAACTGCAAGGACAAATTACTAGTCTACAGAGCATCTGTAGAAACTTATAAAAATGTAAGCATAAGACTGTAGGCAGCATAAGATCAGGAACAATTTCTAGGAACACTGTGCTCCAGAATGGGAAACAGCAAAAAAATGTTCAGAGGTGACTGCATCTTTTGAGGTATCGGGTTAAAAAGGGAGGAGGAGTGCTCACTGATCTACGAACACCAATAAGCTGCAGGAGTGAACTCCATGCTGCAGTGAGTAACTTACTCTTTCCTCTCCCTGGAAACTTCACATAGGTATGGCACGTACAGCAGCTCAAAATGAGAAAATGGATTAAAAGCTCTCACCCTTCTGGACCAGCATGCCTGATGCTGACCTGACCTCTGTTTTCTGTAATACAGCTAAATATGATGGGTGAAAAAGAAGCTCAGCTCTAAAGACTAGGGTGTGTCTAATGCCAAAAAGTAACATATAAAAGAGAAAAAAAATACATACGTGTATTTGGAAAACATTTTCAAAATTCAGTGCCTACGGCTAGACCCCTATATCCATATTTAGGTGTCCTGATATTTTCAGAGGTGTTTCAAAAAATAAGGCCACTGGTTTAACATTAAGTGGATTTAGACACCAAAGGCTAAAAACATTGTCTATTCTGTTTAGCCAAAAACTGTCAGGAATATACCTGTCTGCTAATGTTAGCAGGAGTGAACTGGTTGAGGATGGGCTGTAATCCAGATGAGTCTGTGGCTGTTTTGTAATCCAACCGATATTCCATAAAAACAGTGATTGGAGTAAGTTTGTCTCTAAACTCAGATTCATCCTGAGGGGAGAAATGATTCAGGTCATTCTTAAATCACAACAAAAAGAACCCAGAGGAGCACTGGATTCAAATCAAAAGCCTACCAGTATTGGGTACTATTATTATTTATTGGTTGTATTATGCACCCGGAGTCCCAAACCAAGATCAGAGCCCCATTATGCTAGCTACTCTACAAACAAAGAGAAAATCCCAGCTCTAAAGAACTTACAATCTAAATATACAAGACAGACAATGTTAGTGTTAGAATGTCCATTTTACAGACGGGAAATTGAGGCACACAGAGAGATTTAAATGATGTCCCCAAGGACGCATAGGAAGTCTGAGGCAGGGCTGAGAACTGGCTCTCCAAACCCAGCCCAGTGTTTTAATCACAAAACCATCCTTCTTCTATAGCAATAATAATTCAGGGCAAACAACAACAACAACAACTCTGGTAATTACAGCTCTTTATTCAATGTGTGCAATAAGGCAAAAGACATTTGCCCTAAAAGTTTAATTGAAGTGACCTCTTACCCTCAAAAAAGCCTGAAGTTCCTCACAACGCATTGTGCCCCCTTTGACAACAGTCATATTCTTAGAGTGACCAGGCTGTTTGTTGTGGAGAAACAGAGCTCTCCTTAAGGCTCCTTTTTGCTTAAGTTTATCCAACAGCAGCTCCACTTGGAAGGCTATCAAATCCAAAGCATTTGAGTTAGGAATTTCTTGACCACCCGTATGCATAGCAGGTTCCTCTCAGCTAATAAGTCACAAGTGGACTTCAGCTGTAATGGCAATCTAACAGCTGTGCCCTCTTAAAAACTTGTATTTCTTTCAAGTACTAAATCTGTCATCACAATATTATAACAGAGGTTGATATTGTACTAAAATGAGACCTCAAATCTTCTGCTCAACACTGTAAGCATATTATTTTTGAAGACAAATCTTCAAGTAATAGGTTTGCCTCTATATTGGGATTTCTTTATGAAAGCAGAAGTTAGGATTTTTTCCAGAGACAGCAGCAATCTTACATCCACAATAGTAATAATAAAACTGGAGGATATATAATCTAATCATAGCTTAATATATTTGATATGGATCCCACAACTTAAAAATACAATACATTTCCTTCTACATAAACCTTGCCAGATCATATCTATTACCCACACATTACGTAGAAAACACTGAAAGTTTCCTGTAAGTGGCAGTATAATCAGCCAGAAACCATCAGTCTGTTGCACTGCAAAAATCTACATAGAGCCACCATACAAGCCTCTTAGAATGAATCTTTTATTGAAAATGGTCCGATTCCTGATCCGATTCCCATCCATGCCAATGAGAGTCTTTCCATTGACTTGAATGGGAGTTGGATTAGGCCCTTAGCATCTGAATTACCATCTCCACTGTTAGTTCTATTAATATACCCAAGGGAACTGTTTATCTAAAATTCCCTTTTGTAGATACAGCTAAAGAGCTTGATCCTGCCAGATGACAAGTGCTGTCAGGCCTCAATTCAGCAAGCCCACTTAAGCACATGCTTAAAGCCCATTCAATAGGACTTAATATGCTTAAAGTATAATAGATATTTAAATTCACTGCTGAACTGGGACTTCACTTCCGAATAACTTGAAGGGTGTCTAAAGGGGCTCAGCACTGGGAAGGATCAAACCCTTTACTGAAAAAGCAATTACTTCACTGATTAAGAAACAGTTATGACCAGGATTCATGTTTACAGACAATTTGAAAAGATTGACTTTTTTTAAAACAGTAAAACTTACTGAGTTTATTCGGGAGCTTTCCTTTGCCATCAGCTGTTAAGCAGAACTTTACTTTAAAGCTGTTTAAAAAAATATTTCAAAAAGCATATTTGATTACATATTTTTCAGCAGAATGTGGTTTAAAAGTGCTCTCCCAAAACTTTCCCAGTTCAAAGTTTAAAAAAAAAAAAAAAAAAAAAAGAGAGAGACTCCAAACCCAGTCCACTCCCAAAGTTCAATCCTCATAGCCAAAGAAACGAGAACAGATTCATGACGGTTTCTTTTGTCCCATCTCGTTCCAGTGGGGTCATGGGGCACTGTCCAAAACCTGCCCTGCTCCTTCTCCATTTATGAGGACAAGTGAATATACAAAAACAGGTCATGTGTTTTTTCACCCCAACTGGAGCAGGTAGAAAACTCAATGCATTGCTCTCAATCTGCACTCCCAACCTGGGAGAAAACTGGGAATTTCAGAAGATATGGATGATGTTCTTTCCATATGGGGAAGTTTAATGTTGGGGAGGTTTTCAAGGGCGGGGGGTACAAAAATACCTGAAGCATGTTGGGCAGCCACTCTTTAGGGTTAGGAAGTAAACCTTGCAGTATTATAGCTCTGGGGACTGAAGTACCAGAGAGAGTCATCAACCTTAAACACGATTGTGGAGAATGCATATAGCAGTTTATTCGGCTCAGGGCACTTCTACACTGAAGGGTCATTGTTGACTGGGGAATAGGTCTTACCACTGTAACAATTTAAAACTTCAAGATGGACAGTGACAGTAGAAATGCAGAGCCTTTAGAGCCTAATTAACCTAATAATATTCACTTGTGAAGATCACAGTTCAAATTGTGCTGTAGGCCAGAAATGAAAGTGAGCTGGGGTTGTTGACCTAAATTGTTAAAGCACTCCACAGTGGGGAACAACTGGCAGCCTGGGCTTTGAGGAGTCCAGGCCTAAAAAGGCAGGGCGACTGCAGTCCAGAACTGAATTGTTAAAACAGAACTGCTAGAGGGAGTTTGCAAGACATCTGGTCCCAACACACCCAGCTCAGACCAACCTTAGTGGTCTCTTACTTTCCTGAACAATGAATTAATTCTTATCAGTAATATTAAATGTTTATGCAATAACTTTGCAAGCGATTATACAAGCATTCATGCACAAGATGCAGAACATTGGTGCTGACATTCGTTAGGAACCCAGGACCTGTAGAAATTTCCAAAAGGAAACTGAGGACTCTTATTTTCACTGATATACAGCTGTTCAGCTCTGAGCTGATTTAATTGCAGAGATTTTACTCTATTCAGTGGAAACATTTTGCCATCTGTGAATGAAAGGTGAAAAGTGAGGATCAAATCTAAAGTCCACTGAAGTCACTGGGAGTCTTTCCATTGATTTTAATGGCATTGGCTCAAGCCCCAAGTGTGTTTGCTTTGCTTTGCCTAGCCGTTCAGAAAATCTAGTTCCATTTTTTAAAATCTGTTTATTAGTTAAACTCTCAAGGCCGAGAGGATAGAAGTAAAAACAAACCACTTTACCAGGAAACTTTCACACCAGTATCTGGCAGTTCACAGATTTTTTCCTCAGGATTTAGAATGGTCGGGTTAACTTCTAGGCCGGCGTTTACACTGATAACTGGTCTAGCCCTGTAGACGAAAGTAAATAAATTTGTGTGAACGACGACACTCATATAACACTACATCACAAAATTCTTCACAGTATGAAAAATGTTATACATTAAGTAAAGCCAAAAATAATAGATACAGAATGTAATGATAGAGCAGCAGATGGGAAAAGATACGAGAAGTTTTTTCATTGAATTCAAAGAGATGGAGAGTAGATGGGGCAGAGAGTTAAAGAAAAGCTGCCCCAGATACCAGGAGCTGTGGACTCTCACATCAGTACTACCAAAACGTCAGAATGAATCAAGAAGAGGCAGATGCTAGACAAGTAGAGGCAACAGGGAAGGGAGTGGAATGAGATCAGTCTCCTCCAAAGAACTTGAGTGAATACATGCAGAACTGAACCACCTTAATGGCACTTTTAAACTAGGTTTATCTATCTACACCCTCTTTTCTGTTTTATATAACACCTTAATGGCACTTTTAAACTAGATTCCTAATGGTTCTATTGTAACTTTACACCGTACCCTGGGTAAGGGGCAGGGAACAGCTTCATGGCCCCAGAAGCAGATCAGAAAATGAGTTGGCACTCTGCTGCAATTCCTCCCCTTCTCCCCCTTTCTCTGAGGAGAGAAAGTTACTTCCCTTTTTTGTGAAGCAGCCATAAACTTTTTTGTGCTCAAGTTAATACTCTGGTCTCAGAAAATGCCCCACTCTGCCCCTCTCTCAGTGGAGGAGTTGCCCTTAATGAGTCAGGAGCTCGCAGAACTGTCAAGGATGAGAGCAGGTTTGCACATCTCACCAGGCAGCAGCATTCTACACCTGCAGGCCTCTGGAGAACTGTCACTCAGGGGAGGCCATGGAGGAAGAGCTCATGCAGTGTTCTCTCTCAGCTCAGGACACATCCGCCAGAAGCAAATAATAGATTATGGACTGCATATTAATACAGTGGAAAGAATGAGGTAACCATTTTTATCCATGTCATTCTGCAATGCAGCAAGACAGAACTTCAGACTCTCTCTCATTTCTGTTCCACTCTGTAATCTACAATTTGCACTGAGCTTTCCTCCTGACTGCACTTACATGAGAACATGCACCATGCGCCTACCTGTACAAAACAGCTGTGTCAACACCAAAGGCTCCGACAATCAAATCTGGAAAGGAGACAGAAATGCTAGATTTGAGAGTTTATCCCTTTTTTTTTTTTTTGAAGGGACACTAGTTGGTCAGACATACAAAAGCGATGCAGTCAAAATACTGCAACTGTTCTAAAGCTAAGTCAAGAAAAAAGCACCTGGATATCCATTTTTATCCACATCAGTGGCTCCTTTCAGTGAGTAGCCAAAGCTTGGTGGCATAGTACGGGCAGCCCACTGTCCTTCAAGAATCTGAGATGGCACCGCATTCAAACCTGTCGCTCTTCCATTGTAGATGTAAACAACCCCTCTTTTGTCCTCTCCACCATAGGGCGCAGCAACTGCGATATCTGTGAACCAAAAGCAAGAGCCTTAATGTCTCCAAATATAAACAAAGAGAACTTCTTTGTGCTGACACTGAACAAGTCATATGGGCAAAATATAGTTACAGCAGAGTGATTTCAGTACATGGCAGCAAGTTGATAATTCTCTACTATTCTCTGAAAGGTTTATCTATCTACACCCTCTTTTCTGTTTTATATAACTTGTAGGGTCCTGAGATTTTCCAGGATGACACCAAAATTAATGCTTAAGGAGCACGTGTACTGTAGACTTATCTGCAACACAGAAGGGCCCAGTCCTGCAAACGCACTTTTTCAACCTATCTGGAGTCTGGGTATTTAACACTTTCCCCTAAAACACCCAGGATGGTCACTTCTGGAGACAACTCACCAAACTAGGTTTCATTAATATAATCATGTTCATCCAGAGGGTTCAAGATTTTTAATAGTTCCTACATACTTAAACCAGCCGAGTACAACATGGTTATTAGATCCTAAATGCTATGTTGATGAGTGTTTGGCCATATATCATAGGAAGAATTTTAAATTAATGCAATTATGTCACAACTCAATAAGTCTGAGAACACATATGAGCAGTGAATGATAAATGGAAGTAAACAAAATGCTAAATCTGATTCCTTACAGGAAACACAACTAAAAAACAAGTCAGAACTTTGGAAGTGTATCTAAAATCTGAATTTAACAGTGTCCATGCTGATTCAAGAACACCATTGGTACCCGAAGTATTAAAATATGAAACAACACGTAGCAGATGTTATAACATTACTCCCTGTAAATTTATATAAAGCCGCATATTGAGAAGAAACTCTCAAATATAGTACTGTTGTCTTATGGGCATTGGGACTCACTGCACTGAGCTGATGAAAGCAGCAGAGACAATGGTCCTGTACCATCCTGGGATGGAAAGCATGTTAACCAAATGACCCTATCACAGAGTGGAACAGTAGAGTTTAGGGAAAAGACATAGTAATGACTAAACCCTAGTAAATGAATTAACTTTAAAAAGGCGAAGATTTTGTTCAGTTACCTAACAAATGAATTAAGTCTGATTAAAATACCCTGAGCAGAAAAGCATAACAGAGTAGAAAATGAACCAGAAAAGACCGTTTGTGTCATCTAGTCAGAGGATCAGAATTTTGCCGGACTATTCTTAGCCTTGATCTTACTAACGTCTTATTGAACTTGTACTTGAATGGCTGCTGAGATGTTACCTCTGCACAAGGATTCCATGCTACTAACAACTAAAAGTCCAAATATTCACTTTTGTTGAAACCACTGGCATAGACTATTTTGAGCAGCAAAACATGTTTCTTTAAAAGCTGAACATTAAAACTGTTTTCTCCTATGAAAAGAAGCTGTAACATATACACACTAATACTGGGCCTGAAATCAAATTTTTGCCTCTCATGCATGAGAAGAATCTCCTGGACAGATCATCACCTTTAATATTGTTCTTTAGATCTAGTTTGTATTTCTTGTTCTGTTTTGTAGCATGACTATTTCTGAACTATAACATTTCCTATGGACCAAATGAAATGCTAGAAGATCAGCTATAATCCCTAATGTGTTACTCCTTCATGAAATATCCTTTGTTGAGGTTGTATTTGCTATCATAAAACCTCGAAATTTCACCAGAGCAGTCCTTCCAACTCATTATAGGAATGATAAAGTTTGCTTTACAAACTATTTTTGTGAATAAGTACAGTAGCAAGTACAAAGTTGCTACTGTACTTATTCACAAAGAAGTTCATGGACTGATATAACAGCTTAAAATAGTCATTGTTGTAGTTTAGTTGGTATAGTCTCTGCGTGTTGTGCGCATGTAACTCCTGTTAGCATTCTTGGGAATAGCATATATGCATCAAAGGGAGACTAGACCTTGGTGTCCAACAGTCTAATCTGTTTGTGTTCCGAATTCACATTTCACTATGAATTTAATAATTCACAAAATGAGGTCCTACCATTGAAGCCATCCTGGTCCAGGTCTCCCAGAGGTGCAATAGAACTGCTGAATCTCGCAAAGATCTCAAACCCATTCAGCTTTACAATCCGAAAACCTCCAGAGGCTTGTTGAAGGCATATGGAGACCTGACCCACCTCTTGAAGCTTGCCATCAGAACTACGCTCCATAAAGAGGGGGGCTCCAATAAACAAATCAGTGTAACTGTATAAAAAAAAATACAGTCTTTCAACCATCCACAAGAAACTCCAGTTTCAATTTCACATGTTCCCGTCACCCACTGCCACACAGAATTGTACAGTTATGGGTAAGATGAATGTTTCAAATAGATCTTTAGGTTTCACTTGTAATTTAAAGAAATTTAGTGATGAAGAAAGCATGCATTTCCTATTTGGACAGTGTAGATGATGTATTACAACTTTAAAAAAAAAATCCATGTTGAGTGCTCAAAATAAAGCGTGTTGTGCAGGGAAGCCCTAATAAAATGCAGTTAAAAAGCCATAGGGAAATAGGACATATTCTTTACAAAATTGCTAATTTTGTTCCAGGAAATTAATTTTGAGAGAGACAGATAACTGTTTCCACAAACAACTACAAAAAAGAAAAGGCACTTACTTATCCCCATTAATATCAGTGGCAGCTACTGAATATCCAAAATAGGCAGCCATCTGGAAAACAACAGAAGTTTTACATTTGATCCAAATATTTAAATGAGTAAATTTAAAAATTAGTGTAATTTTTGCCCCTCCTCCAAAATATTCAGTACATGTATTTCATTAGGTGCCACCAATCGTTTTTTCACCCCTTTCCCCTACTCCCTCAGTAAACTGGCCTGTTTCTAGAACAGTATAAGAAGAATTGACGACTCCTTCCCTGCAACTAGTAGAATCCAGTGGTCCATCCTCTTTTCTAGTTCTTAACAGACTAAGCCGAATTACAACACCAAGCAGCACTAGCACAGCTCCAGTCCAATGACTCTTACGGGTTTCTAAAGGGGTTTCTGGGCTAAGACTGTTTTTTTAAGTAATATCATCATAAGAAAGGGAATTGATGGAACACACCCACAGATTACTAAAGATCTGGAGGCATGTGAGCTAACAACAATATATATCTCCTAGAGCCATGGACTTCATATCTATGTTCTGTCATTCTGAAGAATTGTTCTCTCCTGCACCGCTACAGCCACCTCATTGGTATAAAGCAGAACTATATACCTGTTCTCCAGTAAAATTGTACAAGGATGACATATTTTTTCCATTGTAAATAGATACCTGCATAGGAAAAAGAAATGAGCTAGTAGCATGTCACTATACACTACAACAACATTTAACATTAGGTTTTTATTATTTTCAAGTTTAAGATTTCGAGTTTCCTACCATGCCCAGCGTTCTTGCTGCTCTTGGAACCCCAGATACAAAGTCTGAAACATAAGAGAAGACAACCTGGTAATGTTCAGATTCCAGTTGAGCAAAGAACAATCGCTCAAGCTAGATCTTCATTTGCCTGAACCATTTTGCTCATTCCTAGAATTTTATGTATTATACTGTGTATGCATACAAGTACATCTGGGTTTGTTTGTGTTTGTTTGAATATTACTTCAAGTCTGCTTCCTGCTGAACACATTTTTACATACCAACAAAATAAGAACAAGGCTGTACCTTCTATGCCATCACCACTGAACTCTCCAACAGCCACCGAATAACCTGAGCAACAATAACAAAAGTGATAAGTCACCATATGAAGCTAATTAATTTTTGCTTTTCATATAATTTCTCAACACTTCCCATATGATCCACTTTGCCTGCACATTCTATTGAATGATCTCAAAAGTCAGTAAGATAAACAGCTATTCCAAACAGCATATCCATTGGATAACTATACTACCCAACTAAAAATAGTCAGTTAAAGTCTGCATGAGATGCATCACTTTCAGTAGGAACAGCCATGCCCAAATGGGCAGGTTTGTTTTGCCAAATGGGGATCCACCAGTTTGAAACTGGAATGGGTAGGTTCAAACAAACATACAGAACCTAGAGATGGTCCAGAGCTGACATGTTTGGGTCCACATCTGAACTTGCCCAAAGTCTGAAAGGATGTTGCAATCCAAGTTTCTCTCTAAAGGAATCCTTTGACGAATTTATGGTAATAAAATTTGGTGGTGATCGAGACCAAACGAGTATTTACTGGTCATGTTGAAAAAGGGCACATCAGGAATAGTAGCAGAATGCAGAACTATCCTAGTTCTGGACTCAGCAGTTGAATCTTGGCCCGGGTTTTGTAAAAGCGTTTTGAATAATGTCTAATACAGAGAGAGCTCCTATTGGAGATATTAATATTTAGCCTGATTTTTTTTGGTGGATGAGGGGAGGTCACATAATAATTCAACTGATACCGCAGACAATGACGTGTTCTGTGTAAATTCAGACGGCGATGGTAAAATAATCTCAAAGCTCTCTGCTAACTTAATAATACAAAAAAGCCCAATCGCAACACCAATTTTACTGATAGGAAAAAAACAAACAGATGCACAGTGAAGTGCACACAGTTGATGATTGATCCAGGCATGCAAGACAAAAATGCTTGGCTCCTGGGCCTCATGTCCGCTCACAAGACCTTCAGGAAAGAAAACAGGAATTTTGCGAAGACATCATTACTGGCACTTCTGCTTTTGCAAAAAGACATCTGGGATTCTGAAATGACCACAGCATTCAGGACCTCTGTATTAATCTCATCATTCAGGAGTACATATTCCCCATTCTCCCAACCATTACACTGGGCCATTAGTCCAGTACAGTTTCAGAGGAAACAGTATTACAAAGTCACTTTTTGCAACACAACACATTTTTTTTTTGAAGGTAACACATCCACCCAAGTACAGATCCTACTTAACCTGTCAGATCTGACAGACTCCAACATGCTCTGGTTCCATTTATTTTAGTGTGGAAGAACAGTTTCTTCCTTTAGATAAGGGTTTTACTTGGAAGTTGAAGGCACAGAATTTTTTGAGAACTTCCAGGAACTGTAGCAAGAGCATCTATATTAATTTGTTACAGTATTAAATTATGAACATGTTCAGGTCCAGACGGGAATACTTTTTAAAAAGACAATTATTGAAAACAAACAAAATAAAAATGTTTCCCAAATAGCCTTCTCTTAAAGGAGTCCCTGGTCCTCTGTTTTGCACATGCAGTAAGATGGATATATACCCACTATTTCCTGGAATACAGACCTCACATTGGTATCCATAGGAATTCTACACACTCACCCAAGGAACACCCTAAAACTATTCTCTCACAGGAATTTTACTCCAGGTTCCCTAGGAACATTTTTCCTTTCCTTTCTTTTGTCTAAGCAAGACCTATATAAAGCTAAATGATTACTTCCTTCACCTCTCCTGGAGGACACTTTTATTTGTTATTCCCTCAACACACATTTTCATTGTGTTTCATAGAATCCAAAGGCTACTTCCAAATGCTGTATTTCTAAAGTAAATACAATACGTGTCATGGGGTGGATGTGGATGTGAATCTCCATATAGAATCATATATAGTGATATAAGGCCTGATTGAAAGCCTAGTAAAGTCAATGGAAAGACTCCTGCTGGCTTCCCTGGGCTTTGGCTCAGGCCCATGGAAAGTTAGCAGCATCCATTGTGTTGACAAAAATGAAATGAGGTCTCAAGTGAGTGTGACATATTGATGAATTGATGCAATATTGAAAAGCAGACTTTCACTTGTTCCCGACCAAAACATTTTTTTTAACCAAGAAAGGGGACTGCTCTAAGCATGAATTTAAACTAGTAAGTAGGTTTCAAACTCTTCTAATGTTCCAGCATTTTAACAACTCCAGCACTTACTTATCTAGGTTTATGTAAGGGTGGGGAAATGGGTCACTGAGATAGATCTCTGTTCCCATATTAGCAGGGTCTGCTTATACACTTTTTTGGGGTCTTTTGTTCTCCTTTATGACCTCTCAGGGAAAGCTGAATTTTGAATTACCTGGGAAACTGGTATGATTTGAACAGGCAAGTCTGATTCAATGCCAGACTGCTGTACATTAGACTGATCTGTAAAGGCAGAATGGGGCTTGTACCTTTACTTTCACGATTTTAAAGTAATAAAGGACTTAAGAACTAGGGGATTAGGGGATTTTCTGTGCCACGTTACACCAGCTACTGACTTAGAACACTTCTTTTTTTTGAAGGGCAGAGGGAGAGGATTATGGACTAATAAGTAATCTCACTGAAAGATTTCTGGTCACACATTTTTTCCCCCAAGGGCCATACAGAGTCACTGAGAAAGTGAAAAATGTCTTTGACCCCATTTAAAAAGCAAGTGCAAAGCAAATATACACGGATTAGCTAACACGTCCAAGAGCTCAAGATTGACCATGAGTCACTCTCCATATGAGAGAGACAAGATGGGTGCACACAATCCTAAATGGACAGGCATTTAGCAGGTAGAAACACTCTTATCAACTGCTATCTTTATCAACATTAACATTCAATAAGGGTTCAAACCTGCTCCTGTTGAAATCAATGAAGTCAATAAAAGTTATTGGGTCTTTTCCAATTGGTGCAGGATCAAATCCAATGAGACTTGCTGCCATATTGATAAAAATATCCCTTTATTTTCAAAATGACCTACCCAAGTAGCTGTCATCAAAAGCAGCACTAGCGGACCGTGTTGCTAACTGGTCATCATACTTTATACTGTAGACTTTGGAATTGTATTTAGCCACAATTTCTGCCACCCGATCAGAAATGAGTTGACCTGCGAAAAAACAATACATTAAAATAGATAATTGCTCTGGTGAATTTAACTGTGAAGAATGGGACTTAATCAGAGAATGTTTGGATTCTAAACCAATAGCATTTCCATTAGACTAAAGGGGAAACCTCCATTAGACAACAGTAGCAGCCATTGGGAGGCATGAAAATAAAAATGTAGACCATGATCCAGCAAAGACTTCGGCTTTGTCTACAGTGGACTTTCGTTGTTAAAATCTTTGTCATTCAGGGGTGTGGAAAAAACAAAACAAAACAAAAACACACACACCCCGAATGACAAAAGTTTTACCGATGAAAAGTGACAGTCTGAACAGTGCTTTGTCAGGGGGAGAGCTCTCGTTGGGGGTGGAAGTTTTTTTTTTTTTTTGTCAGCGGGAGAGCTCTCTCCTGTCAACAAAGAGCGGCTACACTGCTCGCCTTTTAGCGGCATTTCAGAATTTAGCTTAAAAGAATTGTAGGAAATTATGAAACTGCAAGCTCAAGAGCATTACTTTATTTTTAAATTACTGTTACATTTAGAATTTTTTTCCTTTCAAGTTTTATGTAAAAGATGACAATTTCTCCAAGGAGCTAACAAAATAAATATATATTACTAACTCAGTTTGATGAGCATCAGTAGCATCTGTAATGCATTTTTAATCACTCTTCTTTGTTCAGGGTCTGCACTAATACAGAAACTATGTTATGTACATGGAACATGGGTAATTGCATTTGGCAGCTGCTCACTAATGGTGGTGGCAGCAAGTGTGTTGGCTTTTGTATTCACAGGCTAGGTCTATGCTGCTGTTGAAAGCATGTCTCTCTCCCCGGGTGGACAGACATGTTAACTCTGCCTGAGCTAGTGTGCTAAAAATAGCAGGGTGGACATTGCAGCACAAGCTAGCTGCCCAAGTACAAGCCCAATCGACCCCTTGAGTCCGTACAGGTGGCTAGCCCATGCCACCGTGTCCACACTGCTGTTTTTAGCACACATTCGCTCAAGCATAGTTACTGGGTTTCTGTCTGCCTGGCCAAGAGGACTCTTCCCCAGCTGCAGCGTAGACACACCCACAGTGACCGTGGATGTGCAATGGTTAGTTGAAGGCCTTCCCTCTAGGAGAAGTATATGAAATGTTCTTGTGGAAACTGTAAAGTCAGAGGTAAGGTTTGTGTTACAGCGCAGGGCAGATACACGTGGAGAACGTAGCGTATCTCTGTATCCAAAGGAAATGGAACATACTTCTCTTTGTGGGGCCTGTAGTGTGTCTCATTGACAGTGAATAATTTGATGTCTGTGGAGGAAAGAGGAAAGACCACTTGCTTAACTTTGCACTTTCTTGCTTTTAAGGTTTTGGGTGGACAGGCAAAATATTCCCCGAGATAACCTCATCAGGCTTGAACAAAGTATTTGCCTTTAGGAACAAACACACGCACTTTATGTATTTAACAGAACATTTGTATGGCTATTTAGTTAATAATCAGTGCAAAGAAGTCTTTTAAAGCTGCCTCTAATATTCAGTAAATGTTTTACGGGGATTAAAGAAATACATTTCTCGTGTCTCATTCACTGAGATATTGATGTTTATGGAGGAGTCAAGATAGGTGGAGTGGGGGGTGGAAAATCAAAGATGTTAGCATTTTTTGTCACCTAAGTGATTTGTCTCACCTTGCCAGTAGAAACTTCCAGGTCCTCCAAGAAGTACCCTGTCTCCCTAGAAAGAATAAAATAAAATAAAAAAATCAGAGCCCTCATTACCATACATCTAAAGAATAATAAACAATAATGAAATATATGGTAATTCTAGGAGCACACAGTTCTCTTGTACTGTAAAGTTGCGGTAGCTGTAGTAACCCAGCTGTGGTGTTAGATTTTTTTATTATGATTTGAGATTACACGGGCCTACTAAAAGAGAATCAAAAAACAAAAAGGAAATAATTAAAAATGTTGATCTTCTAGAATGTTATTAGGTTTAACACTACTGAAGCAAATCGACACCTGCTTTTGATCAATTTCTTTTCCCTCCCCTCGGCTCCTCCCCCATCCAGCCTCTTCTTTTTAAACTCTGAACTGCATGATTCATATCATTTTAGCTGAGACTCCTACAGGCATAATTTTAAGACAATAGAATATAGTTAGAACAAAACCCTATGACATTTTGCTAGGAGTCTGTCATATGACTGGTTTCTGTGGAGGCATGCGGATGATGCCTTCCCCTCCCAACATCCCTATTTTTTCCTTAATCAACGACAGACACATGGTACACAGAGAAGTTTTGGTTTTGATCTTTGTCTATATTACAGTAAAAGCTTTGTTACCAGTGTTGGTGGAATGGGGGGTTGACAGTTAAGCCAAAAATTCCGGTTAACTAAGAAGGAGGGAGTTTGGGTGCAGGAGGGGGCTCAGGGCTGGGGCACGGGAGGGGTTTTGGGGTACCGGCTCTGGGCAGCTCTCACCTCGGGAAGCTCCCCAAAAGTGGCGACATGTCCGGAGAGGCGCGGCCAGGTGGCTCTGCATGCTGCCTCCGCCTCTAGGCGCTGCCCCCATAGCTCCCATTGGCCGCAGTCCCTAGCCAATGGGAGCTGCAGAGTCAGCACTTGGGGCAGGGCAGGGGCAGCACACAGAGCCCCCGTGGCCATTTCTCCACCTAAGAGCATTAATCTCAGCCAATGGAAGCTGTGGGGGGGGGGGGCGCCTGCGGGCAGATGCAGTGCACAGAGCCGCCTGGCCGTGTCTCTCCGGACATGTCACTGCTTGCGCAGAGCTGCCCAAGGTGAGTGCTGGCCAGATCCAGCACCCCGAAACCTCTCCTGCACCCCAACCCACTGCCCCGAGCCCTCTCCAGCACCCAAACTTCCTCCCAGAGCCCACACCTCGTACCTTGTCCCGAAAGGCCGGATTATAGAGCTTTCTGGTTTGCAAAGTGCCGGATAACACAGCTTTTCCCGTACTTGGTATGGCTTTCATCCAGCAAAGCATGTTTGTAACTTTAAGCACGAGCAGTCCCATTTTAATCATTGAGACTACTTGTGTGCTTACAGCAATGCATGTACTTATGCACACTGCTGGATCAAACCCTGTTTTTTTTGTGATGCTTAGCTTTGTAAACATTTTGTCTATGTTTGGATTTTAAAAGAAAAAGAAAGAAAATTAAAATATATGAAAAATACATTTTCAAACAGCAACCTACATATATAAAGAAAAAAACATAAGGAATAGAACAAGAGCAAGAAGATACAGAAAATTTAAAGCTGTGGCTCAATAAGGAGCAGTGATTTGGGTCTAAAAGCACAGTCTACTAATGGAGTTATCAGGAGGGATTACACTGTCACTTTCAGAGCAAGTCATTCCTGCAAGAGAACTAACTTAGTGATTTGAAGTGACCAGTGTATGCTTAAGTGTCTAATAAAATTACAAGATTACTGTAGTTTCATTTGACCTGAGGACCAGTGGCAGCAAAGATAAAACAAATAATCAGGTACCATTGACAGAAGCTGGAAATGCAGGGTACTTATGTACAGCATGATCTGTCAGAGCTTAGGTGCTAAGCACCTTGCAGGACCAGGGCTCATAATGATGGCTTGTTCCAAACTTTTTGATTAGTTTACTAAATTTTTACTTTCAGGAATAATGGATCTTTATTTTAAAAAATAGATACATACCTATATCAGGTACTGGTTGGAACTGCTGTAATTTATAAATTGTCTGCTGACTTGTGAAAACAGGCTACATTTAATGAGCATCACATACCTTTGTAAAATCAATGCTAAAGCCTCCTTGACAAAATCCCTGTCCATCAGCATCAATAATTGCTACAAAAAAAAGATAGGTAGAGAGTGATAAATTAAACTTTATGACAGGGAATGGTAAGATGGCTATAATTACATTGATCCATTCTGCTCAAACATTCTTGGATGGCCAGAGCCTGGATTGGGTTAACTTGAACTCCAGGTGATTTTGGTTTGGTGTCAGGGAGATTTTTGTCCCATTCTCTGAAGCAGTGGTCAAAAGCCAGAGGTTAGATACCAAGTTAGGTGCTTCAATAGTTTGTTCTAATATGGCAAGGCAGATATTTCTTCCTGTTCTTCAACTCAATCAAATAACTTTAGGATTAATTCTAGGCCTATCCGAATAGAAGTAAATGGTAACTTCATATTCCTGCTGGGTTAAATTCCAAAGGTCTTTGGGAAAAACAGATGTAAAGTATCTCTTTCTATGCAAAAAAACCAGAAAGCTATATAACTATAATATATTTCAAGGGTTGTCTGAAGAAGAAGAAAAAAGCATTCCAGGGCTGACAGTTCCCATGCTAGGATTCAGCCTAGAGAGAGTTTTTATGACTGAGTTAATCCCCTGAATATACAGCTTTAGGGCAGAAATGTGACAGGCCCTTATTTATAACAGTGTGACTAGTTGAATATTCGTTAAGTTTAAGACATAGTCGTTTATGCTCCTTTTATGTTGGATGACTATGGAATGCACTCCCTGCTGTTCTGCAGAATTTCTCAGTCCGTTTTGTGATTCAAAAGTAGGTTAAAGAAATATGGTAACAAATTTAAAAAGTAATCTCTTATTCTGAGTGCTCAAGTGGAGACATCTTGGGTCTGATTTCAAAGGTGTGAGCCACCGCAGGCCCTACTGATATGACCACGGTTTGTGGGTGCTCAACACTTTCAAACAAATAGGCTCACGATATCTGAAATGGAATACAAAAAACATGAAGGTACCAAAAATCAGAGACCACTTTTGAAAATGTTACCCTAAATTTACTGCTACTTTTAGTTGCTGTTATTTGACACAACTAAGCTGCACAGAAGTGGGACTGTTCTGTGCAGGGCACTTTGTACTCATAATATGTTGCAGTATCCTAGTTATTTCTCTTCTTCAGTAGTTTACTGGCAGAAACTTTAATCTGCCATGGCACATTTCAAACAGTTAAAAAGGAGTATCAATTGGAGCATTAATATTACATTAATAATTCCAGAATCAGAAATTCATGCCTTGGAGGTTGCAACAGAGCAACATCCACCTCTCAGAAGGAAAGTGGGCTCATTTTGAATGCCACAACAATCATCAATGAACTGTGAAATTCTGGATTTTTTCAAAGTTCTGGGATATTTGGATCCATGGTCTTAGTTTGATCCACTGTAGGGAATGGGGGGGGACGGGGGACCAGACATCTGTGAAATTTAAATGCAAATCCTGAACACCTCAAAAGTTCAGAAGTGCCCAGACTTGGGGCTTTGGGTCAGGCTCCTCCCCAGTTGCCAGAAGGACAAATGCCAACCTGACCATGGAAAAAAAGGGAAGGCACAAAACAGATTCTCTTCTTACTCCCCTTACAAATATACATAAAATTGATGTAACAGAAATGAAACTGAAATTATTAAGTTAAACAACAAAATCTTCTATACGTACTCGATCTGCAGGGAGCATATTCAACAGCCTTAGATCCATCATGAAGGTAACAAGTTCCTACAGGCTCTCTCTCCTGTTTCGCTTCAGTTCTCCAGTGATACAAGGGAGCACAGGCCTGAGGAAAAGACATGACAGTCTATAAAACAGATCTCTTTCAGAATGCCTGAGCAGGTTGGATGGATCTTTGCACCATTGTTCTACTGCATGCCCAAGGAAAAATGACCCAAAAGCACTGCATTTAGTAGAAATAAAGCACATTACCTACACAATGGGCAGTTGTAACAACCTTAGACGAGGAATAGTCCACTCGTATTTTTAGAAACGTGCATTCGTTGATAGAAGGCTGTTTACAACTCTCATAAAAATCTGTTGGAAGGGCTTTAGAGGAATTTTTCAGAAATAACTTCAATGTCCACTAGTCATGAATTATACTAGACTTTCCCTAGCACAAAGAAGAAAAGACAGCCAATAAACTCCTAATGAGAAACTCAAGTTGGATGGCAAGGCTATGTTTAATTCTGAATTGTCACAGTCCTTCCATTGCAGTTTTTTCCTGTAGAAGTGTCCAAAAGCAAGCAAGCAAGACTTACCAGAATTTTATCATTTTTAGACCTCACGGATGCTCCAAACCACTGATGAGACTTAAATTCCAGTGGATCATTAGGTGCAAAATTTCTATCGCCTGCAAAGAAAATTAAAAACACAGCATTATTTCACGAGCGCCGAGTGATCTTTAGAGAACCAATACGAATACAAACAGAGATAAAAAGCAAGCCAAAACCAATAATATTTGAGGGCAGAAATAGCTTTGATAGAAGTAATTTTTTCTGATGTGCTTATATATTTATGGGATACATGACTATTTACCAAACATGTAAGAAGCATAGGCAGAATGCTGAATTACTGTAAGAGCACAAGTGTTGCAATTTCCACTCTGAATGTTATCAAATCAAGTAAAGATTCAAAAATATACCAACTGATATGATTAGTCACAAAGCAGGAGTAAAGTTTTGCTGTCTACAGTAACCAAGGAGTTAAAACGTAAGTAAGTTGAATAAGACAGTTATGGCTAACTTGTACCTTCCTAAGGGCGTATGTGAATTGACTTCATACATTGACTTCATACCTTCACTTTCCTGAGTACGCCCATGTATACATGCCCTAAAAGTTAACTGTTGTTGTGGAAGCTTGGGAGGAGTAAGTTAACTTGAATGGTTTCTTGTGTAAGTGTAAATGTAAAAATCATCTAGCATACTCAGTCCTGATCCTTCTCCCATTGAGAGCAATGGAAATTTTGCCATTTCAGTGAGAAGATAATCAAACCCCTAGGGTACAGCACTCAGAGTGGGAGATAACTAAGGGCTTGTCTACACAGGGGAAATAGCCTGGAATAGCCTGAAAATGGATTAACCTAGAGGCACTTTTAGTACAAAAACGAGAGTCCATACAAGGAGGTAGTGAAGAATAGTTACTGCAGTTTAAATCCACACCCTAGCTTATCTTTCAATAGCTTCCTTGTATAGACAAGACATGAAAATTACTGATATTTTGCTATGTCTGAGATTAAAGTATCAGCAAGCTGACTAGTTGATACATCAGTCCCACATGCTGCAAAAAATACCCTCTCTTGTGAATCAGCAGCTCTGTTACTCAATAATTGTGACTACTTGAATCAAAACTTCCTTGTACATTATACACCTTGTAAGGAAATCTCTGTGTCCATAGGCATGCTATTACTTCCTGATGGGGAAATCCTGCGGAAAGGAAAACAAAGCAGACTCCAGTCTCCGCAGGCAGCTAAAAACAAACTGGTGGCTGGATAACCCTTAGTCTGATCTTCGTCCAGAACAACACAGAAACCAAGACAAGTTTTCAAAGAGAAAAGTATTTTATTTTTCTAATTTCAATAGCATAAAGAGGCCAATAAAAAAAGACATTTCAGTCCCTTCTGCTCTCTCACCATATTCCTATTTAATACTTCAGTGGCCAGTAAAAGTGAACATCTCTCCACCATAGGGTGACCATATAGCAAGTGTGAAAAATCGGAACAGGGGGTGGGTATATAAGTAGGTAATAGGAGCCTATATAAGAAAAATCCCCAAATATCGGGACTGTCCCTATAAAATCGGGACATCTGGTCACCCTGCTCCACGATCAGCAGCCTGTAGATTTATATTACCACCCAGCAGTAGCAGAATTTGGTCAATTTCTGTCTGGAGCAGAAATCTGTAATTTGGAGTCAGGTATCTTCTGAATGCTATTTGATTATTTACAGTATGTACACAAGTCCTGTAACCTTTCAACAGGTTTGGTAACACAGCACAGAGGCAAACCCCCTTCTTCCAGAATCCTCAGGGAAGGCACTTTTTGCCCTGACTCCAGAAACATCTGTCTAGTCTCTGAGGGGTCCCCGCAAGTCTCTCTCTTTACAGACTAATCCCTTCAGTTTTACACCTGGGGAACTCCTAATCCCAGGCTGCTCACCAAGGCTTCATGACCTGGAAAAGTGAACCTGGGGCTCTGTAGTACCAAGGAAGTTGGAACCTCAGTGCTTCAAGTGTCAGACAAAGGAGAATGTTTTAACCCACACAATAACAATACCCTTAATGATGTGTTGGGTTGTGGTTACTGTATGCCCTCTAACTCTTTTTATGGGGAGTTTTATCCCAGGTGCTTCCATCTCAGTGATTATGCAACCATTGAGCACCTTTTGCCATAACAGTATTAAAAAGGTAGAGAATGAGGTAGGATTAAAAAAAAAAGAAAAAGAAAAAAAATTAGTTTCCCTAATTAAAGCTTTCCCTATGCTGATGAAAATTGGAGTCTGCAATATATCTAGGACTTGACTTAACTGAGTTATAGGTTAACAGTTGAATTTTCTAAAGCATCCTGCATGACTGTGCTCCCACTGAAATCAAGCACTGAGGCACTGAGTGCTTTTGAAAAATTCCACTCTAAACTTCTAGAAAGGTACCCACCTTGTATAAGGCTATGTCTACACTGGCAATTGAACGACAAAACTGGTCTTTCAGAGATGTTAAAAACAACAACAAAACCCTGAAAGACAAAAGTTTTGCCACGACAAGTGCCAGCGTGAACAGTGCGTTGTCAGCAGGAGCGCTCTCCTGCCGACAATGCAAATGCAAACGACGGTCGTTGGGGGTGGAAGATTTTTTGTCAGCAGGAGAGCCGACAAACAGCGGCTACACTGCATGACTTTTAGCAGCATGGCTGTAGCGACACAGCCCTGTCACTAAAAGCTGTGTAGTGTAGACATAGTCTAGGGAGTCTGGCAACTCGCTGTTGGGGTGGGATGAGAGATTTAGGCATAGTTGTCTGGGTACTTTCTACAAACACAGAAAATGATACCTTTTGTTCTTCTGCACATGCTCAGAAGTGTTTAACATACAGTATTAATGCACAAATGTTTGACATGAGAGATTAAAATTTTGTAACTAAGCCTTACAAAGAAGCTCAGTTACTAAACAAAGTAATCATATTGCATAAGCAGGGTTTGGACAAAGAGAGAAAAGAACTGGCTCCTCTCTCAAGCAAGGCAAAAACATCTCACCTACATGTATCAACAAGTGAGAACTATATGCACTGCAACAGCTTCTCCCTAGAAGCTTTTTGTAGATTGTGCCAAAAGTTAATGTTTCATGAGTGTATTGGTTAGGCCTAATTTACTTTCAGTGACTGCCAGGCTAGAGTCTTAAGTGTGCAATATTGAAAATCAATAAAAGAAAAGGAGTACTTTTGGCACCTTAGAGACTAACAAATTTATTTGAGCATAAGCTTTCGTGAGCTACAGCTCACTTCATTGGATGCATTCAGTGGAAAATACAATGGGGAGCTTTATATACACAGAGAACATGAAACAATGGGTGTTACCATACACACTGTAACAAGAGTGATCACTTAAGGTGAGCTATTACCAGCGGGGGGGGGGACCTTTTGTAGTGATAATCAAGGATAGTGATTATCACTACAAAAGGTTTCCTTGTACTTGTGGCACCTTAGAGACTAACAAATTTATTTATGCTCAGATAAATGTGTTAGTCTCTAAGGTGCCACAAGTACTCCTGTTCTTTTTGGGTACAAGAGTTCACATGCTCAAACCAATGTAAGACATTTTGGTGGACAATTTTTTGTACTATTTATTTTGGAATAAACCAAAGATAAAAAAATTACATCTAGATACTATAAGAACATAAGAATGGCCATACTAGGTCAGACCAAAGGTCCATCCAGCCCAGTATCCTGTCTACTGACAGTGGCCAATGCCAGGTACTCCAGAGGGAGTGAACCTAACAGGTAATGATCTAGTGATCTCTCTCCTGCCATCCATCTCCACCCTCTGACAAACAGAGGCTAGGGACACCATTTCTTACCCATCCTGGCTAATAGCCATTAATAGACTTAACCTCCATGAATTTATCCAGTTCTCTTTTAAACTCTGTTATAGTCCTAGCCTTCACAACCTCCTCAGGCAAGGAGTTCCACAGATTGACTGTGCGCTGAGTGAAGAAGAACTTCCTTTTATTTGTTTTAAACCTGCTGCCCATTAATTTCATTTGGTGGCCCCTAGTTCTCATATTATGGGAATAAGTAAATAACTTTTCCTTATTCACTTTCTCCACACCATTCATGATTTTATATACCTCTATCATATCCTCCTTAGTCTCCTCTTTTCCAAGCTGATATTTTAAATCAACAACTTTACAAACTGATTCATATCTTAATACATTTTTAAATTACTGTAAAACCATCTCAGTGAGCATGTCTCCATAACCATAATGTTGCCGACCCCAAGCAAATAAATAAATAAAATTGGTCAGGTCCTCAAAAATCATGATATTGTCTTCAAAATCATGAGGTTTGAAAAATAATTAATTGGGGCTTCTTTTTATTTGCTTTCTGGTTTGGGGGCCTCAGAGTTCAATTTTGTTAAGCTTTTGTCCACCGGCTAGAAATTTTTTAAATGGAAGCTGAGATTTTCATGTAACCATCAATTGACTGTACTAGCTGGGGCTTTAATACCAAATACCATGAGACTTGTGACTAAAGAAAAGAGTTGGCAACACTTTCACTGTTAACCCCTGCCCATTCTCTCCATTTTGTTTGTTGTATCATCTTGTCTTGTTTTAAACTTAAATTGTAAGCTCTTTGGGGCAGACTCTCTCCCCTACTATGAATCTGTACAGCACCTAGCACAATGGACACTTTGGTTTCTCTGCAGTACAAATAAAATAACTACAAAATGAAAATCCAGGGCAGACCTGACCCGTCCCCTTCCCTTGCAAAGTAAAATGCAACTTTAATCCCAACCAAAAAATCCCCTCAGGAAAAAAATCATCTAAGTAGGCCTTGCAGCATGCTCCACTGTCAACTGACCAGAGTTCCACACAGAAAACACCATGCCACCAGATCTTCTCCTGTTTAAATCCAAAGCCATTGGGCTTGTCTTCACGGCTAAAAGAGCTGTGTTTTTTACCTTGAGGTAGCTAATGCGCATAAGGTATCCTGAGGTAATAACCCAGTGAAGACAAGACACTTAGATTGACCTTGAAGTAAACACACTGAGGTCAGCCCTACTGCCTCCTCCCCACTCCCCCGCAGACTGACAGCAGCAAATTTACCTCACAGTTTAAAAAAAAAAAGGGGGGGGGCGCCTCGTCTTCACTGTGTCTTTACCACAGGATAGCCCACGCCCATTAGTTACCCCTCAGTAAAAAATCAGCTGCTTTTTTTTTTTTTTAGGCATTGAAGACAAGCTCATTAGGTCAACTGGAATGGTACCAACAAGGAGTGAGGTGCCTTTGAGGGTACCCTCTACACAGCAAACAGACTCCTGTGGCAGCATGTCTCAGCCTAGGTCAACTGATTTGGGCTTGTGCTACGGGGCTAAAAATAGCAGTGTAGCCATTCAGGCTTCAGTTGAATCCAGGCTCTGAGACCCTCCCCTTCTCCCTCACTGAGTTTCAGAGCCTGCAATCCAGCCCGAATGTCCACACTGCTATTTTTAGCTCCATAGTGGGAGCCCGAATCAGCTGATCTGGGCTGAGAGACCCTCTGCTGCAAATCTTTTTTGCAGTGTAGACATATCCTAAAATAGCCAGGGCCTAACCATGCAGGGCTTCTTAGGTCAAAACCAACACAGGTGGATAACATAGTTAACCTTGCTGCTCTAACAGTTTCTACAGCAGTGTTCATTGTTCTTTTATTTTAACTCTTTTGTAGCTTCTCAAGGCTGCCTAATGAAAACCTGTCATGGGGTGTATGTACCCCACACTGGGCCAGCAACCAAAGAGTTAATAAAGGCGCTGCTGGCCAAGGCTGATTGGAAGCCTTGCAGCAGCTAGAAGGCTGGGAAACAGAGGGGTGGGTGGCTACCAGAGTAGCGAGCAGGTTAGAGAAAGGAACTCCTGCCAGCAAACTACTAAAGAGCTGCCCAGAAACAACAGCTCAGGAGGGGATGAACTGATGGACAGGCTGGAGAGCCTGCAGAGATCCAGGGGAAGCAGCTGTGGGCACCGTCAGAGTCAGAAGAACCCTGATTTTCCTTATATAACTTGAGGGCCTTGAACTGGAACCCAGTGGAGTGGGCAGTCCTGAGTTCCCCTATCAACCCCCGGTGGACCTGGAACTGGAGAAAGGCTTTTCAGACTCCCGTGCACCAGAATTAGATGGACAGCTCCACTCGGCTGGGTGAGCCCAGGGGCTGTGCTATAAATGGCCAGAGGGGGCACTGTTGCACTGACGCACTACCTCACAATGCCCTTAAAACACTGAGTCCAATTTTTAAATGGGTATTTGAACACACACCTAGGAGGTACACCTTTTGCTCAGACAGATTTGTTAATTTTTTAAACTACATCTACAAATCCCCTTGCCAAATTAAAATGCATCCATTACAAGGGACACAGTTGGTGGGTAAGCCCCTTCATTTTCAGTTTAAACCAATTTTTACTGAAAAAATTATGGGTTTTACAAAAAGTATTATTCATTTTTTTCTTGATTTTCACGCTACGTTTGCATCATTCAAACAAATAAAAAAATTTGTTGTATTAGCAAAATACAATACATTGCATGAGATATATGTATTACAATAATACATTAGTCTGTGTGTGTATATGCAAAGCTGCCTCTTGAAGTAAGGCTATGTATTAGTCTAGAAAAGTGGTTCTTAACCTGGGGTGCACGCATCCCCTGCGGGTGCGAGAGGCTCTTTCTGGGAGTGGGAGAGGCTCTTTCTGGGGGTGGGAGACATGCCAGATTCTTTTAGAAGGTAAATCATCGAAAACACAAATTAAACACAGGCACGTAAGTACAACTACTTTGTTTCATCAAACCTATGTATTTATTAACATACATTTTTAAAATGATTACTGTAATATACAAACAAAAATATATCTAGGTTTAAAGAACTGACCTACTTCAACGATTTTTGATAAGGGGTGTGAGAATATATTTTGAGAACCAAAGGAGTGCAGGCTGCAGTAAAGGTTAAGAACCCCTGGTCTAGAAAATACACACAATAAACAAACTGGCATGCACTCAAGGACTGAAGTGCGTGCACATCTGAATGTACTGATGAATCACACTGTCACGGAGTGTGGGGGAGTCCAGGCCCTGCACCCCTCTTCCTGGGATTCACTGAGACTCTCAGCCAGCCAGTAAAACAGAAGGTTTATTGGACAACAGGAACACAGTCCAAAACAGAGCTTGTGGGTACACCCAGGACCCCTCAGTGAAGTCCTTCTGGGGGAGCAGGGAGCTTAGACCCCAGCCCTGGGGTTCCCTGTGTTCCTCCACCCAGCCCCAAACTGAAACTAAACCCACCGAGCAGGTTCCCTGCTGCAGCCTCTGTCCACATTCCTGGGCAGAGGTGTCACCTCCCCCTCCCCCTCCTGGCTCAGGTGACAGGCTCTCAGGTCTCCCGTCCCCAGGGCACATTCCCAGGTCAACACTCCCCCCTCCCTGCTGCGTCACATCGTCACACACACATCCACCATGTACACATTTCAAGATGTTAGCAGATAATGGTTTAAAGATTTGATACACTAAAATGGGAAGAAAACAAAAATCTGTATCAGAATACGTTTCAAAACACAAGGAAGTATTCAGAGGTTTTTAAAAAAATCAGGAGAAAAGGATGAAAGTTGAGTGTATGCAGTGCAAATGGTGTGGCCAATTGTTAAATGTAAATATTTATAGGCTAATAGTTCTAAGTCTACAACAGCAAACTGTTTATTCAGATGAAAAGTTTTATTTGGGGATTAGAAATATATTGTTTTCTTAAACTCAGGGGTAGTATTGTGTTTTGAGTTCAGTTTTAGTTCTGCAGCAAACCACATTTAATTCCTTTCATCAAAGCATTAACCTATTGAATACTCCCCCCCCCCCCCACCCCGTCCTTCTGTCCACCAAAATAAACCCTGGTATTTACCCAGAAAAAATAATTTTGCACCGATTTTCACCTGTTTTTGTTGCTGTAGTGAAACTCCCCAGAAACATTAAATGAAATAAAAACTGAAAACGAAGGGCCCTAATCATGGGGTACACGTCACAAATAAAAATGAACATATAAATGTCTGATTTATGTTGGGGCTTTTCCTTTGTGTATCTGTTCCACCATCCTACTTATCATGATCTTATGTATCTTTCCATTAGGGAAAAAGACCTAATGTGCCAACTCAGTAGTGCCCAGCCCCTTGAAATCTCATCCCTAGGACTTTTTCCTCTTCCTAGTCAGAGCAGGCAATTACTCCAAACAAAAAGTGCCTTCACCTAACTGGTCCTAACACAATTATTCCTTGATACATTCCAGTTCTATTATATTCAAGCCTCCTGCTCAAGAACAAACTTGGTAATCTTTCATGATCAGTTTTGTGGGTGTATTTTTTGCTGTTGGAGAAATGGGACATTGTCATTAGTATATTAAATAGGACTTAAATTTAAATCTGGAAGTTGGGATGGGGAGAAATGGCACGAAGAGGAGGAGATTAACCACTCTCTGTCAAAGAAGGCAGAGAGATTCAAGGAGGGGGGAGGTTTATTTCTGACATATTTTTGCCCACCAGTCTGCTACAGTCTATGCCTTCTTCATTCAATATAAATGCTATTTGCTATATAAACAATGGTGAAGTTACTGTTAAGTGATCTGCAAGTTGTGCTATGCAAACCTTGACATGCTTGGAAGCAGGAACTCATGAAAACTGCATGGTAATGAGAAGATCGGACTGTAAACATTGTCCCCCTATGGAAGTGAGAGTCTGAATTGAGGTAATCGTATGAGTCAAGACAAGAGGCACTGAACTGGTGACATTTGGCCCAGACTATGAATACTTAAAAAGCTGTAAAATTTAAAGTCTGACCTAATTTACAGAATAGATTAAAGTCTCCTCAGTAAAATCAGGACTGGTGCAGTTAAAATGAGTTTTAATAAATGGAAACTTAATGCAGCTAGCGAAAAAAAGGCAACCTTATAAAATATACAGGCATGCTCTTCTCAGAAAGCAGTATTGTAGATGGTTTGAAGCTGGACATCTTCCACTTAAAATCTGAATAAAGGTTTCAATGCAGGGGATTGTGAGCCAAGAGGGCGAATGTTAATCATCATTTAAAAGTCCCATGCTGTGAAGGGACTGACTCCTGCATGAATATCACTTGTTTAGCAAGGCTGTTTGGATAATGACCCAGTGATAAACGGGAACACAAAGCACCTGCTTACCTCTCATTGGGGAAAAGAATCCTGTTACTTCCTCCAGGCTCTGTTGGAGCAACAGAATTCACCACCACCACCTCATCTGATGTAAGCAAGAAGCTGTGTGTTCCAGCTAGTCCTTAAATCATGATCTAACTACACCCAGTGAAACAATATTCTGGCAGAAATCTACCTAATCACAAACACACACAGAATGAGTGATTTCTCCAGTGTTGGGAACTGACAGCACATTGGTAAGGTTTTACACATGTAACACCTCTCCCTGCGCTGTAGTCACTGGAATTACCCTGAGCCTGATTCAGATTTCACTTACTCCAAGGTAAATCACACAGATGACCATTGGGTTTCAACAGAGCTACAGGAGCATGGAGGAGGAGTTAGCAAGATTGGAATCGATCCCTCTCATTACAAATGGGAAAATAGCCTTCACACAGGTGACTGGTTTGTTTTTGAGATTACCAGGTTAAGTCTCTGCCCATGTCAGTGGCCACATCTACACTACCACTCACTTTGGTATAATTTTACATTATTCACGGCATACAGCATTTTCACCAAATGTGTTACAACAGCGCAGCTGCACCAATGTAGCACTTCTAGTGTGGGCTAGTCCTACCCATTTAAAAACCAATATTTTGCTAAAAGTGGATAATTTCCAAAGATACCAGCTTCCCTAGTCCTGAGATCCACTGATGAAAAGTGCTATACAACAGCTATATTATCATCCCAGCTTCCCTTCCTTATCCTACTCTAGGGAAAAGCGGGAGTTCCCCACTATTTCCTCCTCAATATACATAAATTTGCCTTCAAGAGTTTTGTTCAAGTTCACAACATGCTAGTTCTGCCCTTAGCTCTCTATCAGAAGTTCCTAAACTGTGGAACACTGAAAAGATGAAGCTGCACAATGCAGCTAATATGCCCTCCTAAAACTAAATAGGTCACAGATAGAGCCAGGCCAGACTAGGCCTTCCAAACAAAGCCTTTTATTGTCTAGGATCACCCCCACTTCAGTATGGAAAGAAGCTGGGAAATGTAAGAGGGGGCAGGAGGGGACTAGTATTTATTAATTATTATTATTTCCCTTTGAAAACCTTATTTCTCTTTTAGCATGGATCAAAACAATCTATCTCAAACAAATTTCAGCCAAAATGAATTCAGGACAACTCCTTCGTAAAGACTGTGGTAGACTAAATGTGGGCAGTGGAGGAATACAGCTAACTGGGAAAGTGCCAAACTGTACCTGGTCAGACTTAGCCTACCTAACTTTTTTTCCCTGGAGCAATCAGGAAAAAACTGGAAGGGCCTCAAACATTTCAACCAGTACATGAAAACCCCAGTCTTGAAGCTTGGTAATTTTTGTAGATGTTTTTTCCAGTTCCCTATTGCAGGAAGTGATACAGAAAAGGCAGAGAGTTCTGAAGAAATCCTCATTGCCAGGAAAAAGACTGAGACTAACAGTGAGTCACAATTGGTGGTTAAAATTGTGTGTGTGAGTGTGAGTGTGAGTGTGAGTGTGAGAGAGAGAGAGATACACAAAAATAAAGAGGTGGGGACACAGTTTATCACTGGGGAGCCAGCACTTTCTGTGCTAAAATGGAATCTGCCAAAGAAATCTGCAGCTCATTACCATGGAATTTCAACGTTGTTTTAAGAGCATATTTTAGTTTAAAATAGTTTAATGGAACTTTCTGTATTTTGTCAGATAACTCAGTATTTGAATTAGCAAGGAATCTCTTGAAGCAGGGACTCAAAAATACATGTTATGAAGCTGACTGCACAGGGCTGTACACAGAGGCATTTTGAAACGTAACAGTCACATTTTCCCAATCTAATATGTGATTTAAGAGCTCACAACTACACTGCATTGGAACTTTAACAAGAAAGTTTGTCATTGCAAACTTAAAAATTTTTACTATTCTTTTCAAAAGCTTATGGGATTCCAAACAATGCCCTAAACATTTTTGAAAAAGGAAGAGTTAATTTCAATCTTGCAGGCGTGATACTCAGGAGAATTACAAGAGACTTTAAAGGAAGAAGAATATAATTTCCTTTTTGGAAGCAAGCACATAACAGAATCCTTTGGTTCACGTTCATTTTCTACATATTGCTCACATGTGTACAATCTGATAGACTCCAACTGGTCATGTAGGTCCTTGAAAAATGCGTGTGCATGTCCAGAATAAAATTTCATAGCTTTTAGTGATCCACTCCCCCAAAATCCTATGGCAAAAGAATGGAGGCATTTATCTAGACTGCATAAAGCCAGTAAAGGTTACGCACCCTGACATTCACTACATCACTGGTAACAAAAAAATCTTAATGTGCCTTGTACGCTGCTGCTAGTGGGTGTGTAGTGTAGATGTAAACTAGGAATCAGAGATTTTCAGAAAAAGCTCCATGTAGGTGCGCAGTTAGGGATGCCAGGTGTCCAGTTTTCAACCAGAATGCCAGCAACTCCGGTCGGCACCACTGACTGGGCCATTAAAAATCCAGTCGGCAGCGCAGCGTGGCTAAGGCAGGCTCCCTACCTGCCGTGACTCCACACAGTTCCCGGAAGCGGCTCCCCAAGCGCTGGTTCCGCAGCTCCCATTGGCTGAGAACTGCAGCCAATGGGAGCTGCAGGGCAGCGCCTGCAGATGGGTCAGTGCGCAGAGCCGCCTGGCCATGCCTCTGCATAGGAGCCATAGAGGGGACATGCCACTGCTTCTGGGAGCTGCTTGAGGTAAGCGCCACCCAGAGCCTGCACCCCTGACCCCCTTCCGAGCCCCTCATTCCCAGCCCCACCCCAGAGTCTGCACCCCCAGCTGGAGCCCTCACACCCCCATGCACCCTAAGCCCCTGCACCAGCCCGGAGCCTCTCCCACACTCCAAACCCCTCATCCCCAGCCCGATGCCCCCTCTTGCACCCTGAATCCCTCATCCCCACTCCAGAGCCCTCACCCCCTCCCACACCCCAACCCCCTGAGCCAGCCCGGTGAAAATGAGCAAGTGAGGTAGGGTGGTGAGAGCGAGCGACAAAGGGAGGGGGGATGGAATGGACGGGGCCCCGGAGCAGGATGGGGCAGGGCAAGGCAACGGTGTTTGGTTTTGTGCGAGTAGAAAGTTGGCAACCTTATGCGCAGCCCATAGTCTGAATCATACCTTTTAGCAAGTTTTATATAATTTGGTTTCAGAAGGAAAAGAGAGAGAGAGGGTGGTGTGGTAAAATTTAGCTACAGTTCAACGCCTGTGCAGATTTTCACTATGAACAAATTACCAGATCTGGCTGCCACCCAGCAAGGACAGGAAATCAGATGCAAAACCCAGAGTATCACCTTCTACATTAAAGGACCTCTACACAAAATTTGGTGGGGAAGGAAGGAGAGAAATGAGAAAAGAAACTGTATTTGTTATAAGGATGATAGTTTTCCCATCTGAATCCCAAAAATCAAATTTTTAAAGCTAGAGTTTAAAACACAAGTTATGTTTTCACAGATAGGTTGTGAGGGTGAAGGTAGACAAGGTTTTCCCAACATGGTATACAAGTTTTGTTTATAGCAATTTGGTTGGGAAACCAATAACTCTCAGTATCTTCAAAGGAAGAGAAATTACTACTACATGAGCTCTTTGCAATTATACAGTGTATATTGTTCTGGGAGTAGATTTCACCACAGTGTTTGTATTGAAGAATCACTAAACACCCACTTAGAGCTTCTTAACAAATGCTGAAATGTATTTGCACACAGAAAGAAAACTCCAGGTAGTTTTAAGGAGTAATTCAGTTCAAAGGAACTGTGCTAGTGCTATGTTATATTTACATTGTTAAAGTAATAAGAAGTCAGGAAACTCAAAAAATTAAAATTTCCAGTGTTAACACACTTTGACAGTGCTATATTAAGCTACTCAGTGAATATGATAAACAGAAATGGAAAAATTACTTAGCACTTATACAGGACACTCATCAACAGATCTGCAACATAGTCAAGTTAAAGATACAAAAACAACGTGCACTACCTGACATTTCATTTTGAAACCTTATCACTGTGTTAACACAAGATATTTTGCATTTACCCTAAAACAAGTATTTTTTGCACTGAACGTCCAATGTATTTTTTAAAAGGAAACGAATTTTGAAGCATTTAACTGGTGTTGTTGTGACACCATGACACCCCAATATTCACCACTGTCATGTAATTAGGTTGTGTTTTGTACAAAGTAAGTCTTGTGAGGTATCATTCAGAAGTCTTGATCTGCTAGACCAGGGGTTCTCAAACTGGGGGTCGGGACCTCTCAGGGGGTCGCGAGGTTATTACGTGGGGGGTCGTGAGCTGTCAGCCTCCACCCCGAAACCCCACTTTGCCTCCAGCATTTATAACGGTGTTAAATATATTAAAAAGTGTTTTTAATTTATAAGGGGGGGTCGCGCTCAGAGGCTTGCTATGTGAAAAGGGTCACCAGTACATAAGTTTGAAAACCACTGTGCTAGACATTAATATCTCGTTGGATTGTATGGGTTAGCATCATATGTGAAATGATGATGTTTGGCTATGTATGTGTAACTGAAACATGTGAGGTTGAAAGCACCCATAATCAGCCTTTCAGACACAACAGTAAAAAGGCCAAACAATGTTAATGGCTTATTGAGGAAATGCGCACAAGCCCAAGGATTACCCCAGGAACTACGTACAATAAAAACCTCTCTGAGATAGCACTACACCATGGGAAGTGTTTGATCCAGGTCACAGCAAAAGAGCTTTCCAGCAAGTGAGAAGAAGATGAAAAAGGGGGGCAATGACATCACGAGGGGTCCTCACTCTCCCTGCAACAACACACCTGGAAACACCTGAGGGACAAGGACTGAACTGGGGGAAGTCCCAAGCTAGAAGGATCTTTAGCCTGTGTAAGAAAGCCATGACAACTTGTGCCTTAAGAATCTGCCAGCCTGTTTATCACTCAGGGTGAGAATTTGCTAATTTACATCCTACCTATCTAGTGCGTTAAACTCAGTTTGCGGATTTTGTTTATTTACTAAAGTCATCTACTCTGATCTGTTTGCTATCCTTTATAATCCACTTAAAATCCATCCTTCGTAGTTAATAAACTTATTTTTGTTTCTCTAAACCAGTTTGTAAAATTCATATCTAGGGGCAAAAAGCTGTGCATATCTTCCTCCACATTGAGGGAGGGAGGGAATTTCATGAACTTACGCTGTACAGTTTTCTGTGCAGCACAACACAATACAATTTTGGGTTTGCATCCCAGAAAGGGAGGAGTGCACTTGAGTGCTGGGCAATCCCCTAGCTGAGTCTTCCCATGCAGAGCTGATTTCAGCGACTGTGTCTTTCTGCAGCTAGGCATGTCCCTACCTGTGTGTGTGTGTGCTAGAAGAGGCTTGAGGGCCTGGCTCAGCAGGACAGAGGGAGGGAGCCCAGGCTGGTGCAACAGGCGGGCTCAGTGGTACCCCAGTACATCAGGTGGCACCCTGGGGAAGGGGGAAGGCAGCAATCCATCACAGAAGTTTCCAAGCCTTACCAGCAGAGCATGTAAATTCCTTTAACCAGTCATGCTTATTCTAGCCCTGCACACACAGGCAGCATAGCTATGTTTCAATGAACATGAGGAGACTTTGTACTGCACATGTTCAGTATGCAATTTTCATGCCGTCATAACTATATCAAATCAAAGCCAAGTGACGCACGTTACAATGCTTAGAAGTCATGCAGGGAAGCATCTTGTAGTTTACTTTTCTTTACATTTGGGAAGTGTTAATATGCAACAGAAACTGTCTGCCTTTCACCCTAAAATGTCAAGAGCAATTAGTTTAAAATGGTGAAATAAACAAGAAAATACGGAAGATATTTGCTAGTGGCTGGTACTTTAGACTCTTGCAGCCTTTGTAGTAGAGAGCAAACAAGACAATACCCTTTATGGAGGGGGTGGGGCAAGCTATCTCCAGTTTTAAATTAGAAAGTGTCACTTGTAGAAATATGGGGGAAGGATTTAACCAATTGATAGTTATTGATTTTAAAACATGACTGTCTTTGTCCACACAAAGGGCAAATCATCTTTTACACTGCGAAAGTTAACATGGTTTTCTAACACAATGCACCCCTTCCTTACCCCTTCCCCACCCTACCCACAGCACTATAGACAAAAGCCATAGGGTAGTTCTCTCTGCATGGTTCTTCAGTCCTGAGACTACTAACCAATGCCAATTAGGTGCTAGGTGTGGCAACAGCTTAATGATGTGTGGTCTTGACTGCGTGGTACTAGACAGAAGACACCAAATCATTTCACACACTGAAAAACCTTCAGATAACTTTGGGTGTCTCTGAATTTGTTCATATTTGTGAGGTGCCCAGATACTGAAAGAGCTAAGCAGTACAAAGAGAAAGGAACAAGAATCTGGATTCAAAATGGGTGACCAGTGATTATTAACCTGATTACTATCCCCTCCCCTTGCTGCTCCCCTTTCCAGGAACTGGAGAGGGGACGTAGCATGGGGCAGGCGAGCAGCAGTGGGTGCAGTGAAAGCTGACTGACCAAAGATCCAGAGGCTGCAAGTAAAGCAGTCAGCGACTCCATGGTTGCAGCTCACTGTACATGGTTGCAGATTCTCTTACCAGATGAACCAGTGGAAGCAAACGTAGCCCAGCTCCATGTACCATTGCTCTTGAGCATTAAGTAGCCCTCTTATGAACCAGAGGGGGAACGTGACACATGGGGGAGGAAGAAGTGTGATAAAAACAAAAGCCAAACAACAGAGGGAGGGAAACAAAAACAGAAAAAAGTATAGAACAGACAAGGAGAAAAAAAGGGGGCAGAAAAAAGAAGAGACAGATGCAACTGGGCCTGGGCTAGGGTTAACACCTGGCAGGTATTTGACTGGCCTGGCTGGTATTTTTATGGACCTGCCAGTTGCCAGAAAAATAATTTAATCCGCCAGGTTGTTTCTGCACATGGGTCTAAAGATTTGCATTATCACCACAATACACTGGCATACCTCATGTTAAAAGTTTCTGTGTCCAACTGAAGATGCTGCAGTGTTCCCGCTTCTTCAGCTTAAGCCAGGGGTGGGCAAACTTTTTGGCCCGAGGGCCTCATCTGGGTGGAGAAATTGTATGCAGGGCCATGAATGTAGGGCTGGGGCAGGGGATTGGGGTGCAGGAGGGAGTGCGGTGTGTTGGAAGGGGCTCAGGGCAAGAGGCTGAGGTGCAGGAGGGGTGTGGGATGCGGCAAGGGGCTCAGGGCAGGGGGTTGGGGTGAAGGAGGGGGTGCGGAGTGCGGGAGGGAGCTCAGAGGGTTGGGGGCTCAGGGCAGGGGTTCGGGGTGCAGGGTCCAGGATGGCAGCGGCACGCAGCAGGGCTAAGGCAGGCTCCCTGGCTGCCCTGGCCGTGCACCGCTCCCAAAAGCGGCCAGCATGTCCGTCAGTGGCTCCTGGGGGTGGGGTGGGGCAGGTGGCTCTGCAGCGCACTGCCCTTGCCTATGGGTACCACCCCCGAAGCTCCCATTGGCCGCGGTTCCCTGTTCCCAGCCAATGGGAGCTGCGGGGGGGCAGTGCCTGCACGTGAGGGTAGCGCATGGAACCCTTTGCCCCTACCTCCCCCAGGGGATGCAGGAATGTGGTTCTGGCTACTTCTGGGAGCAGTGCGGTGCCAGTGCAAGCAGGGAACCTGCCTTAGCCCCGCTGCACCATGGGGCTGGCAATCCCACAGGCCGGATTGAAAGCCCTGACAGGCTGGATTTGACCCATGGGCTGTAGTTTGCCCTCCCCTGCTTTAAGCAACAACATATCAAATCTGTTGAAAATATAGCAGCTGTCTGCCCACCAACACACAAGTGCACCACACGTGTGCGAGAGAGGGTTTGAGTCACATGAGAGTGGAGAGACATGCAATGTTATCAATCTTATCTATATGTGTTATCTCTCTAGATACTGAAAGTGGCTGTTGAAGGTGGGTGGATTGCAGAGTTGTCTTGTAGTTGGGGTTGCGGTGGGCTTGCCTTGGGGGGGTGGATTGCTGGTTCTTTTGCATTTCAAAAGTAGGCCATTCCCAGGCTAGGGTTACTGAGGGCTTACCACCAATTCCCAGCGGCAAAGCCTTTTCAGAGGGAACCACCAATGCAGAATTCTGGAAACTACTGATGAAGGTAACCTGGACCACATTTTCATTTTGACCTTTCTCTTCTTGCTTGTACATTCAAAGAAACTGCAGTACTTATTCTGCAGGAAATAAAGAAGCGATAACTGCCCCACTGATTTACACCCATATATAGACCTTCACAGGCAGGGAATGGCTTTTAGGAGGATCAGTAATTGCTTTAGAACAAGTGCCTTTCAGTGTCTGAAAGCAGTTTGAGCGGCAATTTTTAAAAAGCCCCAGGTGGCACAATAGCATCTAGAAATCTTCAACTCACGGGGAAGCACGCCCATTGTGTCAACCCTGAGGAGGGTGTAGTGCGTGCTTTCTTCTGGGACCAGCTCTGTACAACCCTAGTACAACCACCAGGAAGCAGTTCCTATGCAAAGGAGTTTCAAACTTGTCTAACTACAACAGTGGCTAAAAACCCTAACGTAGGCAAGGCTTCTACTGACTCCAGCTCCTAGTGAGTTTGAGAGAGAGAGAGAAAAACTTCTGTCTTTGACCCCAGAACCACTTAAGACTGAAATCTGCTTGTGTTATATACCACAGGCAGGAAAGCCATTAATTAAGTTCCATATTACCTTCATAAAATGGAATTCTCACTGGATATGAAGAATTAAATGAAGAATTTTGAAGAAACCCACTCAATTAAATGTTAGCCCATGCACAGAGAGAATGCTAAGTTTTCCATTAACAAAACAGAAAATACTCTTGGGAGTAATCTGTTTTACATTGCCATTTCCAAACTACAGTCAGGAATTAGCATTTATCCAACATATGAGAAATAAAGTAGTGATGGATGACCCTGCAAAGCTGCAGAGGTTCCACTCAGTTAACTACTCAAAATAAACAGAGAGAAATATGTACATGATGTGAGACTTAAGTCATTCCCTCCCTACCCCCCACCATATGCTGTGGAGGAATTACAAGCCTTCTCCAGTTCCCTGCATATGATCTTCTATTGAAGAGTCCCTCAGTAAATGACAATTTATGACCGTTTTTATGTTCTTAAGGAAAATCTTGGGTCAGACCAATGGTTCATCTAGCCAAGCTCTACTTTTGGCCTTCCCAGCATCCCCAGGCAACAAATTCCACAGACTGACTGTGTGTCGGGTGACCAGGTGTCCGGTTTTCAGTTGAAATGCCCAGCTGAAAAGGGACCTTGGCGGACCTTGGTTAAAAGTCTGGTTGGCGGTGCTGCAGAGCTAAGGCAGACTAGTCCCTACTTGTCCTGTCTCTGCACTGCACCCCAGAAGCCAGCAGGCCCGGCTCCTAGGCAGGGGGGTCACGGGGCGCCACGCGCTGCCCCTGCCCCAAGCACCAGCTCTGCAGTCCCACTGGCCGCGGCTCCCCACTCTTGGGAGCTGCGGGGCAGTGCCTGCAGGCGAGAGCAACATGCAGAGCCGCCTGCCGTGAATCCACCTAGGAGCTGGACCTGCTGGCAGCTTCTGGGGTGCAGCACGGAGTCAGGACAGGCAGGAAGCCTGGCTTCCCCCCCGCCACTGTGCTGCAGACCAGGAACCACCAGAGGTAAGCCCACACCCCAAGCCTGAGCCCCAACCCCCTGCCTCAGCACTGAGTCCCCCCCAACCCAGACCCCCTTGCACCCCAAATCCCTCATCTCAGCCCCACCCCAGAGCCTGCACCCCCAGACAGAGCCTTCACCCCCCTGCATCTCAAACACTTGCCCCAGCCCAGAGCCCCCTTCCACACCTTGAACCCTATTGCCCCACCCCCACAGCCTGAAGCCCCCTCCTGCACCCCAAACCCATTCATCCCCGGCCCCACCCTAGAGTCTGCACCCCCAGCCAGAGCCCTCATCCCAACCCCCTGCCCCAGCGCAGTGAAAGTGAGTGAGGGTGGGGGAGAGTGAGCCACCAAGGGAGGGGGAATGTAGTGAGTGGGGGGCAGGGCCGGACCTCAGGGAAGGGGCGGGGCTAGGGTCCTCGGTTTTGTGCAATTAGAAAGTTGGCAACCCTAACTGTGTGTTGTGTGAAGAAGTACTTCCTTATGTTTGTTTTAAAACTGCTGCCTATTAATTTCATTGAGAGCCCCCTGGTTCTTATGTTAGACTCTAGACCAGGGGTGGCCACATGTGGCTCTTCAGAAGTTAATATGCGGTTCCTTGTGTAGGCACCGACTCTGGGGCTGAAGCTACAGCCGTCAACTTTCCAATGTCCTGGGGGGTGCTCACTGCTCAACCCCTGGCTCTGCCACAGGCCCTGACCCCACTCCACCCCTTCCAGTCCTCTCCCCTGAGCCTGCCATGCCCTCGCTCCTCCCCCCCCCCTCCCCCAAGGCTCCTGCACACCACAAAACAGCTGATCAGGAGATGCGGGGAGGGAGGAGGCAGCGCTCATCAGCAGGGCAGCCGGTGGGTTGGAGGCGCTGGGAGCGGGCTGTGTGGAGCTGATGCAGGGCTGCTGAAGTATTACTGTGGCTCTTTGGCAATGTACATTGGTAAATTCTGGCTCCTTCTCAAGCTCAGGTTGGCCACCCCTGCTCTAGGGCCTCCCCATAAACTATTTTGAGGATTCTTATAGGCCCTGCTTTGGAAGACTGCTTAAAAAGGTCATAGGAAGAGAAATATAGGAACATAGAATTCTGAGGAACATCTGTTTGCAAGTGGCTGACTAAAGGGACACAGGATGAAAGAAAATGAGAATCTCCAACACAAAAATAACTATTATGGGCAAGATGCTTAGTTTAGCTTTCTCACGGATTTTATCACAAAAGGTTGTGTAACAGACTTACATCCATTAGCAACCAAACTTCACATGTACTTTACAAAGTATCTGAATAGATTTCTCCTCTAAAGAAATCAAAATGCCATCCTTGTTCCTGCCATGGGCTTTAAAAAAAAAAAAAAAAAGAAAATATGATTCTGCTTTGGCAGTCTGAAATACTGGCCTGATAATGGCAGGGAACCAGCTACAGCATTACACACTTTAAAAGAGATTGCATTGTTACAATGCATTGACTGCCCTGTTTTTTTGGAGTATAAACATACTTTTTAATCTCCCATACACAATGTGACAAATTCAGCATTTCCAGAAACACCCACATGAAATTTTAACAACTGAAAATGTATCTGAATAAAAATTCTCCTGAGCCACCATGATTCTCAACTATGAAATTCTTATCTTTAAGTTCCAGGAACCTAATGTGCCCATTACCTAAGCCAAAAATACATTAAAATACTGCTTGTTTGCCCAGTAGTACATACCGTAATAAGTAGAGACATGCATTATAGTAGTGAGGCCTTTTCCTCTACCTACTTTGCCTGGCATATGAGAAAGCCTATTGTAAATATTCAGAGCCTAAACTGATTCATTAATTGTGATCACCACAGAAGAGGCACATCTCCCTTTGCCACTTGCCCCGGAGGTGTTTTACATCAAAATGGGGATTCTGTATCTAGCAGAAATCTTTCAGCTAGCGTAGAAAGATCTATTAATTACAGAACTCAAGATTGCTAGCAGTGTCCAAGACACAACTTTAGCAGAATCCAGAAACCATAAAGCTTATCAAAGACAGAAATACAGACAAATTCTGCTCTCTTACATGGGTGTGAACAAGAGCAGATTTTGTTCCACTATCAACATTTGAAACCATATTTAAAACAAAATTCTCATCTGTTTTACTTAGACCAGCTTAAACCCCAATCCTACAATTTGAGTGGCATGACCCGGGTTCCCACCGAAGTCACTGACAATCTGCACAGAAGTCCTGCGTGGAATGGATTGCAGGATCAGGGCCTATGATTATTCATATTGAAATTATGTTACTATCCAATATACTTTACAGCATTTACAGTTTATGTTTTTTAATTACATTCAACTTGGACATTGAAACCATACTCCTTCAATTCACAGGTTCACATCATTTAAGGCCAAAAAGGACCATCTGTAGCCTGTATCAGAGGCCACCAAATTTCATCCATTTACCCCTGAATTGAGCCCAATAACTTGTGTCTGGCTAAAGTATATTTTTCTGCTTACAGCTCCAATTCAAACACAGCTTTACCTCTACTAGCAAACAGTTTACAATCAGTTTCGCTTTTTTGATCTTGCACACTAACCCAATGCAAATACAGCTACTGTACGGCAAGGGAGTGTTTAAATAAAAGTTTGCAATAAAAATACATTTTTATAATAGGTTTAAAAAAAAATTAATTTAAACTTGGGGCCCAAACTGCATAGTGTCCTTGAAAGAGAGCTACTGTGAATGTATAGAGGTATCTGAGCATCTTGGAGTAGACTACAAACATATTTCTCCTTAATCTGTTGGACAGATGCTAACTAACTAACATCCAGTGGATGAAAATGAACTACAAGATTTGAAAGAACTATGTTTAACTGAACTTTTAAAAATACAGCCTGCACAGATAGGGCTGCCATCTTGCTTTCCTTGACTAGATAGTAATATCTAACTCTTATATAGCGCTTTTCCATCAGTAGAATTCTCAAAACCTTCTTCCTACACAGGAAATTTTACTCCTTTACATCATTTATGGACTCCTACACGGATTTCTGTAATCGTGGCATACTTATCAGTCTGCTTGTAAAAATCCTATAAAATTGTATTTCAATACATCTCAGCCATACATGTCAATAACATTTATCTGCAGTGCTTAATATCAAAAATAAGTTTAATGACCAAAATATCCCCTATATTTCTCGGTATTTATAAAGCATCTAATAATGATGATATTTAAAGGGGGGGGAAAAAGAGATCCCCCAACAAAAAGTTTGTTAATCATGAACTGCTAAACGTGTGCAATTTGGTTATGCAGAGCCATTTGTACTACTGACTTAATCCAGAATACCAAATTTTCAAAAGAGATTGCTGCAATGAGGAGATGTACATGAGCGGTATTCTGGTCGACAAAGACATTTGTACAAGAGTCATTGTCTTGATTGACAAGCCTCAACTATACTAAAACCAATCTTACCCTATTCAGAAGGACTGTTCAGGGTGGTTTGCAGAAGTGTTATACTCAATGATCTGGAGTGAATATAAACCTGAGAATCTGAGTTTCTAAAGCTCATGTAACATCAGAAGTGTCAGCTGTGTTAAACATGCAGATTCCGGGTGTTCTGCTCTTAAGTCTTGTTGCCTGAATACAGCTTTGAGTACTAGTCCATCCCTTATGTGAGAGTCAGAGAATATTTTTGATATCAGGAGTATGTTTGTAAGATTTATTTGCTTAAAATATGTTTTATACTAATCTTTCAGGACTAAATTAGGTAACCACGGGTTCATATTTAAGTTTTGTCCTCCCACAACCTACACCTCTTTTACCACCTAACTTTGGACATGAGGGAAACGAGAAAAGGTTTCTTTGAGGCAAGGACCTGGGGTGAAATCCTGGCTCCACTGATGTCAATGGGAGCTTTGCCATTGACTTTGATGGCGTCAGGATTTCACCCTTGTTGTATTTGTGCTGTAAAGCACTTAGCATGCTTTAGGGCATTGTGAAATAAAGGTAAAAAGATCAGTCTTATTTCTAGATATATGTTAAGAAATATTTTGAAGAACAAATATGTGATAGACCATTATGATATGTAAAGCTAGTGCCCCAACTCTACTTTCCAGTCAAATCCAACCCCCCAATTTCATGACTCTTACCCTACCCTGTTCAGAAGCGGAAAAAAGCCTAGTAACTTGAAAATAATCGTTGTACACAGCTTTTATGCCCTAAGCAGTCTGACAAACTGACAGCCGTGTACTGAGATTTTACAGCGAAAACAACATGGTTTGTTCTCAATGAAGAAAGAGCCAAATCTTGATACAAGTTTTATACACACTATGCCAAGTACAGCTTTCAACTATTTAGAAATTAATAAACAGAACAATTTCCAGTATCGTATGCAGATTTCAGAGACTTTGGGGAGATATCTTGACAAATTAATGCAATAGAAGAGTAGCATCTTCATTGTACTGTAGTATAATTTACAAATTCTGAATAAGCATGACAACCTATCAAGCCAAAACTCACGTGCGCATACATGTACATAGATAGTACTGACAGACACATGGATGGATGGTGACCTGTAATGATCTAAATCACCAGTACTTCCTCAGGCCACATTAATATAGGTCTTGCTAATCCACACTCATGACATGCAACGGTTTTTCCACATTCTGGCCTAAAACAAGCTGTGGGAAAAAGGATTCAATACCCATGGGCTCAAGTGTAGGAACACGTGCAGTGGATTATCGCATAGCCTGCTACAGCTGGTGGAAATCACTAAGTGTAACAGAGCGTGAAGACTGAATGGAACGATAACATTGCACAGTATAATACATCACCAATATTGTTTTCCATTTCAGTACAGTGCTGACATGGGTTAAATTTCTCATTGGATACCTATTGAGAAATCCTGACAAAGATGTGAGGTAAGTGAGGTAAGTATTGTGAAATGACTGGAGTTGTAAAAACCCCACTGATTTCTGCTCATGAAAACCTTTGCTTTTGTTTCAGTTTACACCCACGGGTTTCAGTTTGAGGTTTTTGAATAACCTGAGTGGGAGCTGCACACATGTAAGTCAGGGCCGTATTTACCATGTAATGTCTTATATATTTCAGAATACAAAAGAGAAAGTATGAATGAATAACCAGGGCTGTATCAGGTTAAGCAAAAAAAATTAATAAAGAATTACTTATGATCACATAAGCTTCCAGCACACACTGAAATTCTCAATGAGAAAGAAGAGTAAGCCCTGACTAGTGAACCAAATCAAGAGAACTTGCATTCAAACTAACTCGGACCACAGCCCCGCATCTGAATCTGAACGGTCCCACACTGTCAGACATTGCTTAGGCACAGCGCTTCTCAAATGTGGCCACCAGGGGCCTTTCTTGTGGCCATGACAGCCTCCTGGGCAAGTATTGGCCTCTCCCTGTTACTCCTGGATGCACTGCCCTGCACCGCCTTGGGAGACAGGTGGTGCACAACGCTGCAGGAGCAAGGTGAGTTCTTGACCAACCTTGCGGAGGGGGTGGGTTTCAGGTTCCAGCAGCAGGGGACGGTTGGGCAGCAGGCTCCAGCAGTGGGACTTCAGGAGCCTGGTTGCAGGGCTTCGGGTGCCCTCCAGCCCTGGCTCCGGTCCCAGGCTCTCACCGCCACACGGCGGGAGATAGCCCTGGGTGTTGACCCTGGTCCTGGCCGCACAGCAGCAGGTTTCAACCTCTGGCTTCAGCTGCACAGCCCCCAGCTCTTACCAGGCAGCAGCAGGCACTGACCCCTAGCTCCGGCCCTGCAGGACACCCCCCCAAAATCACACTGGGCCTCCACTGCCTTTCCCAGCCCCACAACCATCCCTCCAGGCCTCCCTGCCTCCCCCCTTCAGGATTTAATTTGTCCTGGTGCTTGCTGAGAAAAGTGACAAACATACAAGTATCATTTTTCACCTGGGAAGCCGTGATAAATAATACTCGTTGTGAAAAGTAATATTTGTATGTTCTTTAATATGAAAAGTGATATTAAAGAGCATACAAAAATATTGCTTTTCACACCATTATTCTTATTAATGAGTCCACAAATAAAAACCTACATAAATAAATTACAATGATTTGGATGTGTACATGTCCATATTTATTTGTTTTTCCTAAAGTTAATTAAGTATTTTAGGAAAAAGTGTCAGTGTGTGTCACTCTGAGGCTACCAAAAACTTTGTTGTGAAAGCCCCCTGGCTTAGGAAATCTTACCAGGTCCATCTACTTACAGCAAGTAAATCATACTTTACCTGTGGAATCAAATATAACCGGCTGGCAGTTTTTGTTGGAATTCCAGTTACACTTGAGCACCTGGCCTCCTTCTACAATGTCAGGTTGTGTAGTGTTGGCTTTTGGAGCACCCACCAGAAGAAATATCCTGAAGTAAAAAAGAAAACAAACAGAAGGTTCAAAAGCACAGTCACTAATTAATAATAATAATCCTTAGCTCTTATACAGTGCTTTAAATGGTTATGTAACCATGGTTCTAAGACACAAACTTAGAATTTGGATCCAAACTACTTCAAGTTTCCGGGATGTTTAGATTAGGGGGGTTGTTTTGGATCCTGTGTAAATGCAAGTTAAAACAAAATTTTCACTAAAAACCAGACAGCTGAGAAAGTGTAAATAAAGATTCATGTTTAAAATATTTCCTGATGGATTCTGATTTCAAACAGACCTTTAGCTGGACAGCCTGTCCTTCCCTCCTTGCATTATTCAATCGTGTGTGTGTGTGTGTGTGTGTGTGTGTGTGTGTGTAAGTGTGTGTGTGTGTGTGTGTGTAACAGAAAGGGATGTAGTGTACCCTGGTTAACAAACAAACAAAAACAAAAAATAGTCTGGCATCACATCTAGTTCATTTCATACCTAAAAGCAATTCAAGGCAGATAGTCAAAGGCCAACCTTGATAAAAATCTGGGATTTTTCATCTTACAATATGCTTACTGGTAAATCAGCTTAGTAGTAGCAAAACTTTTTTTTTTTTTTAAATTAGGACCTCCAAGAACCCCAGCTGATGTCAACCACACATTTGCATATTTGGCATATGACTGAGTCTTTATTGAAACCCATCAAAACAAACCCTTTTCTCTCTCACATCCATTCTAATTTTTAAAATCTTCATGTGTATTTAGATTTGCATTCTGCTCAGTGGCTGCTGTGACATAAGGCTGTGAGAACTTGCAGACTGCAAAAATCTATTTATATATATTCAGATTGGGAGTGACAAAAAGAGAGAGAAACCAATTCAACTCAAGATTATTACATCTTTCAGAAACTTGGACAATTCCGTGAACCATGTTTGACTAATCAGCACTTTCTTTAGGGTCTGAATCTGAAACACAGTGTGGATATATAATAAGAAGAGGCAATTACGAAGCACTACTGTATTATTTCCATTTTATACTGAATACTCTGACACTGTTCCCCCCTTTAAAGCCACGGATGACCATTTTCCTCAAATACTTTTTAAAATGCAGACAGTGAGTAAAAGTGCTACTACCAATGCAGAGAGGAATGCTTAATAAAACATAGAATCACAGAACCATAGGGTTAGAAAAGACCTCAAAGGGCATCTAGTCTAACCCCTGCCAAGATGTAGGATTTGTTGTATCTAAAACCATCCAAGACAGATGGTTATCTAGCCTCCTTTTGAAAACCTCCAGTGAAGGAGCTTCCATGACCTCCCTAGGCAGTTTGTTCTATTGTCCTACTGTCCTTACAGTTAGGAAGTCTTTCCCTGAGATTTAATCTTAATCTGCTATGCTGTAGTCTGAACCCACTGTCTCTTGTCCTACCCTCTGTGGCAAGAGAACAACTTTTCTCCATCTTTTTTATGGCAGCCTTTTAAGTGTTTGAAGACCACTATCATGTCCCCCCTTAATCTCCTCATTTCAAAACTAAATATACCCAGTTCCTTCAGCCTTTGCTCATATGGTTGCATTCCATCTCTTTGATCATCTTTGTCGCTCACCTCTGGATCCTTTCCAGTTTCTCTACATCCTTTCTAAATATTGGCGACCAAAACTGGACACAGTACTCCAGCTGAGACCAAACCGGCACTAAGTAGAACGACTTACATGCTATGCCTCTGTTAATGCAACCTAAAATTGCATTTGCTTTTTTTTGCAACTGCATCGTATTGCTGACTATTGAGGCTGTGATCCTTTTCAACTCCCAGATCCTTTTCAGCAGTGCTGCCGCCCAGGCAGTTAACTCCCATTCTGTATTTGTGCATTTGTGTTTTCTTCCCTAAGTGTCACCATCATGTTCCCATTACGCCTCTGGCATTTAGGGCAGCGATGAAGCTCATCCACTCCTGTCTGTTTTTGGCAAGTCTTTCAGTGGTTCCTCAGCTGTGCCCCAGGTTTTCAGCTCGGCTTCCACAGCTCTCCGCCATGTTGTTTTTGGGCGGCCTCGTTTTCGCTTGCCTTCAGGTGTCCATCTTATTGCTACTCTGATGATGGAATCAATTTCCAGGTGATGCATGTGACCGATCCATCTCCAATGCCTCCTGGCAATGATGATGCTCAGATCCTCTTGGCTGCACTGTGTCAATAAATCTGGGTTTGAGATTGTTCTGGGCCAAAAGATATGGAGGATTTTTCTGAGGCAGGTTGTATGGAATGAAAACAGTTTGGACATGTCATACTTTCTCATTCCCCAGCATTCTGCACTATAAAGTAGTGCTGAAAGTACACCGCTCTTATAAATCTTGAGTTGGTTTTGGTGTTGTATTTTGATGATTTCCAGACTGTATTTAAGCTCCTGAAGGTGTTTCTGGCTTTACTGATTTTGTACCGGATGTCCTGGCTTTTTCCACCGTCCTGGCTGATGGTGCTGCCCAAGTATGTGAATGTTTCTACATTGGTGAGCACATAATCCTCTATCCATACTGGTGATGGTGAGGCAATATTAAAGGTCATGATAGCTGTCTAACTGCAGTTGATTCTCAGTCCAATTTGCTGGCTGAATGTGTCAAGTCGAATTGTTTCTTCTTGTATATGGTGTTGGGTATGTGATAGGAGAGTGACATCATCTGTGAAGTCCAGGTCTTCAAGGAATGAGAAGAGTGTCCATTTAATGCCTCTTGGCATGTGTTCTGTTGTACGCTGCATTACCCAGTCGATGGCAATGCTGAAGAAGATTGCAGACATGACACACCCCTGCCATACATGTTTTGACTTCAAAACTGAGCTCACTGTGATCAATACTGCATGTAAAGCTGTCCTCTAGTGTCTGTCCCTAAGTGTAGCACCTTACATTTGTCTTTGTTGAATTTCATTGTCATCTATAGCCTAGTTCTCCAATTTATCAAGATCCCTTTGAATTTTAGCCCTATCCTCCAAAGTGTTTTCAAACACCCTCCCCACAGCCATCTTTGTGTCATTTGCAAATTTGATCAATATACTCTCTAGTCATACACCAGGTCATTAATAAATATATTAAACACCAGACCTAGAACAGATCCCTGTGGAACCCCACTTGAGACCTCCCTCCAATCTGACATCATTCCATTTATAGTTACTCTTTGTTTGCTGCTACCCAATTATGTATCCACTTATTGGTAGTTCCACAGAGCATGCATTTCTCCAGCTTACTTATCAGACTGTCACGTGGGACTGTGCCAAAAGCCTTGCTAAAGTCCAAGTATATTAGGTCCACAGTATTCCCCCTACCCACCAAACCAGTTACTCTGTCAAAGAAGGATATCCAGCTGGTTTGGCATGATTTGTTTTTAGTAAACCCATGTTGGCTGTGAGTGATTACCCCTTCATCCTCCAAGTATTCCCGAATTGTATGTTTTATACATTGCTCTAGTAGCTTACCAGGTATCAAGGTCATGCTGACTGGTCTATACTTCCCCTGCTTCTCCTTTTTAAAGATGGGCACTACGTTAGCCCTTCTCCAGTCTTCCAGGATTTCTCCTGTCATCCATGAATTTGCAAATATTATTGCCAGTGATGCCAAGATTTCTTCACCTAATGCCTTCAGCACCCAAGGGTGAATATCATCAGGCCCCTCTGACTTGAATTCATTCAAATTAGACAGAACATCTCTGATGTGTTCTTCACTTATCCTGATCTGCATCCCTTCCCCTTTACTGTCTATGGTAACTTCACCAGTCATCCGGTCACATATTATTTTTGTGAGAAGACTGATGGAAAGTAGGCATGGAGCAGCTCTGCTTTCCTATTGTTTATGTCAAATATGTATTTGTCAGAGCCAGAGACTCCAGCCAGTAGTGGCAGAAGCAGCCAAAGCAGGGTCTGCTGCACTGGTGGGAGGAGGTAAAATGGGGCAAGCTGGGGCAATCCCTCCTTCCACACCACCTGGACACAGAACTGTGCAGGGGAGACCATATAAACACAATGAGGACCCTAGGACCCCGGAAACATCGCCTCCCTCCTTATCTGCTCATGTGGGCTCCATATTTAGAGAACCTTCAACACTTTGGAGTGGACTTTTTCTGCCCTATGCTGATTGGCTGTTTGTTCCAGCTCTCCCCTGTCCTCACTGGGTATGTCCTGTTGTATAGCCACGGCTAGCCTAGGACAGCTGACTGTAGCTTGTGGGGCTCAGGCTAAAGGGCTAAAAATCATGGTGTAGATATTCAGGCTTGGGCTGGAGCCCAAGCTCTGGGACCCTTCATCCTTGCAGGTCCCTGCTCTGTACCCTTCATCCCTCTTCTCTTCCCTTTCCATTTACCTCATCCCCTCCTAACTAAAGGAGGGGAAAAATTGTGGAACCAACATGCTCTTTGCTGTCATCACATTGTTTGCTCCGCTTATGTGTTCTACCCCTTCCCTCACCCTGTGTCTGTCTAGTCTATTTAGATTGTAAGCTCTTCAGGACAGAGACTGTCTATTACACTGTGTTTGTACAGAGCCAAACACAATGGGACCCCTTTGTTGGTTGGCCCTTACGTACAAGCAAAATTAATGTGTTAAATAAGAAAAGAATACTTCTAGCAAAAGGAAGAGAAAAGACAGCACACCCAGTGTATCTCACCCCTAGAAACTCATAAGAACATACTATGTTATAGGATCCCCCTGTCTATGCTAGGAATATTTTCAGATAGATTTTAAAACCAGAGAGAGCCATAACAGAGACCTGGTTTTAGACAGCTTTAGATAGCATGGCTTGTTTAAACAGAGTCAGTCTTAAAACTGATTCAGTGAAACTGATTCAGATAGCCATAGTGTAAGGCTGGCAAATTAGTTACCTAACCAACTTCAACACTGGTTAGAAAATATCCCCTGTGTAGACACACCCAGGTTTCTTAATCTTCTCTACATTTCAGCTGCTGCTTTCTAAACTGTCACTTAAGCAATTCTTAGTGCACTTACCAAAGTGAAGCAAGGGTGCACCAGATTTTTAGCTGGGGTAAATCAGTATAGTCAAGGGAGCTACGTAACTTATACTAGCTGAGGATCTGGCTCACTGTTTTGAAATCAGTCAGAATGATTCCTGAACAGCTAGTCATGTTACAAGTGAATCCCAAAAATTTAAGGCCTGATCCAAAGCCCAGTGAAGTCAATGAGATTCTGTTTTTAATGTTGCTGGTTTTCATGCAGGGATGGTAGTACTGGTGGTGGCAGTCAGAAATGAAACAAAAAGGTACTTGATGTAGTCAAGACAAAGGAGTACTTGTTTCAATGCAATATGCAGTGCACCACGGGTAGGTATCCCAGTGTGCAACTCACTACTGTCCACCAGTGCACTGTCTTTTGGAAAGTTTTAGCAATGCATGGTGGGGTCAAAACTAGTCGTGCCTCCAGGTCAAGTTCCCATCATGCAACTTTCTCCAACCCATAATGCCATCGCTATTCCATAATTTTTGTTCCTATTTTGAAAATCCCATGAACTTGCAAGGGACTTGTCAGTCTGTCATCTCTGACGGAAGCATGGAGCCGGCACAGCTCTGAACTATTGTCATGAGCATTGCAACCACGGGACACATGATACTCCGGTATCTGCAGAGCCTCAAGAAGAGCCACGGAGAACGTGATGATTCTCTGGAGAAAAGACTGCAGTGGGACATAGTGAGAACCAATTCAAGATTGTTGGTGGTGTTCACAGAGCAGCTGCAAATGGTGGAGTGCCAGTTCTAAGCCTGAGAAACGAGCACTGACTGGTGGGATGGCATTGTTATGTAGGCTGAGGATGATGAGCAGTGGCTGCAGAACTTTTGGATTCGCAAGGCCACATTCCTGGATCTGTGTGCTGATCCCCCCACAGCCCTCCAGTGTAGGGACACCAGAGTGAGAGATGCACTGACAGTGGAAAATCAAGTGGCATTCACACTGTGGAAACTTGCAGTGCTGGATTGCTACCAGTCAATGAGAAATCATTTTGGAGTGGGAAAATCCACTGTGGAGAGCCATTGTCAGACAAGTGTGCAGGGCCATTAATCATCTCCTGGTACACAGGGCTGTGACTCTTGGCAGCTTGCAGGGCCCAGTAGATGGATTTGCAGCAATAGGGTTCCCAAACTGCAGGGGCAATAGAGGGCACACATATCCCTACTCTGGCACCAGACTGCCTTGCCACAGAGTACATCAACAGAAAGGGCTACTTTTCTGCAAGAACTGGTAGATCACTGAGGATTCTTCACAGACTTCAATGTGGTCTGGTCAGGGAAGGTGCATGATGCTCACATCTTTAAGAACAGAGGGCTGTTCTGAAAGCTGCAAGCAAGGACTTTCTTTCCCAACAGGCAGACTACTATTGGAAACACTGAAATGCCAACAGTGATCCTGGGGGACCCAGCCTTCCCCTGCCTTACGAAGCCTTCCACCGACCACCCTGACAGATTCAACTACCAGCATAGTATCTGTGAAGCAAAGGGGGAAGAGTTGTTGCCAGCATGTAGGGCAGAGATAGAGCAGCTGTCTGCTGAGTTTGAATAGCCAGACACAGGGGCTATCAGAAGAGCTGATCATGGAGATATAGGAGCTATATCAGCGAAGCTCTGGAAGAGCACTTTAACAGAGAGCCACAGTAAGACACTGTGGTGTTCTGTGTTCTACATGGCTCTGCAGTTTGGGGACCTGTTACGAATTGTGCAATGTTTGATGCACATCTACGATCATAAAACCGGCAATGCACCTACTAATTTTGTGATGCTTGCTGTACATTTATGATTGACAGACACAACGTCACAATGATCCTATGAGTCGTGTCACAGTTTACAATAAAAACTAAGTGGGTGCTCTCATTGTCGCCAGGCACTCTGCAGCATATGTTCAGAATTAATGAAGATGAATTATTTTCCAAACAATAAAGTTTTATCGAGTAACAAAAAATGCTGCTAAAATTATGTGCAAGTTAAAAATAAACACATTAAAGCCTTAATAAATTTATGAAGAGGAGCTTAAAAAAGCTAGGTCAAGTAAAGAGTTGGTGACCCCCAAAAAACCAAAAACCACATTCTACGTAGCAACAATAAAAAAGGCTACGAGATCAATGATCCATGTCACAAGTTTGGCAGAAATCGTATACAGGAAAAGCTGTGTTATCCAGCACTTTACCAACCAGAAAGCTCTATAAACCAGCATTTCTGATCTTCCCTACCTGGCTCAGTGTGGCTCCCCGGAAGTGGTGACATGTCCCCGCTACTCCTAGGTGGAGGGACAGCAACAGGGGCTCCATGCACTGCCCCCGTCCGATGGGCAGAGGCAGCACACACAGCCGCCCAGCCACACCTCTGCCTAGGAGAGCAGGGACATGTCACCACTTGCAGGGAGCCGCCTGAGGTGAGCGCTGCCAGAATATGACACCCCGCGGCCCCTCCTGTGCCCCAACCCCCCCAGCCCTGAGCCCCCTCCCACACCCAAACTCCCTCCTTCTTAGTTAACCGGAATTTGACTTACCAGCAAACCCCCCACCCCCACCCCCATTCCCCCAACATGCCAGATAACAAAGCTTTTATTGTAACATGATCCAATGTTGATGTCACTAAATGCCTTTTCCTAATATAATGAAAAACAGTTTTCTGGGATTTCTGCACAATGGTCCGCTGAAGATACCATGTAGTTTGTTGTTCACTGCTTATTTTCTCTCACACACAGTGGTTGGACCAAATGGGCAAGCTATGTTTTCACATACATTGTCAAGCTTCTGCGTACCACAAAGGAAGAATCATGGATCTGATCCTGCACCACTGAAGTCAATGAGAGTTTTGCTATTTAGCCACAAGCATGCAGTGGGGATAAAGAGAAGGCTAACTGTTCAGTGTGTGACACAGGAATATTTTGTACACAAGGGACAAGCTTAAAGATTTATAATCAGCTTTTTGGAGGGGACTAAGGTTTATAATTTGTGCTTCATTCCATTCTTGACGTTAAATTTTCTGGACATTAAACTTCGCAGCTCCCATTGGCCAGGACTAGCGCTCTGGGTGGAGGCAACGCACAGAACTGCCTGGCCAGTCCTCCGTCTAGCAGCTGAGCGAGGGGGATGTCACAGCTTCCAGGGATGTCACCGCTTCCGGGGAAAACCCCCAGGTAAGTGCTGCCCAGAGCCCGCCTCACCCCATCCCATGCCGCAACCCCCTGCCCCACCCAAACTCTGCTGCTTCTGGGAGGGGGAGGCACGGAGCCAGGTAGGAAGCCTGCCGGCCCTGCCAACCACCCCCCAGCACCAGGAGGGGTCCCGGGCCGCATGCCACCACCCGCATGCCCCCAGCATCAGCAGAGATACCAGGCTGCACGCCACTGCCCATGCATCCCAGCACCAGCGGCGGTCCCAGGCCGTGTGCTGCCACCCATGACCCCCCCCCCCAACACCAGTGGGGGGCCCAGGCCGAACCCCAAACCCGCTCAGAGCCAGTGGGGGACCCAGGCCACCCTACCCCAGCGCCCGCGGGGACCCCGAGCAGCCCCCTGCCAAGCAGCCAGGCTGCCCTCCCCCAACACCCACAGGGGCCCAAGGAAGCTCCCCGCCAAGTTTTATTCACTGGTATTTTTAGTAAAAGTCAATGACAGGTTGCGGGCTGTGAATTTTTCTTTACTGCCTGTGACCTATCCATGACTTTTACTAAAAATACCTGACACTAAAATATAGCCTTAATTATGATCACTGCTTTGTATGTATGCAATCTGGTGTAAATATCACGAAGTTGATATTTCAGAATGTGTCTCTCTTTCACAGCAAATATATACATTTATGAAATATGCAATACAGCTAATGATTCTGCAAACACCTGAACCGGTCCATTGTATAAAATGTAGGGTAGCACATAAAACCTTGATCCTGCAGAGTTATACATATTCTTAACTTTAAGGGCATTAACAGTGAATAATTTCATTGAATGGGACATGCTTAAAGTTAAACAGATAGTAAATCTGCAGTATTGAGGCTTAATTTTGTAGGGTAAGCACACAAGATACATATTTTGACTGCATAAAGATATAAAAAAATTAAACAGGTACTGTTCAAAAACAAAACAAAAACAGTCTCTCTCATTTGGCTGGTCATCTGGAAAATGCCAGTACTCTAAGGATTAAAAGCAAACAAACACTATAGTAAACCAAAAAGAAAAGGAGTACTTGTGGCACCTTAGAGACTAACCAATTTATCTGAGCATAAGCTTTCGTGAGCTACAGCTCACTTCATCGGATGCATACTGTGGAAAATACAGAAGATGTTTTTATACACCCAGACCATGAAAAATGGGTGTTTATCACTACAAAAGGTTTTCTCCAGCAGGAGAGTGGGATGGGGGAAAAGAAAACCTTTTGTAGTGATAAACACCCATTTTTCATGGTCTGTGTGTATAAAAACATCTTCTGTATTTTCCACAGTATGCATCCAATGAAGTGAGCTGTAGCTCACGAAAGCTTATGCTCAGATAAATTGGTTAGTCTCTAAGGTGCCACAAGTACTCCTTTTTGCGAATACAGACTAACACGGCTGTTACTCTGAAACCTATAGTAAACCAAGACCGTTTACAATAAGGCATTAAGAGGTCTCTCTGACTCCCATTAAAATCAATGGGAAAATCCCCCATAATTGACTTCAATGGGAGTTGGATCAGACCTTTAGTGCCAGAAAACAATAGGAGTGTCTCATTTGTTTACGTATTTACTATTGTTACTCAAGATATACAACCAAAAGATAATAGTATCAAACTTGCAGAATGAAGACAGCACAAAAAAATGTTGCAACCTTTACAAGTTAAGGCAGGGTGACTTCTATTTAACTGGAGGAACAAAGAATGCAAACAAGACTGATGCTTTGCAAAAAGTGTTACTCAATATTTATATAATTTTATAAACAAATTCTAGCTGTTAAAACCAAGAGAGGACTAGAAAAATCACCCCATATGTCAGATGTATGCAAGTCTTCTACATCTAAAGTTGATTTTTGGAGGGGTGGGAAGGGCACAAAAAGGGAGAACTATAACATGTATCCCACCTAAAACAGACAGAGTATTATAATACTCTAATTTGAGAGTTGATAGAAGAACTATGGAACACTTTTGTGAATCACCCACTACATCATTCTGAATCCTTATTTTAAGGTGCCAATTAAAATCGGACCGCATCGTCCTCAAATCTCACACCTTCAAGAAGAGCACACGAACAATAACAAAATCTCTACAGCACTTTTGATCCTTTAGAACCCTCAGATACTTCTCAAAATTCAGAGATATACCATTGAAATATCTCCACCTTTTCAAAGGGCTATATCAATGGAGTCAAACAGCTTCATACACAAGATTGGAGTGGGAAACAGATATTCTGATTACACTGATAAAGTCAGCAGAAAAAAAATCCTATATTTTTGTTACCTGCCAGGGGAGCGACTTGGGCAGATTTTTAAAACAGGATACTCAGTGTATTGTATGCAACAACGCAAATACAAATCTGTGCCTAGATTTGCATACATAATATTTACCATGATTACGACAGTCTTGCAATACTGTTAAGAAAATTTTCCAGCCCAAGCACATAGTCTATTCCCCTGCCCGTAACTCTGATGATGAGTATGAAGAACTATATATTTTGCACACCAGTTTTAAAACAAAAGTGACCTGTCCTATATTTGCAGGGAGTAGCATTTTGTATACCCAGTTTGCACAGACAAAGCATACACAGGCACACATAAAAGGATGGATCTGTTTTTAAAAATGGCCCTTAGTGCCCACACAATACAATTTTTATGGTCTCATTCAAAAGCCAAGCCAAGATTGAACTGCACAAGATTAGGTTTGGGCCTAATGAAATCAGTGGAAGTCATTTTGTTTCAAGTGGGCTTTAGATCAGTATACCCTGGAAGAATGAAGGGATGATTCCATCCACCTGGGATTTAAACCTATTGTTTCAGGGTGTGGATATATTTAAATCCTTAATGTTAGGCCATTTAGCCATCCCCCTCAAAGCAAACAGGCCAGCACTAATGCCTGCCATCCGCTTTCTTCTGAAAGGCTTAATACAGAGAACTTGGTTGATTTTCTCCCAAACAAAAAATAAGCTACAGTAGCAATTTAGATGCTTAGGTAGCCTCCTTTTAGCTCGGTTCTTATTATTGTGTGAACTTCTGAATTACTTTTCCGGCTGAAAAAGTTCTTTGCCACTGCTGATAATGGATCAGAGTTTCAAAACCAGAGTTTCCTTTAGCCACCCAGTTATGACTTCCACAGCCAAAAGCCACTCACCCAACGTCCTCACTCTTTCATAGAAAGCGACCCTCAACACTATACGCTTGGGATGCATCTCTTCAATCTCAAAACCACAGTGCGAGGGGACGAGAGAGGGGACAGAGCCAGGAAAGAAATCAAATGCCTGGAGAGCCGAGCTAGAGTAGAGCAGGATGTTCGCCCGCTTCGGGGGCCGGGGAAGAGGACGGGACGGGAGGCTTTGTTCATTTCACGATTCTCCCGGCCCTCCAAGGGTGACCAGACGTGCTGATCTGACAGGCGCAGTCCCGATAGCCGGGGCTTTGTCTTATATAGACGCCTATGAGCTCCCTACCCGCGTCCTGATTGTTCACACCTGCTAGCCCCCGACCACCAGGGGCCACAGCCCCCCTGGGGACTCACGCGGCCCTGGAGACGCCAAAGGGGACCCAGGCTGCAACACCCCGCCAGCAGCGTGCGGACCCCCGCCCCAGATACGTACGAGGAGGCGTCCGGGGCGAAGAAATCCACGGCGAAGCCGAAGTAACTCCCCTCCGAGCCGGAGTACACAGCCGGGCGCTCCACGTCCAGATTGAAGGCGCCGCCGAGCGCCAGCCAGCGGCCCAGGAGCAGCAGCAGGCGGCAGAGGCGAGCCATGGCCGGTGCCCCGGCGCCTGGCGATGCCCAGCGGATGCCCGAGCGCCCGCCGGCCCCAGCAGCCCGAAGCGGATCCCGCGGGCGGAGGGACGCCTGGCAGGGCCCGCTGCCGGCAGGGACCGAGGCGCGGGACGGGGGCGCGGGGCGGCGCAGGGCTCCGCGGCCGGGTCGCTTCCTTTTCGGTTGTGTTCCCCGAGCGACTCTCCCCGGCCACTGGGGCGGGCGAGGCTCCGCCTCTGCCCGGCGGCCAACGCGCCGCCCCACGCCGGGGCGGGGGGAGCCGCATCCTGTGGCGCTGGGGCAGGAGGGAGGAGCGTCCGGCCGAGGCGGGGACCGGACAGGGGCGGCGGCGGCCATGAGGGCGGGTGCTCGCTTCGCTCCGCGCACCCCCTCCGCCCCCCGCCGGCCGGGGAGAGGAGCCCGCAGGGGGCACCTGCTGGGCTGCTCGTGCGCCGGGCCTGGGGCGCCCCTCTCTGAGCGCCAGGCCCCGGGGCGGCAGGAGGTCGCGTAGGACACTTAGGTCGCCAGTCTAAGGTGCAAAAAAAAAAAAAAAAAAAAAAAACCTGGGACGTCCAGGATGCTTCTGATCCCAGAAATCCAGACAGCGGCAGCGTGTGCTGAGCACCCTTGCGGAGTTCCCAGGACAGCTGCCTCCGAAAAAAGGGAGGATTCCGGGAGAAGGTGGGCAGGTGGCACCCCTACTCGGTCAGTTGCCACTGGAGGGGAAGGGAAATGATGACAGCACAAAAGCCTGAAATCAGAACTGAGGGAAGAAGGGATATTTTTTTTTTTTGTCAAACTATCTACAAAACCAAAGAGTGTACCTTAAAAGATCCTTGGAACAGGGATGTGTCTTCATTCTCCCGGGGTGAAATCATGGCTCTGTTGAAGTCAGTGGTCAAACGCCGGTTAACTTCAGTGAGGCCAGGATTTCATCTTGTTTCTGTGGACAAATGCAAAATCATCATAATTAAGGCTTTTTTCTCACACATTTATTCTAATCCAAAAGGTGGAATGTTTTGGAAAGTTTGCTAAAGTTATAAAGCTATTTTTGAGTACTTTCAGGGTCGAAAGAAAATATATTTGGCACAGATTAAGAAATCAGATTTCTTAAAGTTTAATTTGTCATACACTTAATCTTTAATGAGGTCAAGTGCTTTGACATTATTTAGAAACATCTGAATCTACAGATAACGGAGAAATGGTTGATGTTACATGTTTGGACTTTCAAAAAGCCTGTGATGAATTCCCTCACAAGAGGCTATTAAGGAAAAAAAGGAGGAGAGGGAAAGTGCCTTCATGCATTACAGTCTCGCTACAGGGGCAAAAGAAGTGTCAGAATGAAGGGTCGGTTTTCAGCATAGCAAAAGGTTAATAGTAAAGTGCCCTAGAGTTCTTGGTGGGATCATGGTTTCTCAGTATTATTTGGGAGGAAGTTGTATGGTCTGTGTTACACAGGAAGTCAGATTAGGTGATCAGTCCCTTCTGGCCTTAGAATCTATTAATATAGTTGTCAGTGATCTCAGGAAAAGGTTTAAATAGTGAGGACCGCATTTTGGAGACTGCATAAAATTTAGATTAGTCCAAGCAAGAGAAAATTCTGGGGAACTTCAGAATACCTAGGAGAATGGGCAACATGATGGCAGATGAAATTCAAGCAAAGTAATAAACATTGTAAGACATAATCTGAACTATCCGTACACTGTGATTGATTCAAAATTAACTTTATTCCCTCAAGGAAAAAAGGCCTGGATCCCATTATGGACACTCAATGGAAACCTCCGCTCAATGTAGAGTAATGTTCAAAACTCCGAAATAAAATGTTAGGTTGCGTACAAAATGGGATAAAGTACTGAAAATGTTATGCTATTACATCAATCAGTTGTACACCTTCATCTGCAATACTGTCTTCGGTTCCAGTTCCTTGCTGAAAAAGAAAATACTGGCAATAAAAGAGGTTCAGAGGCAGATGAACGTAGTAGGGAGATACCTAGAGGCAGAGAGAGACTTTCAAATGGAGGAGAGACAGAAAAAGCTGGGGCTGTTTAGTTCAGAGAGGAGGTAAATAAGAGGGGGAATGATAAGGATACATAAGATGACTGGTATAGACAAGGTAAAATGAGTGTTCAGTCTGGCTTTTCTCTTGATATTGAACAAAGGAGACATTGAATTAAACAGCAAGGCAACAAAATTGAAAACTGATAAAAAAGCAATGCAAAATTAACCTGTGGAACTCACTGTCAGACGGCCAACAGTTTTGCAGTCTCCAAATAGGAATACAGTTACATTAGTTAACAAGTTGGCATCCTTTCGTCTGCAAGAGATGGTGGGAATTGCAGCCTATGATGTAGATGGTTTGCAATGTCTCATGTGACTGAATAGGCCAGTCTGAAATTTTCTTGATCTTTGGCAGTTATTGCAAATGTATATGTCTTGGATAGGAGCTGCTTGCTTCCTATGGGCTCTTTTCAAGCTGTAGGAGCCAGTTCCTGTCATGGACTTTGATACCCTGATGGAGACAATGGCGCCACTTGTTACAATCACTTGCCAAGATTTCCCATTGGTCAGGATCAATTCTAAATTTAGACAGGTTTGAATAAACAGTATCTGAATCAGGGTTCAGAATAAACTTCCTCTATGAACATGTTGTTCCAGAATTGTCAGAGTTTTTGGCACCTTCCTTTAAAGCATCTGGTACTTACCACTGGCAGAGAAGTGGGGGAGCGAAGGTGTTGGTGATGCACACAGGTACTGAACTAGACGGACCTTGTGTCTGAGCCAAGTAAAAGCAAAACCAATGACAGCAAATAATAAAGGCTGCACACAATATATTAAAGATACCAGGTAGGTAGATATTAAGATATCTTAATAGATACATTTCTGATTTAAGGTCAGATGCAGAGTTCTGGGAATCTCTCTTAAAAAGAGGGAATCAGCAAGGAAATAAGTGTATGAAATACACCTGAAGATGGGGAGAAGATTTCTATTAGTAGAGAGCTCTTTAACCTAGCAAAGACATAAGATCCAATGCCTGGAAGCTGAAGTTAGAAATAATGCACATATTTTTAACAGTGAGAGTAAGTAATCATTGGAACAACGTGCCAAGGGATGTGATGAATTCTTCATCACTAAGGGCTTGTGTACACTACTGCAGGGGGTCAATCCAAGATTACGCAACTTCAGCTACGTGAATAGCGTAGCTGAAGTCGACGTACTTAGATCTACTTACCGCGGTGTCTTCACTGCAGTAAGTCGACAGCTGACATTCTCCTGTCAGCTCCGCTTGCACTCCTCATTCTGGTGGAGTACCAGAGTCGACAGGAGAGCACTCAGCAGTCGATTTATTGCTTTTATACTAGATGTGATAAATCGACCCCCCGGGATCAATATTTAAGTATTTAAGTCAAGATTGGATGTATTTCTAAACGATGTTCTTGAGCTTGATGAAGGAATCACTTGTTGAAATTCTGTGGCCTGTGTTTTGTAAGAGATCAGATTGCGTGATCATAGTGTTCCCTTTTGGCTTTAAAATCTGTTAATTGACTAAGTGGAACTGCGGGTGCTCACCACCTCTGAAAATCAAGTGCAAGATGCCTGAAGTTGGGGGTTCAAAAAAGGGAGGTACCCAACATTAGAAGTCGCTTTTAAAAATGTATCCTGTGATTCTGGGAGGGCAGTCAGCATCTATAAGAATTAGACTCTTCTTTTTTTTTTTTCAAGTGGAAAATACATCCAATAGGAAATAATTCTTAAAAGTGCTAAATTCTTAAAGTGCTGTTTAAAAGAACTACTATTAATCTATCCACCATTGTTCCTGAACAAAATCCCTTTCCAAAGGAGGCATTTTAATAATTTATCTTTTGATAAAAAGGCTTAATCCATATCTAATCAAATTAATGTATTAATATTTAATAGGGTTGTCTAGTCTAACAAGATTTGTCTTTCCTTTCCTGTAAGAACTAACCCTCTTAAGACCCTTTCACAAACAGGGGGAATATGATCTTTTATCCACAACCACAGTAATGAATCATATATTAGGATTAGTATCAGAATTTCCTGTTTTCTATCCAATATGAAATCACAGTCTTCTCTTTTCTTTCCCAGATAGTTCTCAACAACTCAAATGCATTGATCTCTGAAGTCTTTAGGGCACAAGCTAAGAACAAACTGTGTAAGGGTCCCATTGATTATCAGTATTGGAGATGGAGACATCATCTAGCGCTAGATTAAAATCTAACAGAGAAAGTCACCTTAAGTGTAAAAGGCCTAATATATTTATCTCTGGATAAAGTATAATTATATTATTTTGGTTATATACAATATAAATTAAGTCAGTCTGAAGTCAACTAAAGATTGCACAGATTATGGTAGACTAAAAAGGAAAGATCAAGATAATGGTAACCTTCGGGAAAGTTTCTGAATCTATTTTGGATTTAATAAATATGGAGAATTACTGCTAAAAGCATAGTAATGCTGCATACTTAAAGTCGCAAGGCAAGTTCTGCCCTTGCTTACACAGTGTAAAAGAGCAGAATTTGAGGCGTAGTTTTGAGTAAATTTGGAAAGTTTGTCAATAAAAAAGCTCATAAGTTATGAAGGCAGTGGCGTTTCTCACACACACTGATTTTATGTAATATGAGCAGCAAAAGAGGGCAGGGCTTTGGAGCGGAGCCCGGAGCTGGAGTGCGGAGCAGCTCCGGAGCAGTGGAACTGCAGGTTTTTGCCTGGAGCTGGAGCAGAGCCGGAGCACAGTTCCAAAGCCCTGAAAGAGGGGGAAAAGAAAAAGAAGAAAAGTTTCATCATAAAACTTTCTTACCCCTGAATTCTTTTTTTCCAAAACAGAAATACTAAGCTGCTTTCTACATCCATAGAAATTGACTGATAATCTGTCTAGTGGGCCATTTATTCATCTAACCATGCTAGTGTAGTTATGTTGGTTTTGAGAAATGCCCCTCCTATGCCTTGCCTAATTTTTCTTTCCATTTCACTGCATCTGGGAAACTTGGATTGATTTCATATGCACTATAGGGAAAGGATGAAGATGAGGATTGGAGGAAAGGTTAAAAATGAGGGATTGAGCTGCCTGTGGGGTATTATGCTATACTAACTGTCTCTGCTGGACCCATCAGTGTCTGCAGAATCTAAATTTCATTTAGTTTCTAGACCTTGTAGCAGAGAGGATAAATGCACACTGACACGCGGCTGAGTCCTCACACGAACAAAACCAAACGAGGGCCAAAAGTATATCCAGGTGAGTTTTTTCTGCAGAAAAAATCGTATGACAATGGGAGAAGTATATACTGCCTCTTCCATTCAGACCTAGCTCAAAAACAATTGACGATTAACTTTAATTAAAAATAATCATTTTGCTGATACTCCCCGTGCATCATGTCACATTATATATAACTCAAGCTGTAAAACTCTCAAAGCAGGGATTGTGTATTTATATCTAAAATGCCATGCATGCCTGTTGTGCTAAATATAATTTTAAATCACAATCCTTATAAATGATAAGCAATATTGTTTTTAATTAAATAACAAAGTCAATACTCCCAGCCAAGCAAACACTGCCTTTAATAACTAGAGTATGGGATATATTCTCAAAAGGGAATTATATAGTTAAATTGAAAAGATTATGTCCCTAAATCCAATAATAAATACTGTACCTTATATTCTTAAATACTTTATATACTTCTCCAGAAGTTTTCATCTGATAATCTGAAAATGCTTTATTACTACAGCTAGCTGAACATTTTTCTATCAAAGCTTTTTTGACAGAAAACTGGGGTTTCACTTACATGATTTTTTTGTTTTGCAGAAAGTGTCTACTTCCTTGAAAAATTTTCAATATTTTGTGAGATTGGTTTTTTAAAAAAAAAGTCATTTTCCGCAGGGGAAAAAAAAGCACTTTCCAGCCAGGTCTCTTTACTACCACTAATTAATTCTCACAATGTCAGCACTGTCAAATAGTGAAATCGTATACCCATTTTATGGCGGGAAGAACTGAAGCACAGAGAAGCTAAGTGGCAGATAAATCCTGGCTTCCAGTGATACTGGATAACACTCCCTCTTGAAGAACACAGACTTAAAATCCAATAAATTAAGAACAGAAGGAAAGTTAGGCAATGTCTATACATACAGTGCTGCAGCTGTACCAATACAGCTGTCCCACCGCAGCACATCTGGTGAAGATGCTCTGTGTTGACGGGAGAGAGGTCTCCCGTCAGCATAATAAAACCAGCTCTGTGAGCGGTGGTAGCTAAGTAAGTGGGAGAAGCTCTCCCGCCGACATAGCCCTGTGCACACGAGCACTTATGTCGATGTAACTTATGTCGCTTATGTCGTTTTTTTTCACACGCTTGAGCAACAAATTATGCTGACACAAGCTGTAGTGTAGACATAGCTTCAATAATTTCATTTACTACACCTGCCCTTAAGCACCTCTGGCAATTTTCCTGCTTTTTAACAAAAAATGTTCTCTTCCCTGCTATGGATGTGTAAAAAACATAAACGAGATGAGGTCAGCTAAGTGACTGACTATAAAGGATAAAAAGTGAATCGACACAAAGTGCTGGCAAATGTGCAACATAAACTCGGAAATAGAAAAATGCTTTAATCTCTTTTGGTTATAGACAGTTTAGGTGTTATTGCAAGAGTAGGTAAACAGAAAGAGAAGAGTGGGGTTTTTTAAGTTGACAGTGTCCCTTTAAAACTATATCCAAAACACTGAAAAATGCTTTATTTTAGTGTCAGAGCTGCTGTGTCAAATTATAAGTTTTAGTGATTACTCTTCCTGCTTAGCTGTCCACTGTTATCTTCCATTGTCAGTGAGGAGAATTCATTAAAAAGAGGTATGTGAAAATATCACACGCTGGGTTCCTTATCCTTATCATTTATCTAACTTCTTCAAACAACTTCCCCTCTGCTCTTTCCTTCACTACTGTTTCACATGCATATCTCTTCTCATTTTATCTTGAGCTATACCAAAGGGAGTAAGGTAATAAAGCCTGTCATTTTCCTGACTCAGCAGACAGCCTCCCACTCTTCTCCCACCAAGTTTAGTCACTAATCCAGCTAAGCGGAAGTCATGGAGTCATTACTGTCTGGGCTTAATTCAGAGCACAATCAGACTCAGTAAGTCTAGACAGTTTCAGGGTGTAGCCACATCTCCTAATATGGCATTATTACCCCTGCCTCTAGTCCAGGTAGAGCTGGAAAGTGAAGGGGATTTGGGTCATATTTGGTTCTCTGCTGATATCTCTTAATCTGTTGCACCGCTGTGTGTCCTGATCAAAGCCAGTTTACTCTGCATTTAATGAGGAAGAGTATTTTGTGTTCTAGAAAAGCTTAATTCATCTCTCTGTTTATTGCTTGCGCTGAGTAATTAGGTCTGGCAGAGCGATAAGATGGACTGCTGTCTGAATACAAAAGAATGGGTTTGTTAATATTTACAAGCAAAAACACTGTCTCACCAGGCAAGGAGATGTGATTTGGGGGGCAGGGTTTCCTGCTTGCTCAGTGTTCCAGCATAACTATAAAATGAAGCCTGTAAAATCATGTTTCAGACAGTGAAAAAGCAAAGTATGTGCTTATGTGTTTGCTTTCCTGTTATCTCCACTGTTAGATTTGCAGTTACTGACTAGGATACTTGGTGATAAAAGCTAACAATTAAAGAGTGGATGGGAGGACAGGCTCCATTTTTTAGAAATGCTAGGGATAGGGTTATGGAGAAAGGCAGGATTAATTTAAAATTAATCTAGCCTCTTTTAGGGTCTTACAGTCTAGGGATAAACTCTGCCCCCTATTGGGATCTGCTAACTCTGGATTAGTCTTGCAAGCATCTATTTGTGTGAATAGTTATTACACGAGGACTGCCAGGGGAGTCAACAGGACTACTTACCTGAATAAAACTTTGCAGGATCAGGCCCTCAGAGAGATCTGGGTTCCAGTCTTGGATCTACCACAGACTTCCCGTGTGCCCTTGGACAAGTCACTTCCCCCTTTCTGTGCCTCAGTCTCCCATCTGTAAAATGGGGATAATATTTTCTTTCTTCCATTCTGTGTCTGTCTTGTCTATTTAGTATAAATTTATTTCCTTTCCTTGTTATTTCCTTTCACCATGCATTGCCGCAGTGGTGAAAGGAAATAAAGGTGTATTTTACTGTGACCAGGTCAATAGTAGCAGGGATGGGAGGACACAGAGTTCTAGCTAGTTGGAGATAATGGGAAATATTTCTCGAGCACACTGATATTTGCAGGCCCAGCTTCATGCCAGATGAATTGCAGACTGTCTTGACTATCTGTAGGCCTGCATCCCCAGTGCTGGCTGTGGACGGATACATTTACAAGCTTTTTTTAAACTTGCCAAAGAAAGGAAGATTAGATAGTGAGTAATAGTGCCAAAGAAAGGAAGATTAGACTGTGGCATTGAGGGATGGTTTCTTCAGGGTTGGTCTGGCCATTGTAGTCTTTAAGACAGGAAGAAGGATGTACAAAAGAAGCATTAGCAATCTCAATCTGGAGATATCTTGGTTGTTCATTACTCTTCTTTACTAATCAAAAAGGCCAGGCATCTGATTCATAAGTGTTGGGTCATGACTGTGTTATAGTGTCCCACATGTTTTGAATGGGATGAATTCATGGAGTGAAGGAGGGCTGATCATGGATTTGCTCATGGGTTCCAGTACCATGCCGCCTGAGAAGCCCTTACAGACATGGACAGTGTCCTCAGTGAAGAAAGATATCCCATGATATCCCAGATATAGCATGAGCTATGGGTAGGTTGTGCTGTGGACTGTAGACACTTGGGGTTGGCAAAATCACTCACCATCTGAATATTTCTACTGGGCATGGTTTGGTGCACTAATGAAGGTGAGCAGCAGTAATCTCTTGGCCTGAAATACAAGCTTTGGATAGGCCTGGAAACAGCCTCAGGCTGCATGATTGTATGGCTTTCATGTAGTATAGAAGGTGCCAAGACCCCTGCCTGAATAATGCAATAGTCCAGTCAGGACAATGGCTGGATGAAGATGTCCTTTGTGTCAACATTTAGCCCAAAGATCACGTCTAAGGTGTGGCTGGCTAAGTAGGTTAAGCCAGAAACAACCTGAAAGAGTCTTGAAGAAAAAGGAAGTGAGTTTCAAAACATGTCTGTGTTTGGATTTAATTCCTTGAGTATTTTTAGTAATATTACTTCAGTATAAGACAATGACATTTTCCTCCCATGTTTCTTTGCTTTCTGTAGAGGATAAGTTACTCATCAGAGTTTTATTTCCACGACCTCAGACAGTCAGAATAAGAAACAATTCCACTGACTTTAAAAATAGACTCATATTTCCTTGGTTTGGCCAGAATTAAGTCCTCATAACTCATGCCTGTTACTAAACATTCATTCTGATTAGCAGTCCTGAAAACTTGAAAAATGAATATAATCCATGTAGGCATTAATTGCTCATATTTCCATGTTGTTGTTGTTTTTAAAATAAAGATTTAATAAAGATTTTTTTTCTCCCTTAGAGAAACAGCAGAAAATAATTTGATAAATTAGAAACTAATAAGGGGAAAGAACCATGAAAGTTTCTGAGATCAATGTTGCTGTTTATGTAGGAAAGAATAACTACTAAATTGGATCTTGTATAGCATAATGAAAATTTTTTTTCATAACATTAGTGTTTGATGAGATATACCAGAATATTTGCCTGTAGTTGCAATGAGCTAAATGTTCTCCACTCCATGGAAAAACACAAGGGAGGAGGAAAACTGCTTGAAAAATGCTCCAAAGAACATTTGGAGTTGAGGCTGCATTCTCCCCTCAAACGATGAGGGGGTTTGTAGCTTCAAGGAGATTGGGCCTGCAGGGCTTGAGGATCTGCTGAGAAATCTGGTTCCAGCCTTGTGAATCCTAGTGCGGATAGACTGTGGTCTCTGGTGCACTTGCAGGTAGTCTGTGGAGAGCTAGATGGAGCTGGCTGTCCGGATCTCCAGTTAAGAAAAACAACCGCTGTGAGAGGAGATGAAATGAAGAGCAGAGAGCGACTGTGATTAACCTTTTGCCCACTCCCAGGAAGAACAAAACACCATGCATTGAAGACTGCTACATGCACACTCGTAGGTACATTTCCTAATATTACTTTTCCTTATGTAAACAATTGCTAGAGTTGCACAGGGATGTTATGTGACATGAATGGGTTATTAATACCTACATGACACTTCCCAGGGGTATCCAGCATTGTGAGGCACCTTACCACCACCTCCCCTCAGCACGAGGAAGCCTGTTGTGGAGCAACTCCCTGAAACCACCAGCCTCTGCGGGCTTTGCTGTCTCTGCACCACCTTCCAGCCCTCTGCAGGCTCACTCTCTCTGCACAGGTTAGCAATAGGCACACGCCAACCCCCGGGAGTCCCTTGAGCATCCCTTTGGAGTAATCAGCTCTGTTACACTGAACGCTCATAGAACTCTTAGACCCGCTGCTCCCTAAGGAATAGTACACATCAGCTTGTATGATTCAGCTTGTGATCGCCACTGTACTTAAACACAGCACTTAGCTGTAGAGAGACAGTGAAAACTAGAATAAGTTTTCACTATCAAAGAACAGAGATTCAAGTGATAGAGAATGAGACTATTGGAAATTTTCTTTACATGAAAAAGAAAAAGAAAATCATAACATCCTTTCAGGAGCCTAAACAGTTGTGGGGGCAGTGCCTGCCAGCAGAGGCAGCACGTGAAGCTGGGAGCTGAGGGAGGGGAGCCCCCGCCCAGGTAAGCACTGCCCCACACCCCAATCCCCAGCCCTGAGCTCTCCCACACCCAAATGCCACTGCTAGGGGGTGGGGGTGCTCAGGTGGCCCCGGGGCCAGGCACACCAGCCATTGCAGAAATCACGGAGTCATGGAATCCGTGACTTCCATGAGCTCCGTGACAAACATGGAGCCTTAATTAGGATGATCAGTTGACAAAGGCTTTCATCAGAAACTTACATGGCATTCTTTGGCCTACTGCTATGTAGATATCAGATCCAGGGGATTCCTGTAACCCCTACCTCTATACCTTCTGGTCACACACATATCCTCGCTCATCTTATCTCCTCAAACACCCCTGGCTGCTCCCTCAGTATCTCACGTCACTCTCCTGATGACTCCTGTTTCTCTGTTGTCCATCTTCATACAGCCCTACATCCTGACTCTCTGTCAGGGCCAATAATAATACAAAGGAGCCTAGTGAGATTAGCAGCTTGGGACAATACACAACATGAGATGAAATTTAGAAAATATAAGATACTACATCAGGGTAAATAATTTGAAACATACATAATTCAGTGTCAGCAGGAAACTTTGGAAGCAATAATATTAATTACTGCATATTCTGTTATCAGCCAAAAAGAAATAAGATTCCCCTTCCATGCAGCCAAAGTGTATATGCATATGAAATAAGAAAGGGCTTGATGCTGGAAGTTCTCCATACATGGAAATCTACTGAAGTCAGTGGGAGGTCTGGGGGCTTTCTGGATTATGCCCTTTCTTATTTCTTTTGGTACATAACAGTATATCCACTAACTGGCATCACAACTGTTTTCCACTACAGGAATATCACCATTATTCTTTTCAATTATATATATCTCACACCTTTCCCTGTGTGTTTTCTGACTGCACAGAACACACCTCTGCTGCATCCTTCTGACTCGAGGCCTCTGATCCTTCAAAGTGTGAGCTCTTAATTATATACCGGGAAGAGCAATAAACAAAAGTTTAATACACATTGATATGGTTATCCATTGTGTAATGATTGCATATTGCTTAGCATGTATGGATATAGCCAAAAGGGCAAATACAACTAGCTAACTTCCAAATGCAGCAGTTATTCAAGCAAGTCAAAGTAAATTAGAGAGTTCTGTCTGAAAAACAAAATAAAAGTTTTCTATGTGAATGCTACATAAGAGTCACAGTTTTGAAAATTACAGCCATTCCTGATTAGACACTCAAAGCTGCATTGCCATTCATTTGTTTGGACTGGAATCTTGGGGTTTCAAAGGAGAGCTGCCCTTGTTTAGGTACACCCCTCTGTCCTGGCCATGAGACATCTGAGGCTGATGGAAAGCATGGGAGGATTGATAATGTGATTCAAAGTCTTTCATGTATCTACAAGTTGTTACAAATGGCTGCTTGATGGCCTTCAATCCACTCTTTATGGACAAGTGGCCAGGGCTTAAAGAAACCCACAAAATTGACCCCCTCAGTGGCAGAAGAAAAGCCCAGGATTAAACTGGCATAGAGGGGGAACAAAACTGCCATTCCCACATGGCTGGTTCCTCCGGAGAAAGGTTGAGGCAGATGACGGGAGCAGTGAGAGGGAAAGATTTCACTGCGCTTGCCTGCACCGCTCCTGTTTGGAAGATATAAAGATGACTTCAATTTTCTGAGCTGTCTCTAAGGTCTAAATTCATTCAGTTATAAAAGGACTGGTGTAGTAAATGCTCAATTTCACAATTTCTAGTGGTCAGGAGATGGCAGGAATGGTTTGGCTAAGATTCCAAAATGACCACAAGAGATAACAGTAATTTTTAGGTTTTATATAGTGCTTTGCATTAGTAGATCTCAAAGCACTCTAAAAAGTTCAGTATCATTATCCCCATTTTACAGATGGGGAAACAGAGGCATAGAGAGAGGACGTGACTTGCGCAAGGGCATCCAGCAGGCCAGTGCTAGGGCTGGGAAGAGAACCTTTGTCTTCCAAGTCTCAGTCCAGTGCTCTAGCCACTTGGCCTCACTGCCTCTCACTACCTTGCTATGGACTGAAACTGATGGAAGGGGGCATTAAAATGTCTATACAGTTTTATTTCAGTAGATCCATGGAGCCCCAGCATAATCTGTTATTTTTAGAACACATGTACGTGAACCATCTGTTGTACAAGGGAATCGGATTTTCTCACTGGGTCTTGCTTTGCTCTCTGACACACTTTTTGTTATAATCTTATTCTGCTGTAGTTTGTTCTTTCTCTCTTCCCTTTTAAAATGCCTCTGGTTCTTTTTTCCTCCTTGTTGTAGAAGATTGAAATGAAAGTGTGGCAGAATGAGCAGACATTTCCTTTTCATTTTTTTGTTTCATTCTACCTCTTGTTTTTCATGCTCTCTTCATTTCTCTTATAACGATTTTCCAGGAGTTACCCTGATCTACACCCAATGAGGTTCTGGTCCCTTGTTCTCGTCAAAATATTAGGCACATATGTGATACATGGGGGTCTGAAAAATAACGCTGAGGCTATTTGTTCTTGACTTGTTATAGCTTGTGATAGTAGCAAGATGCATCTTTAAACAAAGGCAGCCTGAAAATGATAGACAAAATTTCAATCGCTGATCCTCCCTAAACTGTTACTCAGTTGCAACATGTCCCACTGAGGCACAAAGCAACAATCTCAATGTTATTTCTGTGCTACTCTGGTTGGAAGAATTTTTCTCCTTAGGTGGCTTTAGTTAACCATGTCCCAATGCACATACTTGCAATGCTGTATTTTATAAGAATTTGCATTTATAATGTAGCTACTCATTTTATACCTTGCCTCTGTGCCCTGCTGGACTAAATGCAAATAAAATGGTGCTATTGATGAAATAGGCTTGAATAGAGACTGGGAGTGGCTAAGTCATTATGCAAGGTAACCTATTTCCCCTTGTTTTTTCCTACCCCCCCTCCCCAAGACGTTCTTGTTAAACCCTGGATTTGTGCTGGAAATGGCCCACCTTGATTATCATACACATTGTAAGAAGAGTGGTCACTTTAGATAAGCTATTACCAGTGGGAGAGTGAGTTTGTGGGGGGGGGGGGGCAGAGGGTGAGAAAACCTGGATTTGTGCTGGAAATGGCCCACCTTGATTATCATACACATTGTAAAGAGAGTGGTCACTTTAGAGAAGCTATTACCAGCAGGAGAGTGGGGTGAGGGGAGGAATTTTTTCATGCTTTGTGTGTATATAATAAGATCTTCTAAACTTTCCACAGTATGCATCCGATGAAGTGAGCTGTAGCTCACGAAAGCTTATGCTCAAATAAATTGGTTAGTCTCTAAGGTGCCACAAGTACTCCTTTTCTTTTTGCGAATACAGACTAACACGGCTGCTACTCTGAAACCTGACTAGAATAGATAATTTCTCTCATCACTAGGTATAATATTCAGTAGTTCCTGTAGTATGAGCATATCAGGACCATAATATCCTCAATGAATAAAGCAGCAAAGGCTGCTCTCTCTTAAGGACAACAGAGCATCTATTGAAGTAAATGGAAGACAGTTGAAGAGAGACAAGCTAAGGTCACTTTCTTGCATTTGTATATGGGAGCCGAAGGGAAGGGGCAGGCAATTTGGATATATAACCACCCAAGTTCTCTCTAAATCACTTTTGTGCCTTGTAAAACAATTCTGTACAGAACTATGGGCCAGGTCTACCTACACCTTTGTACAGGGCTTAGTGCACTAGGCCCCATTCTTGGTGGGTCCCTAGGCACTTCCATAACAAAGATTGTTATTAACTGACAAAGCTACAAGCATACTTGAAGGATTAGAGTCCTGACAAGATCAAGATATATTGATAGTTTTATGCAGTTTCTCTAATTTGGATTAAATGAAATTATAAAAATGTAAGAATAAAAATTTTTTTGGCGCTGCCTCCCTCCCAGCCTTCTGGTTTTACTACACACCATTTTTCTTTCTAACCATCTTCCCTTTTTTCTTCTCTCCTAACGCTGGCAATTGTGAATAAAGAAACATACTACAGAAAAACAAGTGAGATTTTTTTATTACTGTGGAAGCTAAAATGTTTAAGAAAGGAACATGAATGTGGAGATGGATCTTCCCAAGTTTAAAGCTATAGTGATTTTGGTGTGTTAGGGGAAGGCAAGGATCTGAACTTGTGAATTTCCTGGTTTGTGCATTTAAAAGGATAACTTCTAATATTTCACGAATAGTTCAAGATAGGCATAGAAGAAATGCAGAACATGTGGCTTAGAGTGTATTTCCAAACACAAGGGTTACAAGGTAATGATTAATCTTAGAAACAAAAACTTGAATACATTGCAAGGCTTAGCTACTTTTAAGAAACTGGAACAAAGAAATAATGGAGCTACTGTAGAAGAAACAGTCAGTCATTCTCGCTCCTCTTGACCTTTGGTTTTGTTCTCTCACTACTTTAACTGAATATCTGCATATTCAGGCAAGTTATAGTTCCTACTGCTGACTTGGTTACTATAATGTTCTATTCTGCAACTTTTGGGAAGTGACTGCAGTTGATAAGCATGTACACAACACAAGAGCCAAGGAACAACTGAACCTTCATTATCTAAACTAGTTTTATTAGATGAAATGTGAAAAAACCTGTGTCTTCACTGTATGTTAGTGTGTATAAGGATTTTAAAAACAAAATACAGCAGCTATTGGTGAACAGATAGATGTAGGGCCTGGAAGAGGGGTGAAAAGAGGAAAAGAATCTATAACCTAATCAGTGAGCCTTTTTTTTGCCAGAAAAGCATGTTTCCTGAACTAGAAAGAACGAAGAGTCCCTTTCACTGAATTAATACACTATCTATGGCAGATTAGAGTAAGGGAAACTACTTTTTATTTGCATAGATACATGTTATAAATATTTCTTGTATCTAGAGTTCAGTGAATTGCATATAGGCAATGTTTCAGGTAACTTATTTCATTCAAGCAGGACCTTGTCCCTCACTTTACTGTAACTGACTTTAATGTGAGGCTATTCCACTCATGACAGAGAAATTAACACCACAGAAACAAGAACAAAAGCCTCAAGTTGGCAGTAGTAAGAAAAATATCTGTGCACCAAATCACAGATTGAGGTGCACCCACTTGTATTACATCAGTGTTCATTTGCAAAAACAGATTCGGTTTCCATAACTCATTCAGACAAAGAGGAAGGTTTGCACTTATTTTTAATTTAGCACACAGACTGGAATAAGTATTTGTCATACTACTTGATTTCCTGGAATATGAGCTTTGTACAAGACACGGGACTGGAAAATATTTTAAAAATAGATTATGTTTAAGCTGATCTTCAAATGACAGAAGTATTGAAATGCCCTGAATTTAAAGTAGCACATTTCTGTGTTCATTTCTTGAATTTTTCTTCAAAGCTGAAAGTATGCTGAACCACCACCCAAGCTTAAAGATTTTTTTTTTTTAAAGCTAAAGGCTGACATCCGGCTTTCTACTTTAGAAAACAAGACAGGGCAAAAGAGCTGAGCAAGAGAGGCCACTGTAGAATGGGCAAAGAAGAAAGGACACAGATGAGGGCAGTGAATGACAATATTTTCTGGCCCCGGGGAATTATTTATTTGAGGTGCTGAGCACATGCAGCTCTTATTGTCTTGAACTGAAGCTGTGGGTATGCTGCACTGTGGAAAGTCAGGCCCCAAAGCGCTCAGTGTTTAAATGAAACACATACTGCTTAAAATGTACAGAACTAGAGAGTATTTTCATTGTACTATAACATCTTTTCATTGAACACTTTACTCTCCTCTTCCCCAACTTTTGAAATGACGTTGGTGTGGCTAATATCATTTGTTTAGGCATTTCTCATCCCTTGGCCAGATGTGGTCCTCTGGATATTGTGGACCACAGAATTGTTACTTACCCCGTAGTTCATGAAACTTTGGAACACTAAATTTAAACCCCCTATTATTCACATTCTTGCAATCAGACTTGGTGGATGTAGGGGGAGGGATAGCTCAGTGGTTTGAGGATTGGCCTGCTAAACCTAGGGTTGTGAGTTCAATCCTTGAGGGGGCCATTTAGGGATCTGGGGCAAAAATTGGGGATTGGTCCTGCTTCAAGCAGGGGGTTGGACTAGAAGACCTCCTGAGGTCCCTTCCAACCCTAACCTTCTATGATTCTGATGGGGGGGAGCAAAAGATTTTCAAAGACACAATTTCACCCTTTTAAAACCACTGCAGTTATAGGAGTCAATACAGTGCGAGTGTATGTGTAATAGATGCCTGCTTGCAAGAAGGCACAAGAATTATCTTTCAATTGCCAAAAAGTGTCTTGGGCAGCTGATTACCGATATTGTGTTATTGTAGGGCACACCTCACTGACTGGTGGCTACAACTTCAGCTTCAGCACCAACTTCTAATGACCAAGCTAGCTGCAGGTTTAAGATCGCTTTAGAATTTCAGATTTTCTCAGGAAAAGCACTTTGCACAGCAACAGTGAGTATATATGTTAAAATCAGTTGAACTCTCAAGTAACAGATTAACATAATATTTTTATCCAGATATAAAGTTTTAATCCAGCATGAAGAAGGACACTTGCCACTTTCTTTGTCGCAATACTGGTTTCACAACATATAGTCCTATACCTAACTACAAAGGGAAACAGGCTACACAAAGTTCTGTAGGTATTTGAGAAGAAAAGTTGAAAACAAAACAAATTTCAGTTAGACTTCCTTTGGGATTACCAGTGCTAAGAGTAGGTAAAATTTTGTAAGGAATATTTAAATTCCTTTCCATTTCCCTCTTCCTCATACCCCACCCACTATTCCTTTTTTTAATACTTCAGTTGGGATTTTAAATCTCCTTTCCTCCCCAGCATACATATACATATCAGATGCTACAAGCCTCATCTTCATTTATTCATCTGCATATTAAAGAGGTTGTATGAGCAAAGGGGCTACCACATCCCATAGAAGCCCATAACAGAGCTCAATAACTATACTGCTAAGAGATGTCATCCATAACATCGAGTGTTCGAGAATTACTAGAACATGTTACCGTTATAGACAAACTTAATCTTGCCAGTAGTGTTACTGCACTGGCCAGGAAATGCACTGAAATTGCTGGCACCAAGGTACTGAGAAATAGAATGGGTAGATAAGAGGGAGATTTGGCTAGATTCCAAATCCAATATTGATCTCTCTTCTCTCTCTCACTCAAATCTGAAGCCTCACATCAACGAATAACAGAAAAGCTAACTGTGCTAACATTCATTGTGAAGGGGAGGGAGTCACACTAATATAAGATATTTTAACCACCACATATAAGTAGGAAAAATTACAGGCCTAAAAGTCGTTTATATATATATATATATATATATATATTAAATATGAACAGAAATAGGAAGATCTTTTCAACAGACTGATAAATGATTGAACTACTTCTTTAACCCAACCTAAAACAAATATTTTGAAAGTTATGTATTGTCATTCATTCAAAATGGGAGCTGGATTCTTGGTGTCCTGAGCTACAACAGACAGCCTCCTGCTGGCGATGCTGCTTATGTGTGGTCATGTCGGGGGTGAGTAGGTGCAGGAAGCTTCTGACAATTAAATATTTAGTAAGAAAGTTCAGCTTTCACTGATCAGTGTTTTCCTTTAAATACTTACTTTTAGAAATCAGTTTCACTGGGCCTCTCTCTCAGATGCTATTTTCTGTTGCTATGGGGAAAAAAAAAGTCATCGTCCCGCCTCTCTCCCCCACAAAGACAGATCCCAAAAAGGGCAAAAAATGTCTATGGCAGCTAATTTAGCAATGGCATTCCAGATGCAAGAGTTCATTTTAGCAACACCAGAAGTAACCCACTAAAGCTGATGTTACCACTTGGAAGACATTTGTGCAAACTCACCCACAGTACCATGGATCTTAATGTTCCTTGGAAAATAATTCTGAAGTCATTTGTGGAGTAATCAGTACAAGTCTTATAATTAATGCAACAGTATTGTTACTTGATTTTTAGTTCTGAACCAAGGGTTTTTTGTAAGGTAAGGAGGTGGGGATAAATATTGGTTTTCCAGGAGACTATAAATTAGGAATCATTGGTACGGAGGCAATTTTTTTATTCAGAGGTCATGTAAACTTTATGTAAGCTTTACATTTAGAGCATCATATTGACCTATACCTAGGACTGAAAATGCTCCCTTCTAGAGGTCAAAGACAATGCCCATCCCCAAGTTTTCCTTTGGAGATGCAGACAGTACTAATTATATATTCTGGTTTATAATTTGTATAGTGCCAAACGTATGCTAAGTGCTTTATAGACATATGAAGACAAGATCCCCACCATGAAAAGCTGCCAATCTAGACAATGTACAAATATGGCCAAGGGCAATGTACAAATATGGCCAAGAATAAGATGCGACGACAGGTAAGTGAACTGTATAGCATGTCATATTAATTCTATTACAGTTTTATTGCAGGGAAAGATGAAAGATAATATGCCATTTAGAATTCTTCTGCATGGAGGTCTAGGGCTTGAAAGCTATCTGCAACTAGCCACTCCTTTAGCTGAAACTTCTTGATCATGACTAGAGGGAACATATTTACTCACTATATCATACAAAATATATTTTATTTACAATTTGTCACACATTGATGTAAAGAAAAGTCAACATAATGATTTTAAAGTTGACAGTCTTTATTTACAACCTTGTTGTCAAAAGGTGTAGGGAAAGTTTAAAACATTTTAAACAGAGGCCACCATAGCTGACGCCTTATCAACTCACGAATCCACATCTTTAGCATCCAGCTGAAGAAGTAAAGCATATCAATACCTACTGGAGCATGAACATCTTAATCTGTATCAGCTCCATTTAGAGTACATTGCTCAAATATTTTAGGCCGTTTCTAAATCAACTCAAAATTACTTATTAACAAATGCAGTTCTGGTGAAAAGGATGTTCATTTTGACTGTGTACTACACCTGGTAGTAATAAATCCACTTAACTCATTTATGCTTCCTACTTTTAGTTCAAAATTACATCTCATTTTCTGCGATGACAGCTCTCAATTCAATTATTAACTAATCTGAATATTTTACTATGAGATGTAGTCAAGAGTGGAGTAAAGGAAACTGAAGGAAAGTACTTCTGTTTTTTGATGTGCCCTCCAGAATCAGCTGGGGAAACCACAAACATCCTGTTTAAGAATTCTAGATGAAAAAATGATGTAGTCAGTTTTCACTTTGTAAGGTAGACTTCAATTTTCTTATTGCATTTGTTTGTTCATTCTTCTAAATCAAGAGTGTTTAATTCTTCTTCTAGTTCATCCAAGTCCTCTCCAGTAAAAAGATTTTCATCAACAGGAACTGCATCTATTACTCCATTTTCCTGTTCTCCTTCTGCCTCGTTTTCTTCTGAATCACTTTGCTCCCCATTCTCTATTCCACCTCCTGAAGCTTCACTTAATTTGTTATCTGAAAATAAAAACAATTCTTACGTCTATTAATGTTACAAAATTCTTACAGTCAATCTATCAACACCAACTAGGGTCCATGCTTGAAGAATACACACCCATGTTTTGATGCAAAAATGCTGCCATACAGCTATTCTACTACGACTTACATATGCGGCACCTACTAATGCAATTCATCCCACTGAACTCAATAGGACTACTTGTGTGCTTGCAGGACTGGGTTTTTAACAGTTGCAAGTGAACAAAGGTGTGCATAAATGCAAAAGATTTTTTTACAACTCCTGTCCTCACCAGCTGGTTCATACTATTAAGTTATTACTAGGGCTGTCGATTAATCGCAGTTAACTCACGCAATTAACTCAAAAAAATTAATCATGATTAATCGCAGTTTTAAATCGCACTGTTAACAGAAATACCAATTGAAAATAAATATTTTGGATGTTTTTCTATATTTTCATATATATTGTATTCTGTGTTGTAATTGAATCAAAGTGTACATTTTTATTACAAATATTTGCACTGTAAAAATGATAAACAAAAGAAATAGTATTTTTCCATTCACCTCATGCAAGTACTGTAGTGCAACCCCTTTGTCATGAAAGTGCAACTTATAAATATAGATATTTTGTTACATAATTACACTCCATAAAAAAACAATGTAAAACTTCAGAGCCTACAAGTCCACTCAGTCCTACTTTTTGTTCAGCCAATCGCTAAGACAAACAAGTTTGTTTACATTTACAGGGGATAATGCTGCCCTCTTCTTATTGACAATGTCACCAGAAAGCGATAACAGGCGTTCTCATGGCACTGTTGTAGCTGGCATCGCAAGGTATTTACGTGCCAGGAATGCTAAACATTCATATGCCCCTTCATGCTTCAGCCACCATTCCAGAGGACATACTTCCATGCTGATGACGCTCAGTAAAAAAATAATGCATTAATTAAATTTGTGACTGAACTCCTTGGGGGACAATTTTATGTCCCCTGCTCTTTTTTACCTGCATTCTGCCATATATTTCATGATATAACAGTCTCAGATGATGACCCAGCACATGCTGTTCATTTTAAGAACACTGTCATTGCAGATTTGACAAAATGCAAAGAAGGTACCAATGTAAGATTTCTGAAGATAGCTACAGCACTCAACCCAAGGTTTAAGAATCTGAAGTGCCCTCCAAAATCTAAGAGGGACAAGGTGTGGAGAACGTTTTCAGAAGTCTTAAAAGAGCAACACTCCAATGCAGAAACTACAGAACCTTGAACCACCAAAAACGAAAATCAATCTTCTGCTGGTGGCATCTGACTCAGATAATGAAAATGAACATGCATCGGTCCACATTGCTTTGGACTGTTATTGAGCAGAACCTGTCGTCAGCATGGACGCATGTCCCTTGGAATGGTGGTTGAAGCATGAAGGGACATATGAAACTTTAGTGCATCTGGCACGTAAATATCTTGCGACAGCAGCTACAACAGTGCCATGAGAATGCCTATTCTCACTTTCAGGTGACATTGTAAACAGGAAGCGGGCAGCATTATCTCCTGGAAATGTAAACAGACTTGTTTGTCTGAGCAATTGGCTGAACAAGAAGTAGGACTGGATGGACTTGCCGGCTCTAAAATTTTACATTGTTCTATTTTTGAGTGCAGGTTTTTGTACATAATTCTACGTTTGTAAGTTCAACTTTCATGAAAAAGAAACTGCACTACAGTACTTGTATTAGGTGAATTGAAAAATACTATTCCTTGTTTTTTTACAGTGCAAATACTTGTAATCAAAAATAAAGTGAGCACTGTACACTTTGTGTTCTGTGTTGTAACTGAAATCAATATATTTGAAAATGTAGAAAACATCAAAAAAGTATTTAAATAAATGGTATTGTATTATTAACAGCACTATTAATCACAATTAATTTTTTTAATCACTTGACAGCCCTTGTTATTACTATTATTCAATGCTGTATTTAAAGTCCAGAAAGGTCAATCAGGATCAGACTTTTATTTGGTAGCTGCTGTACAAATACATAGTAAGATGAAGTACTTGCCGTAAAAAGTTAGCTAACAAGTTTAAGGTAAACTTACAGATTTTGGAGTCATCATTCATTCACTTATTTACTAAAATAGGAAAGTGTAAAGAAAGGTGTTTCCTTTCCCAGTTTCAAGACATTAACTTTTAAGTCACTTAAAACTTAAACAAATACTGTAGTAGAAATGACTGTAAATATTAACTAGAGGTCAAAACACAGGGCATTTATTTAATTAAAAACAAACAAACAAAAAAACCTGCCTACAGCAATTCCTTTCCCCTATACTAGAAAATATAGTTCTTCTGTATTTTCAGAACACAATATGTAAGCAGCATTAAGATACTATGGCAATAAGCATTATACAAATCTATCGAACATTTCTTCAGAGCCTCTCTCTTTGTGGGTATTGGAAAACCTTTAACATTACTTCAATGTAATGTATCTGTTAACTTAGTTATGTGTAAACAGTGAACTTACCATCTTTTTCCATTGAAGTGTATGTGCTGAATCGCTCAAGACTAGCCACAGTAATACCAGTCTCATCTACATCCTTTGGGACATACAGGTTCAAGTCTACATCATTTATCCTCACAAGATCTTCAACCTGAAAAACAAAGTTATTTTCTTTGCATTAATCATTACTTTCCTGCAACTGATTTGTTAATTTTACATTTGACATCAACTTTTCTTTCTGAAGGTTTTATTTTGTTCAGTCTAAGTAACAGCAAACTAAAAAGGGCGCCTACTATTTAAGTACTAGCCAAGCATCTCAAATTTAATAATTATTACTTTTATTATGGAAGCCTATCAAAACCAAAAAGTTAGTCTCTAAATTTTAAATGGTTAAAAGCAATATGAGGTAGTTAAAGAGAGTTAATATTTGCTTCTTTACCTCATCTTCACTTGATCCTTGAATATAATTAGTGTCGTCTGCTTCTTCATCATCGGCATCAACCAACTCCGGCCGGAACTCAAATACTTCACGTCCGCTGATCTATCCATGGAGAAGCAAGACAGACATATTCAAACAACACTAAATGTTATCTGTACTGCAATTTAGAGAATAAAAGAAAATACACACGGCTTAATTTCAGGCCAGCTACCTCATTATAAAGTGTATTTCACTCTTTCCTCTTACAAGTAGTAGTATTTGAGTGGAGAACATACCACCAGTGCTTTGCCAGCTTTAAAATCTGCTTTCCTCCGTTCCATATCTTGTTCAGCCTTGTCAATTTTTTCTTGTCTTTTTCTTTTCTTCCATGCAAGAAAAGACTCTAGGGTGATTTTGGTAATGTTTGGTCCTAAGGCAGCACGCTGTGCAATAAAGGCATTAGATTTAATCAATCTTTGTGAACACAATTATCTACAATACAATAGGGCAAGTTTTTCTTCACAAATTAAGAAACTGTCTCTTAAAATCATTCCCTCTTAAGATTTTTCTGTACATTAGAAATACTTAGTGAGATTTTTCTTTTGACTTTCTTACTAATAATAAACATGCATTCATGCAGTCAAATTTGAGATTGTTTGACTCAAAGAAAAGTTTCAATAGGCTACATCCAAACCTATTCTACTACTATAGGTAACCTGGCAATATTTAAGAAATGATGGTTATGTGCAACCTTAAAATATCAACGGAATGAACTAAAGGTGTCACTTTCAACGGCAACACTTGTCCTGGCTTTAGAAGAGATATTATTAAAAAATTCCCAAGTTCCTTTTAAATAGTAAGCACAAACACCACTACATTTTTCTTCTGGTTTCAATCTTTTCAATTCCCTGATTTTGTCTACCAGCTTAAGGCAAAAAAAACTACACACACAGAAACCCAGTCTTCAATAGTGCCTACTATTCTCAGAAGCTGCATTTCAGTATTACAAGTCAAAATTCTGACCTAAAACATTGCTGCCCTCTAGAGGTAAATATTCAGTTAAACTTTACTTTGTATTCTTATCTGGTGAATAAACTGGAGAAATTAACAGTTTCAAAAGAAAGACTTGATTATTTTCAAAGAATCACTGAGTATATTTCACTCTAACGCCCAAGTGGATACAAACATCAGTGAGTACCATTTTTTTTTTTTTTTTTACTCTGTTACTAGAAGAGAATTTTGAACATGTGCCTCTTTTCAGAATACTTTGTTAAAAATAATTAAACCATGTAATATTCAGGCTTGAATGACTGAGTTAGCTATTACCTTACCTCTCTTTCTATTAGATCTTCTAAAGAAACTTCATCTTCCTTTTCCTCCTTCTTTTTGTCTTTTTTTAGTACAAAGCCAGGAGGGAGAGCATGACGGTACATACAGTTGTCTCCTCCACCAGGACAAACCCAAAACCAGCCATATTTGTTGTTTTCGATAGCATCAAGAAAATACTTGCAGACCTGTATTAAACAACAGTGGTTATTACCCCTGAATCCTACCTTCTCCTCCCCAGCTACCTACACTGGTAAAGTTAGTTTGTCACATTAACTCAGGAACAGTATTACAACAATGGTCAGTAAATCACAGCTAGTTATATTACATTTCTGAGCTACCATTCAAACAGAAGTCCCAAGAAGAAATATTTTTGAATGTATTTGGACTAAAGAACAATGGACAAATGTCAAAAGAGTACAACTGATTAATGTATTTAAATAAAAAACTACATTTAAGGTTTTCAGCAGCTTTTTCTGTTAAGGTTTCTCAAATTTGGGGGAACATATGGCTTAAAGGACTAGTGATTGATTGTCTAGTGGTATAAATCCAGTGTCTCTGTGTGAAGCGAGTTGGTCAGGTCTTCTAGATTTTAATTTAATTTAAAAAGAGGCCATGGTTTTGTATGTTTTTGGCAGTTTCACACTGATACAACAAGAATGTAATGAGAATGGAGACTATACTCTACGACCCTTTCAACCTTGGAGGTTCTCCGTTCCAGGTCAAGTTTTGAAGCACACTAAAGGGACAGCATGCATTCTTGCTGCAGTCGTACACCCATCTCTACACAGAACACTTCAGTTGCCAGAGCCGTGAATCTGGCAACTTTAACAAGAATGTATTAATTTTACTATAGATCCCAAGCTGTTCTTTCACATTTCACTTCCAACTGTGTCATGAATTATATTTAGTTATTGTGAAATAACATAGCATGAATACAACCACCATTTTCTTGTATTTTTAGTTTGTATGGATAACAATGTGGAATTAAAAGAGTGAAAAACACAAAGGTATAAAATATTAAAGATTTAAACTGATGCTAGTTAAGGCAAGATAAAATTAAGGTCCCAATTTAAAATATCCCATAGTTTTGGAGCCCTAAATACTAGAAAATCCCTTCTAGTGATTTTTTTTAGACTTAGCATTACAGAAAAGATTAAACTGTATGCACTGATGTAGGGCACTCATGGTTAGAATATTTCTTTATTCCCATCTATTAATCTATTAGCATCTTAGGTTCACAATCAAAAAGGTAAGATGTGCAAGAGAATCAATCACATAAGTAATCCTATTGGCATATCTAACTATGAACACTTAAATCTTGAAAGTGGGTAGTCAAATTACGTCCAGTAATGTACCAGGATTACTCTTCATACTGTTTATGAAATCATTTCTATCTTAGAAAAAGATGCTTCTCATACCCAAATATGCACATAAAAGTATATATTTATAATTATAAAAGAGCCTTGCTTATTTCAGAACTATGTCAAGATGATAGAATAATGCAAGTCAACCTTTATCCTCAAAAAGCCTTTATAATATTCAAATAAAGATTTCAAGATATTCTAGTAGAAAAATCCAGTACCTTTCCAAATTTAATTCTCTCTAATGATAGCTAATAACTACTGCAACTCAATTAAAGAAAAGGACATACTATTTGAGTTTTGGGTTTTTTCTTTTCCGCCTCACCATGCTTCTTGTTCACCACCTCTTCCAGCTTTTTCTCATCCCAATTATCCATTGTATCTAGATATAAATAGTAAAAAAGTTGGTTTCACTTACATCTCAAATTATAACTAAAATACCAAACCTCACAATCAAACTGCTTTGGATTCTGCAGTTTAACTGCAGTAAAGGAAAAGCAATACTGTCAAGTTTAGGTTCTTAATTATGATTTTAATAAAGAGGATCTTCAAAGCCTCACATGCTTTTATTTATTTGTAAAAAGTACTTTAAAACTTCTTCGAGAGCATTTAAAAGAATTTACACCTCTACCTCCACATAAACTCATGTTTCCAAAAAAAGGAAACATGGAACAGTAGGTGGGATGGTGCCCAGGAAGGAGGTAGGGGGAAGACAGCTCAAACATACACATGAGGAGGAGAAGAGAGGCTGACAGATATAAGTCAAGGTAGGAAGTTCTTTATCATCTTTGGTGATACACAAGAAGCAGCCATTAAAGAAAAGAGGCTGTGAAGGGTTGGAACACTAACAAGAGCAATGAAACCATATGTGTGGTCCTGGTACACCACTTCAGTGTGTCAAAAGGTTAAAACATTACCCAGCAGGAATGGCATACAACACTGTGTTAGTGCATGACAACCATAAAAGAAAATTGACCTGTCTTAGTGTAGCTCTCTAACCCATGCTGAGCAAAAGTGCAAAGCCAAACAACACTCTATTTTTGACTGATCAGTGCTGATGGGAAATGAAGCCACAGACAGAAGCTTCCCAAGCAACCTGAATTTAAAATACTGTTCAAACACATTAGGCTACTACTAATAGCATATGTGCAAAAAACATAAGTTGCAGTTCATTTGCTTTTTCTAAAGCCTGGGTATTTTAGAAGCAATTGGAAACTAAAAGGAGCCAATTCTATATGACTTGCCACCTCTATATTGTAAATATTCCACACCACCAGAGTTTAAGGACTGCTGCCCTGTAGTGCATTGTCTTTATTATACTAATCCATCAAAATAGGGACTAGAAAAAATTCTCTTGCAGGTAAGAAGTTGAGTGATTTTTCTTTTTTAAGTCAGCTCAAGATTATTTGTATTAGCAACCACCTAGAAGTCCCAGCCATAGGCCACGACCTGATTGTGCTACGCATTGTATAAACAGAACAAGAAGACTATTCCTGGTCCAAAGAGCTTATGAACTTATTATTAGAACTTTGGCACCTGAAAAGTATGTTGGCAGTTATTTTCCAGAAGGAACATACCTTTTTCAAGATCTTCATCTCTTGCATCAATGTAAACACTGCGTTTTTCACACTTTCTCTCCAAAGACAAATCATGAGAAAACTTGCACTTATCTCCTTTAGTGCACTGTCCTTGCTTGAAGAAAGCACAAACTACTGATTTGGGATCTGCACCTGTGTCATATGAAATTTAGTATTTTAGTACGGTTTCCAGGCAAAACACTAAGTCACATTTAAAATGATTTACCACATTTTTTTCAAAAAGCATTAAACGCAACATTTCAGTTTTTAAACACCAAACAGTAGAGCATAGAAATTCAAAGTTAATTTAAAAAAAACCTGGAAGCTATTCACAATACAATTACCATCACTAACTTCTCTCAGTCTGCTTCAATACCACTACCACGCTGCTGTCTTTCATGTATGTATGCTTCCGTACCTACTTTGTTGTTAGGTTTGTTTTAAATGTCCAGATTTAAAGGCATTTTGATATTTAAGAAAATCTGGCATCAATGTGTGGCTTAAGTAATGCATGTGACCTACTCTCAGCTTATTACAATAGGTACTAATTCAAGAATCAAATTCACTTTAAAACTATCAGCTGGGTTAATCAAGTTTCTTGTACTTAATTCCAATATTGATTCATAAGCCATGATATTTTCAGTGGCAACCAGCTAGCTCCAGAGCAACATAGTTAATGGAAATATCAAACATTTACACAGGCACTGAACCACTGCTATGGGATGTATTACTATAGCAATGAAACTATTAGGATTTAGTCTTAATGAGGCAGTGATGTTTATGGTTAGGGTGGGGTACTGAATGTCAGGCGCAAAAAAAAAAAGTTTGATTTGGCCAATGATCTGATACCTAAGGGCTAGTCTACATTATACAGGCTCTGCTGATAGTTACATTGGCACATTACATTATAGCTCTACTGGCAGATTCCCCTAGTCCAGGTGCAGTATATGCCAACAGAAGAAGTTCTTCCTGGTGGTATATTACCACCAGCTCCCCAAACAAAGTTAGCTATGCAAACAGAAGCACTCTTGTTGGCGTAGCTGTATGTACACTGGGGTTTTGGCTGGCATAGCTAGGTCAGATAAAGGGTGTGGTTTTTCTCACACCCATGACCAACATAGCTATGCTCAGAAAACTTTGTAGTATAGATCTAGCCTAAGACACAACAACCATGACTGTTTTCCCACTCTGTAAAATGGGGATAATGCTAATTTAAAGTGTTCCTTACTTACATAAATAAAATAATCAAATTGTTATACTTTTACAAAGAAATAGACACCACTGAACACTAAAGGGCAGCACACAGAAAATGAAAACTATATGCAAGGCCCCTGGAGCACGGAGTCTACAACTGGCATGGAGCCTGTAAAACCAGTTCACTGCAGCCTCTGGCACAGGGACAATTTCAGAGAAGGACAGTGTTAGAGTGAGTGTACTACACTCTAGCAATCTCCAGGGCAGAGAATTGGGGAACCGCAACTGGTTCTAACAGCCCTCCACCCCCAACTCTACTGTACCCAGTAAAAACTGGATGCAGCACAGAATCTGCTCCTTCAGCCTGCCAATGTTAATGAAGAAATCTCCATTGAAATCAGAGCAGATTTCCGTACTCAGATCAATGACATTATGACCTCACAGTGGTTAGCATTAAAAGATCACATAATATAACCCTTCATATCCATTTTAGTTTTATTTGTTAACAGAATGGAATTTTTAAAATAAAAAAGTTAGAACTGCTTGCTTATAGATAGGAAAACTGACATTTTAAATACTTTTTTTAATGTGAACTATATAAAATACTAACAGAATTAGCTACAAACTAAAATGTTACATTACTCTTAGTTTACCTTTACTAATTTTCTGGGCAGCAACTACAGGTTTGAAGAGTTCATTTAGTTCCTGTAATTCTTTCTTCTTATCATCCTTCTTTAATTTCTTGTCACCTTCAGCCTGAGCAGCCTATAATAATCCCAGATTTGAAGTGATTGGTAAAGGATATTTAGAACCGTGAAATTATTCACAATCTGTGCACTACAGCTTCGAAGATAACATAGCATGCAATATTAATTATATGTCATATAGAACGACAGTCACGGATTTAGGAGGTGTCAGCATTATTCTTTTCCTAATATTTCCTTGTATTAATGGCCAGAGTGCAATATCTAGCAAATGTTAGGAAGAGCTAAAATACATTTCAAACCAAAAGAGGAAAGAAATTAACAGCTAACACTTTAAGATAAGATATACTAAGGGCTAAGATATACTAATATGATTGAAGGACCCTTTTCTATTTTTGTTCCACATTTATGGAATAGGAAATCAGGAAATAAGTGTCATTGCTGGCACAGGACAGCCATCTTCTAGCAGGACTCTAGCAAACATAAACTGTCACAGTAGAGGAATAACTGAATTAAAGACCCAGCGCCAACACTCAGCCCAGTTACTCTTGCCCAAAATCCAAAGAGGTAGAGACTCTACTATTAAAACCCTAAAATGTATGTTTTCGTCTTTCCTTTTATGTGTATCCACAGCAGCCAGCCAGGAAGTCTGGCTTTGAAAGTGGTCTTATTCATCTACATCACCTAGCCAACAGTTTATTTTATTGTGTGCAGTTCTTCAGCATTACAGTGTTCTGTTAATAACTGATGGTGTACATGGCAGGAAACCTTAGTTTCATTTGAACTGTGTGTGAGGAAGAGACAATGTATAAAGTAGAAAGGGAAAACTATTTCTATGACTACAAGGGAGACATTGTGAACCTGCCTTCCCCTTCTAGTAGTTTAAAAATCAAGCCTCATCATCATTTGTCACTGTTACTTAAGCTGGTAGGAAAAAAGACCTATACCCCAATACCTGGACCGGTGCAGAAGAACGAAGACATGGGAAAATAGCATGTACAATTAATTAGTTTTAATATGCCTGATTCTCCTCCCAAAGTTGTTAATGGGACTTTATACCTAATGGCCCAGTCAGAATTGAAGTCATTGGTAAACAGTCATTTGAAAGAGTCCTTCTCTCTTTTTCAATATATTGTCATTCAGGCTCTGCAGTCTGGATACTTCCAGGCAGGGGCCTAATTTGATGCAATGCAGAATTAAAAGCAGACTCCCCTCTTCCCTAAATGATGCACAAGATTTCTAACTTTCAAAATAGTTATAAAGGTAAATTGATCCTGGGCTAACAGTCAACCTAAAAAAGATGCTAAAGTATCTTTACAATTTTGATTTCTAATGACATTCAATCTAGAAAAGCCTATTTCAATCCTACTTTGCATCTGATGGATGAAATGGCACCTCCACACTTGTCAACTATAATAAAAACCAATATGTTTAGTGATTTACTCTTTGAAATTACACACACTTATTAGAGTACCTTTGTTACACCTCGAGGGTTAGAGCTGAAGTTGTTTCTTAGCTCGACAGCACTTCCATTTGTACCTCAAGACATGCCTGTCTTGAGGGTTATTCACAGAGGTATGGCCTTGGGAGGTACAGCACTGTATTAGGATTAGATGTTGAAAGTTCTCTTTCTGGACTTCTAGGTTTCCTGGCTGTCTGGGGAGAAAAGTTTCAACATCTAATCCTAATACAATGATGTACCTCGCAAGTCCGTAAGACATACAAGGATATACCTTGCCCAGTTTCCATTTTTTGTTGAGAGGAATTCTTCTCTTTTGCGCACAGCATTGTCAAAAAGCAGCAACTGAGCGAAATCATCAGAAGTCTGGTCAGTTTTACAACTGCTATTCAGTGGTGGGCAGCTGTGAAACTGAGACGAACCAAAAAAGAATTTCACAGGGCTCTACAGATGATCCTAGCTAGCGACCTATGCCTCATGCTGCAGAGAAAGACAAAAAACTCAAGGTGTCTGACAATCTGACCTGCGGAAAATTCCTTTCTGACCCCACGTATGGCAATCAGCTAGACCCTAGTCTTGTGAGTAAGACCCACCCAGACACCTGAGAAAAGAATTCTCAGTACCATCACATAGCAGCCTACCTTCCCATGCCGTGTCCCATGTCCGGCAGTGGCCTAAAACCACAGAAATCTCTGGCTGGAAGAGACCTCTATAGGTCAGGACCCTTCCCCTGAGGCAGGACCATACCTAGCAGGTGTTTGTCCAACCTGTTCTTAAAAACCTTCCATTACCTCCCTTGGAAGCCTATTCCAGTGCTTAACGATCCTTACAGTTAGAAAGTTTTTCCTAATATCTAACCTAAATCTCCCCTGCTAGAGATTAAGCCCACTATTTCTTGTCCTACCTTCAGCGGACACGGAGAACAATTGATCAATATCCTCTTTATAACAACCCTTAACTTACTTGAAGTCTTATCCGGTCTTTTTTTTCTCAAGACTAAATGTACCCAGGTTTTTGGTTTGTTTTTTTTAAACTCTTCCTCATAGGTCAGTTTTTTAAAACCTATCATCATTTTTATTGCTCTCCTCTGAAATCTCCAGTTTGTCTACATTTCTCAAAGAGTGACGCCCCCAACTGGACACACAACGCCACCTGAAGCCTCATCTGCAGCGAGTAGAGTGGGACAGTTACATTCTGTGCCTTACTTACAACACCCCTATTATTACATCCCAGAATGATATTAGCCTTCTTCACAATTGCACCACATTGTTGCCTCATATTCAATTTGTGATCGACTATTACTGCCACACATTTGCTACTTAACCTCCACTCCCTAGCCAGTATTACTGCCTAGCCACCTCTGATGTTTTAGCCCTTAGAATGGAATGGAGCAAAAAGACTGCCTTCCTGATCCGTATAGGTGAAAAAGAACCACTTTGTTTCACTCTTGTTTATAATTAGGTGGTAGTTATTTACCTTCAGGTTTTCACACACTAGTGCAATAATACAATGTTTGGATTAAAAGCATTTCATAGGAATGTTTGCTAATCCTGTTACCACTGAAAAGCTTTTTAAATATGGAAACATCTTCACTAGTTGACAGGTTTTATTAAAAATGTACATTAAAAAAATTATAGATTTGGAACTATGTTATCCTTTAACTAGATAAACATTAACTTAACAATAATGACAAAGAGCATTAGTGTCTGACAATTAAATGGCTATTATTTTTAAAAAAAATTTAAACCAACTGAATAAATTAAAATTGTGCAAGCCAAAATACATTAGGGAAGTAATAAATCTTATCTCAACAACATCTCATTACAAGTCTATGAGAGACATTATGATTGATAAGAGATAATTACAAATTCAGTGCTTACCTGTCTTGGATTTTGTTGACCAAATTTAACTTGATGAGTCACAGCCTTGATAAACTTCTGCTGTTTTGCTCCTTTCTTATTCTTTAGACCAAATGTTTTGTCCTAAATTAGAAGAGATTTGTATAAGTTATGCTTCAGCTACTGGACAGTTCTATGAAAAGTTCAATTTAAGTTACAACAAAAATGTACTGTTCCTTTCAACTTATCAATACCATTCCCACCCTTGATTTCCCCAAAGCTACTTTGATCTGAGGAACAGAATGGGCAATATTTAGTCTTGCATTGGGCAAAGATTGAAGGTCTTATATCAAATTAAACACTAGCTCTTAAATTAAAATAGATTTTTTTCAGTTTAAACAAGCCATGTTATTTCTCAAAGGTAGCATACAGCATTCTGAAATTACAGTTAATTCTTTGTTAGTCAAGAAAGAGCAAGAAGAGTATTGAAAGATTTAATTAAAACAAATTAAAAAACCCTATGGCTGTAACTTCCAGTTCAGTAAGTGTTATTTAGTTTTTGAATGATGTAATCTGGTCTAACATCAATAATGAGGTAAAAGTCTATATTTAAATATAGAAGGCCTGCATGGAGACAGAATTAAAAGAATAAAAAAAACCATGATAAAATAAAAGATACCTCAACAAGGATTTGGTAAATTAAATAATCTATCCCAACAGGCAGTTATGATTGACTGAACCAATAACATGATGCAGCAGTAGTAAAATGAAGAGAATACAAGCTTACATTCTATCTGTTAAGCTCAGTTTACCATCCGAGTTGCGTGTCATTTTGAGACTCAGCTCCAAAACAACTCGTAATCCTTTATTTTCCCTTTGGAGATTTCTGTACTAACTGAAGTCAATTTTACAGATCTGTAAAACCTATAGGGCTTTTCATTTAAAAAGAGGTTAGCTTGCATTACTCACAACTTTAACTTTGACTTGTGGAACAATATTATTCCCAAGTAAAGTTCAACGGGTAACACAAAATAAAGAAAGACATTGTCTATTCCAGTGGTTCTCAACTCACGGGCCACTTACGGCCCAATCAGCACACGGCTGCGGCCCATGTGACATCCTCAGGGCCATACATGTTTATTATATAGTTATATTTATATATATAGTGTGTGTGTGTGGAGGCAGCCCACAGAACACATAGAAAGCTGCATATATGGCCCACAATGTTCACAAGATTGAGGAACACTGGTCTATTCTATTGAGAATGATAGAACAGAAAATAGACTAGAGGAGTACTTCAAACACAATACTTTCTGGGACCACCAGTTTCAAGTTTTGGGCCGCAGAAAAAGGCTTCCCAGTTAAATGCACTAAGCTATGGGAAAGACAGAAACTGCGGATATGACCTTAAAATGGACGTAGAGGTTCTGCTTATTTTTTTTGGTGAAAGCCATTCCATGGCATTTTTGTAAGAGCAACAGTTGCCCTAGGGTGTCCAACCAAAAGCGTCTCCCCGTTACTGCTGCTTTCTGTTATGGCAAGGTGTGCTTGTCACTTGCCTCCCCCAGAGGTGCTGAACCAAAGAGTCCTCCAAATTAAATCAATGTCTTCAAATTATCTGAATATTTGTGCCCCAAAATTTTGTAGGACAGCAAAATATCCATGTAATCCTTTCTTGTCCTGCATTCTTTTAACAGTTTTCCTTTCCATTGCTGTAGTTCCTCTCCCCACCCATCTTCCTCATGTGCCAATGTAAGACACCATTAAAGTAGTATTTTACAAAGTTTCACACTATAACAGCGTCTGTTGAAGAAAAGGCACCTGCTTTCTGTGTGTTCAATCCAAAAAGTTGCTGAGTATCCCCCATTCCATGGAAAAAAGTGTCTGCTCACACTCCTTTGCAGCAATTTTTCTCCCTACATTTTCAGTTTGTTTATGGAGGGAAGAGCTTCTATCTCAGTTCCATTCAAATTTTATATAAAACCTGACAACTCCCTTTACACTCCTATCTGCAGCAGTGTATTTTTCTGTGACAGCAACGTCTATTTAAAGCCTATCTTTGGCTTTGATTTAATTCTATTTATTAGAAGCAGAAAAATATTTTATTGCTAGTCACTGAAATAAAAAAAAAAGTCACCCAATGATAACATCTTGGTTAACACAATTTGGGAAATGTTAATAAAGAAAAACACCTATCAAAATAACCAAAATTTAAGTAAATTAGAAATTGGTTACTTTTTATTGAAACCACTAAAAAATAGTTCCAGCACTCAAGCTCACAAAGTTTTACATACTAATTAACCATCAATAATAATAATGGATTGGTGAGTTTTTGGTGTATATTTCTAATAATTTGTTGCTTTGCAATGAATGTATAGCTTTTAAATACAACAAACATAAGGCCTGGTCTACACTATAAAGTTAGGTCGACGTAAAGCAGCTTATGTTGACCTAACTCTGTAAGCGTCTACACTAAAATGTCACTCCCACTGATGTAAGTTGCCCACCATGTTGACGTAGGCCATGTCTACACTAGCACTTATGTTGGCAAAACTTTTATCATTCAGGGTGTAAAAAAAACAAACACAGCCCTCAGCATCGTGTGCACAGTGCTATGTCAGTGGGAGACGCTCTCCTGCAAACATAAAACCAGCTCAACGAGCGGTGGTAGCTATTATGTTCTCTCCTGTTGGCATAATGCGACTACCCAAGCGCTCTTGCAGCGGTACAGCTGTGCCACTGTAAGCTTGTAAGTGTAGACACTGCGTTACTTACATCATCTGTTGGCTGTCAGCCCCACAAGGGCCTGACAGCTAGGACCTCCCAGTGGTGGGGCTCCAGCTGTCAGCCCTGCAGTGAGGGGCTCCAGTTGTCAGTGCCCCTCAATGCCCCAGAGAATTAAGTCAGTGGAAGCGCTCCTGGTGAGGACCCACACAGCTGACAGAAGGAACACAGTATGGATGTCGACTTAATTTTGTAGTATAGACATGCCCTAACTTACGAAAAAAGACTGATTCACATGTGGCATTATTGCCTCATTTTATATAATGAATGTCCCTTAAATACACCATTACTTTACATGTACTATCATGTTTGTGATCTCATTTGAAATGTCAAAGATAACTTATCTGTTTTTTCAACTACAAAATAAGAGTCTTTGTGGACTAGAACTCTCCTATAACAGAGTTCAGCCAGAACATTACTAATTCAGCAACCAGCACTCCAAGATAATCATTACAATCTAAAGCAGTTTAAGGAGTGTAATAAAAAAAGAACAATTGCGTGAGGGTAGTTTGTAGCATTGTATTTAAAAGGAAAATTGTTAAGGTAGGTAGATCCCAAATCTAACATACCCGACCCATCTCCAGTCAGTTTGCTTAGATATTTAATTCTCTACTTATACTCTTTCCTCTCCCCCAAAAAGTCATATTTTCAGCATTTCAGAAGATATTCACTCACAAGGAAGCCCAATGACAAATGAACCTGTAAAATGTTACAAGTTTTATTAAATAAAATTATAAACACTGAAATTTCTTAACAGTCAAGAATAGCTTTATGAATGACAAACATTGCTAGAGGACGAAGAGAGCACAAAATGTTACTACCTAATAATCTTTAATTTATTCAGCCTAGATTTGCGAAATAAGTATTTACCTCCTGGCTATTACATCAATTGACATTATGCCCTGCCACAAGAGACGATAGGCCAAGTTTTGCATTGAGATCCACGTACAGAGTGATTTGATTTGACTGGCATTGCAGACATACATCTGAAAGAGCTGAGCCCTGAAAGCTTTCTAACACTTATGCTCTAATGTGTCAGAATAAAAACTTTGACCAACCCATCTTCAGGCTGAAAATAACCGACCCTGGTCTATTTACGGGATCCAATGAAAAGAGCAGTTAAAGGGCCACGGACAAGCAAGGACGCGTTAGCAGATGTGGCTGGTGCCTTGGAAGAGGAAGGGCGGCAGAGTCCCCTCAGAGACGCCTCCATAGCCGGTGGCAGCATCTTCTACACTTTTGTTTTTAAGCTTGTTGATTTAAAAACATTTTCATTAAGTTGTTTCAACCGAAGTGGCCGCCCAGTAGCCATTTCTCCGGGGGGAGGAGAGGAAAGACCGAGACCAGCTCCGTTTCTACGGCAAGCTAAGGTTGATGGTCTAAGGCTCCCCCAGACGGCGAGGGGTCAGAAAGGGCCCGGGAAGGGCGAGGGGAAGGACAAGCAGGTGGCGGGGAAGAAGAGAGGGGGAAGGAGGAGGGTGATGGGGCCGGATCGGGGCCGAGGAACAGGGACGGGGACTACGGGGTGCGGTGGGCAGCAGGGGCCGGCGGAATACGGAGGCGACGCGGAGACACACCGGAGGCGTGACGTGGGAGAGACGGTTATGGACTCCCTGTTCCCCCACCCTAAGCTACGGCTCCGTCTCCCCATCCCATCGCGCCTGTGAGGCGGCTCCGAGGGCCTGGCCACCCCGGCTCCTGCCACCGCCGCCTCCCGGGCCCCCCTCCTCACCTCGATGATCTTCTCCTTCTTTTTCTGGTCCGCCTTCTTATTGGGCCCCGCCGCAGGTGCCTGTTTCTTGGGGGGCATCTCGGGAAGGGGGGGCAAGCCCCTGTCCGCGCTCGCTCGGGTCCTCTCAGCGCCGCGGCCGGAAAGCGCGCGGGGACCGACGGGCCGTAGCGCAAAGCCAAGCAATGAAAAAGCAAAGGAAGGATTCCGTTTACGACAGGCCGTCAACGACCGCTGCCCCGAGGCGCTCTGCGGAAGCGGTTGCGCGCGCAATCTGAGGTGGGGAAGAGCGTACAAAGATACATCCCACAAGCGAAAAATCCCAACGATGCCGGAATCACGTGACTGGGGTGAGGCGAGGTTGCCCTGGCCGGCTCCCTCCCCCGCTGCTGAGGGAACGGTCAGGGGTCACGCGGGGCGGGACTGAGCCTCGCGCTCTCAGCCGCGGTCCCGTGGCGGAAGGAGCAGGTTCCCTGCGCCCCGCCCTTCCCAGCCAGTGCAGCCGGCGTTGGGCCGCGAGCCGCTCGGGGCTTCCCCGTTCCGCCGGCGCTCCTCGGCCGATCCCTTACTGCGGGTCGGGGACATGCCTGCGCCGCCCTCCCTTGCGGCCTCGTGCTGACTGCCCCGGGAGCTGGCGTCTTGCGCGGGCGCTGGTGTGGAGCTGCCGCCAGCCCAAACCGGCCTGGCCTGGGAGCCCAGGTGTGTGACCTGTAACACGGCGGGGCAGGACTCCGGCCCACGGTGCTATTCCGGCGACGTATGACCCCCTCCCCGCGCCTTCCCCCTCAGTCAGTAATATGCGTTTTCCCTACTCAGCTGCCTAAATGTACAGTGATTTACAGCAAATTCAGCTATCCGGTGAAGTACCTAACGCCTCTCCCCGAAGCCAGCCCTGCTGGTGCTTTTGGAAGAAGTGCATATTAAGGAGAGAGGTGGACAGAGGGTCCCATTTGTGAGGGGATGTAGGGAAAAGAGGATGGAGACCTGACTGGGGGGCTGGGAGACAAAGCAGCAGTGAGGCATGTGGCCTGGATTGGCTGGGGAATGAAGGGTGATAATAGATTTAAGCGTGGCAGTTTTGCAACAGAAAAGCTTCAAAACAGACTCCAAAGAGAAACTGCTGAGCTTGAATTAATATGCAAACTAGATACCATTAACTTGGGTTTGAACAGAGACTGGGAGTGGCTGGGTCATTACACATATTGAATCTATTTCCCTGTGTTAAGTATCCTCCCACCGTCTTGTCAACTGTGTAAATGGGCCATGTTGATTATCACTAAAGTTTTTTTTTCTCCTTCTGATAATAGCTCATCTTAAATAATTAGCCTCTTACAGTTTGTATGGCAATTTCCCCCTTTCCTGTATGTGTGTATATATATATCTTCTTACTGTATGTTCCATTCTGTGCATCGGATTAAGTGGGCTGCAGCCCACGAAAGCTTATGCTCAAATAAATTTGTTAGTCTCTAAGGTGCCACAAGTACTCCTGTTCTTTTTGCAGATACAGACGAACACGGCTCTACTCTAAAACAGACCTAGGTAGTTCTGAATGTGGGCAAAGAGCTTAAATTTGATATAGAGGGGCATGGGAGCCCAGCCAGGGATTTGGAGTGGGGCTGTACATGATCAGGCTAAAGCAAATGCTTTTTCTTTTTCTGGTACTATTTTGGATCGTTTCAAGGGGCATGGGCAAAATTGTGGGAGGCTAAAGAGAAAAATGTAGCAATCAAAGTGGGAAGTAGAATAATAGAACTGGACCTCGAGAGGTCATCTAGTCCAGTCTCCAGCACTCGTGGCAGGACTAAGTATTATGAGACCATTCCTGATAGGCGTTTGTCTAACCTGCTCTTAAAAATACCAGTGATGGAAATTACACAACCTGCCTAGGCAATTTATTCTAGTGCTTAACAAAATAGTCAGCATCTGGGCAAAAGGTTTTGTAGTGGAAATAAAGAGCTTCAGTGGAGTTACATGAGGGGTGAATATGGCCCATTTACTTGCATTTTAACTAACTTGATTCTGTAATAATGATTGTATGTATATATAAGTTGTTTTGGTCCTTTTAACAATTACTTCCATTAATTTACCATGAAAGGGACAACCAGGGCCAAAGGGGGAGAGAATTTCAAAGGCACAAATGCAGTTAGGCACCTAACCCCAATGTTACCATTATGTGATATTATCTCAATTCTCACATAATTGATGTTTTTAAAGCCTGAGCTCTTAGTCAAATATTAGGGTTGCATTTTTTTACTAGCTCTAATACAGACTTCCTCTGTAACCTTAACCAAAGTCACTTAATTTTACTATGCTTTAATTCCCTCATGAGTACAGTGGATATAATAAAACGTAATGTGAGTATTTCCTAATTATTAATTGTATTTCCTGGTTATATCAGAAACTAGAAGTACATGTGCTAAAATATCAAACCAATTAAAGAGGCTACCCTGATGGTGTGTTGGGCCTGACCAAAAGCAAAACGTAATGGCAATCGGGAGCCTGCTCTCAGAAGATTTCCAGCGTATACAGATTTGCAAGTGTGGGAGGTTCTAATAGTTCTGATAAAGGTCCACATTGTGGAGGATGCTTTCCTAAACAAAACTAAATTTCAAATCTTTTGAGATTTGCCTTATTACTTGCACTTGCTTCCAGACTCATTTGAGTATAGTTGTTGTCATCTGCATAATTGGAAAGGTTACCAATTTAAGACTAATTTACTTTTACAGATGATATGACAATACTGATTTTATATAATGGAAATCACTTGCTTAAATTACTAAAAAAGCTAGGTTGTACTGTGAGCCAAATCTGTTGGGTAACATTCAGTATGACACCTCTGAGAAATCAAAAACATGAAACTTTTCTATTAAGATTCCAAAATGAGCAGAACAGGAGCAGCAAGGTAATTCATATGCAAATGTGGTAATTGCTTGGATACAAAAGTTCAATTTTGCTATGAAATTTTCAATGTTGGGTTTTTTTTAAGTTGGAGAATCCATAGGAAACGAGTGAGTTTGTGTTGAGAGTAAAAGTGATGACTATCTCAGGGTAAGAAACTATTACTGCTTAAGGAATCCTTGCCTTATATAATAAAATTAAATTTAATTTAGTGCTCATGAAAGTGACTGAAGACAATGGAAGGCCTCAAATTTACGTGCAGAGTAGGTACAGCTCCAGCAATAACCATCCATGCTATCCCCACCACTGTGTCTGATTGTCTTCTTGCAATAGGTTTAGAATAGTACAGTTCCACTGATTTTAGAGTAGTTATTTCTATTTTAGATTGGTTTATGTAAGGGGGTATTAGTCCAATTGTATTCCAACCATTTATGGGATGAGTGTTTTAGATACTCTTTGCTAATACTGCCAACACACATGTCGGTTACTGCCATTTATTATGGTAGTTTTGTTGTTTGGAATTTTGATCAATTTGCACTCACGCATATAGCATCATTCAGTGCTCTGTGTTCTCACAATACTCATGTGAGCGTTAAGTATGAATATCTGCATTTTACAGGTAAAGGTCTAGAGCATCCCCTCTCAAGGAATAACCTTCAGGAGGTAGGCTGGGGGAGGAGTATCTTCTCATATTGCTCTCCGCTCAGCTAATGTTGTTCTCTCAATGCATACTGGAGCTTCCTCTGATGGCCCACTGATGTTACTTCCTGAAAATCACTTTGATGTAATAGTGATATCCAGTAGCTTGCTTCAAGCATCTGAAGTCCAGAAAGTGTACCCTGACTGGGGGTTGCTTCTTCAGAAGAAACTGGGATTCCATTACGGCTTATAGATACAGCCATAATGGTGGTGTTTCTGGAGAGCAGCAAGATGTAGCTGGGTTTTCCTTTGTTCTTTAACTGTCAAATCAGGATGCTGGTTCACCAAATGGCTGAAGAATATAGGCTATGAGTACATAAGCACTGGGGAACAGGGAGAGAGATACATCAGCAATCAACTCATGTCTGGGAAATACTGATGCCAGTGGGCAAAATCAACCCCACAAATGTCAGAGCCCTCAAAAAGAGGCTCTTGCCCCTGGCAAGAAGGGAGGAAGCAGCATGAGATCTGAAAATGTTGCACCTGGAGAGAATGCAAAAAGAAAAACTAACAGGAAGAGTGGGTGAGAGAGAATCGGGAGCTAAGCATGTACCCACAAGAAATAGCAGGGAAGAAACACAAAAGGAAAGGCTGCGATTAAAATGACCTGACAATGCAGCTGAGGAGGATATTGATATCCTGATTTCTGCTATGTTGGCAGCTACCAGAGAAGTTCAATGCCAGAGAAGCTGCCTGTCCCCCAGATGTCTCCATTCTCTACTTTCACCTTCAGTGGGATTTGTTTGATGATGAAGAATGGGCACAGCTATCCATCAAGACATTAGTCTCCAAGTCCTATAGCTTTAGTTGCTTTTTGTGAGGTTCTAGATAGCCAGAGTGGATAAAACCCCCCCTCCAGACTCTCAATCATATATCCTTTCATTCATCTACTCATTGTCTGTAATTCACAATACAGAGATTTTTCTGGGGGAAAAAGAGACCGTATTGAGGAGAAAAAAAACAAGAATACACAAAGTAAGCCAAATACTCCATTGAAAAATGTCATCTACTGTTTAGTTATATATAATCTTGTTTCAGATTTATTTTGGTTAATAAAATTTAAACTTAGAGCTGTTGAGTATGTACAGTACCATAGTTAGCAACTTAAGTTTCCAATAGACTCATGGAGAACATACTGTGGGTAAAACTGATTGATCAAAATTTCTGAACTCCTGAGTCAGCAGAACACTTAAGAATGTTAGTAATCCCACTGACTTTGGTAAGGCTCATTTGCTTAAAGTTAAGCAAATGTGTAAGTGCATTGTTGAATTGGGACTTTAACCTATATATATTATTTGCATTATATTCACCCTTATATAGCTTGGGATGCTACATTACATAGATACAATGATTTTCTAATGTATGCCTGCACTAATAACACAATCTCCAAAAATAAAGCTGTAATCTCTGCCTTCAAAACCCAGCAAAGAACTTAATCAGCGACTGGATAGTAATACAGGTTAAAAAAAACCTATCTTCCTCATGGTTCAGTGTGGTATAAGGATAACAGAACAAGTCCTCTGATGTGCTCTTGACATAATTTGTGTTAGATATCTAACCAAAGAAGCAACCCCCTGCCCCACCACAAAAAAAAAAAAAAATGCTTCCATGGAATACTACTAACCTTATCCGGATCCTCCAAAACACTTAAACACTCCCTTCTAACAATGGACCCACTTAACAATATTTACTTACTCTAAACATTGATTAGTAAACCAAGCAAAACTTAGCTTCCTCTCCAGTAATATAACCAACAAATTCATACTTTGTCTATCAGGCAACACATGTCTGCTGTATATTTTGATTTTTTTTATTTTCAGTGCTGTAGGAACAAAACCTGGATGGAATCACTAAACAGATATGCCGCCAGTTATACAACAAAATTGGTTTGTAGTAAAAGAAAACAGGTTACTAAACAACGTGTAACCAAACAAAAAATATTTTGAATTAAGATAGACTTCTCTTGAGAAGAAAACCAGCTGCCATGCTGCAGTCAGAGATGAATTTTCCAGATGTTAATCTTTTTCCCACGTAGTTTTGGCAGTTTTCCAACAATACTGATTTTTCACCTCTCTCAGGAAAACCTATGTTAATAAATATACACGACAATTTAAATCCATGCTCTGTCTGAGTGGTCTTTTAGGAATTATAGCTATATTAAAAAAAAAAAAAGTACAAAGAGTGAGGGTTGCTACCACACTCATTCTGAAACTCAGAACCACCTTTTGCCCCACTCCTAAACTCCCAGCCTTCCCCAGACCCCACAGTTTTCTACTGCCCACTCCTTTCCAGAGCTCCATGGCTCTTGCCTTACACCCCTGAAGCTCCACCTTCATCCAAGGCTCTCAGCCTCCTGCTGCCTGCCCTGTACCCTTCCCCTGTCCCATGGCTTCTTGCTACCCACTCCCAACACTTGCCCTGATCCTTCTACTCTTGCCCCCATCCTCTCCTGAACAGCTGCTCACATCCTGCTTTCCCACTCTCCTTCAAGCTCCACATCCTCTTGCCACCCTTCCCTGAATGCCAGAGCCTCTCATCCCTCTCTCCAGCCACCCATTGTTGCCTACAAATCCCTCATTCTCTCCTCAATATCCCCCAAACTCTATCCACACACTGCTCTCTTCCCACACACTTCCGTCTCACCCATATCCTACACTGACTTCACTGGAAGCCTTTCCATTGACTTAAATAGGCTCTGGGCCTTAGAAGTGTCACTTTTGTTTCAGACTGAGCAGGTCAGAGGTGGGCAAACTATGGCCCATGGGCCACATCCAGCCCACGGGACCGTCTTGCCTGGCCCTTGAGCTCCTGGCCCAGGAGTCTCGCCCCCAGCCCCTCCCCAGCAATGCTCTGGGCAGCGGAGCAACGAGCTCCTGGGGCAGTAGAGCTGCAGAGCCTGGCCTGACCCGGTGCTCTGTGCTGCGCAGCTGCCTGTCCTGGTGCAGCCGCGCTGCCAGCCACCAGTGCTCCTGGCAGTGTGGTCAGGGAGCAGGGGGGTTGCATAGAGGGAAGAGGAGTTTGGGGGTGGTGGTCAGGGAAGTCAGAGGGCGGGGAACAGGGTGGTTGAATGGGGGTGGGGGTCCCGGGAGGGCAGTCAGGAAGGAGAGGGGGGGTTGGTTGGGGTGGCCAGGGGTAGGGGTAGGGGTTCTGGGGACAGGGAGAAGGGGTGGTTGGATGTGGCAGGGGTCCCAGGGGGCCGTCAAGAAGGAGGGGAGGTTGGATGGGGTGGCAGAGGGCAGTCAGGGGCAGGGGGTCCAGGGGCGGTTAAGGAGATGGGGGGGTTGGATGGGGCAGGGGTCCCAGGGGGGCAGTTAGGAAGGAGAGCGGGGGAGTTGGATGGGGCGGTGGGGGGGCAGTTGGGGTGGGGGGTCTGGAGGCGGTCAGGGAACGGGGGGGGTGGATGTGGCAGGAGTCCCGAGGGGGCTGTCGGGGGTGAGAAGCTGGGGGGGGGGTTGGATAGGGGTCTGGGGCTGAGCCATGCCTGGCTGTTTGGGGAGGCACAGCCTCCCCAACTGGCCCTCCATACAATTTCAGAGTCCCGATGTGGCCCTCAGGCCAAAAAGTTTGCCCGCCCCTGGAGTAGATCATGCTCTGGTATAGCTTACATAAGCAAAAGTAATACCTTTTTGGTACCTCTAAAAGCTATTAGAAAGTCAACCCTTATGTGTTACTGAACATTTTTAAGTCAATGCTCATGAAAACTAGGGTTATTCCATTGACAAACATTCCTCTCAAACTTTCTCCTTCACATTTGAACTTAAATTTATAAAACAGTTGTTAAAAATCCTCAGGTTTTAGAATGGAAGAAAAAGTGTTTTAATTAAAATGAAGACTAAGAATTTATCTGACTGAACGTCTCTTGCATTTTCTTTATACAGTACAACTGAATTGAATCTGAAGTATTACTGAATACATTACATTGTTTTTACTTAAATAGCTACACACCTGCAGCTCAGTTGAAATGGTGTGACATAGAGTGATCAAAGCGAAATAAAATAATGAATGAAAGGAAGCATTCATTTCTGGTAATAGATGGTTTGACAGTACGGTCTTAAACTACCTCACATCAAAACCAGCCATAAAAATATGCTGGCTTTTAAGCTGTAGCATGACAATTAGATTCCAGCATGCCACAAGCCAGGACATAACATGTCAGTCTCTTCATTCCATGTCACAAAATGCTTCAACCTCGTCTCAGATTTAGTATCAGTTATTTCCATTCTGTTGTTTTCTCACAGTGATCTGAAAATTAGTGAAAATGAGAAATATCAATATTTTGTCATGTTAAAAGCCTGCATTTCTAGACTAATGTAGTCATTTATTTCAGTACTCATGTCCTCCAGAGCAGTGGTTCTCAACCCGGGGTATGCATACTGCTGTGGGTATGGGGAGGTCTTCAAGGGGTACAGAAACTCATCTAGATATTTGCCTAGTTTTAGAACAGGCTACATAAAAAGCACTAGAGAAGGCAGTACAAACTAAAATTTCATACAATGACTTGTTTATACTACACTATAATGTGAGTACAGTATTTATATTCCAATTGATTTATTTTGTAATTATATGGTAAAAATGAGAAAGTAGGCAATTTTTCAGCAATAGTGTGCTGTGACACTTTTGCATTTTTATGTCTGATTTTGTAAGCAAATAGTTTTAACGTGAGGTGAAACTTGGGGTATGCAAGACAAATCAGACTACTGAAAAGGGAACAGTAGTCTGGTAAGAGCGAGAGCCACTGCTCCAGAAAGTGGCATGTATTCATATGGTGTCCCTGAATGATGAATTTGCATTTAGATCTCTTGTTTAGCTGAAAAATATGTATAAAGCCCAAGTACTCCTATGAAGCTTGAAAACAAGATAGAACAGTAATTTAGACTTGCTAAACCTCAATCCTGAAGTCTTTACAAAGGCAGGACTACAGTTACTTTCCATGAGCATCACTTGCCAGCAGACTGTAGATTCAGGCCCTGAACTGGCTCTACAGAGAACCTCACTTCATATAGTAGCACACTATTTGCCTTGTCTTCTCTTCATGTATTTGTTTTCTCCCCATCTCCTGATATGCATAAATTGTCAGCACTTTGTGTACAGGGCCCAGTGCAATACAGCCTTGAATTCTATTTGGAGCTTCTAGGTGCTACCACTATACAAATAATGTAATTAGCTTAAAATGCCTGGTTTCTTTTAACCAAAGTCACCAACTATTGAGGCTAGCGAACACCAAAGTGAAGGGCAAAATATTGTCAGATTGTAAAAGCACAGGTGAATTTACTTAACTAATAGGGTAACTTTTACAAAAGCTTCTGAAGACCACACTGTGATCTTGATCTGCACATGGAACTCCCGTTGATAGCAGTAGTAGGTCAACTGGGGATCTGAGCAGTATCACAATACGTGCCTTGCAATATAGATGTGAGAAGAGAACTTGGCCTTAAATATTCCAGTTATCAGAGCAGATCTCAAATAGAGGGCAAGCTAAATTTTATTTAGCAAGAGACAGTCTTGTACACTAAAAGAAATAAAAATTGACAACGCTTCTTGTCTATACATTCATTTTGCATTTATTTCTAGGCACTGTAATCCCAGAAAAATATAGACAAATATGGGGAAATTCAGAGAAAATGAAGAGTGATCGGGAAGGAATGACTAAAAGAGAAAATACGAATAGCATGGTGAAGTGATGTCTAAAAGTAGATTTGATAGCCATCTTCAAGATATAATGGCGGTTATGGATGCCTGGTGTCTAGTATAGACATGTATCAGCCAAGACTCATTGGGTTCATTTTAGTTATACCATACACTCCAAACATGAAGAGTAATCATTCCCTACTCAGGGGCTGAGGACTTTGTTTGGGACAGTAAACTTCTATGCACATGGCAAAGGATATAAAAGATAGTTGAGGCATTTCCATTTTATCCCTTGCCTGTTCCAGTTCTCTGGACTGTGGATTTACAACTAAAAGGAGTGTCTTGAACTATGGACTGAGGACCTTTCAATCTTTTGGAAGTTACCAGAGAGACTTTTACAAGCCAGCAGTCTATTCCATCACTGCTACGAACCTGATATAAGGACTTTTCAAACATTTGCATGTATATGATCTATTAACCATTTATACCTCTCTTTTCTTAATAAATCTTTAGTTTACTAAGGATTGGTTGACAGCATGATATTTGAGTAAGATGTGACCTGCGAGTAGGTGTGCCTCATCCTTTGGGATTAGTAGAATCTCTCAGATGGTTAATTGGGTTTCAGGTCTAATATAGTGAGAGGTTACTGAAACCCAATTAACCATCTGAGAGATTCTGCTAATCCCAAAGGATGAGGCACACCTACTCGCAGGTCACATCTTACTCAAATATCATGCTGTCAACCAATCCTTAGATCATATACATGCAAATGTTTGAAAAGTCTATATCAGGTTCGTAGCAGTGATGGAATAGACTGCTGGCTTGTAAGGAATCAGATCGTTGAGAGTTTTGAAAATAATGCAGTAAATAAACAATGTTATTCCATGTATGTTTTATGCATTCAAGAAAGGAATAGCTGATTCATGGTGATATGTTTATATACACAAAAGCAAAGGGAAGGAGCAAAGAGCAGATCCTGGGCCTGATCTAAAGCCCACTGAAATCAATGGGAGTTTTTCTATCAATAGGCTTTGGATCAGGTTTCTATGTATGAAAGAATATGGTCTTTTGCACTTCCTTTATATAGTCTATTTCTAAACAATGTTATTTATATATTTATATATATAAATAACATTGTTTAGAAATAGATTAAATGAATGATAAGACTCAGGTTCAAAAACAATCCTGTTTAGGGAGGCATAAATTGAAATATATTTTAATCAGTTGTGAATGATGAAAAACCCCAGAGCATAGTTCCTGAGAGTATCTTATTAAATCAAGAGGAATCAAAATCAAATTTAAACTGGCTATTTTGCTTTTACAGTCTAAGAAACTTGTTATACAGGACAACAATTTTAACTTCAGGAGAATGTTTCAGGCCTGGTTACTTGCAAGGAACAGCAACAGCCACGAAGTGTCACTGTTCTGCTATGCTCAAAAATGAAATCCTGCATAAAACTGCAAATTCAGTTCTGTTACAGTTTGTGGGGCCAGATTCTCTCTATTATACTGGTGCACACATGCAGTCAGTGGGATTGTACCATTGTAGCTAAGGAACTCTTAGTTTCAGGTGAGTTATGTGATTGTTCTCAGAATATTGTCTTTTGCCTTACCCAATAATTCAGTATCTCATTGAAAAGTTTGTTGTGTCTCCTATCTATTGTCCTAGCTCGCTCAGAGCTAGGACTTTTCTATAGAGTCTTTGAACTCTACAGAATTCTTTACAGAAATATATCCATGCTATAATTCTATAGGATATGTTTAAAATTCAAAGGCAGGATATCATTCTCTAGTAAATTCTACAGGTTCTTAGAATAATTTTTCTAGAGCCCTATTACATTTCTATAAACCTTATTTTTCATCACTGCTAAATACAATAGGACTTTCTCATTTGGGGCACCATACAGAATCAGCTCATCAAGGAACAGGAACATATTTTCCAGGGGCCGACTTACTATATGCACTGAGTCTTGCAACTCAGCTCATCACCATGACCATTCTGAGGCATGTTATGTTTCTGATGCCTTGGCATTGGGATCATTGTCATCAACTACTTTACTATTGGATTCTCCAACATCTTTGTATTGGGCTATGATGGGGTGAGCCCTATAAGAGCTGTGTTGGGTTGGGTGGGCCCGATCAGTTAATTGGGCTGCAAATAGGAGAGCTTTAGGCCAGAGGTAGCTGGTTGGAGAGGGGCTCACCTGTGCAGGAACAGGTGGGGTCTACAAAGCCAGGTAGCAGGGTACAGACTGGGTGGTTGCTGAGAAAGGGCAGTCACTCCCTGGGAAGATGGAGGAGTGTTTGGGGGCTGCTGGTAAAGGCTGCAGGAAGTCGGGCAGCAGTCGCTCCCTGGGGACAGGGTGGTGGGTTCTTGGAGCTGGTATACCGAGAGAGAGAAGGGGAACCAGAGAGTAGGAAGCAGTCCAGGGAAGGAGTAGTGAGGGCAGAGGGAGAGGAAACTCAGAACTGCTGAGCTAAGGGTCCCTGAACTGGAACCCGGAGTAGAGGATGGGTGTGGGTTCCCCTACCAGCCACTGAGGACAAAGCATAGACCTGAGGCAGTGAATGGGAAGACTACCTAGGACTGCTGATGGACTGTACCCTGGACAGGGGAATGCTGAGTGGCATAGCCAGAGGGTTAAGTCATGAAGGAGATGCTGAGGGTCCTGGAGCAAGAGAGGAGCTGCAGACCAGAGATAGAAAGACAGAGTGATGGCGTGTAAACTGCAGAAGGGGGCATCTACCTCAGTTATTCCACAGCGTGACCAGGAGGAGGTGCCAGTGCAGGGGTGAGTGGAGCACCCCATGACATCGGCATAGATGATCCTGTGCAGGGCTTCTCTGTGTCAGGTGGTCCATCCTTGGGGATGGCTACAAGTATTTGATGTCTTGACACTGGCTGCTTTGGTGTTAGATGCATAGAGGTGACGGTCACATGTGTGAATGCCACTGTCTCATTGTTAGGTATGCTGTTATTGGATTCCTGGGTGCTAGGAAGTCAGGACTGTCAGCTGTTTGTGCACCATCTGTTCTTTTACTCCAAGTGACAGTGTCCTGATCATGGAGTCTTTGTGTCCCCTCTTAGGATACAGGCCTCTCCTACTTCTTTTTCTCATGTCTGTACTATACCTAGGTAAGATCGGTCCTCTGATCTGCAGGCTTTCTAAGTCAGCCTCATTGTCATTTGGGAACCTGAAGTCAGTCCAGGATCCTTGTCTCTCAGGGCTCTAGTCACTCCATCTTCTGCAATGTTGCGCCTGAATCTTGGTTCACTTCTGATTCATGAGTTCCTCTAAAGTCCTTATCCCTATGGACTTTGCTGCTCTTGGATGAAGTGCACTTAGATGAGTGGGATCCAAAAGACTACAAAAGGCTTTCAAGCAACTGTCTGAATTGGACTCACAATTTCTGAAATTAAATAAATAGTTTCTGTCTGTAAACAGATAATACTACGGATAATATTAAGCGTAACTCACTTTCCACCCAGAGATTGCAGAGTTTGATCTGTTTAGACATACATTCTTGTTATGAGCTTGCAATGATTCTTCTACTACTACAATAAGATGTTAGCATATTCTAGAAAGTCGGAAGGCGCTTCTACTGTATGTCTCACAAATCAACTGCCGATCCATCAATCGCCGCGTGTCGATCCCCCGGTAAGTGTAGACAAATCCTTAGTTTCATCACTGTAAAATGGGAATAATAGTACCTCACTGCCTGATCGGTGTTGTGAGGCTCAATTCATTGCGATGAACTTTGAGATCCATGGGCAAGGTGCTATAGAAGTTCAAAGTTATTATGAAAAATGATATGTCAATCTCAAAAGGCTCAGAGTTCATGTTTGGTTTAGATAACTAACCCAAGACATGACAACTACTGTACCTGATCCTCTGAAGTCTGCATTCTCCCTCATGAGAATTCTGGTGTTCTTGTGTTATTTACTACCTGACCGGAAAGAAGGAACAGCCTCTGTATTTCTGGTATTGGCCCAAATTGGGAAGCACTGAGATTGACAAAAAATGGAAAAAAAGTACTGCATTTAAACTTTTTGAACTTTGGGTCAGCTCTTTCTTGTTTTCTAAATCAGAATTAATTCACCCAGCCCTAGATATCATGGTAAAACATTAGAGCCTTTTGTTTGGTGCCTTTGGGAAGTACATTTCATTGTTTCTCCCTTCACTGAAGTCATAGTAAAATGAGAAGCTATGGGCTTGTCTACGCTTGAAACACTGCAGGTTTCAGAGTAACAGCCGTGTTAGTCTGTATTCGCAAAAAGAAAAGGAGTACTTGTGGCACCTTAGAGTGGCAAAGCTATATTGAGTGCTTCAGTGTAGACACAACCTGGGATTCTCCCATGAGTGTAGGTAATCCACCTCACAACCAGTGGCAGCTAAGTTGACAGAAGAATGGTTCCATCAACCTACCACTGTTTTCACCAAGGTTAGTTGCTCAGAGGTGTGGATTTTTCACAGACGTGAGTTATGTAGCTGGGTTGACCTAACTTTTTAGGGTAGACCAGACCTACATGTGTAAGTCAGAACAGTTTTCAGGCTCCCCAGAAGGTGGCAGTAAACACCTACTGTACATGGAACAAGTCCTGGAGAGTGCATAATAACAATTCCACTCTGCTCCAGCATTTAGTTTGCTTCCCTTATTTTACTAACATAAGCACCGCTGTAATCATTAAAAGAAAATGAGCTTGAACAGACGCACGTGACAATTTGAGCGTACAATTCCTCAGTTCTTTCTGGGAGTTTCTTTTCTGTCACCACATTGCCAACAGGGCCATATTTTTTGTTTGGTCTTTCCTCCCTGAGTATTAAGTTCAAAATCACTTCCAGAATGTAAGCCACAGAAGTGGGGAAAATTAAGGAATAGTAATACGAATAAACTGTCTACCTCTGAGAAAATGCTTAGTACAAAGACATTGGAATGATTAGATATCTTTTTTTTTTAACTTTAGTTTTCATTAACAATAATAATAATACCTAGAGCTTATATACCACTTTTCATTAGCAGATCTCAACGTGATTAACAAAGTGATTATCATTATCTTTATAATCGAGATAGGGAAACTGATACACAGAGAGATGAAGTAACTTGCTCAAGATCACCCACTAGGCTAGTAGCAAAACTGGAAATAGAATCCAGGTCTTGAGTTCCAGTACATTGCTCTATTCATTAGGCATCACTGCCTCTCCTTTAGCACTTACCCAATTTTGTGTACACATGGGGACACTTTAAGTTGGGGTTTCTTAGTGTTCATTCACAGGGCTAGCCCGCAGCATTTGCAAACCCTGTGACCACAGGGAGTTCCATTATGCTCCGAGGAACCTGAATTCAAGCAGGGTCGAAAGTGAGTCAAGTTTCCCCCTTCTCCTAGATAGTATTCAATGTTCAGAAGGCCCCATATGACCTCAGGCCAGCGTTATCATTTAAATTTAAAATGGACCCAATTCAGACCTGATGCTCCTGCGTAACAACAGCATCTGCACTGAAACCAGTGAAGTTTCATTGGTGTAAATGGGATCTGAATTAGGGCCAATATTCTTACAGCTGTAGCATTTTCTTCATTTAACAGTTAAAAAGATTTAGGAAGGAACAGCTACATTTGAAAGAATATACAGGGGTGGAGAGTAGCCTCTTTCTTTTTTTTTTTACACTTAGAAAGCTAGATAATATGATAAAACTGCTTGTTTGGCCTTAACAATATGCAAACAACGTTGCAAAGAGCTGTAAAAGCCATGGACAGCATTCCCAACAGAAATATATCAACATACTTTCATATTACAGTAGTACTTTGTGGTCTCTTTTAGGATTTCAGTTAGTATGTGATTGGATGTGTTGTAGCTAGTAAAAGAGGTAGACACACGAATATATTTTACATTAATATACTTTTGAACCATGTTACTGAACATTATTACTGACAGAGTATTATAACAACTGAGTAATACCAAAGCAAAGCATCACTCGTTTAGCTCTCCACAAGCATTCTACAAGTTCACACAGTAACACCATTTTGTGCACGTACGAACACTGACTTGTGTTTCAGAATTAAAGGGAAATATATATCCATTCCTCAGTGCATTTATGTAACTTCTGTTAATGCTAATGGGAATTACTCATATGCATCTTGGTGGGAGAATAAACTGCCAAGCTGTTAATTAAAATGTGCTTTTCTGAGTCACTTGCTGGTTGCCAATACCTTGCTGAAAGAATGGGAGCCGAATAATCAAATGTCATAAGCCAATCACAGGCCCCATATATTAGTTTAACATGAAGAAAATGTTTAATGATTAAACAATAAAGGCCAACTCTGACCCCTCTTGTACCACAGCATTTGGAGAACAAAAAGAACCGGTGAGCCTAAAAAATAGGTGTACCGCAGGCGCCTAGACATGAAGTCCTAGTCAGACAGACCTACCTATGGGCAGATCCTCAGCTGGTGTAAATTGTCATTACTACATTTCAGTGGAATTATGACAGTTGATACCAGCTGAGGTTGTGCCCACATCATCTAACTCCCCAGGAGTTTTGGATTAGGCAAGGGAAAAGGAGTATAGGCAATAAAAACAGTGCATGAGTTACCCTCACAAGTTAGCTGTGAAGATGTAGCTCTCCCAGAATGATGGAGGCATTGACCCTTATTCTTGCTAAAAGCTGGTTTGTTAGAGGAGAGGGAGGCACTGTAGAGGGCTTCTGTAGAAACAACAGATGTATATGTATGTTTTTGAGTCAGAATGACCTATGTTTAGAGTTTAGAGTATGAGAAGAAACAACAAAAGTGAAGTCAACATGAGAACTTGCAGTGGATGCATTCGCTGTAACATATTGTGCTTAACTGAACACAAAATGACTTCCTAGGTGAAACCCTGGCCCCATTGAAATCAGTGGCAAAACTCCCATTGACTTCAATGGGCCAGAATTTCTTACCCCATCTCTGCAGACGGCAGAAGCCTTAGAAGTAAAAAGGTACAGTACATAGTAAACAAAGACTTAAGTTACAGTACATAGCTAACTACTCCATGGTGCTTGGTTGGGCTCAGAAAGGGCCAGAAAGGAAAGGAAAAGTAGGGTTGCCTGTTATGTGGTTAGTCACCAAGCCCTTCTTCTCAAGAGCTTCTGTCAGAATCAAGTAGAAGGATGACAGCACAGGTACAGGCATGCACAAAAATTCCCATCCACTCCCTGGCAGGCTTGCCAGTTGCAGAATTTTGCCACTGCTGAACCTCGATGTGGGCAAACTTTGTTCCCATGATGCAGAAAAACATTCTCTTGATTTCTCACTTAAATTTGCATATGGAATACATGAAAATTTACCCCCATACATGGTATTTAACTACTAAATAGTAAAGTTTACCCTGATTTTTAAACCAGCATTCAAGCAGCTTGTTGAGGCAGTTTTTTCACTAACATGCATCTGATGGCTAACATCAAAGCTATAACAATCTTTCAGTTACATATGATTTTCTAAAGAATGTAAATACGTAATTAGTATGTAATGTGCTGGGGAACTGTAGGAGGTAAATAGGTATTTATATAATTTTACACATATTGGAAGTATATCTATTTATACCCTTTAAAAATGTGTATTATTAACCCTACAAAATGGAGTGGCAACTTCAGATTCCAGCCAGTCTATTGGAGAAGTATTTGCATATATACATATTTATAGTTAAAACATGTATTTTTGCATGTACTCAGTACTGTTGAATGTCTCATTTTCTACTGGGTATATATGTAGTTAAGTTTGTAGAGTGTATTTTACATTTTGGAAATTTGCCTTTGGGTTCATTCCAGGTGACTGAATAGATAGTGTATATTTGATGTAATATGTGAGGGGAGAAAGGAGTGATTTAAGTTGTCAAGCATCAAGTAATTTTATACCAAAATTACTAAAAAATTGTAATCTAGAGACACAAGAATGGAAAATGCAATCTTAGTAAGTCTCTCTCTCTCTCAATGCCAATTCAGAGATGTGCCCCCCCCCCACTGTTTTAGTCACATGGGTTCTTTCAATGCCTTGGGGGACACCACAGTTAATGTTAAACAAAATAATCACAATTATTCACAATCTCTTTCATTTTTAAAAAGAGAAAAAGAAAGAAAAGAAAACTGAAACCGAATACAATGAATAAACAGTGTTTACTTCAGGTTCAGTTTCTTCTGTATTCCTCTCTCTCTCTCTGCATATTCAACAGAAATTCACCTTAATCACCTGCAATATGCAAGAGTGGGGATACTCTAGGTAAGTTAAGACCAAAGTATATCATTCCCAAAATTTGGAGTGAGTCTTGTATTAGTGTATCATAGATAACTTAAACAGTGTATTAATGGCAAAGGTGAGCTTAACTAAGTCCTATAAAACTGAAGTTTTTTAAAACTTAGTTACTTAAAAGAAGCCATTCAAGGAGTGGTTTTGAGACCGGGAAATTAATACATATTAAGAATCTTACATTCAAATAAAATCTCACTATTTCTCTCTTTTGCTGATGTGTCCTCTCCAAGATTACATAGCTTAAACTATCTGGCATTTGCAAGGAGACGCTGTTAATATCTTAAGTTACAACAGTGTTTTAATATTTTATTAAAATTATTACAAGAAAAATTTAAATCTAACCCCTTGGCAGCACTTTTGAAAACCCCATCTCATCAATGATGCAGTCATCTCACGGATTTCATCATGTAACAGAAGCAATGCAGGGCTGGGAGATTGCTTCTTCATCATGCTGTGTTGTAGCTTCTTTGTTCTTCTTAGCTGTTTTGTTGTGGTGGGTGTCTGCTTGCAGAGATGCAATGAGCAGGCTGTACTAAGTGTGCTAAGATGGGTGTGCTGTGTTGGTATTTCAGTTCAGAGAGATTTATAATCCTCTCTTTTTATAATCTCATTGATGATGGAAGACACCCTTGTTTTAGGGATTTTACTGGATTCAAATATCAGCTGCTGTCACCTTTTATTGGCTCAGCATCGTTGTGGGATTGTCATGGTAGCATTGCTGAGGACTATGCAATCTACTAAGCATATGCAGCAGAGTTGTAATTGCTTTTGTCTTTGTAGTAGGAAAGTCTAAGAATATCTTCAAAGTTAGAGTTTTAACTCTTTATTTAGTCTATTTTCTGATATATCCCTTTAGTTTCATCAGGGTTTAATAGGAGTTGAAATTTTGTTTCAAATAAGTCCAGACAATCCTGTTTTCTATTTAAAAATATTCCAGCTCTCACAATAGCTTTTTTAAGAAAAACATAATTGATTCTTAAAGATTCTTAAAGATTCTTTAAACTTAAGTGGTCATTAGAGTAGATATTGGCTTTTTTTTCTTGTCTTCCTGAGTTTGAGACTTGCGTAAGCATTGCTAGATAACCAATTAAATTCCCCTATTAATATAATTGCTTTTTACATTGCGAACCAAATGACCTTTGTGACAGGGTCGGGCCAGATGGATACAGGAGAGTAATAGAAGGCAGATATATTAGCCCCAGGTTAAGTAGGTCCCTTTTCCCTGGGTAAGGTAACAGGGAACGTACCAGAACAATCAGGAACCTTCTGGAGACAATTAAGACAGGCAGGCTGATTAGAACACCTGCAGCCAATCAAGAAGCTGCTAGAATCAATTAAGGCAGGCTAATCAGGGCACCTGGGTTTAAATAGGAACTCACTTCTGTTTGTGGTGTGCTTGTAAGGAGCTGGGAGCAAGAGGCAATAGGAGCTGAGAGTGAGAACGCATACTGTTGGAGGACTGAGGAGTACAAGCATTATCAGACACCAGGAGGAAGGTCCTATGGTGAGGATAAAGAAGGTGTTGGGAGGAGGCCATGGGGAAGTAGCCCAGGGAGTTGTAGCTGTCGTACAGGTGTTCCAGGAGGCACTCTAGACAGCTGCATTCCACAGGGCCCTGGGCTGGAACCCGGAGTAGAGGGCGGGCCCGGGTTCCCCCAAACCTCCCAACTCCTGGTCAGACACAGGAGGAGTTGACCTGGACTGTGGGTTCACGAAAACGGCCAAGCTGAGGGCTGCCGTGAAGCTCCAAGGCGAGCAAATCCGCCAATAAATGGAAGACCCACCAAGGTAGAGGAGGAACTTTGTCACACCTTGCTATGTTTGTACATAAAACATCTTACTAGTCACATTACAGTGGGATCAGGCAGTTATTATTAGATGAAGGCTTGCATTGAGATAGAAAATATCGACAAATATACATCTCAAAAGAAATTTATACCATCTCAAGCATTTGAAGGAAAGCAAAATTTTTCACCTTTTATTTGGAAACTTAAATCCATAGTAATGAATATCTTCCGTAAAACATTTCCAAACCATAAATGTTCTCCTTAACGTTTGAAGAAGGAAGACTTTTTAGTGTGTTTATATAAGAAATCAGTTTCAATAAGGATATTTCTAGAATTTTTTGTGTGGGTTTGAAACTAAAATTTTCCTTTTGTCAAAGTGGAGGGGTAAAAAAGCACAATTTTATATCTGCGTTTATAGCTCTGATAACACATCCTAAGTATCACCCCTGTTTGGTATGGCCTGCATAAAAACAATATTCACATTCTTTTACAGAAATAGGTCTCTTTCTAAAGCATAAATATCTTATAAAATTTGTTTCTTGAGATAAAGATCATATCTATACCAACTATTATCTGATTCAAGAGGGATGTGTCCTTTTCTTTGGTAAGACAGCGTTGTTGATTTGCCTTTTGGCCAAATGATTTCTAGATTTACAAGCTACAATTTACAATCACTTACAGTTTGCAACCAGACTCCTATCAAATAGTCTATACAAAGCATGAATCACAATAACTGGGGCTCCATGTTTGTCACAGAGGTTGCGGAAGTAACGGATTCCGTGACTTCCTGCAACCTCCATGACATCTGCAGTGGCCAGTGTGGCTGACCGCAGGGCTGCCCAAGCCACTGCTGGAGTGGCCCTCGTCCTAAACAGCGGTGCCGGGGCAGCTGAAGCAGCTGCAGTTCAGCGGCTCTCGGCAGCAGTCCCGGGGCAGCTGGAGCAGTGGCTGGCCCCAGGGCTTCTCTCCCCACAGTGGCAGCCGGAGAAGCTGCTGGCCTCCTGGAGCTCCCCCTCCAGTGGCTGGTGCTGGGGGCTGCTCCCCCACGGCAAAGTTTGCCCCCACCCCTAAGATTCAGTCAGGGGTATTTATGGTATAAGTCACGGACAGGTCACAAGCCGTGATTTATTTGTTTCTTGCCCATGACCCATCCATGACTTTTACTAAAAAAACCCATGGTTTAATCGTAGCCTTGACAATAACTAACACCAACACACATCTTTCAAAACACAGTAAAAAAAGAACATGATATAGAATATTAAAGCCAAATAGAAGTTATAAAGCTGCATTCCAGAGTCTGTGTAATAACATTTGGCAGTAATAAGCATGGTTTTATGGCTAATGAATGTGTTATCTTCCTTGACACTTGATGCCTGTTACTGGTGATGGAAAGCAGAGATTTTCTCGGAATTTGCTTAATTAGCTTGAACATTATATTTCATTATATAAGCAACCAAAACATAAGCATATGAGCTATCCTAGTCTCTAAGCATAATGCATATGAAAATATTACAAGTATTTCCTAAAATTCAGTAAAGGCAAAGTGAAGAATGCAATAATCTAAAATTATAAAACTAAATATTAATACTTTTATTAATAACTATTTTTGCATCAATATTGTGGTCATCTTCTACACTTATTTATAATTTATTTTTCAAAATGTATACTCGGGCCAGTATCCAATAGACCAGATCATGTTATTTTGCAATGGGTAAATGTCTACAAGCAGCTTTTCAGAACTGTATTCTATCTGGTGACCCATCTGTGTGCATTGGAGGAAAGGAATAGATCCCACATAACTAAAAGCAAGGGGAACCTTTACATGCCTGTTTTAGCTTTGCTTACATTATCCTGTTACTATTTCTATGACTGCTCTTCTACCTCTCTCCGAGGCAGCAATCAGTTGAATTATTGTCCTGCAAACTAAGCAATATATATATTGAATTGCTGATTGATATTGGTTTAAAGCTTATATTTGGAAGAGCTGAAAAATACCAATATAAAGGAGTTAAAATAAATGAAAGGTTTGCCTTGAAAGGTTTGCCTTGAAAAGTTCTGCATGTCTAGTCAGCAGACTAGTAAAATATCATATTTCATTACCATCACTAAGTATGTTTTGTTCCTAGGCTGGTACATTGTCATGTTCCATAATTTTGAAGGGATAAAACTGTGGCATCTGATGCATGAAACTTTTCAGGAAATTTATTTTGGGATCATTTTATTTTTGATTTTAAGACTTGCAACATAACATTTAGTAAAAACAAATTACCTTCTTTATTTTAAACACAGGCCAGTATCCAGTGAATCTTGGAAGGTAGATAGGCTTGGTCTATATGTGTGGGAGTCTAGAGTGCTAAAATGCAGGACAGGATGCATCACTGGAAGCAGGGTTGCCAGTTTTGGTTGGACGTATTCCTGGAGGTTTCATCACATGACATAATTTTTTATTAAATATTGATCTTTAATTCCTGGAGACTCCAGGCCAAGCCTGGAGGGTTGGCAACCCTATTTGGAAATGAACACTTATCTCTAATTACTTTAATTTTGGAGACACCCGATAGTAGCTCACCCAGAGCACTGATAACTAAAGGCTGTCTGTCTAGATGGAAACAATGAAAAAAATCATCAAAACCCCCATTTATGTTCTGAGATAGTAGAGGCACTGGTACTCTACACTGAAAATATAGATGTTAGCCTAAAAGCTTTTCCTGTTACATGTGTGCTACAGAGGATAGGGCAGTTGAGGCAATCGGAAGACCAAGGGTACAATTCTGGACTTGCTGAAGTCAGTGGGAGTTTTGCCATGGACTTCAGTTGGACCAGGATTTCACCCCAAGAGCTCAGATGCTATGGGGAAGAATGTAGTATAAGAACCTGAATAAAAGAGAGAAACATAGCTCTGCCCCTGACTCACTGTGACCTTGGGCAAAGCATTTGATCTCGTGCTGCCTCAGTTTTCTCATCTACAAAATGGGAATAATGATGCATAGTTACCGCAAAGCGTTTCAGATCTTTAGATGAAAAGTTCTGTTGTTATTATTTTTAAGTCCTATTTCAACCTCAAAGCTAAAATTAACTCTGCTTTGCCCACTCAGTAATGTTTTCTATGCATATACAAATCATTTATCAAACATTTAAAACAAAACGTGCTGTACTGTTTTGACCATACCCTGCTCCCACTGAAGTCACTGGCTATGCTTCCATCAATTTTGGGAGCAGGATTGTGTTCTTATATAGTAAAATTCTACCTGCATCAAACTCCCACCCTCAACTTGCCATCCACATAGTAATGAAATGGCAAATCAAACAGAAAGAAGGTGGGGGTAACTACAGGTAGTCATAAACTCCTTCATGACATAATGCTTGTTGCACAAGTCACATCTCTGAGTTGGACTTAATTGGGGCAAATTATGAGGTGTATTACAGCAAACTTGACTAATGGGTTGTGTAGATCTAAGAAAAATGATTTGGTACAACTTTAAAAGGTTAGCTGACAAAAACCAGATGGCTGGGAAGAAGGTTTTTTTGTTTTGTTTTCATCTTTAAGATTTCATTTTAAACCTTCTGCTCCCTGCAATAAAGTTTTCAAGCACTTTCCCTGCTACACTGAAAAGTTCAGTAATCATTACATTATCCAGTGAACTTCCTACAATGATATTTCAGCTACATACAACACTTGCTTCTATAATACTATAAATATAGGCTCAATCCTGCAAGGAGCTGAGCACTGCAAAGTGGCACTGAACTTCCTCAGCCCCTGCTGAAGTCAGGAGCAAGCGCCAGGGCCAAGTGCAGTAAAGGACTTAAGCATATGCTTGACTTTAGGCATGTGCTTAAGTCCCATATAAGTCAATGGGACTTAAGAATCTGGGAATTGCTTTTCTGAATAGGGATGGACTTAAGCACTTGCTTAAAAGCTTTGGATCCCAATTCAGTAAGGTATTTAAGTACATGAGTAATCCTACTGACATCAGTGAGACTATTCATGTGCTTAAAGTTAGACTTGTGCTTAAGTACCTTGCTGAATTGGGGCCTTGCTGAATCGTGGCCTAAAAGAATTAATTGAGGCCGGAGGAGAAGGGTCCAGTGAGAGAACCCTACTGAAAAAAAAATATTTTGCCAGTTTCCTGTGTTTAAAAAGAGAGATACAAATGAGACATTGGAGGTAGAAATGCATGCAATTTACTATAAACATTATAGGCAACAGAATAGTAACAGTATTTGTTGTGGTGTGTTTACATTTCTATAGTTCATTGCTTAAGATTTATAAGGAAATAATTTTATTTCTAAATTAACTGGCAGGCATACTGAAGAAAGTAATTTAAAATTGATTTCATTTATCAGCCTAACAAAAAGTATTAAGGATGTCACATTGATGTATAGCATCTAATCAAAAGAAGAACACCGTATTGCAGATTGGTATCATTAACATTTGAATATTTCATATGACAGTAAATCTTCAATGCATGCTAAATTCTTTGATATTCCAATGCAACAATAATCCTCCAGTGGCTTTATTATGATTGTTTTAATGGGTTTTTCAAGGGTTGTTTGAAAAGCAAATTACAACTATTATGAATGCTGGCATTATAAGAAAAAAGTTCTAAAGCATCACACCATTTTGATGTTCTAAATTGTTCCATATGTAAAATCAAAGGAGATGAAGCTAAAAGTAATATCAAAGGATGGGGACTTGTTATTTTGTTGAATAATTTCTAACCCCTGTGTTGTAGATACACTTTGTTTATTGCTTGTTCAATATGGATTAACTTTTCTGTTCGAAAGTTATTCTCAGAAGCCCTTTAGTGGACCCAAAATACAATAATTTTTGATATCTTGGATCCTTTTGAGGACTCTGTGCATTGAGGATAATCAGAGCTGTGGTGGCCATGAGTTCATTTCCAGCACCATGCTGCTGGTGCAAGGTCAGATGGCTCAGGTCCACTAGTAGTGGAGGGGGTAAGGAGAGTGGAGATCTAAGCTGTTTTTCCTTTAAAAAGCAGCAGACTATATGCGTGATCAGCAAGTAGCATAAACACTATGCCCCTAGCTGGCAGATTATAGCCTACTGATGCTCCCTTCATAACTAGCCTGGAATCTTGAGGGTCTGGAAAACAGACCAGCCAAGCTGTTTCTCCTCCAACATACATAACCCAAAACATGTAAAAACTTGCTGTGCTGTTTATGCCAAATTCAAGTGGCAAATATTGTCCCTTGGAATGCAAACAATACAAAGGAGTATGTGTAGCACCATCCAGTGGAGAGGACTGGGCTTGGTATTAGAAGACTTTGGCTGTGTTTCTGGCTCTACCTTTGACTTGCTGTGAGACCTTAACTATCTCAGTTTTCTCACTTGGGGGTTATTCCCTTGACAGCAGTAGCTATCCACAATTTTCAGATGGAATTGTGATTTTCAAGTTATTTCCCCTTCAATCAGGTTTATTTGCAGGGTATCCCTAGTGTGATACTCCTATCAGTTCTTCAGTGTTCCATAGAATCTATCAAGAAAACAGGGTAGATGAGTCTTGAATTTCTTATTTATTAAAAACAAAAAACAAACAACCCCCCCCTCCCCACCCCACACACAAACAGAAAGAGGGAACTTAAAAACAGTCTTTTTGTACATCATAAAGAATAACAGTAATTTTAAAAGGACACAAAATACAACTTTTCTTTGCAGGACACCTTGAACACCAAACTAAAATAGCGTGCAGATTAGAAAAACATAGTGTACGTATTCTATCCAAAGAAACAAATACAGAGATAAAAAGTAAAATAGAAATGCTCTAGTTTACATACTGATTTGAGCAGATGTATAGTAGCTTCTTTAGTGAAGCAAGAGAGTTTTAATCCCCTTTCCCCATCTCGTACTGTCTCAGTTCCTTTTCACATTTTGTTTTACAGCAAACCAATATTTCATGAAAATACTTATTTTTCACTTATTTTTCACTTGGTTTAGTCAGCAGGACTCTGGAACTGCTGAAGGAGAGAGACATTAAGCTTTGGCTGCTCATGCCCATGGAAAGGATATCTGAGTGGTACACTCAACATGAGGCTGATGTAATGAGTTACTATAGATCTAAAGTCCCTTGGCAGGATACTGGACGTTCATGATTTTGTACCAGCATATCAACCTGCAGATGATCAAGTGAAAGAATAGGTTATGACACAGAATAATTGAGAGCAGGGCTTTGTCAGTCTGAGTTTGATTTCTGTCCATCAAAGAAATTAACGTACTGTATTAACATATCCCTCAAACCAACATATCCTCTTTCTGGCCCGGTCTTGCTTTTTTCTCATCCCTCTAATGAAATTATACAATACCAGAATAAGTAGTATTGAAGGGTCTGTCTCTTGACTCAGTCACATAGTCTCTCCTCTGCAAATGTGCAAATGATGAAACAGATGGTAGCCTGGGACCTGATCCACAAAGTTCAAATCGAGACCCCAAACCTGAAAGTGCTTGGATTCATTGTTTTGGATTCATTGTTTAGACGGAGCTCTCTTGTGAGTGTATATGCAACTCAAACTGAAGTTGCAAAACAGGTAAGGGGGGAAATGAAACAAAAGCAGTGAATGCAAATAAAAACAACGAATGGGAATAACCGGGTGTACAATTATGAAAAGGCTCATTTAACAAATTAAAAAAAAAAAAGTCTGAACTAAAATGTTATGATTCAGTCAAGCAATGAAAAAGTCCCCTCCTCCGGTGTAGCCTCAGAGGTGGAAAGGCTTTGTCTGGGCCAGCAGGGGAAAGAAAACATTTGGATTACTGCCTGCTTTGCCTTTTTTCTCCCTTCTTCGTGGGCACTGAGCCTGTTCATGGGCTCCATGGCTAGACAGAAGCATGTGGCATAAGGGTGTGGATTAAGCCTATGGGCTTCTTATAAATCCTTCCCCGTACCTGGAGCACTGAGGAAAAGCTCCATCCCCATCCCCCTTGGGATTAGTATAAACAGGGTTTTTCAGTCCTTGCTGTGGGGCTGGGAAATAATTTTTCCCTCACTGAGGGATTGTCCTGGGCGACATAGATTTTTCCACCACCCCCTTCCTCTCAGCTGCCCAGGGACCCTGTCTGTAGGTTATGCTGTAAAATTAAATTAGTCAAAATTTGGCAGATACCCATTCAGTAGGGAGTCCGGTTCCTTGAAAAAGTGGATTAGGAGAAGCATCCCCTAAAGAAGGTGCAGGATGGGATTGGGGCACCTAATGACTGGTACAGTGAGGACAAAACCCTCTGTCTACTTAACTCTTGTATGATGGGTCCCAGCCACAGTGCTGGAACTAGTTTAATGGTGTGGATGGGGCGGAGGCTGACAGTAGCCCTACCCAGGTGGCATGAGGAGTTGGGGGTTGACAGCAGCATACCCCAAGATGGTACAGCGGGAGGAGAGGAGTTGACAGCGGCACTCCTCCAGGTGGTACAGATTACAAAAGGAAGGATGACCTGCAAGGGATGAGTTATTGCCAGATAATTCCCAGATGTGTGAGTTAATAAAGTTGTGGCCTAGTTCAACCATATTCTTGGTGTCTCTTTCTTCATGTAGTGTCTTGATCAATTAGCTCTGAAGAAGAAAATCACAGTAGAATAATGTAAGGTAGTGAGAAATATATTAATCAATTAAGAAGTGAAATTGAGATAGAGAAAGACAAGAGACTATGTGCAAAGACGATAGAGCAGCAGAACTATCAGGTTATCGAAAAAGATTTTACTATACACCTTTTTGGGCCTGACTGAGGCTGTTGGGAGTTCAACCACTGACACCAAGGAGAGCAATGTATCTTTCTGCATAGCATCTTACATAAAGAGTTTTTCTTCTTAGACTATCAGTGCAATGTGCCTGATGTAGCATGTGACCAGTATTCTTCCCCGAATTTGGTCAGGACCTAAGCAAGACATAAAGCAAGTGAGGCTCAGAGAGAAGCAGGGGAAAGAATTCTAGACAGATGGAGTAGCACAAAAAATGTGTTGATTTAAGGAATAAGATGTGGCAGGCTGTGGTTTAGTGTGTTGTTTGGCTAAGTGTTGTCAATACATTTATTCGGTAGGTGTAAAGTAATAAATCACAGTTCATACATACCAGGCTTTCTTATGATTTATAAAACAAGGTTTTGTTTAAGACATTGTAATAGACCTGAATAAACTCAAAGGCCTGGTCTACACTAAGGGGTTAGGTCAAATGTAGCCGCATTAGGTCGATTTTAAAATGAATGCGTCCACACAACCAACCCCATTCCATCGACTTGAAGGGCTCTTAAAATCGACTTCTGTACTCCTCCCCAGCAAGGGGAGTAGTGCTAAAATCGACCTTGCTGGGTCAAATTTGGGCTAGTGCGGATGCAAATCGACGGTATTGGCCTACAGGAGCTATCCCAGAGTGCTCCATTGTGACCGCTCTGGACAGCACTTTGAACTCCGATGCACTAGCCAGGTACATAGGAAAAGCCCCGAGAACTTTTGAATTTAATTTCCTGTTTGGTCAGCGTGGTGAACTCAGCAGCACAGGTGACCATGCAGTCCCCCCAGAATTGCAAACAAGCTCCAGTATGGACCGAAAGGGAGACCCTGGATCTGATTTCTGTATGGGGAGAAGCATCTGTGCAGGCAGAACTCTGATCAAAAAGAAGAAATGCAAATATATTTGCCAAAATCTCACAGGGCATGTTGGAGAGAGGCTACAACAGGGACACACAACAGTGCCACGTGACAGTTAAGGAGCTGAGGCAAGCCTACAAAAGACAAAGGAGGCAAACGGTTGCTCTGGGTCAGAGCCCTATACATGCCGCTTCTATGATCAGCTGCATGCCATTCTAGGAGGGGACCCTACCACTACCCCATCACTGTCCGTGAACTCCTGAAAGGGGGAGTCTCATGCAACAGGGAGGAGGATTTTGTGGATGAGGAAGAGGAGGAGGAGAATGCACAGCAGGCAAGCGGTGAATCTGTTCTCCCCGGCAGCCAGGACCTTTTCATCACCCTGGAGCCAATACCCTCCCAAGGCCGGTTCCCGGACCCTGAAGCCAGAGAAAGGCACCTCTGGTGAGTGCACATTTGTAACTATAAACACTATTGCTTTTAAACCCTGTACTAATGTTCGATTTGCCCTGAAGAATTGGGATGCATTCGTGGCCAGTACAGCTACTGGAAAAGTCTGTTAATGTGTCTGGGGATGGAGCGGGAATCCTCCAGGGACATCTCCATGAAGCTCTCCTGGAGGTACTCTGAAAGTATTCTGGAATCATTGCAGCACAAAGCATGGCAGCAAACGGTCCTGGGTTTTGGTCGCAGTCAAGCAACATTCGGTCTATATCTTTCTGTGTTAGCCTCAGGAGAGTGATATCATTCATGATCACCTGGTTGAAATAGGGGAATTTTTGTAAGGGAACAGTAAAAGGACCCCGTTCATGCTGGGCTGTTTGCGCTTGGCTAAAAGGGATCATCCCAGAGAATAGGCATGCGATGGGGTGGGGGGAGGTGTGTGCTGCCCATCCACCTGAAAACCACAGCCCTTCCTTTTAAATGTGAAACCCAACCCATTTCTTGCTATGGGAAAGGATGGTGCTGCAGTTTGAAACCATTCTCACATGTTATACGTAAGAAGCCAACCCCGTGTACCCTTTGCCAAACTGAATTCTGTTGCCCAGCCGTGTGTGATGTGTCACCATACCGGCAGGCGCACAATAAAAAAGGCAAAATGTGACCTTGTACCTAAAGCACATGTGCTGTCTGCTGTGAATTGCTTGATTCACTGTGAAAGAGTCTCCCCTTTGTTCTCAGAAATGTATCATCTTAAATTTTACTCTCCTTTTTTATCTCCCCCCAGGTGCAAATGTTTCTATGCTCCCCCATCATCTCCGTCCCTGAGGTTATCACAGGTTAGAAGGCGGAAAAAACGCATTTGCGATGACATGTTTTCTGAGCTCATGCAGTCCTCCCGCACTGATAGGGCACAGCTGAATGCATGGAGGCATTCAGTGTTAGAAGCTAGGAAAGCATTAAGTGAGCATGAAGAGCAGAGGCAGGAGGCGATGCTAAGGCTAATGGGGGAGCAAACAGACATGATGAACCATCTGGTGCAGCTGCAGGAAAGCCAACAAGAGCACAGACCCCCGCTGCATCCATTGTACAACCACCTGACCTCCTCCCTAAGTTCCATTGTTGGATCATATTAAAGAAGTTCTGTATTAAAATCACAAATGAGTTTGATTCCCCATAGTTTAAATTCCAGGGTATTACTAATTAAGAGGTCTCTTGGTTTTTGGTACTGTTTCTCTCCCTCTATGTGTGAAACTTGCAAGCTGCTAATTGCGTTAGTACATTCTAAGACAGAGTCTGTTCTCAAAGCAATTCACACAGAGAGAGACTCAAAGCAATACTCTCTAACAACAGAAACAGCACCCAGAGACTCCCCGCCCTTTTGTTGTATTAACAATTGTGATTGAAATAGAGATAGAGGATGTATGTGGATGGATGCTTGGTGTGGATAATAACTGAATGATCAGGGAGGTGCCAGCTTAAGAATCCAGTGTCCATCGGCTGAAGAAGGCGTCAAGTGGAAATCCACCCAACAGCCTCAAGAATGGGAGAACCAAAGAACAAGATAACATCTAGCAGCACGGAGCCGTCAGGAATGTGCTATCTGCTGATTGCTCACGAAAGCTCATGCTCAAATAAATTGGTTAGTCTCTAAGGTGCCACAAGTACTCCTTTTCTTTTAGCATGATGAAGCAATTCCCACAGACTGGCCTAGGAATAAATTCCTATAAAAATAGACTCTAGAAAGTGAGAACTTTGGGGGGTCTGATTCTACAAACCAACTTCCAGGAGAATCAGATGAGCATCTGACAAGGCCCTGCTCTCTCCTCATGTCCAGGCCACCTGGCCAGTGGCTTGGCATGAGCAACTCTAAGGCTGGTAACTATGATAACAACCTTGCAGAACCTGTGTGTGTGTGTGTGTGTGTGTGAATAAATATGAGATTGAATGGAATGTTATAACTATAACTCACTGCTTACTATGATTCTTTCTGTATTCACAATAAATGTGGTATTTTGCCTTTTTCCTCTTTAATAAGATCCTGCTAGTTTTTAATTTATTGGTATAACACCATATTCTCCTCACCCAAATGCCCACAAACGCGGGGGGAGGAGTCTCCGGGCACCCAGCCACTCCACTCCAGAGGATGGCCCAAGCAACAGAAGGCTGTAATTCAAAGAGTTTGATTTGTAGCGTGGCTACAATAAGCAATGAGGCCTTGTCCTTCCCTCCTTCCCCCACCCCACCCGGGCTACCTTGTCAGTTATCTCACTTTTTTTTAAATTAATAAAGAAAGAATGCATGTGTAACCCTTCTGCCCGTCAGAGTTGGCAGCAACAAGGGCTGGGTTCAATATCTAGGGGATCCATTCCAATAACACAATGCAAACCGGCTCGAGCCCCCACCCAGTGACCTGGGACAAATATATACCACCCCCGCTGGGCGCCTCCAAGAGGCAATACTTCCCCTCTCGCAAGCACATAGTCTGAGTGTAGCAAAAAGCCTTTTAATAACAGAGAGAAACAATGTGGCATTATGTTGGGGAAATACCACCAACAGGATTCATAACACAACCCATGAGCAAAAATTGGGGCATGCCCTTTCCCTTTGGTTCTTGAGTCCAGCAACCCCAAATCACCCAAAGTCTCAAAAGTCCAGTGGCCCAAAAGTCTCCGTCCCTGGTCAGGGCAGCCCCAGAGTTCGAAAGTTTATCTGCAGAGCTTTACCTCCCAACCTGGGTGGAGATGAGGGGGGGGAAGAGGGAGAGAGGTAAGGGGCACCTTACATGATCTGAAGCTGACCGCCCCACAGCTCCATAGGCCTTCGCTTCGCTCCGCTCCGTCCTGCTCCGCCAGCCACCCCACGAACTGCTTCGCTCAGTTCGGCTCTGCTCTGCGGCCCACAAGCAGCTCCCGCCGTCCTAGGAACTGCTCCACCAGCCTGTCCACAAGGCACTCTAGCACTCCTTGCAAACTGCTCCACAATATATCTTCAAGCTCCCCCACTACTTAACACAACGCTCAGTGATTTCAGCTCTTAGGTGAATTCAGCTTGTAGTAAGGGAGCCTCAGTGCTGGTGCACCATTAGCCCAAAGTGAGCTCAGCAGTCTGTAACTAGACTCCTAATGGAATCAAAATTAGCTCTGATATTCCACAGTGGAGAGAGGAGGAAGTGCAATTACCATGTAAGGCCCTCACCAAGAGGCCTATGCCACCAAGTATTAATACTTATCCCCAGCCTCTCTCTATTTACAGAGTTTTGGAACCCATGTCCCTTGCCTAGCGAGTGCTGCTTAGTTGATGGCGAGTCCCTCCATCATAACAAAAGGCCCAGTACAGTTCCAAGCACAGTTCCCATAGTCAGGGTAATAACAATATATTCTTCCTGCCCCAATAACAGAGACACTGGGGATCCCACAGCAGCCAAAGTGACCATTTGGGCAGCTATGGGCTCATGCTAGGTGGGGTGGGTATGCCTATGCAAATGAGATCAGCCCCTGAAGTTCTTTTCCACAACTTGCCACACCAGATGTCAGGGTGGAGCTCATCCTGACTCTGCTTACACATGGTTTCAAAACAATAGTTACTTTATTTCCTTTGCCAGCTGTGATCAAAGGGGGGCGGGTGGTTGGCTTACAGAGAATTAAAATCAACAAAGGGGGCGGGTTTGCAGCAAGGAGAAACACACAGAACTGTCACACTGAAGCCTGGACAGTCATGAAACTGGTTTTCAAAGCCTCTCTGATGCGCAGCATGCCTTGCTGTGCTCTTCTAATTACCCTGGTGTCTGGCCGCTCAAAATTGGACACCAGGCAATTTGCCTCAACCTCCCACCCTGCCATAAACGTCTCCCCCTTACTCTCACAGATATTATGGAGCACACAGCAAGCAGCAATAACAATGGGAATGTTGATTGCGCTGAGATCTGACCTAGTCAGCAAACAGCACCAGCAAGTTTTTAAACGTCCAGAGGCACATTCTACCACCATTCTGCACTTGCTCAGCCTGTAGGTGAACTGCTCCTTACTTCTGTCCAGGCTGCCTGTGTACGGCTTCATGAGCCATGGGATCAAGGGGTAGGCTGGGTCTGCAAGGATAACTATTGGCATTTCAGCATCCCCAATGGTAATTTTCTGGTCTGGGAAGTAAGTCCCTTCTTGCAGCTGCTCGAACAGCCCAGAGTTCCCAAAGATGCGAGCATCATGCACCTTTCCCAGCCATCCCATGTTGATGTCGGTGAAACATCCCTTGTGATCCACCAGTGCTTGCAGCACCATTGAGAAGTACCCCTTGCAGTGTATGTACTGGTTGGCAAGGTGGTCCAGTGCCAAGATAGGGATATGCGTTCCATCTATCACCCCACCACAGTTAGGGAAACCCATTGCAGCAAAGCCATCCACTATGACCTGCACATTTTCCAGAGTCACAACCCTTGATAACAGAATGTCAGTGATTGCATTGGCTACTTGGATCACAGCAGTCCCCACAGTAGATTTGCCCATTCCAAATTGATTCCCGACTGACCGGTAGCAGTCAGGTGTTGCAAGCTTCCACAGGGCTATCGCCACTCGCTTCTCAACTGTCAGGGTAGCTCTCATCTTGGTATTCTTGCGCTTCAGGGCGGGGGAAAGCAACTCAGGGTTCCAGGAAAGTGTCCTTACGCATGCGAAAGTTTCGCAGCCACTGTGAATCATCCCATACCTGCAACACTATGCGGTCCCACTAGTCTGTGCTTGTTTGCCGGGCCCAGAATCAGTGTTCCACTTTATCAACCAGCCCCACTGCCACCATGATGTCCCAATTGCCACAGCCCGTGCTTTCAGGAACATCTGTGTCCATGTCCTCATCAAAATCATCCTCGTGCTGTCGTCTCTTAGCCCGTTTCTGCATATGCTCCAGGATAATGCGTGAGGTGTTTACAATGCTCACAACAGCAGCAGTGAGCTGAGCGGGCTCCATGCTTGCCATGGTATGGCGTCTGCAGGAGAGCAGAGTTGCAGCGGAAGTGGTGCATGATGTCGGTTAGCAGTTGTACTGCATCGTCTGCTGACAGCAGCATCCAGGACAAAACAGCAGCAGTGATGGTGAGCTGAACTGAGCGGGCTCCATGCTTGCTGTGGGATGGCATCTGCATGGAAAAAAGGCGTGAAACGGTTGTCTGCTGTTGCTTTCATGGAGGGAGGGGCGACTGACGACATGTATCCAAAACCACCTATGACAATGTTTTTGCCCCATCAGGCATTGGGAGCTTAACCCAGAATTCCAATGGGCAGTGGAGACTGCGGGAACTGTGGGATAGCTACCCACAGTGCAATGCTCTGTAAGTCGATGCTAGCCACGGTAGTGAGGATGCACTCTGCTGACTTAATGTGCTTAGTGTGGACATAAGCAATCGACTGTACAAAATTGATTTCTAAAAATCAACTTCTATAAAATCAACCTAATTTCATAGTGTAGACATACCCAAAGAAACCTCTTAATTTTACTAGTTTATTTTTGGTACTTTTAATCTTAAGTGTTTCAAAAATGTAAAGCTTTTTTCTTCCAAAAATGTGGTTTTAAATGTGCCCAGTGAATTTAAAACAACAAAGCAAGCAAGATAATGTTCCTTGGATCTAGTGGGAATGAAGGGGGCACACTGTAGATGGCATAAGATGATATGGCTTGGAAGAAAACGGGGATAAGGAACACCGCTTAATTCAAGCTTTATCAAGCTGAGGGTGGAAATCTTATAATTGGCTGACACTATATAATGTCTTAAGGGCCAAATCCTGGAAGGTGAGTGATGGTGACACTTTAAGATATTGAATGAAGGTAATAGGAATTGAGGGTATTCAGCAGCTTGCAAGTTTGGTCTCAAAGTGAATAAAAATGTATAGATATATTTCCATTGATACATAATGATGGCCTATGTTAAAATGTAGTGTGTTTTGTGTGGGGACTCTCAGAAAATGTGGCAGGTAAGTACACTAGACTAACATGTTAAAAATTCATGGAAAAGTGATTTTTAATAAATTAGAATTTAACATGAGCATGTTTTCTACATATGCCTCCTGGTGTCTGTGTGTGTGTGTGTGTGTGTTAAAGTTACATATGGACATGATTTATGATTACCCCTTGAGGCCTGTTTTTTGGAGTCAGTTACAGAATAATCCATAGTCTTTAAAGTAAAACTTAGTCATAGTTCAGTTACATAATGATAAACAATGAGCTACTTGATTGAAACCTTAAAGTGATAGCTCCTGTGAGCTATCTTCTCTGTCTCATAATTAAGGTTATTTAGGACTTTTGAAATGATGAATTCCTTTAAAAACTAAATTGTAATGGAATATTTATAATGAACCCACAGTATTATCTTGTCTGATCATGAAGTTAAATACATTTCATGCTTTAGAAAAAACACTGGTGAATGTACAACTTGTGACTCCATTCTTTGCTCTTCCCTTTATTTTTTATTATGATTAATGCAGTACTTGTGTGCTTTGGACCAAATCCTGACTTTCTCTACTGAAATAATTTTATGCAGGCTGCATATTAACTGAGGCTTCAGTTACCCTTGTGGACCAGCCAAAAGGGGAGGGGAATATGTGTACAAGTGTACAAATTGCAGATTGGTTTGGGAGAGTGGTGTCATCTCCCCTCCAATCCGGATTGCTTGGGTGAGTGAATGTTGGTCTTGGTCTCCAGTGGATCTGTTCTCTTCCATGAGAATGCCATTTTGGAACTCTCATTTAGGGCTGTTTCTGGACTGGTAGCCTTAGAGTCCCCATTGCTGCCAGTGCCACTCAGAAGGGGAAGCCTCACCCTACCACTTGAATACTGAGAGGGGGTTTTGCCTCCTCTCATAACACTCTCCAGCACTACCTTACCAAAACAGGGCAGTTAGGAGTGGGGTTGGGTGGCCGTGTAGGAGATCCCTGGGTACTCCTAAGACTGAGTCCCTCCTCAACATTTCATTTGTCCTCCAGTGTTGTGGAGGTCAGAGAGCACTGCCCCGTAGTGGTGGGTGGGGGTAGGATGGAATCTCCCTGTGAATGGGGGGTTGAGGGAAGCTACTGATACTCAAGGTGGGAGATGCGGGGAAAGGGCTTCCAGCTTAAGGTTGGGAAGGGGTGTGTCGGTAGTTCCTATGGCCATTCCTAAGGCAGTTCTTGGTGGTTGGTGCCTAGTGCTTTCCCCTCACCCCCTTTGACAGCTGGTGCCCCTTGTGCCAATCCTCTCCATCCCCTACCCAGGTGCTTGTGTCCTGTCCTGGTCCCCCACCTCACTCCAGCAGCTGTTGCATGTGCTCCTAGGGTGAGGGTCTCTGCTGGGACCCACAGTGGCTAGAAAGCAGGACCAGGGTAGGCTGGGGAGTCCTACCTGCTCCATGGTGGCCATCCTGAACTTGTACACTGCAGTAGCCACTCCAGCCTCTCCTTCGGGTCCCGCTTATGTCTCCATCCCCTTGCACGTGCACAGAACATAGCCAGGTCCCACTCTCACTTCCATGAGATAATTGGAGTGGGGGGAACATAGATCCATACCCCCGACTATTTCCATTGCAGGCGTGCTAGTCCTCCCCTCTTTCCCCAAACCCTAGTTCTACTGCCCCGATCGGTGGTATGGACCAGGGTTTGTCCATAAATGGATTTTGTGTTGTGTGATACTTAGCACTTAACAGACTACTTTGGCACCTTTATGTTCCGTTTTGTATCTCTCTGCTCCACTGATTTTACAGTAAAAGCAGTATATTAGTTTACTTTCGGGACTGGGCCTAATGACATAAATTCTTCCCAACATATGCCAGAATGGAGGCCTGATCCTGTTGCCATTGACTTCAGAGGCAACAGGATTGGCCCTTAATAAAGGAAGCACTGAGGGCCTGATGGAGCACCCATTGAAGCCAACAGAAAGATACCCACTGATTTCAGTGGGTGCTGGATCAGATTCTAAGCTAGTAATATCCTGAGCTTGAATGATAGCTCACCCATGCTAAGAAGCACGAGATTTTAGAAAGTTCTCTTTTAGGGCCTGATCCTGAAATCCTTGAATACATAAAACTCCCACTGAAGGCAATAAGACTTTTCATTGTGCAAAGAATTCAGGACTGACTCCGTAAAAGGAATTGGTCATTATTAATTGCACTGTAATGTGTGTATCAGTTCACTGCATACAAGTGACCTCCCTTTATTTTGACTGATTTACAAGTGATCACAAGCTGCAGCTTGATCACTGAATCCCGAGAACTTAACAAATGGGTAGTACAAATTTCTAACGCCACATCCAGTTTAAAGAATCTAATCAGAGGAGGCAAATCCTTCCGCTACCTACAAATTAGTTTGGAAACCTTTTCCCATGCCAGCACAGGGACACAAGTTTAGCTTTAAAAGTGATCAAACCTTTTTCAGTTAATTTAAAGTAAGCAAGTACTGGTTAAAAAAATATTTGGAGTTGATTAATTGCTAAATATATCATGCAACACTTTAAAGTTAACGTAGCACCTTCTCACAAAGAACAGGATAAAAAGTTATCTACATCAGCTAATGGAAAAAATAGTTTGAAGACTGAAAGGTAAGGTAGGAGCAATTTCAGGAAAAGTGTATTTTGCTTGATTAAGTTTGGCAAAAGGATTTGGTGGTTTAGATTCTGTTTAACACTCCTCAGCGTCAGTCAGGTAGATGCTCCATATTTTAAAGTACTCTTCTCTCTATGATTGGTGCAATTCATTCATGTCTCTCATACAGATTGCAGTCTCAATTTTTATCCTCTTAAATGAAACCCCAATACAATCACAAGCATATAACAAAGTATCTTAAACTCAATATTTTCATTAGGAAACCCTGTCCCTATATCAAACCAAATATAAAAAACAGAGAAGATCCCCATCACTTGAATACTGAAGACAGAGAAAAATGGCTTGATGCCCAAAAAGTTTAATATAGAATAGAGCTAAGTCTCTACAAGAATTCAGAAAGTTGCAGTACGTGTCCCGATCAATGACTATGTAATATTAAAAATGCCATATACTATGTACAGAAATGGCAAAACAAAATGATAGCTGGATAAGAAACACAGATAAAGCCAAGTGTATAAGTGCAGAAAGTAAGCAGATTTGAAATTCCCAGAAAATGACAAATAGTTCAAAAAGTACCTGCGTATAAACCGAATGACCCAGGTCCAGAAGAGCTGTCACCACTATAAAACAGACAGAAATAATAAAATCTGTTCAGAAGTCTCAGGCAGCTTCCTGGAAATAATCCAACCTTGCCTTCTCTTTGCTGGAAGAGCTATGGCCTCTACAGTTTATTGGCTCACATACAACAGTTGTATCCCACCTGTTTAAGCATCTACCTGCATATTTCAGTACATAACGTGCCTTGAAAATGCTGACTGCAGAGTTCTTCCAGTCAGCAAAGTTTCCCATCTACTCCTGGATAAGATCTTTCCTAGAAAACAAAGCACCTTTTTATTTACGGTCTGAGGCCAGTTAACCTTTCCCAGTCAAACTGTAGGAAGCAACAGATGCCAACAAGTTCAAATATAGGTAAAACTTCTCCGCCACAACTATTTGGGACAGAATCTTTCCTGTTGGCTTTGACTTCCCACCTTCTTACCCAGGCCAGGCCAAAAGGTTGTATTGCTTCTCCTGGGTTAATTGGTAGGCCAACAAGGACTATCTATCAAGCTCACTCAACTTCTTAAGCCATGTACACAACCATTTAGTAACCACAGGGGTAGAGTGAGTTAAGTGATGGATTCTCCATCACTTGAAGTTGTAAAATCAAGATTAGATCATAGAATCATAGAATAACAGAGTTGGAAGGGACCTCTGGAGGCCATCTAGTCCAACCCCCTGCCCAGAGCAGGACCAATCCCAACTAAATCATCCCAGCCAGGGCTTTGTCAAGCCTGACCTTAAAAACTTCTAAGGAAGGGGATTCCACCACCTCCATAGGTAACGCATTCCAGTGTTTCACCACCCTCCTAGTGAAAAAGTTTTTCCTAATATCCAACCTAAACCTCCCCCACTGCAACTTGAGACCATTACTCCTTGTCCTGTCATCTGCTATCACTGAGAATAGTCTAGATCCATCCTCTTTGGATCCACCTTTCAGGTAGTTAAAAGCAGCTATCAAATCCCCCCTCATTCTTCTCTTCCGTAGACTAAACAATCCCAGTTCCCTCAGCCTCTCCTCATAACTCATGTGTTCCAGTCCCCTAATCATTTTTGTTGCCCTTCTCTGGACTCTCTCCAATTTATCCACATCCTTCTTGTAGTGTGGGGCCCAAAACTGGACACAGTACTCCAGATGAGGCCTCACCAATGTCGAATAGAGGGGAATGATCACATCCCTCGATCTGCTCACTATGCCCCTACTTATACATCCCAAAATGCCATTGGCCTTCTTGGCAACAAGGGCACACTGTTGACTCATATCCAGCTTCTTGTCCACTGTCACCCCTAGGTCCTTCTCTGCAGAACTGCTGCCTAGCCATTCGGTCCCTAGTCTGTAGCAGTGCATGGGATTCTTCCGTCCTAAGTGCAGGACTCTGCACTTGTCCTTGTTGAACCTCATCAGATTTCTTTTGGCCCAATCCTCCAATTTGTCTAGGTCCCTCTGTATCCTATCCCTACCCTCCAGCGTATCTACCACTCCTCCCAGTTTAGTGTCATCCGCAAACTTGCTGAGGGTGCAATCCACACCATCCTCCAGATCATTAATGAAGATATTGAACAAAACCGGCCCCAGGACCGACCCCTGGGGCCCTCTGCCAGATACTGGCTGCCAACTAGACATGGAGCCATTGATCACTACCCGTTGAGCCCGACAATCTAGCCAACTTTCTACCCACCTTGTAGTGCATCCATCCAGCCCATACTTCTTTAACTTGCTGACAAGAATACTGTGGGAGACCGTGTCAAAAGCTTTGCTAAAGTCGAGGAATAACACGTCCACTGCTTTCCCTTCATCCACAGAACCAGTGATCTCATCATAGAAGGCAATTAGATTAGTCAGGCATGACTTTCCCTTGGTGAATCCATGCTGACTGTTCCTGGTCACTTTCCTCTCATCTAAGTACTTCAGAATTGATTCCTTCAGGACATGCTCCATGATTTTTCCAGGGACTGAGGTGAGGATGACCGGCTTGTAGTTCCCAGGATCATCCTTCTTCCCTTTTTTAAAGATGGGCACTACATTAGCCTTTTTCCAATCTTCCGGGACTTCCCCCGATCGCCATGAGTTTTTAAAGATAACGGCCAATGGCTCTGCAATCACATCCGCCAATTCCTTTAGCACTCTCGGATGCAACGCATCCGGCCCCAGGGACTTGTGCATGTCCAGTTTTTCTAAATAGTCCCGAACCACTTCTTCCTTCACAGAGGGCTGGCCACCTCCTCCCCATGCTGTGCTGCCCAGTGCAGTAGTCTGGGAGCTGACCTTGTTCGTGAAGACAGAGGCAAAAAAAGCATTGAGTACATTAGCTTTTTCCACATCCTCTGTCACTAGGTTGCCTCCCTCATTCAGTAAGGGGCCCACACTTTTCTTGGCTTTCTTCTTATTGCCAACATATCTGAAGAAACCCTTCTTGTTACTCTTAACATCCCTCGCTAGCTGCAACTCCAGGTGTGATTTAGCCTTCCTGATTCCATTCCTACATGCCCGAGCAATATTTATATACTCATCCCTGGTCATTTGTCCAATCTTCCACTTCTTGTAAGCCTCTTTTTTGTGTTTAAGATCAGCAAGGATTTCAAAGGCCTTTGCTAGTTCAACGAGAAGTTATGGGCTTGATACAGGAATTACTAGGTGAGGTATTACAGCTTGTGTTATGTAGGCTGTCATATTATAGGATAATGGTCCTAACTGGACTTAAAATCAATTAATTTATCAATCTATTTTCAAGGAATGGTGTGGGTTGCTTTTGGCCTTTATTCTTGTTCTGCCTCTGTATCCTATTCCAATTACCAAAGGTATTTTATGGAATCAATTCAGCAAACATTCACAGTCTTTGATATGTCCTTGGTAAATGAAAATACATCAATAAAACAAAACATCCAATAAAAGAAAACTATCTTGTAAAATGTTATCTTCTAATAAAACAACACTTTAAGAAACTTTCAAAGCCCATATGAATTTTTATTTTCATATTAAAACTTATAGAACACACAAAGAATTAATCACGAGAAGAAACTTCCATTTCCATTGCTGGTGGAATATTTGCATACACCTGTAAGCAGGGGCTGAATGAATGCTACTCTGACAGCTAGCTGGAACAGGGAGAGACTCTGGGTGTGGTTATGTAAATACAGTTTGCTCCTGCTTTGCTTAGATTTGCTTAGATATTCAGCAGCTGGAGTGGTGTTTTGTTCATTGTAATCAGCTTGGTTGGTGTTGGGTCACAAATTATGTTAGTACTGAATGCAGGGATAGTGAAATGGCATTACCAATGTAATTATTTTGGGAAGACTGTGCTTAACCTGTTCCAAATGGCGGGGGGGGGTCACCCTTAGCAGGAAGGACCTCATTGAGCCAGGAGTTCGATTGCCAAAGCCTTATGCAAGTAGGGGAGGGGAGGGGAGGGGAGGAGAGGAGTCGAGTCGAGTCGAGTCGAGTCGAGTCGAGTCGAGTCGAGTCGAGTCCTGGTCAGGAGGCTGCAACTCTCCCCATCCTCTCTAAACTGGCTTACCCTGTTCTTCCCCACTGTTCAAAGAATAGAGCTAAATAGGCTTAATGAGGAGCCTCTTTTGTTATTTTAATTGCTCAATCAGAGCAGAAACCAGTTGTGGTAGGACTGTGTTTGTGCCCTGCCTGTTAAGAGCTAAAATCACTGAGAGCTGAAATCACCTGAGATGGGGCAGTATTTCTGGCCAGCCTGCAAAAGAGCTGAAAATTACTGAGAGACTGATGTGCAGAGGTCACAGCAGAGAGGCAGAAGGTGACTGACAGCTGACAAATGAGTGACCAGCAGGGCAGCAGCAGAGAGGTAGGATGAATGGCCAGCAGGGTGGCGGCGGAGAGGCGTAATGGGCGGCCAGCAGGGTGGCAATGGAGACGTGTGACGAGCAGTCAGCTGGGTGGCTGGTGGAGGAGCACAAGGAGAGCGGTGAGCAGGTGACTGGTGAGCAGCCAGTGGAGCAAGGAAGATGCCTCTTTACCCCTCCCCACTCAGGGTGGGAGGTAAACTCTGCAGATGCACCTCTGAATCTGGGCTTGCACTGATCAAGACAGCAACAGTGAGTGGGGTGCAGAGACGGGTCAGGCATGTGAAAGGGACTTTTGGGTTGCTGGAATATAGAACCTGAGGGGAAAAGTACACTGCCCAACCTACTTGGGGATGGGTCTTTTAGTGATGGTTTATGAACTCTTCCAAATTAATTCCGAGTTACTTCTCTCCTTTTATTAAAAGTTTATTTTCTACACTCGGACTCTATGCTTGTGGGTGGGGAAGTATTGCCTTTCAGAAGTGCCCAGGGGTGTAATTTTCCCACATTACTGTGTGGGGGCTCGAGCCAGTTCTGTGTTGTATCAATGGAAAGGAACCCCTAGATATTTAACCCAGCCCTGATTGCTGCAGGATCCATCTGGCAGAAGGGTTACATTTTGGGAGGCTCGTCCAGGATCCTGGGTCGGTACCCCTCGCAAGTACATCTTGAGTGATTCACTAAATTGGGGAAACAATTGTGTTTATATTTTGAGGAAATCACTGTTTGTGTAATGGCTAATATGTCGGGTTTGTTGGGCTCTGACTCAGCAGCCCCTAGCTTGGGGGCTGCAGCCTCAGCTGATGATTGGGCAAAAGCACTGGGGAAAACATTGGAAAAGGTTGTGTTGTCCCATGCTACATCAAGCTGCTATCGTAAGTTAAGGTTATTTGCTGGGAGTCCCATTACAATACCTAAGGAAGAGGAGTCTGAACCCTGGTTAGAGCATACTACTGAAATGCTGCAGGAGTGGGCCGGACCAGATGCCGGGAAGCGAAGATGTCTAACAGAGAGCCTCAGAGGCCCAGCATTAGACGTGATTCACACTCTGAAGCTCACTAACTCTGGGGTCAGTGTGAAGGACTGCATAGAGGCCCTTGAGCACACCTTGGGGAGCATAGAGGGCTCTGAGGACAGTTATTGAAAGTTCCTTAATTCCCGACAGCAAAGGGGCGAGAAGGTTTCAGCCTATGTACAGAGGCTGGAGAGGCTGCTTCAGGGAGTTTTCAAGAGGGGAGCAGTGACTGCTGAGCAGATGGATCAGACCAGACTTGCTCAAATTGTAAGATGAACTCGATATCAGAACCCGATTCTACTTCATCTCTGCTTAAGAGACTGACAGGAACGTCCCCCGAGTTATTCCCAGCTGATAAAAGAGGTCAGAGGGGAGGAAGAAACGCAGGCTGCCAGTGAGTTTTGGAAAGCCCAACCGTCTGAGCCAGCCAGCACAGCACTCCTGTGGGCAGCCAGTGTACTGATAGCGAGCGCTGGAGAGGAACTTGCCCAGCAAGTGCAGGTCCTAATAGAACAGATAGCTGAGGTGCAAAGCACCATTGACCGAACTAAGACTTCCAGGCATAAGGAACCTCTGGCTGTGGCGATGGAGAAGTCAGCATTTAGAGCCACCTTCCCACCTGACCAAAGGGGGAAAGGACAATTCTTCTTTCACTGGTGTGGTCAGGATGGACACAGTGCTGCCAAGTGTCATAATGAAGAAAATCCCTCCTTAGTGTATGGGAAGCTGACGACCAGTTGGGTGTGGTTGAGGAACTGCTGAAGGGTCCTGGAACGGCAGCCACCCAGGGCTGCAAGATTTGAAGGCTTCCCTGGAAAAGACTGTCCAGATGGGATGTCCTCAGGATTGATAGGGCCTTGAGCGGAGGTCACGGTGAGGATTGAAGGGGCAGAATGTAAAGCAGTACTTGACACTGGATCTCAAGTGACTATTATATTTCAGTCATTCTACCACCAGATGCTTAGGTACCTGCGTATACAGCCACTGACAGGCCTTGGCCTGTGTGGCCTCAGCATGGATGAACACCCCTACCAAGGGTATGTCATAATGCACCTGGAATTTCCAGAGGAGGTTGCTGGTGTAAGAAAAGAGGGAGACACCGCTACCTTAATATGCCCCGACTCTAAAGTAATTTCTGATGTGTATGTGCTGATAGGGTCCAACTCTGGTCTTTTCAAGGTACTCCCGGATTACTGCAGACAACGGGCTGGGGACCAATACCTGAACACCCTGACGGTCCATATGTTTTGTGCTGAAGCCTATAGAAGAATTGAGAGCACTAAAACGGGGGTGTTTGAGCTACCAATGGGAGCATTGAGGTATGTGGGCATGACTTCCTTAGTAGTGCCTGCAAAGATGGAGCGAGAAGTGCTTGTCATGAGTACCTAGCTGAAAGACAGCAAAGAGGCAGGTGGCAGCAGAAGGTGACCGATAGTTGGCTGGTGAGCAAGTGGCTGGTGAGCCAGAGAGGCCTGCGGTGAGTGGCCAGCAGGGCGGCTGGCGCAGCTGGCGGCGAGTCGCCAGCAGGGCGGCTGGCAGAGAGGGCCAGAGCAGAGCCCTGCAGAGAGGGGCGGCAAGCAAGTGCTTGAGCAGCAGAGTGTGTAAAGAGCCTTTTTACCCCCCTGCACCCAGGGAGGGAGATGAACTCTGCAGATGCAACTCTGGGTCTGCACTGACCAAGGACAGCAACTGTGAGTGGGGTGCAGAGAAGGGTCAGGCATGTGAAAGGGACTTTTGGGTTGCTGGACTTAAGAACCTGAGGGGAAAAGCACACTGCCCAACTTACTTGGGGGTGGGTCTTTTGCTCATGGTTTATGTTTATGAACCCTGTTTGCAGTGTTTTCTCAAATTAATGCCAAGTTACTTCCCTCCTTTTATTAAAATGTTTCTTTTCTATACTCAGACTCTGTGCTTGCGAGTAGAGAAATGTTGCCTCTAGAGGCGCCCAGGGGTGGTGTGTAATTTTCCCAGGTTACAGGGTGTGGGCTTGAGCCTGTTCTGTGTTGTATAGATGTAGAGGAACCCCTAGATATTGAACCTGGCCCTGGTTGCTGCTGGCTCCACCTGGCAGAAGGGTTACACACTGAAGCATCTAAAAATTAACAAATGAAAACCCTCTATTCTCTGTTGCCTTCTTAAGGGAGTTAAACACGTGTGTTAAAATCTAGAACTGATCAGGAACTTTTTGACAAAATGTTTTTTCATCAGAAAATGCCTGTTCGTTGAAACTTTTTATGGGAAAGGGTTGGTTTCAATTAAACTTTCTCAGGTCCAAGATGGAATTTCTGGTTAGTGAGAGAGAGAGACACCCACTCCCACCCTCCAGCTCAGTGGTTAGGGCATTCATCTGGGATGTAGGTTCAATGCACTATTCTGCCTGATTCAGAGCAGAGATTTGAACTGGGATTGCCCACATCTGTGGAGAGTTTCCTAACCCCTGGGCTATATAATCAGTCTCTCTTTTTGCTATTTATACATAGTGAACATCAGCAAAAGGAAAGACTGAGGGGGAAAAAAACCCTCATTTTATAGCCCAGCAGGCACTCACATGAGGTGTGGGAGACCCTACGTTCCTTGTTCTAAAACAGGCAGAGTAGACTTGAATCTAGGTCTTCTATACCCTAGCTGAGTGCCCTAACCATTGGGCTATGGCTATTCTGGGGTAAGGGGGTATCTCTTGTGCTTTTTCTCAAAAATTTCAAAAGAGGTGTCATTTTTATTCTGCATCAGAGTGAAAACAAATTTGGAAACATTGATTTAAAAAAAAATGGAATTTTTGTGTTCCCACCAACCTACGAAAATTTACATTCAGAGGAAAATGTTCTCTGTATTTGTTAGCTATAGGCTTTATTTGTGAGATTTTCTTCAGTTTTATATTGCTGAAGTCATGCTGATGACAAACTTCATAAATAGATCTCTGGGCCAAACTCCAACCTGATGCAAGTGGGTGTGATGCTATTGATTTAACAGACTTGCATCCATTTACTCCATAGTTCAGTTTCTCTCCAGATCTACTTGTAAGCAACTCTGAATCAGAGGCGGATTAAGGTTTCCTGGGCCAGAGCAAGTGGGGGGGGCACACCCCAGCCCTTCCACCTGTGGCCCCACCCCTGTTCCGCCCCTCCACATATGACCCTGCCCACTGCCCCACCCCTTTCTGCCCCTTCCCTGGGGCCTCACCCATATTCCACCTAGGTCCCTTCCATTCCACCCCCAAGACTGGGGAAGCTCTGTCCTCCCACTGCACCAGCCCTGAGGCCGCAGCAGGTAGCAAGAGCTCCTCCAGTCCCAGGGCCACAGTGGGGGTCGCAGTGCTGGGGCTTCCCCAGCTTCTGCTGGGGACAGGGTCGTGGGGCGCTGGGGCTTTCCCTGTGGCTCCCTGGCTTCTGCCGTGGTCCGGGGGCACTGGGGGCTTCCCCTGCTGCTGCGCCCAGCCGCTGACAGGGTCAAGGTCACTGGGGGCTTCTCCTGCAACTGCACCTGGCTGCTGCCAGGGCTGGGGAGATGCTGGGGACTTCCCCTGCCACTATACACACCACGCCCGCCCAGCATGGACCCTGGGGAGTGGGGTCGGCGTGAGGTGGTTTCCCACATTGCTATTTCATGGTGCAGCCGCTGAGGAACGGGGTTTAGGATGTGGGGTGCTTCCCCTGCCGCTGTGCTGCCCCACCCACCCAGCGCTGCTGCCTGGAAGTGGGGTCAGGGCGCGGGGGCTTTCCCCAAGCACCCGGGGATCCGGGCCCCCCAGTTGGCTGGGGCCCCGGGCACAGACCCCATAGGCCCAGTGGCTATTCTGCCACTGCTCTGAATAATGGAAAGCATATATAAAGCATTAGATTTGTATGTTTCACTTTCTGATTATATTCAGTGTCAGTTTTATGATGCATGTCTACATTGCAAAAGCACCTTGCCCCAAGATGAACATATTGTCAACACTGAAGTTGCACACAAAGATTGCAGCTTGATTAACAGATGCAAAAACACATTAACAAGAACATACTTAGATAATTCTGTTTGCTCCCCAGTGAGCTCAACTGTGCACCTGGTCTTTGCTCACTGGCCTAAGGCTAATACATAGTTTTGCCTATTATTGTGTTTCATGTATTCTGTGCTGGGTAATGTCAATGAGCTATGCTGGTTTTACACCCTTTTAAAAATCTCTATTTCCCCAGTCTTTTGCTGGGAAATTTTAACTGAAAAGCCACCAGATTTTTCTTTATCTAACTCTTTTCCTTTCAGTTCAGAAAGCCACAGCCGAAATCTAATTTATACCAAAGCTGCTGGTTTGGAAGTTTTATCATTGACTTCAATGAACACTATGTCTTTCGCTATTTACTTGCAAATTATACAATTTTGTATTGAGGGAATAACAAGGGTTAGCTCTTCAATTAAGCCCCACAGAACCTCTCTATGAAAACCACTAAAAGAAATGTGTTGAATACATTTGGTATGTTTGTGGCCTGCATAAACAGCACAAATATAATATTATAATTGGTGATTGGTATCTGAATTGAATAATACTACCTCCATCAGGAATTTGCCCACATTACGTTTAAGACAGGAAGCATGAAACAATGTATTGATTTCAAATTGTATAGTATTTTTATATCAGTGATCTTTCCTTTTACAATCTTGTGCACTGAAAACCAAGCAATTTGAAGGGGAGTGCTCATGCAAATTGCAACTACCTGCTGAGAGTTACGATGCTGTTGAATTAAGATGCCATTTATCACTGCATTTTTTTTTTCCGATAAAGAAATTGTTGAGATGGAGGCATGGACTGCATCTCCCTCTTGCAAATGATAGTTAAAAAGAAATACTTTGTCTTGCTCATAGGATCAAGAATAGACAATAGACAAACTTAATACATTCTAGAATTAATCGGGGCTGCTGTAAAATGATTTTATTGGAATTATAATAGAATAGGGTTGTCACAAGATGGCAGACTTCACTGGTGAGCCACAATCCTTCTCGGCTATGAGAATCTACAGGGAATTTCACAGATGGCGGAGCTGTTTTACTGACAAGGAGCATACTAAACACCATGAGGGAGAGAACTCATTTATGCACATTGGCCAGTTGGTACATCAAACCAGTAGTTAATCTAAAACTGCCACATGAACAGCTATAACTTTGTGAAATAAATTTGCATGTAGGTCATACATTTCCCCCTGCATTTGCTCCAATCAGAAACCTGTTCTATTTGCTTAGGCTATATTTAAAGAGATTTTCCATATATGCAAAAAACCAATCCATTTATTCAATGTGTAAAGTAAGATTGCTGATTACTTTCTTTGGGCACATATTTAGAAGTAATCTTTTCTGCATATAGAGAGCTGTCTTAAAGCCTCCTGCACTGTATGTGATAAGATTCCATGATGGTTTTTATCATCTAAGCCTTTGGAAACCTTGCCATTTGTCTAATAATTAAAAAGATTTGAGGTGCATAATTACTGCATCCTGGGACTGACAAATGCTGTGCAGGACAAAGATATTCCAAATGTAGAAAAATGCCTATTGGGAGCTAGACATCTAACTACCTTTTTGAATTCCCACCCTAATATTCTAATAATTTTCAGATTTCATAATTAAATGGCTATAATCTACATTTGAGGATTAATATACAGAAACACCATTAGAGAATTATAATAACAACCCATCAACTTGATCTTGCATGGACAGGGTCAAAGACTGAAAAGTTCAGTTACATCAGGATTGTCAAATAGATGTATATAATTTGGCTTTTGGTTAATTTGATTTTAATTTGCTTCTCATTTCATTTTCTTGTTGCATTGATAACACATAGTTTTCAATTTCCCCTCCAGAAAATTGACAATGTGCATGAGGGAGAAATTAAATTTCTAGACCTGCATCTGTACTGAACATGGAAGCTGTAAACAATTCCATATTTTAGATTATCCACGAAGATGAACAGCATGTTCACTATATAAGGTGCTCTTATTTGGAAGAATCAGTGAAAAAACCTCTACATCGCTCTCAGGTTTAGTTTGGCCAACTAAAGAGAATCTACCTGTCTACACATCTGTGATAAATTAAAGTGAGCTGCTCCCAGGGAAAAGGTATTTATTCTAATTCTTTTCTAATTATATGACCCTCACCTTGGGTCATGATCTTGTCAGATCTCAAATTAAGCAGGGTCAAGCCTGATCTGACAACGGGAGATCATTAAATAACACCCAGAATGCTGCAAGGAGTGGTGTCAGTGACTCGGTAGATGGCATTTCTTCTTATTACTCTGTTTGAACCAATGACCCAGCAGAGTGCTTAGAGGCTGAGTGCTTCTGACTGTACCATCGATTAGCTGAGTTTTAAATGGTCCTGACCCTTTGTGGTCATTCAAGACTCCATTGCATGTTTTACTACACTTGGTGTGTTTGCCCAGATGTATCACCTGAATTTGTAGGTTAGCCAAGACTAGTTACATTTTGTGTACCAAAAACTTCCCTGGTACTAGCTTCAGTTGAATGTATTTGTCACACACACAGTCTGGGTAGAACACTTTCTAGCTTGATATTCACCAGGCTGTTGTGCTTGGATGTGGGCTTCAGTGGGCTGGGTGTGCTTTAAGCCTCCCAAGCCTGAACAGAGACCAGGCATTGCCCCCTGGCTGCAGTCTATAGGCAGGGTGCAGATTGTCTGTCTCGCACCCCGTCCTGAGAGCTAAGACATCACGTTGCAACTGCTGAGGCCCTGGGACCAGTACTGACCCCTCAGACTCTTCTGTTGCTTAAGGACATCCTTTCCCAGAACTCCAGCCAGGTGCTCACTCTCCATAGGCACGTGCTAGTGAAACAGACAGACTTTGCGCAAGAGTCTAAAACAATTTACTCTTTAGAGGGCATGAGGAATACACAGATCTAGACAAAATAATAAACACACCTGTACATATTTCTCAGCCTCTGTTTCCTCACCACTTTGAGGAATTCTTTGGGTCTAGAGCAGACCCTCTGAGGGAGTCCAGATTCCCTCTCTTGCACATGGCTTCTCCTCTGAATCATGGAGTCTCTCACTCTCTCTAGGTCAGCTAGCTTCCTTCTTACTCAGTTATTAGTCCTGCAGAACCCTCTGCTACAAAAGCATGCCCGTCTCTTTCTCTCTCCTGCCCAAAGCTTTCTGTGTCTCAGTTCCTCACATTGATATGTTGCATCACTAACACCTGGATCCTTTGTTCTCTTGCTAAAGATTTTCTACTCTTCAATTCCCCCTCTCTGTGGAGAAATTTGTTTGATATGCACAAAGAAAAGGAGTACTTGTGGCACCTTAGAGACTAACAAATTTATTTGAGCATAAGCTTATGAAGTGAGCTGTAGCTCACAAAAACTTATGCTCAAATAAATTTGTTAGCCTCTAAGGTGCCACAAGTACTCCTTTTCTTTTTGCGGATACAGACTAACATGGCTGCTACTCTGAAACCTGTTGGTTGATATGGTTTACCAGCTCAAGCAACCTCCTTTGAATACCTATTGTTTGATCAGAGCACAGTCATTAAGATTAACAATTCTCCATTGTCTGTGGTCTGGTAAGTGTATCATGACATTTCAAGCTTTGCTAATGAAACATGGTGGCAGTATCTGAGCTGTGAATTCTCTGCAGAGCAGCAGCTGGCAGCGTGAACCATGGAAGTTGGTCTGAAGCCCCCAGGAGCCCTGGATTTTGCAGACACAAACGTAGCCTAGCGACAGACCCGGTGGAAAGAGGAGTTCGAGCTGTACACAGACCTGGCCACCCAGGAGGATGACAAAAGCTGGAAAGTAAACCCATTTTTCTACCTTACTGGGGAACAAGGCAGAGAGATCTTCAGAACTCTGAAGCTCCCCATTGCCTCAGTCCAACTGCAGGCAGCCAAGGGATTGATACTAGCAGGTTGGCCAGAAGACATAAGCCAAGTACCAACAGGAGCAGAACTATATTTTCAAAATAAGTATGAGCTAAGTGTGCAAGATGGAATCATATTTCAAGGACAATGAGCTGTTGTTCCTGCTTCATTACATTGGGATGTCATGCAAAAAATACATGCCTCATGCCTGGACATTGACAGCTGCCTTAGACAGACTCGGAATTATTTTTACTGGCTGGGAATGAATACATAACTCTACTCCTTGACAGAAGGGTGTTACACCTGCCAGTCATGTGATAACCACAAGCAGAAAGAGACTGTTACCACATAAGCTGCTCACCCGACCAAGAGAAAAGGTGGGAAAAGATTAGGGCTGTTGATTAATCACAGTTAACAAAAAAATTAATTGGAATTTAAAAAATTAATCGCGATTAATTGCAGTTTTAATCGCACTGTTAAACAATAGAATACCAATGGAAATTTATTAAATATTTTGGATGTTTTTCGACATTTTGATATACATTATATTCTGTGTTGTAATTGAGATCAGTGTATATTTTTATTACAAATATTTGCACTGGAAAAATGATAAACAAAAGAAATAATATTTTTCCATTCACCTCATACAAGTACTGTAGTGCAATATCTTTGTCATGAAAGTGCAACTTACAAATGTAGATGTTTTGGTGACATAATTGCACTCAAACAAAGCAATGTAAAATTTCAGAGCTTTCAAGTCCACTCAGTCCTACTTCTTGTTCAGCCAATCACTAAGACAAACAAGTTGTTTACATTTACAAGAGATAATGCTGCCTTCTTCTTATTTAAAATGTCACCAGAAAGTGAGAACAGGCATTTGCATGGCACTTTTGTAGCCGGCATTGCAAGGTATTTACGTGCCAGATATGCTAAACATTTGTATGTTTGTATGCCCCTTCATGCTTTGGCCACCATTTCAGATGACATGCTTTCATGCTGATGATGCTCATAAAAATTATTATTTGTGACTGAACTCCTTGGGGGAGAATTGTATGTCCCCTGATCTGTTTTACCCACATTCTGCCATGTGTTTCATGTTATAGAAGTCTCTGATGATGACCTAGCACATGTTGTTCATTTTAAGAACACTGTCACTGCAGATTTCACAAAACACAAAGAAGGTACCAATCTGAGATTTCTAAAGATAGCTACAGCACTCGACCTAAGGTTTAAGAGTCTGAAGTGCCTTCCAAAATCTGAGAGGGACGAGGTGTGGAGAATGTTTTCAGAAATCCGATGTGGAAACTACAGAACCCAAACCACCAAAAAAGAAAATCAACGTTCTGCTGGTGGCATCTGACTCAGATGATGAAAATGAACATGTGTCGGTCCGCACTGCTTTAGATTGTTGTTGAGCAGAACCCATCATCATCATGGACACATGTCCCCTGGACTGGAGGTTGAAGCATGAAGGAACATATGAATCTTTAGCACATCTGGCATGTAAATATCTTGCGATGCCAGCTACAACAGTGCCATGAGAACACCTGTTCTCACTTTCAGGTGACATTGTAAACAAGAAGCGGGCAGCATTATCTCCTGGAAATGTAAACAAACTTGTTTGTCTGAGCGATTCGCTGAACAAGAAGTAGGACTGAGTGGACTTGCAGGCTCTAAAATTTTACATTGTTTTGTTTTTGAATGCAGTTTTTTTGTACATAATTTTACATTTGTAAGTTCAACTTTCATGATAAAGAGATTGCACTACAGTACTTGTATTAGATTAATTGAAAAATACTATTTTTTTTCTTACAGTGCAAATACTTATAATAAAAATATAAAGTGAACACTGTACACTTTGTATTCTGTGTTGTAATTGAAATCAATATATTTGAAAATGTAGAAAACATCCAAAAATATTTAAATAAATGGTATTCTATTATTGTTTAACAGTGCGATTAATCGCGATTAATTTTTTAATAGCTTGACAGCCCTAGAAAAGACTTATTTACCTTCAATGAAAAGCAAGGCTTAATTACAGTGGGCTATTTTCATTTTTTTGGGAGGTCAATGCCCTGCCTGATACAAGAAGCAAGTTAGTGATTGGGAAACCTCAGGCCCAGTTTCTGATACATGGCATTCCGGACACTGTATTCCCTGAGAACAGACCCCAATTTGCCTCTGGAGAATACAAGGTATTTGCATGCAAATGGGAGTTTGATCACCCTATTGTCTCCCCTACATATCCCTAGAGTAATGGTAAGGTGGAATCAGCTGTGAAAACAGCTAAAATTGTTACTCAAGGCTGTTTCTTGTGGTTCAGACCTCTTGTTAGCATTATTTGGCTGACCGGAATACCCCATCACACAGGTGCCAAAACCGTCCACACAGGCACTGACGGGATGAGGGACCAAATCTCTGCTACCACTGAGAAGACATTGTTGCCATCTCTTCTTGGTGGTATCTCCATCCTTCTGACTGCAACAATCAGAGAAAGTAGGCACTAGAGTATGAAAGATCAGCCAAGGGCTTGTCAGCCCTGGAGAGAGGCACTCTTGTGAGGATCCAGCCATTAGGGAGACACCAGAAAGAGTGGACTAAATGGAGTTGTGAGGGGTGCAGTGGCACCAAGGTCATAAGAGGTGACTACACAAGAGGGACAAGTGATCCGAAGGAACAGGAGGCACTTACCATCCAGCAGACAACACCCAGAGAGAGTACAGAAATAAAGAGAATCACAGAATGGAGAGACCGAGACCATCTGGAGACCAATCCTACAGGGAGCCAGGGGAGTCCACAGAGATATAGTGTACTAGACTTGGAGACAGGTGACAGATGCACGGAAATCAGTCACTGTTGGTGTGGTCATCTGTTGAGGAGACCAAGCTACCTTAATGACTATGAAGCAGTTGAGTCTGTGATAAAAACAAGACTCTAACTCAGCTAAGTTCTAGCAACCTCCAGCAAAAGGGACATGGGATACAGGTCTAGGCATCAATTAATTTGTTTTTAATTCCTATATTAAAGTTTGTAAAATAGGAAAAGATGTATCATGATCAGTGGAACTAAAATAAGAGGGCTTCTGTTCCCTAGATGGACTGTTATTGATGGAACACCAGGGACGGTGACTAGAGTTGAACTAGGAAGAACTCGGGTACATAGAGCAGTTCACAGGGTTTAATGAAGTTCTATTTGTTCAACTGCTATTCATCTTTACTCTTGGCTAATGAAACAGTAGGTATGTTCTGCAGCTCTTCTTGGCAAATAGGGGATTCTGCATTCACTGAGGCCTTCCATGATTCAACAATCTCATAACATCAATAAAAATCCATAAATTGTAATAGATTCACCAAATCATCAGAATATTATTCCTCGGTTTTCTCTTGTTTTGTTTTTGCAGTGCAGAATGGCTGCCACATTCAATAGAATGCTCCCCCCCTTTTTTGTTTTTGCTTTTTTTCATTTCCTATATGATACTGAAAATATAGATGATGTTATTGATTACATAAAGTAATTCCAGGACATATAATCATCCTCTCACTAGATTAATTGATTTGCAACATAAATGGCATATTCTAATCTGGTCAAGCAAGGATAAAATCAGCTAAGCCTCTCAACATCTTTCACAGTTGTTTGTCCATTAGAGGGAGTTACAGTGGGCCTGATTCTCATTTACAGTAAGGCCATTTGGGGCCTTAAAATGGGAATCAATATAAGGCCATTTTACATATACAGAGCAGTACAAATGAACCTTAGTGTAAATGAGAATGAGGCCAAATATTCCTTGAATGATAACCATCTCCTGTTTATAAATAAGGTTTCTTGATCTTGAGTTCCAAATTATGATGTTTGACATGACAGAAGAACATACAACCTCATTAAATACTCCTCAAATGCAATTGGAGATGTGGGAGAAGATAAAACAATCAGATCTATCAGATAGAAGAACAAGCTTCTTTATGTACTACTGTGACCTCCATGGCACCTCAGTTTTTCCCAAGTACTTATAGATTTATGTTTACAACATTCCTGTGAGGCATGGAAGTGGTATAATTCCTTCAATGAGCACAGAGAGACAGGGGGTACATCTACATTAAAAAACCTCCTGAGGCAGCAAATATCAGAGTCTGGGTCAGCTGACTTGGTCTTGCAGGGCTCATGCTATGGGGCTAAAAATAGTAGAGTAGACATTCTTGCTTGGGCTGGAGATTAGACTCTGAAACCCCACAGGGGGGAGGGTCTCAGATCCTGGGCAGGAGTGTCTGCACTACTATTTTTAGCCCCATAGCATAAGCCCTGTAAGACCAAGTCAGCTGACCTGGGCTCTGAGGCTTGCAGCCACTCTTTTTTGTTGGGTCGGGGGGGAAGGGTAGCATGTAGATGTTCCTTAAATGACTTGTCCAGGGTCACACAGTATAGCAGGACAGGGAACTGAACCTAGCTCTGCCACTGCCTGTGACATTGCCCAGGTACAATCTGGACTCTAGACAGCTGTGTCCCCTCAGTTCTCCAACCTGAGGTGCCTTTTACGCTGCTTTGCTGTGAGAGTAACCACTGCTAGCATGCTCACATATAGCCTCTAGCATGTAAACTATTCTCAGCTGACTTACCTGAGTGCTCTTAGCCAGCCACTCCTGAATTATATTGCAGAGTAACACTAGAAAATTCCCAAACCCAGACTTGTCCCCAGAAATGCGCATCTTGTACTGCCCACTGTCCTCCTGGACGATATAAGCTCATTGAAAGTCCAACCTTTTATTAATAGAAAATGATATGCACAAACCTTGTTATCTCAAATGGAGATTCCCAAACATTTCAGTCCAAACAGATAAAACTAAAGACGTTTATTAACAAAAACATAGATTTTAAGTGATTACAAGTAATGAAGCATAAAGGTCAGAATTGGTTACAAAGAAATAAAATGTAAAACACAAGCTAATACCTAATTTAACAAGCTAAGTTAATTTAAAGCTCTCTCACCACATGCTTATAGCAGTCTGGCTAGATACCTTCAGCCAGGACCCGCTCCCAGTTCAATGATGCTTCCTTTGTCCTTCAAATGTTATTGATGCCGTGAGTATAGATGAGGGGAGAGAGGTGAATTGGGGCCTCTGTTTCTCAATTTTATATTTTTTCTTCCTCTTTGATAATCATCTCCAGCTGGGGTTCAGGTGATAGCCAGTCTGTTTACATTGGAACCTGCAGTCTTCCATTGCCAAGATGTAAATTTTTTGCTCACACCCTTTTTCCTGACAAAGAAGGGCTGCTTAATCACATGATAATCCATTTGATTCTGCTGACACCTGGCTGAGGTGCTGGCTAACTTTTTGTCTCTGGGGAATTGGTTTGAAGCTGTTTCCCTAGACTTAGAACATGTCTCAGTAAAGTCATATAGTAGAATCTTATAACTTTTCATATAATGTTGGCACATATATATTACCAAGACAATAATGTTCAGCAGATTATGAACTTTCTAATGATACCTCACAAGGCATACTTTTTACAAGATTTATCATAGTTTTGTAAACAGTGGTGAATATAATGGTACGGACTGTTACAGTGCCCTAATCACTGGATGATCCTGCCTCTCATCTTCAGCAGGAAATATGCTAAGAGGGAGATTCTAGACACAGTGAAATATCTAAAGGATTACAGGTGCTGGGCTAAAGCCTGACATCTTTTCTTAGGCAAACCTTGCACCATTTTCGTTTGTTGTTCTTGAAATCTAAAGGTGTTCTCACTTAATGTGAAAAATGCAAATGTAATAGGTCCAGAAGAGATTCTGACAGTTAATTATTTAAATGATTTATACAGTGCCATAGATATACATATTACACTACAGACAACTGAATATCCCTGAATCCCAACTCTTATTACACCCAGTTCTCTCACAAAGATATAACCCCTTTCCATTATCCAGCTGAGTTTAATCTTTCAAAACTGTTTTGGCACCGATCCAACATTGGGATCCATTAGCCGTTACTCCTGCAAAGGCACATTAACTCGGATCCTGCATAGAGTCAAGGATCTGTACTAGCAGATCCCAATGCAGGATCAGGACTTCTGTGTGTAGCTCAATAACAATCTATCTTTCATTCTTTGCCTCCCAGTTTCAAGTGAAATATTTAGGTGGAATTTTCCAAGGAGCCTAAGGAATTGTGTCCAAATCCCAAGGAAAAAAAATCAGTGGTATTTAGGCACTTAGCTCCCATTTGTGTCTTTGAAAAATCTCCTTTATTTCTCATATGAAATAAACAATCACTGAAACAAGAAAAAAATTGAAAGTTATCAAGTGGCACACAGAAGAGGGTCAGTATTATTCACATTCATTTTCACAATACCATATGGAATCTCTTGGTTTACAGTGACCACTAGAAACACTAGAAAGCAGAGTGTCATCAGCTATCATTTGTACGGCTCTTTTTCTCTGCAAGGAAGGATAGTGGCTTCCAGGACTCTTATCTGGTAAGATTCAGATATAGTCAGGCTTTAAGAAGGCTGTCACATCTGGCATTTTTCTCCATTTCCAGTTGTCATTGCTGTACATTGTACTCAGCGTATCTGTATCAGAGTGCAATATACATCGTATACTTCCCCGTTGCTGCTTCTTCCTACTAAGGTCAACTTGGACTCTAGAGTTTTTAAAAAAAGTGGTATATTAAGCTAGTTTGTGGCACTTCTTAAGTGAAGCACGCCTAAAGCAGCGTAACTTGCCTACATTAGCGTCAGAAAATAGTTGTGCTGTCAGAGGGCAGTTGCCTTTTCTATGTGTGTTTTTTTTTTTTAAAGGTGTCTCAGCTGTGCACACCAATTTTTGGCCTTAAGGAAGTCTGTTTTTAAGCCCCTAGAATATTGAATGCAAATTCTGGTTTTAATTAAATATCAGTCAATACTACTAATTATACTGTGCACAGTTCCTGGTTCATATTCACTCCTGTCCTGTTTTTAGATAGAATAAATGAGTTTGCCAACTGGAAATCAAACTGGTGAGGATGCATACATTATTGTCAATATAAACAAAGCGAGTATGGAACATTGTCTTCCTCTTTTTGTTTTATTTATATCAATACAACATATAGCACAGCAGTGGGCAGGGAGGGGGGATTTTATATAATACTAGGGCAGACATGTACTTATTCCAAGTGCATCCTGCTCTCTTCTGTCACTTTATTAGGTTCAGGCTTCAGCAGCTTTGAAATCCTCTAAAAAGATATGTGCAGCAATTGTAACACTGAGTGAAAACAATTTTTCTACATAATTCAAAAGCGGCAAAAGGGGTTTTGCTCCAACTTTCCCCAAAACATTCATCTGCAGACAGAGACCTATTTTGGAAAATTTTAGCCCCAAAAGTGAATGTTTTGGAAAGATCTGAGGATGGGGAATTATAATAGAAAGTCATTTTCAACCATAGCTAATGCTTGTTCCTGGCCACTGGTGCAAGTTTTTAGACTACGTCCCTTTGCCCATCACAAATGTTTGGAGGATACATTTATGTACTATTTAAGCAATTCTAGAACTTGTTTCAGGTGTTAACCTTTTTATTACAGAGTCAGTCAGAGCCACCTCTGGGATCAGTATTACATTTTAGTGTTGCCATCCCTGTGTTTAGAGCTGTATCTCTTGTTGGCCTTTGGAGCCCAAGGAAGATGAATGAGGAGTCGTTTTTCTTTTTCCAATTCTCCATGGAACTCTCTTTCTGAAAGAAAGAATGTGCAACCCTTTAAAAACTTAAGAGCAAACGTCATCTGAAATAAATGGATGTCTTATCATTTTATTGCTGTAGATTTTGTAATGTAGAATAAGCAGCTGAGGTTTAGCTAACAGCTTGAAAGGTAATGAAAGTGATTATTTTTTATATCTTCAATTGGTGAACATCAGATAACTCTAAACCTACATTCCCTGAAGGTCCTTGAGATGAGAAGTGGGATGATAAAGAATGGACTGAAGGAAAAGCTATTGAAATGCTGACCTCTTTGCCGCACGCCTGAAAACATAAGCAGGGAAGAAGAGGAGTCAGCAATGCTAGCAGTAAACTTATTCTATTATCCTATACTTGGCTTGTTAGCACACTGACTTCCCTGACTCAGGTAGACTAACAAGCAAACAATATATGGAATGGCAATATTTTATTGATATATTAAAGATTTCTAGCTATTCGCATAGGATCTTAATCTCAAATGGATAAAAATGCTCACAGTCTCTTAGAATCAAGGATAAGTCAAAGGGAAGCTATGCTCATGACAAAGTAACCAGGATTGTTTATCAGCAGCCTTAAAGTATGTCACAATCGGAGGGGGTGGGGGCAGTAGAGTGGCAGAAGCCTCAAAATTACTAACTGAATGCCTCAGGAATCTGTCAAGAGGCAGGATCTGCTTGCTGGAGAAAAATCATGAACAGCCTGACATCTTTACCTTGTTACTTCCTACAAGGAGAAAAAGGAATAGTGCAACGTGGGGGAGTAAATTACATTTGAATCTCATTATTTCCACCTCTACAGAGTAGAATTTTTTTAAAGGAAAAAAGGTTTTGGGGAATTATCTGATTGTGCTATGGAAATTCATGTGCTTTTAATGAATCAAGTGGTAAGGTGGACACAGCACTACACAAAGTGATTTTGACTCCATAGGAAAGGTATGGGACAGAAATAAAGGGCTTGTCTACACTTACTGAAGGATCGACGCTGCAGTGATCGATGCATCGGCGATCGATTTAGTGGGTCTTCACTCGACCTGCTAAATCGACCGCCGATCGTCTCCAGTTGATTCCTGTACTCCACTGATCGAGAAGAGTAAGGGCAGTCAACGGGAAAGCGTCTTCCGTTCACATCGCATAGTATGAACCCTGCGGTAAGTAGATCGAAGCTATGTTGATTTGAGTTATGCTATTCACATAACTCAAATTGCGTAGCTTAGATTGACTTTTCCCTTTAGTGTAGACAAGGCTATAGATGTGTGCAATGCTGTGTCTACTCTTTCATTTGGGCGCTAAATCAGTGGTTTTCCTATTGTATTGCTGGTTGGTTTTCTTAGGTTTTTGGGTGATGTGCTCAACCTAACTTTGACTTCTTATGTGCCGTAGGTATTACTTACCACTGAAATATGACTACTCAGTAGTAAGTGTAATAGAAGGTTGTTTGCTTTTGTTGTTTTGGTTTTTAATGAAAATTTACCCTTGCAGTGTTTTACAAGCCACACATCATTATTTATTTTTGTATTGTGGTTGTACTGTCATTAGGAGCCTGTCATAAGGTCCTAAGTCATATGATTGAAATAACGTACTGTGAGACATTGAAGGGAAAAGGAAGTAAGGCTATACCAGCCTCCAAGTCCAGACCCTTCTGTCCCCCAGTACATACATGTGCACTCCTGACAGTAAGACTGCAAGCCCGCTAACTGTTATGTGCATAACTCTTATGTCCATAAAGTTACACACGTGAGTATTTGCAGGATCAGGGATTTAGTTGGTAAGGGACCTTGAAGAGGCTGAGAGAGGGGAAATGTTTTACTATCTTAACTTTTATAGGGCCTGCTCCTCAGTCAGTAGGAGTTTTGCTTTTGTTTCCAGAAAGGACAAGGGCTGGGTCTTTAGATCTAGCAAAAAAAACCCCCTCTCTTTTTTAAAAGAAAACAAGGTAGGAGAAATGAAATTGAAAAGAAATGCACAGGAGGATTAAAGAAGGAAAAGAGGAGAAAATCAGAATTAGAAGATGTAGGAATGTACAGAACAACCTGAAATTGCTAGCCAAGATTTTTTTCTACCTTTTAATCTTTTGGAAGAGATTACTTTTCCTGTATTCCCCAACTTCTAATACATTAGGTCTGTGAGACACTATCATATCTGAAAATCTGGGATTCAGACCAAGAAGAGATTCATTGAGTGCTTTCTGCTGACCAGTGTAGTTATGATGTGCTGACTGCCAGATGTTAATCAATATATGACATTGGGCACCTCATTTAAAACAAAAAAAGAGAGAAAAAAATGGGTAAGTAGCCTGGAGAGAAATGAAAATGTGAAAGAAGAAAAATGGGAAGGAAAGACCACAGAAATAGTTTAGCCCATATGGTATGTAACACTGCACACCAATCTGTGGTGTCTGCAAGACACAAAAGGGTAAATCAAGGACAAGGATTTTTAATCACAACTCTGAATTCTCTTGTTATATTGTTGGATCAGAAGAGGCTTTAATTTTATTGTACTATTTGACTTTGTTCTTTTTAACTGGTTTATGGTTTTAGACATCCAGAGCCTAGTTCTGAAGCACATACTCTGCCCAAATGTCCATTGACTTGGAGTTAAGTGGGTGTGTGGCCTGAGCATGGAACGCAGGGCTGGAAGCGTAATGTTTCATTCATTCCGCTGTTTAATTTGTTTCTTGCAGAGAATGTTGGCATGAACTGTTTGAATTAATTTGAAGCAAGATTTCTAAATGGACACAAAATGAATATTACCGCAAGTGGTAGTAGGTCCTGCCACTTGGTATCGGGGCAAGATGGGGGTGAGGAAGTGAAACGTATGGTGCATGAGCATGTACAGTTGTTCCCTTGGTGCAGTTTGGAAGCGAACTGGCTGCAGGGCGCACAGCTGGCTCGGGTTATGGAAGGGAGGGAGCCAGGGGGGTTGTGCAGCAGGAGCCCAGTGAAAAAGTCCAGAGGGCCTGAGGTAAGAGGGGAACACCCTCTCACAGGACCCACTCAAGGAAAACCTGGGAGGTGAGTAATAAGGCTTCCCCCACCTCCTAGAGTACATGCAGGGGGGTCTGAAGGGTGGAGAACCCCAGGCACTGACCTAGTACTCGGGGATCTACCCAGTCCCCCTGGTTGTAGTCCAGGAGATCTCCGATTCTGGTGGTTTTTGCAGGACCAGCCTCTGGCGCACCGAGGGGGACTCTGCCACCTGCACACGAAAATGGGGGTTGTGTAGCAGGGGCTCCACAAGGAGGTCTGCTCCCTTGGTGGCAACCATGGACCTGGTCATTGATAGCAGCTTCCAGGTCTGGAGGAGATCCTGGTAGAAGACCATCAGCTCAGAGAAGTCTTGCGGAAGTCCTCTCAGATGGAGATAAAAGAGGAGCTGCTCGTCGTATGGGAGCCCGGCGGAGGAAGGCATGCGCCAACGTGATCCACGCCGGACTACCTGCACCATAAAGATCAAGGTGGAAGGAGGGGAGGAAAGCAAAATGGGCAGCAAGGGGCGTGCGGGGAAGGCAGGAAGGGGAAAGGGGGCAAACTGCTGCAGGGAGGCCAGTGGGCAAAGCAGAGGATGGGGGAGCCCACTGGCCAAACATAGCTGGGGAAGGGAGGGCACATGTGCCCACGTGCCCTGGCATGACACAATCTATGCTTCCTGCTGCAATCAGTCCCAGTGATGAAAAAGGGTGAAGCAAACAGCCGTGTCGAGGGGCAAAAAGCAGATCCAGATGGTAAGTGCAGGTGGTGGAGGGGATGGTGGTGGTGGTGGTAGGGGAGTAGATGAACTGGGGGAGGGCTCCACATGCTCCTCCTGCCCCCCCACAACAGCACCAAGATGTAAAAGTCCAGCTAGAAACCCCCTCCACAGTGCCCTGTAACAGTCCTCCTCTTCCTCCTCGACAGCACCAGCAGCAGGCTCTGAAGCAGCAGTCGCCAGCAAGCCAGCCAGGAGAGACCCCATGGATGGTAGCAGGAGCAGGGTTCTTCACTCCCCTCTGGAGGGCAGGCCAGCAGAGCCCTCCGAACAGCAGCAGCAACGGCCAGGCAGACCACCAGCCAGCAGGAGAGGCAGAGGGAACTGGCCAGACACTGTAGTGAGGCCAGGGTTAAGTATCACTCTCTGTGCCTGAGTGGGCAGAGCCAGACCAGGCCTGGCCTTCACGCTTGAAGGTGAGAAGTGTGACATGAAGTATTAAGAGGCAGGGCCTCCAGTGCAGTTGAAGGGAAGCCAGGGGAGGAGACAAATGACTCTTGCCTGCTGCAGGCCTCCGGCCCTGTACCAAACCGGGCAGCACTCTACCCCGAGAGGAAACAGAGTTTGGAGAGGAGCCGCTGAGTTTGCCAGAAGCCAAATACCCCAAGGAGATGTAGGACCCCTGGATGCTGGAACCTTCCCCGGATCATGGTAGGAAGTAGCCCAAAGAAATCAGACTTTAGTCTGGTTTTCCTGTCAGTGCTCAGGTTGGTGTGTTTTGGTGGAGCTCTCCCAGTGGTGGAACTTTCTGCTACTGGCAGGGCTCTGGGCTGGGACCTGGTGGAATAGGATGGGCCTGGGTCTCCCTACCTGCTGCGGCCGTGCCCCCCCACCCCCACCCCGGGGTGGCCGCCTACCCACCTTAAGTCAAGAGGCCTGCATTTGTCTGACGTCTACCTGAGTCAGGAGGTCAGGTGAAAGAATGCTTGTTGCTCTGCCCCACCCGGAAGACCTATTGTTCAGCCCTGCCTGAGGGCCTTAGCTCCCTAGACTGTTTACTGCCCATCCCTGCACATGGGCTGACCCCATAGTGACCCAGTGAGGTGGAATGGCCTCTCACTGAGCTGGAGGGAGAGGGACGACCACCAACCCACTACAGCTAGATAAAAAGCACTAGTGAAGTCAGTAGAAACTAAAATTTCATACAGACAATGACTCACTTATACTGCTCTATAGACTATACACTGAAAGGAAATACAATATTTATATTCCTATTGATTTATTTTATAATTATATGGTAAAAATGAGAAAGTAAGCAATTTTTCAGTAATAGTGTGCTGTGACACTTTCGTATTTTTATGCCTGGTTTTGTAAGCAGGTAATTTAAGTGAGGTGAAATTTGGGGTATGCAAGACGGGGGGTGCATAGTCTGGAAAGGTTGAGAGCCACTGGTGTAAATCTACCCTTGCCAGTTCAAGTATGTTGGTGTGTCACCCACATAAGACATGCTGTTTGGTCAGACAGTTGCATTTAGAAGCTTCAGATACAAGGGCCCATTTTATAAGGCACTGTATAAACCTGGTGGGAGACTGTCCCTGCCCTGAAGAACTTAAATTCTAGACAGACAAAAAGTAAGAGAAAAATACAAGATACAGGCAATAACTTAGGAATGGAGATATAGATGGGGTAAATTATTTAACCTAGGTTACATAGGAGGTCTGTAGTTGAGCCAGGAAATGAACCCAGCTATTCTGAGTTGGCAGCCAGTCCATTAACCACATGACCATCATCCCCAATGAAGTGTGAGAGCATGTCTGGACTTTAGAACCTAGATACCATTGGGAAAAGAGATTTAAAGCCAACATTTTACCATTCTTGTTATTTGGGGGATATGGAGCATGTCATCATGAAGTTTCTGGATTTTAAATATACTGTAAGGGTTACCATTCAAAGAAAAAGTAGAAGAAAACCCGCTCTAAGAGCAAAAGATTTACATTGCAACTCTTTCGTTAAAAAAAATACTAACCCCCCCCCGCAACTGTTTAGATAGAGAAAACTGCAGTGGAATTTAAAAACAGGGTTATTATTTCCTGAAGGAGCTGCAACATGCTGAATAACTCTTATGAAGTACTTGCGACAATTCACATTTTGCAGTGCTGTATTCCATTTCTCTAATTGTTAATGAATCCTTCAGGGCCCTATCCACTTAAGATCTAGCCCTAACAGGATGGTTACTACTCAGCTGACTAGGAGACTAAGTGTGTAGCGGGGAGAAAGAGAGAGGGGATCATGAGGAGATCAAGAGGGGGTATGCATGAGAATTGTCCTGTTGTAGGACTGAAAAGTATTTTAATGTGGAGGCCATAAACTACATAGAGAAACTTAAAGTCCACTTTGAATTAAGTTCTGTCATTAATTGTCAGTATTAACACCTTGAGCATCAGACCTAAGGCCAGATTCTGCCCTCGCTTATGTTCCATGAAAGCTCATTCACTTCAATGGAGTTGTGCAGTGTGAGCTTCCTACATTTCATGGCCAGGACACCCTCCTCTGGTGGCACTGGAGAATCAGTATGCCTGCCAGACATTTTGTCATGAGGCCTGGCTTAACGGCTGTGCAATCGCACAAATAGCAATTCAAACCTCCAGAGGAAGATTAAGAATCAACTTGTCAGCCAGTATCCCAGGCCTCCTGGCTGGGGTGAACAGAAACAGTGTATGGCTCAGGCCTCCTACACAAAGACCAAGTAAATAAACAGTCAATATTGCCAGCTTTCTGGCCTAAGGGCTAGCACACACCGAGCCCCATGTGCAGGGTTGGGGAACCCAGGCCCACCTGCTCCACCAGATCACAGCCGCGGGCCCTAGAAGTGATGGGCAATCACCCCACAGGGTCAGCAGAAAAACATGCTGATGCTGCGTAACCTCCTAGCAGCACAACATGATCAAAGTCTTGTTCCCATGGGCTACTTCTTATCAGCTTGTGGTGGCACTACTCCACCATCCCTGGGACCTGGCAATCAGTCTCCCAATCAGGAGCCCTTCCTTTACTCTGTCCTCAGGGTCTTCCAGCTCCTGGGATAGTGGTTTGCCTTTTCTCCCTGCTACCAGTCACAGGCTTAGCTGAGAGCTCTGCTCCCTCAGAGAGACATCTGCCTCCTTTCCTGGTCCAGCCTCAACTGAGTTGCAGGGCCATGCTTTTATACTTCCTGTCCTGCCTCTGCACTTCTTGCAGAGGGGGTGGGGCAGGAGGAGTTAACCCCCTTTGTACTAGAGGGAGGCCAGTCTAGTTCACTACATGCAGGATATACATGAGAGCAAAATTTGGTTCTAGGTATGCACTCAGGGACTGTCCTCATATGTTCATACAGCATCTAGCATGGTCCTGCTCACCTCAGTTACTTTGATCATTGCTTTTTAAAATATCTGATTTTTTAAAAATGAATCTGTATAATTTATTACTAAGGCTATGGCCACAAATACTGTGTAGTCTGAATTGTACTTTCACAATTTATTGTCTAATGCTCCTGCTTTTGCTGAGCACATGTGGACCTAGCTGTCTTAATAGAAAATTACTGGGTAATTAATCAGCATATCCTGGTTCAGACAACTAGCTCCTGAAACTTATCATAATTCACCGCCATCAGCCAATACTTATAGACTTTAATTTCCTCATAATATTGTCTAGAACACATCAGCTAATATTGAGGGGTCTGACAGCATCTCTTTGAGCTAAACAACATATATTGGAGAGCTCTGCCCTTATTTTCATTCTGCACATTTCTCTTACCAATGTCATGATCTGGAGTGCAATCAGGAGCAGGCTTGTCAAAGTGAATAGCAAGTTCAGACTTATGTTGTGAAAAGAATAACTCCCCACCAAGGCAAATCACATTAACCAGTGAACGCTGACAGCAGAGTGTGTGGAAATTCTCCCTCCCAACATTATTTTTAAATATCAAGTTTAAAATATAATTTTAAAGCAAGATAGGTTTAAAATATAGAAATAAGTACATTCCAGCACTCATTCCCCTTACTCAAGCTAACTCTAGCTGCTACTGCTGCTTTTTTGCTTTTGTTGTTCTTGATTGTAAGCATATTTGAATTAGGAATTACATTAACAGGAAGTCAGTATTTTGGGGGGGAAATTATTTACATGTGTTTATCTAATCTAGATGTTGTTTCTATTTAGTCCCAAAACACCTTGGTGCTGACTCAATGATATATTTTAATTCGCTTCTTCAAGTTAGACTTTTTTTAAAATACAAAAATACTCCTTTAATTAATAATAGCAAATTAGTGATATTCTTGACATAGAACTCCATGGAACTATATATGCACACACATTCATGTCTCTATGCACCATTTTGAGGACATGTTGGGACAGGGCACTCCTAATAAAGGACCTCTAAACATCCACTAAAGTCAACAGGAGCCTTTCCTTGACTTCAAAGGACATTGGATCAGGGCAAAAGTGAAGCACACACACCATTTAATGTAAAGAAAATAAATTAGAAGCTTTGACTTCACCAGGGTTTCAACTGGGCCCATGGGCCACTGAGCTCCATGAGGTAGATCCATGCTACTACTACTTCAGTAGTTACCTCGCTTGAATTCTTTACCATAATCTGCAATATACACAGATGTAATGTGTGTTGCTATTCAAAAAACAGGAATAATAGTTTACAGAGACATAGATTTTTAAGGTCAGAAGGAGTAATTAGGATCACGTGGTCGGCTCTCCTGCATAACATAAGCCTCAGAATTTCATCAAGTGATTCCTACATCAGGCCCTTGGGGATAGCATTCCATTAGGATCCATGTGAGAGAATAGGATGGACCCCTGTGTGACACTGTACCCCATATTCTTAATAATTGTATGATTATGATATAATTATGATGCAATTTGTACAAGATGGGTCATGTGAGGTGTCCTTGGAAAAGTTATGATTTGCTGAATGTGATTATCCTCTTTGTTTGCATATATCATTTTTTGTATCTAAAGTTATGAATATTTGCTATGTATCTGTATTTCAAATGTGGTGACACTCATTAGGCAAAATACTTCCAGCCTAGAAAGCTGGTGGGGAAGGGCCTATTCAGGATAAAGGGCCATTAGGAAAAACAATAGGCCTGAGGAGAAACTCTTCCCACACCTGGTGAGCTTTCCTGAGAATGCTCCAGACAGCCTGTAAGAAATGGCTGCTATGACTCTGCAAGGGCATGTGACCAGACCACATGACTTTGGACTCCATTTTGGGTACCTGTATTTTTGCACAAACTGGGCTGGGAACTGTTTTTGGAACAAAGCGTTCCCGCCATATGGAAAAGCTATGTAAGGCAGGGAGTGACATCCTCTGTTCTTCACTCTCCCACAACTCACCACCTAAGAGACGCTCCTAAGGAAAAGGACTTGGAACAGGGGTGGGGAGCCCAAGCTGAAAAGCAAGTGCAGCTTGTGTCTTGAGAATCTGCAAGCCTGCTTGTATCATCAGTCAGGGTGAGAAATTGCTAATTTATATCGTCTTTCTAGTATCTTAGACTTAGTTTGCGGTTTTGTTTATTTACTAGTTATTCTGTTTGCTATCACTTATATTGACTTAAAATCTATCTTTTGTAGTATGGCAGAGTGTAGTATGGCCCCCTGCTCGTGGCCCTGCATCACCCTGCCCCGGAATAGAGCGAAGTCCTCTAGGAAGCCTAGAGTGGCTGCAAAGGAGTGGCCAATTAGAGGGGCTGATGGAGCAGCCAATCTGGGGCCAGAAGAGCCAGAGCAGAGAAGTCAGTTGCTGTGTGGAGCTCAAGGAGTGAAGACTTGGTGTCCGGAAGACCAGTAGTACCATGGACAGGTCACTGTGGAGCTCTCACTGCAGACAGGACAGAAACCCAGGGAAGGCTGCTGAAGACTGGGTGCTGGCTGGCAGGAAGAGCAGCAGGACCAGCAGAAGGCGAGTGCGGGCAGGCTGAAGCCCAGGGAGACTCAGCCCAGAACCTGGCCAGGCCAGTGAGGGTACCAAGATGGGTCCTGCTGGTCTGGTTGAAGACTGAGCCCAGGGAGGCCTGCTGAAACACCACCAGCTACAGGTACCGAGATGGGCCCCGGCTGGGTAGTTGAAGAAAGCAGTGTCTCTGGGAGAAACCTTAGAGCTATGGCCCCACACCAGGGCCGAGATAAGAACTTGGACGGTATACCCCAGAAGGGGGGAACGGTATATGTGGCTCAGCTGGAGGGCTGAGTTGCTGAAGACCTGCTAAGAGAATGTTGGATCATATTAAAGAAGTTCTGTATTGAAATCACAAATGAATTTGATTCCCCATAGTTTAAATTCCAGGGTATTACTAATTAAGAGGTCTCTTGGGTTTTGGTACTGTTTCTCTCCCTCTATGTGTGAAACTTGCAAGCTGCTAATTGTGTTAGTACATTCTAGGACAGAGTCTGTTCTCAAAGCAATTCACAGAGACTCAAAGCAATACTCTAACAACAGAAACAGCACCCAGAGACTCCCCGCCCTTTTGTTGTATTAACAATTGTGATTAAAATAGAGATAGAGGATGTATGTGGACGGATGCTTGGTGTGGATAATAACTGAATGATCAGGGAGGTGCCAGCCTAAGAATCCAGTGTCCATCGGCTGAAGAAGGCGTCAAGTGGAAATAACCAGAGGACCCCCGGAGGGCAGACTGGAATCCACCCAACAGCCTCAAGAATGGGAGAACCAAAGAACAAGATAACATCTAGCAGCACGGAGCCGTCAGGAATGTGCCATCTGCTGATTGATTCAGCAACAGCATGATGAAGCAATTCCCACAGACTGGCCTAGGAAGAAATTCCTATAAAAAGAGACTCTAAAAAGTGAGAACTTTGGGGTCTGATTCTGCAAACCAACTTCCAGGAGCATCAGATGAGCATCTGACAAGGCCCTGCTCCCTCCTCATGTCCAGGCCACCTGGCCAATGGCTTGGCATGAGCAACTCTAAGGCTGGTAACTATGATAACAACTTTGCAGAACCTGTGTGTGTGTGTGTGTATGAATGAATGACTGTGTGAATAAATATGAGATTGAATGGAATGTTATAGCTGTAATTAACTGCTTACTATGATTCTTTCTGTATTCACAATAAATGTGGTATTTTGCCTTTTTCCCTTTAATAAGATCCTGCTGGTTTTTAATTTATTGGTACAACATTTTGGTGGAGAATTGCGAAAGGGGGAATATTGGTAAAAAACCTCAGTTATTGTAAATATTGGTGTGCACACCGCCAGCTCTAGTGAGCTAGGCATTTCTATTAGGTTAACCAGACCTGCTGGCCTCCGAGAAGGTAGCAGGGGACCTGCTGGCCTCCGAGAAGGTAGCAGGGAAAACAGATTAAACCAGACCTGCTGGCCTCCGAGAAGGTAGCAGGGGACCTGCTGGCCTCCGAGAAGGTAGCAGGGAAGAACAGATTAAACTAGACCTGCTGGCCTCCGAGAAGGTAGCAGGGAAAACAGATTAAACCAGACCTGCTGGCCTCCGAGAAGGTAGCAGGGGACCTGCTGGCCTCCGAGAAGGTAGCAGGGAAGATCAGGTTAACCGGACCTGCTGGCCTCCGAGAAGGTAGCGGGGAGAAATAGGTTAACCAGACCTGCTGGCCTCCGGGAAGGTAGCAGGGGACCTGCTGGCCTCCGGGAAGGTAGCAGGGGAAAAACGCATAGATTAAGCTATGATTTCAGAATCTTGGCTGTGTCACTTGCTAAGTAATACCAGCAGTGACAAAGAGATTGATATATCCATGTTAAGATGTTTAAAAGAAAACAGGGTAAGCCAGTACCAGAGGGAGGAATGGAGTCAGAAGGAACTCCAACCTCACCTTTTGTTAAAGAAATTACACCTTTTAAACAAAACCTTCAAAAATTTGGGCACAGTCCTTGGACTAAACAAGCCCTAGCTGATCTCTGCACTATTTCGGACCTAGAGGATAGATTGGCTCAGTATATCCTCATATACAAACCTTCTAGTGCTGCCAAAAGAGATGCAGCAGCAATTTGGTTGTTGTGGGAGGCATGTAAGGATTCTTCCCTCCGCTTGTCTTCATGTAAAGAGGAAAAGGCACAAACGGAAAAGGGAACAGACAATTGGAAGGTGCTGGCTACAAATACCCAAAGCCAGCTGAAAATAGTGAAAGAGGCACTCCAGGAATACAAAAAGAGTGAAAAAGTTAACTCTGCAGAGGCTGGAGGGAGGCAGGTAAAGGGGGAGAAGGTCCTATGTATGGCACCCCCAGGCATAATTACATTTGACTCTTTAATTCAAAGTTGCAAAACTGACAGACCTTTTTGCTAGACACAGGTAATTAGTGCTGTTTGGCTTTGGGATTTGGCATTTAACCCTTAAAAGGTAACTCAATGCTTTACAAAATTTAAAATGTTTTTAAGTTGTGGCTGCAGCAGGGCAGTCAAAATCTGGAGAATAGAAAAAAAATTGGATTATTTTTGTTTGGTTGGTTGGTTTTTGTTTGTTTGTTTGATTTTGTAACAAAATAGCAGATGAGAGCTGTAGTAAAAAAAATAAATAAATACGAAATTTAAAAAAGACAGTGGCCCTCTGAAGCAACAGCAGGGGTGAGGTGCACAAAACAAAAAGAAGCAATGTTAGAAACACTGAGTCTTAAAATGGCTCTGAGTAATCAGACTGTCACTTTGATAAAGGTACATGAAAACTCTGTAAGCAAAAAAAAGAAATAGTTACACCTTATGTAAAAATTGATATGGATAATGTTATAGAAGTTAAACTATGGAAGGAATGTGCATTTGCCCCAGAACATGCGCAGGGTATATTGTAGAAGGGGCAAAAGAAATGCAAACGTACCATGCTACTTAATTAAAATGCTATTAGGGCTCCAAAGGGAGCCACAATAGGTTGGGTTTTCTTTTTCAGATTGCTGTGTGTTTTGGAAGCAGAAGTTAAAAGTAATCAAAACTCTGGTGAAAGTTGATTGTGTCCCTTTTAAGATAGAGTCTCTGAGCTGCTGATGGCTTTAAATCCAAAAGCAGGAAGTGTCTGTGAAAATGCAAATTACCTAAATGATAAAGGAAGGAAAGAACTAGCAGCACAAAGGAGCTGCAGATAAAGGACACACCTGGTCAGCAAACAAATTGTCTAAATAAAAGACATGGGATAACAAGATAATTTTAATAAATTTAATGATAATAAGTATCCCTGTAACAACATATAGTGTGTATGATTTTTGGAAAAACCCTTTAAGGTCGTATGGTAATGATGCTTCTCAGTTATTACCTGTAAATAAAACTTAAAGCTTAACACAGCAGGAAAAAACATTATAAACTTGGTCTTCTGTATAAGAAGGAAAACTCAGGGATTTAATGACTAAACAGTGGGATAATTTCCCCATAACCCTTAAAAGATAAAAGCCATTGAAACCTGGCCTGCCTATAGAACAAAAACAGGAAAATACGGGGGCAATTCCTCTGTTTTGCCTGCAATCAGCAAGGGTATTTGTAAAAGAAATATTTTAAGCAATAATCTGCCACCCCAAAAAGGGGTAGAAACATGTTCTTTTTGTCTTTCAGAAAATCAGGAAAAGCTGATGCCAGCTGAAAAGCAACCCAATACCATGAATCTACTGTCACAATAGAAATTGTGTTTTGTGTTCTATGTTTTGTCTTGTTGCTAGCACTGTTGTGTGTTTAAAAAAAAAAAAAAAAAAAAAGAGATACTGAAGACCTGCAGGAACTTAAAAATAAATTAAGCTTTCTGTCCCAGCTACAGGACAGCCTGATACAAAAACAAGTACATGCCAATGTAGACTTGGTCCAAATTGGTCTGGGTAACCTACAAGGCCAATGGAATCTTTAGTAATGGCTTAATACTACCACATGGCTTATGCATAAGAAAAAAAAAATATTAGAAATAGGAAACTACACAGCCATAGCTCTGGGATGCACTGAAATGCAGATACTTGCACGAGCTACTTTGGAACACAAAATGTTCTGGGTCATATTGGGAAATATTAAGGGTTTGATGCATTTGTTAAAACAAAGAAAGAGATCATTGTTTGACACTTATCAATATGAATGGATGCAATATGTTTCCAGTATTGTAAAACCAGACTTGTTAATGGGAGAAATTGTTGTCAAAATTGCACACCAACAGTCCCTGGAGGCAAAGGTATTGAAGGTTAGCCCACTCCCCATATTACACGTGGGATCCTTCTGGCTACCCTGGACCTTGAGCCAGTGGGCTGGGGAGGGAGGGAAGCTATTGGACACTAGAGGTTGTATCGAATGGACTCCTCAAAAGTGGGTGTGCCTCACCTTGCCTATTGCCCCAGAACCTTGTAGTAAAGATACATCACTAGGATCATGTATGTGGGATGAATTGGAATCACAAACTCAAATTGCCTCACGGTACCTTCTCTTGAATAGGCTACATAGAAAGTGACACTGACGATTATAAATCTTAGTGTCAAAAGGGGGATTATGTTGGATCATATTAAAGAAGTTCTGTATTGAAATCACAAATGAGTTTGATTCCCCATAGTTTAAATTCCAGGGTATTACTAATTAAGAGGTCTCTTGGGTTTTGGTACTGTTTCTCTCCCTCTATGTGTGAAACTTGCAAGCTGCTAATTGTGTTAGTACATTCTAGGACAGAGTCTGTTCTCAAAGCAATTCACAGAGACTCAAAGCAATACTCTAACAACAGAAACAGCACCCAGAGACTCCCCGCCCTTTTGTTGTATTAACAATTGTGATTAAAATAGAGATAGAGGATGTATGTGGACGGATGCTTGGTGTGGATAATAACTGAATGATCAGGGAGGTGCCAGCCTAAGAATCCAGTGTCCATCGGCTGAAGAAGGCGTCAAGTGGAAATAACCAGAGGACCCCCGGAGGGCAGACTGGAATCCACCCAACAGCCTCAAGAATGGGAGAACCAAAGAACAAGATAACATCTAGCAGCACGGAGCCGTCAGGAATGTGCCATCTGCTGATTGATTCAGCAACAGCATGATGAAGCAATTCCCACAGACTGGCCTAGGAAGAAATTCCTATAAAAAGAGACTCTAAAAAGTGAGAACTTTGGGGTCTGATTCTGCAAACCAACTTCCAGGAGCATCAGATGAGCATCTGACAAGGCCCTGCTCCCTCCTCATGTCCAGGCCACCTGGCCAATGGCTTGGCATGAGCAACTCTAAGGCTGGTAACTATGATAACAACTTTGCAGAACCTGTGTGTGTGTGTGTGTATGAATGAATGACTGTGTGAATAAATATGAGATTGAATGGAATGTTATAGCTGTAATTAACTGCTTACTATGATTCTTTCTGTATTCACAATAAATGTGGTATTTTGCCTTTTTCCCTTTAATAAGATCCTGCTGGTTTTTAATTTATTGGTACAACAAGAACCATCAGCCGGGGGAATGCTCGCGAGAGGTGGGTGCGACCCTGATATAAGAACTAAAACCAAAAGCAGGTCCACACCCAATCAACCAAAGTGGGCTGCCCATGAGAGGTGAGTGCTGCCCCCCAAAAAGACTGTAATTGCAGGTATATCGGCCAGAGAAAAGGGGTGCTCATGAGAGGTGGGTGCTGACCCCGTTACATGTAGTTAATAAACTTGTTTTATGTTTTAATCTAAACCACTGTGCCTTTGACTGAAGTGTCTGGGGAAAATCTCATCTTGGTTTAACACAGGTGTATTGTGCATATTCCTCTTCACATTGAGGGAGGGGTGGACATATTAATGAGCTTATACTGTACAGGTCCCTGTGCAGTTCAAGACAGTATAATTTTGGGTTTATACTCCAGAGGGGAGTGCATGTCTGGGGAGCTGAGAAACTGGCTCGTGTCTGCTGTTTGCACTTGGGTAGACCAGTTTGTGTGAGTGGTGCCACCTGCTGTCATGTTGGGTGATAACAGAGTCTGGGTGAGATGGGCTCTGTCCCCAACCTAGTTGTGTGTCTTAGAGGAGTACCGTGGTTCCCACAGCTCCCCGACTGCACTCCAGGGGTGACAACCCTCACAGCCTGACATACTGATTTTCTCCCAGCTCACACAAAAGAAGTGGTGAATTGCCCCTTTTACAGCAATGTCTACCCCTCTGGACTCAGACCCAAAGACAATTTTCTGTGGGTCCAGGAGTCTTTGTGTGGGAGCATGTTCGGGGAGGGTGAGCTTTTGTGGATGTACATCATCGTAAATCTGCCCAAAAGTTAACATAGCTAGTGGCTGCACTGAGCCCCTTCAGTGCTGGGGACCCACCTTGATATGGTGCTTCAGAACCATCTGCTGGCAGGGGAAGCATTGTCAGTCTAACCCCAAAGGCTTTGTGCTGCTAGGAAGCAGAGGGTCTGGTTGCAGATACACAGGACCTTGCCTATGCAGCTAGCCCTATTCCTCTAACTAGCCCTCTGGAATCCCTGGGCTTTGGTGTCAAGCTTCTCTCTGTTCTACAAGGAGGAAAGGCAAATCCTGCCTTCCTTCCCATCCACTGACAATGACAGTGAATTCATGTATATTCTTTCTTTGTATACTTTCAAAAGTCCTTTTTGTGGGGAAGATAGAATATGACAAAACATCTATGAGAATTTGTCAAACACAGATCCACATTTTACATTGCTAGATCAGCAGTCAGATGTTATTTACACAGGTCACTATTGAGTGTCATGGTGCAATGTGGCTTGTCATGTAACATGTTTCAGAGCACAAGTGGGCTTACAGCATTCAAATAACTGGGTCACTGGACATTTCTCAAGAGCCATCAATTTTAAATTTGTGCAGAGGAGAATATGAGAAAGAAAAAGGAGACTTCATCTTGGAGTTCCTTATACTCTTACCATTTTGACCACAGAACTCCTGGTTCCTTCTATGGGAGCTTTGTGCAAAGATCAAAGGTTGAGCGTGGTTCTTATTTTTTAGTTGTATATGCACAGCAGGACTTTTCGTATCTTTGTTTCGTCACAAAGCAAGTTAATCAAATTGCACACAGACAGTACTAAGCAATTTGAAAATATAGCTTAGATTTAATGTCCTTGTAAAAGAGATTAACTAGCTAGGAGTTGTTACAGATTCTAGTTGGTGAGCTTCCAATAAACAGAGATGTTTTTCTAGAAGAAAAACAGACTTTTGTGGGAAAGATGCTTAGCTATTTACTTCAGAAACCCAACAGAAAGTAAAGTCCCTTCATAAAGGCCCTTTTCTGTTTGGGGGTATTTATTCAAAAAAGGTTCATCTAGAAAGCATATAAATTAAGGTAGATGCATTTGTGGTACCTCATCAAGAAATGGAAAATAATCTGCTCTAAGCCATAATAACTTTCTTCAGCTGCTGCCCTCATTATATATGTTGTTGAAAATTAGATGCAGCCGTCCTACCTTCCTCTCTTGAAGGAACTCCTCTGAACCCTAACTTCCCACATGTTGCTTCCCCTATTCATTAGGGAAGTTGGCACACAGGGATACCATGATTACAAGGTCTCCCCATCCTTTGGGGTTCCAAAGGTTCTATGCTGCCTATCACAATACTGTATGCTAGAAATGTATTTTAAATTGCATATACATTTTTAAACAATCCTATGACAAATTTCATATTGCGTTACAACATAGTGGGGTCTTCCCTGAATGTTCACATTCAGTTTTTGATGAAGACTATTGTCTAGTATTTGGCATTCAGTCTAACACCAAAAAAGTAAATTATTCATAACCCTGTTCGGCTCCTTCTTTCATTATATTCTATGCAGTTACACAACTGGACATAGGTGTATGTGATGCTACTCAGGGTTGTGAGGCATCTCACCATCACCTGCCTGAAACCATCAGTGCTCTGGCAACACAAACGCTACCTTCCAGGCTTCGTGGTTTCTGCGTACATTAGCGATAGATACACACACTAAGCCCCAAGTCTTCTAGGCATCCCCATGGAGTGCTCAGCTCTTGTTCCACTGAACACTCACAGAATTCTCTTAGATCTGCTGTTCTCAAAGGAATAGTACACACCAGCTTGTAAGATTCAACTCAGGATCACCACTCAACACACAGCACTTAGATATATTTTAGAGTGAAAACTAGAACAAGTTTATTTTCAAAGGACAGAGATTGAAGTGATAGAGAATGGAACTGGAAACAAATGGTTACACATAAAAACAGAATCATAACATGCTTCCTAGGGCCTAAACTTAACCAACTAGGCATTCCCCTATCTTCTACAAGGTAGCATAACCTGAGTCCTTTCCTCAGCGTTTTCAACCAGTTTGGCTAAGGTCCCTTCTCACAAGATCAAGCCTGCAGGTGGCTTGTCCTCCAAGATTGAAATAACAGCTGGGGGTTCATCTGCACCCTGATATAGTTTCAAAAGTTCATTGTCTTACTCCTTAACAGGATAACTCCTGCGGTTTTTGTTTTTTCCTTCCAGCCTCTGCAGTTTGCTCAGATTGTAAATGGACACTCCTTGTGAAGCATACAATACTTAATTTGCACATGACCAGCCAGAGAGAGATCATCATGCCTTCCCCCCTGCCTGACAGGAGTAGGTGGATCACGTTTTAGTGACTTCTCTTAACTCACAGACTAAAGAACATAATTTTTAGTATATATACACATAAAACTTTTTACATATTTTCTGTGCTTACATCTCACAGTTATTACGACTGACATGACATTCTTTGGTGGATAAGTAGGTAGATATGCCAGACCCAGCGGATTTCTGTAACCCTTAAGTATCCCTGTGCCCTCCTCCAGTTGGCATCAAAAGATCCTTGGGTCCTGGTGTACAAGGGAGCCCTGCTTGGAGACTTATGCATGCACAATAGAAAGGTTCTAGGAATGTTTGTTTCACTTGTGTGGGTTTCTCCTCTGTGCTGGCAGTCTGGATGCGCTCTGCAGATCACCAGTGGACTGTGAGTTCTTCTTCAGTGTATACGCTAACAAAACTCCCGCTGCATCTCTGATCATTTTCATGAGTACATCTATAGGGCCAAAATCTGAAGTAATTATCAGTTTCTAGTAAGGGCCAGATCTTCAAAGGTATTTAGGCACCTCGCTTCAATTGACTTCAATGGGAAGTAGGCACCTAAATGTCTGTGGGGATCTGGGCCTAAATCCTAGCTCAGGCAAACTCCCATTGAAATCAAAGGTGATCAGTGCAGCTGCTTCCTGCATAATGGTGAAGCACACTCAACTGAAACAACAGGTGGGCCTACCATCCTAAACAGTTTCAGCTGAACCTCAGTCTTCGAGCTCAGCCCCTCTGTATGCCTGTGCCTCATAGTAAGTGAAGTCTATTAACAAGCAGCTTTCTCTGTCAGGTATTTCTTTCTTTTCTGTAAAATCAATAAATTAGCTGATGAGATAGTAGCTTTCCTGAGCAATAACTGAGTGAAAACTGATAAGGACTTCAGGATTTTTCATGTAACCAGTCAGGTTGCTGTGTAGCAGGTGTTATATTGGGATGCTAGGAACTTTTTCTGGATGATAATATAAAAAAATTGAGAACCACTGACAGAAGATTCATACCACTATACAGAGATTTTGTATCTGTTTGTTATATTAATATCGTGTCAATGCAATGTCTTTTTTGTGTTACTCTGACTGCACTATGAAAACAGCATCCTGTTTGCTTTAATCCTTTCTTTCCAGGACACATTTGCTCCAGAGATCATTCAGCAAATGTAACATTTTATGTTACATTTTACAATTGGCTTTTCTTTTGTTGCTTGGGGTCTGTGCCAACAGCAAGTAGAAAAAAATCCAGGGCTTTGATTTGTATTGTGCATGTTCATCTAACCTTGCAGCAGTCTTTTCATATTGTTAATATACTTGAAACAAGTCAGAGATTCAGCTAATACAATTGCATGTCTTCCTCTCTGATGACTTTATTGGTTCCTGCTGTTTACCATTTGGCAAATGACTCAATTGAAAAATGTATTGTATGCTTTCTTATAGAATGAGAGAAATAAAACAAGCATAATGAACTATTAAAAGGAAGGCATTCGAACTTAGCCTTGTTTAATAATGACACAATTTTCCGCCCCCTTCCCTCTAGAATGACTTTTACATCTATTAACTGTTTCATTTTTATGCTCTGATGGCTAGCAGCTCACTTCTGGACTAGAAAGTTTCCCCATCATATAGTATGTGGGAGCTTGCTAAAACAATAACAAAAGAATATATTCCTAAAGAGCATAGCTTTGCCTCCTTACCTAACTTATAAGGTACAAAAATAGCTTCCCTATTAGCCAAATGCTTCTTCTCCATCACATGGAGGGCCCTACCTACAGCAGAGCAGCTGAGGGTAGGCTGCAAAGGGAGATGCAGCCATGGGATTCCATTCCACTGCAGTTCAGAGTGAGAAGGGCGAGGTGTAGAAGGCCCAATGGGAAGTTTTCAGGGGAGCTGCCACTACGTACACCCAACAGCCTAAAACACCTTCAACAGGCATGTGTAAGGAAATAAGAGGCTACTGCAGAGCAGGAGGCTTTGGTAGTAGCAGTGAAGTGACACTGTAGGCTCCCAAGGCCATCAGTTGCCTCATTGCAGATATCTTAAGATCTACAGGAGGTCACCGGGAGGAGGGCCTTGGTGAGAGGAGAGAGTGGATCCAGGGGACATTCCTTCCATGTTAGTCACCTCGCATCATGCAGGAGACTCAGGGAGTGAGCAACCCTATTCCCCAGCCACCACCTACACCTACTTAATTAGACTTTAAATCAACTAAAATTTGGCCTTATGAACTAGATCTCGGGTAGGAAACTCCATTACATTAGGTTTTATTGTTTTTACCAGTGATAAATATTCAACTTTTTGTGGATTTGAGTGGGAGGCAAAATCAGGCTTATAAGCAAAACACTGTTGTAATAACTCTGGAGTGGCTGCTGCCATTCCATAGTCATGCTAATATTATGAAAGAGCAGGAACACTGACTTCCCTTTACGTAACCAATAGAAACCTAGCCAAAATGCACTTGAATCAACAACAAAGCTGGGTGAATAGCTGCTTTTTCAGTTCACTGGCTGTGCTGAAAAATAATAATACAACTATAGGTTTAAGTCAAACTGTATCTGAAAACTTAATTTTTTTTATTTTTTTTGGTGAATTGAAAAAGTTTATTTCAGGTCAAATGAAACAGCAGTATTTTGTTTCCAGGCATATTTAAAAGATTATCTGAATTTGGGTCTCCGCCTCCCAGGTGAGTGCCCTAACCACAAAGTCATTCTCAGCGCTTGTCTAAACTACTGGCCGGATTGAGGGGCAGCGATCGATCCAGCAGGGGTCGATTTATCATGTCTAGTATAGTCGCAATAAATCAACAGCCGATCACTCCAGCGTTGACTCCGGTACTCCACCTCAACGAGGAGCGCAAGGGGAATTGACAGGAGAGTGTCTCCCATTGACACACTGCAGTGAAGACACTGCAGTAACTAGATCTAAATACGTTGACTTCAGCTACATTATTCATGTAGCTGAAGTTGCATAACTTAGATTGATTTCCCCCTCGTGTAGTGTAGACCAGCCCTCACTTGCTCCTGCTGCCACCTCCTTGGTTTGTGAATTTAGCCCACAATTATTACTATTTTTTTGGCTGAAACTATTCGGCAAATTTGCGTCAAATTTTCAAATACCTTTGGGTCAACTGAAACTATAAGTTTGAAAATGTCACCCAGCTCTAATCGGCCATTCACTTTGGAAGGACACACGTTTGCTACCCTTGTCTCACAAGCAATTCATGCATCAACTATTGCATGTCCCAAAGGATATGTAGTGTGTGCTCTCACTCTTTAATTGAATAGAAGGAGTAGAGAATGTTATCTGCCTTGGATATAAAAGTAGACACATATTGATTAGAAACAGTGGCAAAATGCTAATGCACAATTAATTCTTCACATGTGCTGTTTAAAAAAAATAGAATGTGACTGTACAGTTTACAGAGTTGATGTACTGTCAGTTACAAATGGTTCAATAAACTTACAGTTACTATGGGATGTTGAACCCCTGATCCTGTTTGCCAATCATTAAACCACTGTTTAAGCATCAGATCAAGCATTTTTACCATCTTCAGGCTATTTGGAATTATAGAACAAGTGCCATTTTTGATGAAGAACAGTAAATAAGAAAAAAAAAAGTTCTAAAATGTAAAAAACTTTGAACTGTTTTAGTCATCTACCTGTAAATAGGTTTCTCTGGCATACTGTTGCTATATTTCTTCTAATTAAAATGTGGCTCTGCAACTTAAAAAGGGTTTTAAACAATTTAATCATGCTTGGATTTTCATTAAGGTGTCCACTGGGAAATACACCAAGCATGTTACACTGAAAAAAATCAAGCTGCAATATCTACTTATAGATTGGGCTTCTCTTTTTCTTGTGATATTTCACTGTAAACAGCTGATCAAAAGTGGAATGGTATTCTTGTTTTCAACCTTGTTAAAATGGGTTTGATTAAATTAAACCTGCAGCAAAATAATTGACTTTTAAAAATGTGATTACATAGAAATCTAGGCCACTTAAAAAACCGATACTACAGTATAATATTTAAAGGGAAACTGTCAAGATATAAATCACATATTGAAAAAAAATCTCAGATGACTACAACAGAAAATCTTTTCACAATCTAATTGACTTGTCTCCATTTTTGCTGCTGATTTCCTATGTTGCTTGTTCTTGAGCTTGGACACTAAAACTAAATGAAATGGTTTAACTTTCTGGGCCAGATCTTTGTCTGGTGCAGAGGTTGGCAACCTTTCAGAAGTGGTGTGCCGAGTCTTCATTTATTCACTCTAATTTAAGGTTTTGTGTGCCAGTAATACATTTTAACGTTTTGAGAAGGTCTCTTTCTATAAGTCTTTAATATATAACTAAACTATTGTTGTACGTAAAGTAAATAAGGTTTTTAAAATGTTTAAGAAGCTTCATTTAAAATTAAATTAAAATGCAGAGCCCCCCAGGCCAGTGGCCAGGACCCAGGCAGTGTGAGTGCCACTGAAGATCAGCTTGTGTGCTGCCGTCGGCACGCGTGCCATAGGTTGCCTACCCCTGGTCTGGTGTAATGGTCAATGGAGCTTCCCTGTTTACACCAGCTGAGGATCTGGCTTTCTATTTCTAGTCAATTTCATTTGCTGGTTCACATACCTTGGCCACATTGAGGAGTGCTTGTGGCACATTAGAGACTAACAAATTTATTTGGACATAAGCTTTCGTGGGCTAAAACCCACTTCATCAGATGCATGGAGAGAAAAATACAGTAAGCAGTTTATACATGAAAAAGATGGGAGTTGCCTTGCTGAGTGGGGGGTCCAGTGCTAATGAGGCCAATTCAATTAAGGTGGAAGTGGCCTATTCTCAACAGTTGACAAGAAGGTGTGAGTATCAGCAGAGGGAAGATTACTTTTTGTAGTGACCCACCCACTCCCAGTCTTTAGTCAGGCCTAATTTGATGGTGTCCAGTTTGCACATTAATTCCACTTCTTCAGTTTCTCATTGAAGTCAGTTTAAGTTTTTTTTGTTGAAGAATTGCCACTTTTAAGTCTGTTATTGAGTGTCCATGGAGATTGAAATGCTCTCCTACTGGGTTTTTGAATGTTACAATTCTTGACGTCTGATTTGTGTCCTATTATTCTTTTGCATAGAGATTGTCCAGTTTGGCCCATGTACATGGCAGAGGGGCATTGTTGGCACATGATGGCATATATCACATTAGTAGATGTGCAGGTGAATGAGCCCCTGATGGTGTGGCTGATGTGGTTAGGTCCTATGACTCTGTCCCTATATACGGACAGAGCTGGCAACAGGTTTTTTGCAGGGATTGGTTTCTGGGTTAGTGTTTTTGTTGTGTGGGGAGTATTTGCTTCAGGCTTGAGGGCTGTCTGTAAGCGAGGACTGGCCTGTCTCCCAAGGTCTGTGAGAGTGAGGGATTGTCCTTCAGGATAGGTTGTAGATCCTTGATGATGTGCTGGAGAGGTTTTAGTCGGGGGTTGTACGTGATGGCTAGTGGCGTTCTGTTACTTTCTTTGTGGGCCTGTGCTGATACTCACACCTTCTTGTCAACTGTTGGAAATGGGCGACATCCATCTTGATTGCATTGGCCTCGTTAGCAACTCTCATCTTTTTACACACACACACACACACACACACACACACACACACACACACACACACACAACTGTATTTTTCACTCCATGCATCTGATGAAGTGGGTTTTAGCCCATGAAAGTTTATGCCCAAATAAATTTGTTAGTCTCTAAGGTGCCACAAGGACTCCTCGTTGTTTTTGCTGATACAGACTAACACGGCTACCACTCTGAAACTTTGGCCACATTATTGCATTTGGATTTCCAACACTGCAGGGAAATGTTCAAAGGACAGAGATAATTGTTTTTCAATATATCTAAAGCCCCTTTAATCATTAACCCCCAATCTCTCTGTCTCTCTCTCCTCCCTCCCCTTTCCACTAGAACCAGATTAGTTGAGTTTATTTTAGATATTTCCCTACTTTTTTTAAGATAAAGTCTGGGAAGGCCCTCCCTGAAAAGAAGGGCTAGATGTGACCCCTATATTTCACAAACTGCTGGTAGCCATGAAAAGATGACTCCCTTTTTGAAAATCAGACCCAGTTTTTCACTCCATGTTTTGTCAGGAAGCACGAAAATACAGGCCATGCAGCCTGGATTCTACTTCCATTCTAAGTGGTAAATCTTTGCCAGAGTGGCAGAGTAAGAATGAGGAGACAGAGGGAAAAATAAAAGTAGTTCTCCCCTCAAAGAAGGGAGCACGGCCACGGAGAGGAGAATGTGATGGAGAATCACTTCCATGGATACTCCAGGTTAAATTTGGTAAAATGAGGAAACTTGTTCTATAGGCCTGGGACAAGGTGGAGGTAGGGTGAGAACTAGACACACTCTCCCTTGCCCCCCAGTCTCCTGTGGTGGTAACAACAGTGGCAGTGGTCCAGTGGAGGGTTCTACTTCAACTGCTGACATACAGCTGAACTGGATTCTGTGGTTTCTGTAGTACCCACACCTCACCACATGCTTCTGAAACCCCTGAAGGCCACATTGCAGCACAAGGATTGCGGTGGGCCACCCTAAGCCCTCTGTGTTCTCTGGAGTTGATAGTTGGCTGCCTGGCTGCTCCTGAAGATGACCTGAACAAGAAGTAAGTGTTGTTCTGCTCCCTCCCCCCCACAATGCCAAACATGGAGGGATTTCAGAAACAATTCCTGAACCTCAGAAATGCTATGGCTAAGTCAGGGGTTCTCAAACTTCATTGCACCGGACCCCCTTCTGACAACAAAAATTACTACATGACCCCAGGAGGGGGAACTGAAGCCTGAGCCCACCCGAGCCCTGTTGCCCCCAGCGGTGAGGAGGACAAAGCCGAAGCCCGAGTCGAGTCCCCCTCGGTGGGGAGCCAAAGTCAAAGCCCAGTAGCAGGGGGACCTGTAACCTGAGCCCCGCCACCCAGGGCTGAAGCCAAAGCCTGAGCCCCCCTGCTCAGGGCTGAAGCCCTTGGGCTTTGGCCAGGCTTCGGCTTCAGCCCCAGCCCCGGGAGGTGGGCTCAGGCTTCAGCCCCAAGCTCCAGCAAGTCTAACGCTACCCATGGTGAACCCATTGAAATGAAGTCATGACCCCCTTCGAGATCCTGACACACAGTTTGAGAACCCCTGGGTTAAGGTATGGGAAAAGTTTCTATCCAGTTCATCTTGTATGTGAATTGGTTTGCTCATTCCTAGTTCCTTGTGCCATCCCTGCCTTGTGTCTTACTTTCATCTGTATTTTCCTTGTTCATATTCTTCACCCGCAGTGTCTTCTTGGAATTCCAACTCATACAAGGATGATTTCTGACCTGCTGTGGGAGTATTTCAGCCTGTTAGAGACAGAGCATTTATTTTAGATAATTTGGAAACTGCATACAGTCAAAGGCATGGTGAAAACTTTTTGCCCCTGGAGGGGCATTTATCATAACAGATAAAAAATGAAAGCAAAGGATGACATTTGGATGTTAACTGTTGTAGTTGCATCCTTTAATTTGTCTGCTTTCTCTATCCTGAGCACAATGTAAACCAGGAGTGGTGTATTTGCTTTTTCCTCAGCACAGCTGTGACAGTTTCTTGTGGCAATCTTTGCATGAAATGATTCCAAAATGAAGTTTCCTCTGGAAGCCGACAGTTGTGTTTTCAGCTGCCTGGAGAGGGATATAATTTGGACATGTCTACTTCCTGCTGTTGTACTGCTTCCAACAACATTGCCACTGTAAATAAAGGAGGGAATAGTGGAGATAGTTCAATCTGTATTATGTCTATGGGGTTATTACTTTTTCACACAATATGATATAAATAGTATCATGGATATATTAAAAAAAAACCCTTTATTTATTCCCCTCACCTGACATCCACCAAGTTATTTTCTTATAGAATCTGGCTGTTGCAAAGAGGACCAGCATTTAAAATGAATCGTTACCAAAGCTTGTCACTTCACTATTTCTGCTAATAAAATTTACTTAGCAGAAGAGTTAGATTAAAATATAGGAAGTAAGACTATTGCTTCAAACTATAATGTTTGCAGTATACACACAGAGAAGTTAGATTAAAAACATAAAATGCTCTTGCTGAAAGATTGCGATGTAACACTACTTTATGTCTCAGTATTCATAACAATAACGCACACAACCCCCACAAAAGAGAGACAAAGCGGGCTGCTCCCTACAGCAGAAAGGCACAATTTACCCCATCTTGCTCTAGGCTGGCACACTGAAGACTGACTGACTGATTGCTTGCTTCCCTACAGAGCCCCTAGCCTGCAAGCAGGACCAAGAAACACCTTACACATTAACGTGACAGCTTGTAGTTTTTACAGTTTTCAATTCACCACATAAATTATCAGTTATTTCAGGGCTGGCTTTATGATTTGCAAGGCCCTGAAGCTGCCAGGGAAAGAAAATTTCAGGAATTAGACTCCTCTTCTCCTGGCCAGTTGCTTGTGAGAGCGATTTGATCAGATGATGGGTGTTTTTCCCCCCATCTCCAATCTAACTGCTGTAAGTGGAGGGAGGGCCAGCCCATGAGTTGCAGCAGTTGTATGGTGTAGCGAGGTTGAGACTCACTGGCGCTCTGATGAAGGCTCAGCACCAATCCAAGAGACACACTTCCATCTATGTCCCTTCCAATATGTCAAGTACCAGGGGGCAGCCGTGTTTGTCTGTCTCCACAAAAACAACAAGGAGTCCGGTAGCACCTTAAAGACTAACAGATTTATTTGGGCAAAAGCTTTCGTTGGCTAGAACGCACTCCATCGGATGCATGGAGTGAAAATTACAGATGCAGGGTTTTTACTCCATGATCCATGCCACCGGACTCCTTGTTGTCCTTCCAATATGACAACTCTTGGGTACCCTGCACCTAGGTAAAAGAGGCGGTGGCCTCAATTACTGAATCAGCATGCTGAGGATGGCATACTTTTAACTACCTCTTGTAACCAGTGATTTCCACGGCCGTTTCTGCACAACTCCGCAGGTGTGCCCGTCCCTCCTGCACTTCAGGACCAAGCTTCTACATTTATCTACCCTCTAGCATTGGATTCTGATCTTCCATTGATGTAAATCTGAAGGAAGCCCATGCCATCATTGGTGTTACTCTGGATTTACACTAGTGTAACAGAAGTCAGAATTTGGCCTGACATGTAAACTAACCTACTGTAATCTTAATACCTCTTGAAGGAGTAATAGGCCTTTACAGTTTGTTTTCAGAGCAATTTAGCTCTGATATGCCAACACTGCTATTTTAAATATTTTGTCTGAAATGTTTGAGATGCAGTGCATTTTAGTCTTTTCTCTCACCATTCCCATGCAGCTCCTGAAAAATATCAATGGTGTGTGACCTGGCCCACTCTGCAGTTCCTCTCTTCTTCGTTGATCACAAATGTGTCTGCCTACTTATCCTACTAATACGATACAGCCAGTAAGACTCCTCTAGTTATTGAAAAGCTGCTTAGCTCTTGATGTCAAGACGATAAACATTGGGTCCTAATGCATGGGGTTTTATTAGGGGTTATAGACAAGAGAATTTGACTCACTGTTGAATATATAAGCTAAGCAATCACTAAGCTGGCGGGATGGCAAATGCCAGAATTCTAAGAGTGAATAAGAAATTAGAGGTGCTTTTATTTGGGGCATATTTTTTTGGAGGGGGAAAGGAAATGTAAAGACTGTTATGGAGCACCAAACCCATTGGTTTGATTTTGAATTAATTTTCTGCATTCCTGCTACTAAAAAGGCACCTGTGTTTGAGTAAGAACTTGTCCCTACATAACCAAAATTTTCCTTTTTCTCTGGAGTTTTGCATACTGATTGAATTATCACAATGTCAGAAAGTCAATATTAGAGCTTTGTTTTAGAATTAAGGAGAAGGTTATTACAGCCCTTGCTTAAATATGTGTCTGACTCAGAAAAAGTACTACAAACAGTATCAAAGTTGTTTGTTTGCCTGTTTGACATCTGTGAATTTTCATCACTCCTCAGTCATCCCTTTTACTGTTGTGACATATGACCAGTAAGAACACAAAGGGCAGTTCAAGCCTTCTCCCCAGGACTGTTCAGCCCATGCCCTAGGTCAGGGCTTTTCACGTCATATTTTTGGTGGCCTCAGAGTACAACTGTTGCTGGTGGCCGCTCTGAGAATTTTTCCTAAAATACTTAATTAACTCCAGGAAAAACAAATAACTAGGTATATATACATGACCAGATCATTGTAATTTATTTATGTAGGGTTTTTTTGCAGACTCAGTAATAAAAATAATGCACAGTGGTCTCTATTCTTTACTGGACCTAAACAGAATAAAACCAAAAATAAGGTGCTTTGCATGTTTTGATTTTTTTTTAGATTGCTAGTTCGTAAGTCTGCTACTGTGAAAAGGTATATTTGTTAATATCACTTTTCACAGCAGACGTACTCAGCCCAGGCATGCTGGGGGACAAATTAAGCCCTGGATGAGGAGATTGGTAAAGAGGCAGGGGGGCCAGCAGCAATAGGGGGCTGGAGGAGGTAGTGGGCGTTGAGGTGATGGCGGAGGGTGAGTCCAGGAATGGAGCCCAACACCACATGGCCAGAGCCTGCTGCCACCACCCACATCTATCAGCCAGATGCCCACTTAGGGCATGAAGACAGGTAGTCAAGCACAAATTGACTAATTTTCAAACAGGTACCTGTAGATGCACAAACATAAACTTCTCAAACATCCATGCAAACACAAAATAGGTCATCTGTTTGGTTATGGAAAAGCAAACAATCAAAGAGTATGAAAATGACTGGATCAGATTGAAACTGGAAGTTACAAGAATGTTTGTGAACAATTTTCTCCACAATTCACCCAGGTCTAATACATAAGAACACTTAACTGACCAGGTAGTTACCAGTGGTTAAGTCTGTCATATAAAAACACCAGATGATAAACCAGTTGTTCTAGCCAGCATTGTCTTAGCAGAAGGAAAATTCAAGAGTGCTTGCACCTTGGAAATCCACTGAAAGATGAGCATAAAATAATAGTTCTTTTAAACCCAACTGAAGTAATCAGAAGGCATTCTGATTCATGTCTAGGGATTTTACAATGATTTGACATGCTTGATCTTTAGCTTGTAATTAATTGTCAGAGCTGTTATCAGCTCTTGGAATCAGTCTCTATTAGCTGGCCCAAAATAGCAGTGTTGGTCTTTCAAAGCATTTCCTTTTATGTATGAAATCAATTGCACCAAGAGCATGTTCTTTTCACAAGTAACAAAGTAGAATCATGTTCTATAATGTCATCAGATTTGTTTGAAAATGTTAGCACTTCTCAACATTTCCTATGCATGTTAAGGGCACATTAAATTTAGTCACAGAAAATACTTGGTTTCAGGAGAGAAATGTGCATTTAGATACTTTTCATAGAACTACTAGATAGCCACAATTAAAAAAAATGTTTGAATGTGATCTATATTCTAAAGCAAAGGATGTGAACGGAACAGAGTGCTTTTTTACTTGCAAATGAAAAGGTGTTACCTTATAGGCTTTCATCTTTCCTCCGATTTAATTTGCTGTCAGTATAAATTGTTTGCTGACATTCATTAGATTTATTAAAAGTTTTAAACCTCAATAGATAAAGTTTTCCCTCTGCTTCTTTTTGCTCTCTGTCACTGCAATACGCACATAAGTAGATCAGACAAGTCTTCTTTTATTTTTTCCAAAATGGTAAACATATATTTTAAGAAACCAACAGGTATAGGAAGGGCAATTAAATGTTTCAGTGAAACTTCCACTCATTAGTTAATTCTTGTTCATGGTTAAGCATTATACCAGACCTGAAATTCACCCAGTGGTACGTACTGTTGTGCAGGATGAGAGATCTATAGAACCACAGCAGGGTGCGCAGGATTTGCAATCTTGATTCCAGCCCAAATCTCTGTCTTTTGCAAAGCCTTGAGTGGCCGCCATGGAAGGGTTGTGGAGCTGCCCTCCACCATTCCAGTGCATTAGGGATGGATTGTCCTTTAGTTTTTGTGCTTGTTTCAGATGAATGATTTGACTATGCATGAATGTCGCTCATACAATATAGAAACCTACCTTTTACCTCAGAGATGCAATATATGCCTTACGCACACCCAGGCCTCTTTGTACTTCACTTCATTGAGGTGCCTTTGGTCCATCTCTGGGACCCCAGAAATGGTAATGGGAAAAATCTTGATACTTCAGTACAAATCTTTTTTTCTTTTCATGTCTTTTCTTTTGGGGAAAAATGGGTATGTGACAGTCTTAAACATTGGTTTAACCACTGTTCATAATATTTTGTTTTATTATCCCTATTTGCTCTTCTGCAGCCTCATGTGAAACAAATGAGAGATTTGGGAAAATATGGCTGCCAACGCACAATATGAACATAATTAACTGCCAGTGCACAAGTGGACCTCTTCTACCCCGTCTTTGTGCAATTCCCTAACTAGCAGCGAAAGTTACAAAGGATATTCCTAGTTTTGATGCATAATGTCAGGTAATTCATAGATGTTTGTGGTTGACATGCAGGTCTTGATTCTGTTCTTGCTGTAAATTAGGAGTAAATGATCCACGTGTCAGGCTCGCACCAGGGCTTGGTGAGTGTAGCTCTACTGAAGTGAATGGAGTTGAGCCTGCTTACAGCAAATCTGACTTTTGCTCAAGTTAAAGACAGAAAAGAAATGTATGAATATCAAGTTCAGCTCCCGGGAAGATTATTCCTTACAGTACATTTTGTAAGGCTTTTTCCCATGAACTTGATGACTTGTGTATTTCAGCTGAAGGCCAGCAAAGTACAAAAAGGCATCTTTTTATTCCTAACTATGGAAAATACTGTTGATTGGAAAGCAAATATGGTAACATCTGAACTATCTATTCATTGGCCTTTGCTTTAAAAGACTATGATTTTTTAAAAGATCTAGTCTTTTAAAGCAAAGGCCAATGGATAGGTAGTTTCGAAGTTACCACATTTTACTCTCCCTTAAACAGTATGAAATACTAGTAGCCATCTCAGTGTGTTCTGATATTAAAATGAGGACGAGGAGATGTCTTGAATGAGACAATTTCCTTTTATTATTGCTCTCTCAAACGGTTGTTCAATGCACAGAGATCTAGCACGAGAGACTCCAGAATATTAAAAAGAGGATTAATTCCTTTCAAACAACATATGCCCTAACTGCCATTGTACATTGGTTTAACATTTCCGATATCCATAATTTACAATACTATATTAAAAAAGTTGTCATCTTGCCCCCATATATTTATACACACTTAGCCACCCACCCCCCATCTGTGTTTTTGGAAGGAGAAAGAAGGCAGGTGGAAACTGGAGAGATTACTGTGGAATGAGTGTAAATGTAGAGCTGAAATGAAGAACTTTCTTAGTGTCTGATCCAGCAATGTGCTCAATGGGAGTTGAGGATGCTCAATGCTTTGTAAGAGGCATTCAGCACCACGTATGATTACGTCCCTATCAAAGGGCACTTGAGAGGTGAGCCTATTCATATTTATATGCAATTGGGTGAAACAGCAGCAATATAAACTTAATAAATGGAAACTGTGAGATGATTATTAATTATAACGCTTCCTCTTGAGCCTCTGTAATTGCTATATACAGGCATTCACATGCTTTCCAGCATCTTTTTCTGTGGCTGTTGCATTATAATTCCAAGCTGTTATACCTATACATACAAGGCTACTTTGAAGCATGTGTGTATCTTGTTAATATTCCTTATCTGTTCTTTACCAAAATTGATGTCCACTACTGCAAGAGGTAGAAATAATGCATTCAGGAAATAGTGACATCTGGGAAATTTTATTTTGCTTCTTGAGAAAAATGTCAACCTTTTTTTTTACAGCACCATAAGGTTTATTTTAGGTGACAGTAAGACAAGATGGGCCAAATTTATGCCTTTTACTTCATTAAAATCAATAGTCACACCAGGCATGCTTGTGGCACAGTGTACATAATCACAAATGATTGCTACTAATGCAATCAAAAGAAGTAATATCATTAAGGCCCTGATCTAAACTACTTTGAAGTCAGTGGCAGGATCTCTATTGAATTCAGTGGGCTTTGGATCAGGCCCTAAAACCTGGAAGAAAGAGGTACATTTTCCATTTCATACATACTCTGCTGCTGTGAACTGAATCAGTTCCACTGGAATCAATAGGGCTGTGCCAGTCTCTACATCAACAAAGACTGTGTCCCAAATACTATTCTTTAAGCGGTCATCAGTTAACGATATGGGATGTTACAATAGTACAGCCTCGGATGATTTCAGAACTGGCGATCACACTAGAAGGACTTTTATGGATATTTTTGGGTTGGATAGTAAAATGAATAGTTGCCTGATCTAATTCTCACTAAGCCCAATAGGAGTCTTTCCATTAACTTTAATGGGAGCTGGGTTGGATAATGGATGCATATAGCTATATTATGTTAGAACATACATTTTTGCGGCACTTTGCTGCACTTTTGCTGCATATTTTCCCAGTTAGTGTTTTGATCATTTTATTCACAATATTCCTACTGTTTCCTAACCCCAAAAGTGTAGTGGTTTGGCATCTGAACCTAACACTTCCCCAAAATTCACTGAATTCTGTGCACCTGTGAGAGCTTGCTGACGTCTAGACAAGCTAAGAATTATTTTATACATCTCCAAATTTGGAGCTAGATTCTGCCTTTGGATGTGTACATTCAGCTCCCCTTGACTTCAGTGGGACTGTGGATCAGAGGGCATGAGCTGGCCCTTTATTACCATCAAGTGTCCCTCACTACCTTTCTGCTGGCAGTTTGTGGCGTAATTAACTTTTGCTCTTTTATTGTCTTTTCAAAACAGATGTTCACTTGAAAAAGTCCCTTTAAAGCAACCAGCAAAACATGCCTTACTATATACAGATGCATACATTAGGGATATAGCACTGCTATTTACAACCCCCATAATTACCATTTCATACTTGTCAGCAATGCTGTCTCTGTACTTTCTGCATCTTTCAGTTCCTCTATTTCCACTGTGACTGACTTTATTATCTCTGAAAGCAAACTGAATTACTGACCCATTGGCTGCAGATAAACCTATACCCCAATCTTCAGGGATCACCAAGTGCTTTTGTAACTATCCAGTAAACCGAACCCAGAAATGATTTCCATTGATCTGTTCACCAAGAAATAAAATTTGGCATTAGAGCCATTGTCCTTTTCTTTGTAGAGAAATCTTGATCTCTTTACTTTGTTAAAGGTTTTTAAAAGCATCAATCAATTTGAATTCTGCCATTAGGGCTGCTAAAAATAAAGCAAAAACACTGAGCAGCACAAGATGTATTATATGCACTTGAAAGGAGCGAGTGTTATTCTGGAAGAAAAGAGACTTGGGTTTTGATAGTTTAAATATCTGTTAATTTTTTTTTCTTGTTACTGGAATGCTCTGTGTTGAATGGAAACCTGTGGTAGAACTATAGCTACTCCTCAACAGAATAGAGATGACAAAAAAAGATTTCCCAGAGGAGTCTGGCTATTATAGTGAGAAACTAAAAAGATTTCCTTTTGGGTAATTTATTTTAAATGGCTATATAATTTTAGCACCACCCTGTAACTATAAATGTCAGGGTTCTGTAGCATTTCACAGACTATACAATCCTTTTAGATGTCTTGCAACATACGCAGTTTAGTTTTCTTAATTCTGCCTCTTCATTCACAAGCAACGTCACAGAGGGTCACAGATACAATAGAACTAGGTATGGAGGCCAGAGAATGGTCTATATGCCAGCTGCATGCAGTAGATCATGGGATCAGGACAGGAAGTGGGGTAGGAGAAGCAGTAGCAGTGCCCAGCCCTAACACTTAAAAAATCACGAGTCAGGCCCCCCCAAAATCACCAGATGATTGGCTTAAACATGAGATTGTTAAAAATAATACATTTGAGGTCTTTATTTGCCTTTTCATTTTTAAGCCTGCAGGGCTTAAATTTTCTCTGCAGTTATAAGGGCTAGAAAGATACATTTTAAAAATGAAAGCTGAGCGCCTCACGTAATTCTACAACTCCAGGAGCTGGGGCTCTTAGCACCATGAAGTTGGTAGCACAGGAATAGGGCCTGTGGATCTACTGCTGTACAGATCAGCCTGCCAGTGCACCCTTGGAGTGGGAGGGGATGGGCTGCATGTGTTGCTATAATTTTGATGCCAGAGTAGTGTCTGCAGAACAACTATGCTGGCAGGCCATAGCCTGGAAGTAAACAGCACTTGGAAAAGGGTCTCAGAGCCATAATTCAGTCTCTGCTGTGGGGGTAGAACTGCTATGAACTGCCCTTTTCTCAGGGCGGACTGCACTATGCCAATCTAGTCCAAAGGCAAACTTGGCTCAGCTTATTTGGGCTCTTCTCTCTCTTTGCAGGATATAAATAACTTCCATTGGCTTCTGTATTCAGGGTGACTCCAACACTTCATTCTATACTTTTCTATACACATTATATAAGGTATTTACACTATAAATAACTTCCATTAATGTTAATATAATCTAAGGGGAAAATAGGGCTCCTTAAGAGCAACCAGGTCAAAATTCACCACAAAATATGTTTTGTGCTTTGCCATTTGCTGTATTTTAAAAATAATGTTTATGGGTCTGCTTCTCTGAAGCTGTAAATTGGTGGAATTCTATCCAAGCCAGGGGAGTGATGCTGACTTACTCCAGCTAGAGATCTGGCCCTTTGTTTTTTTTGCCTACAGAAGAGATGAAGTGAGGCATGAATTGTATGAATTGACATTAACAAAACTTGAAAAGAACAGCGTAAGATATTCAAACTTCCTTGCATGAAGTGTTTGTGATTTGGGCTCTTTTCTCTGAAGGGTACTTACATGATTTCCCTGCCTAGGGGGAAGGTGTTGAAGGAGGAAGCAGATATGAAGAGGGCAAATTAAGACATCCAGTAGTGTCATGGGGTGAATAGCCTCTTTAAAGTTTGTGTGCAACTTGCAAATTAAAAGGATGCAGACTTTGTCTTCTGTACAATTTATCAAGTATGAAAGAACCCAGCTACAAGCAAGAAGGAACCTAGAGAGTGAAGCAGAAATCCAGTCATTGAAGATTACTCCAAACAAAGGAAATTAAATTGCAATAAAGATCGGAGAAAGTTTTGAAATATTTAGCTGTAAGAAACTGAAGGTTGAATACTTTAGCTATTTAAGGTTTCAGAGTAACAGCCATGTTAGTCTGTATTCGCAAAAAGAAAAGGAGTACTTGTGGCACCTTAGAGACTAACCAATTTATCTGAGCATAAGCTTTCGTGAGCTACAGCTCACTTCATCGGATGCATACTGTGGAAAATACAGAAGATGTTCTTATACATACAAACCATGAAAAAATGGGTGTTTACCACTACAAAAGGTTTTCTCTCCCCCCACCCCACTCTCCTGCTGATAATAGCTTATCTAAAGTGATCACTCTCCTTCCAATGTGTATGATAATCAAGTTGGGCCATTTCTAGCACAAATCCAGGTTTTCTCCCCCTCCCCCCCCAACAAACCCACTCTCCTGTTGGGTAATAGCTTATCTAAAGTGATCACTCTCCTTACAATGTGTATGATAATCAAGGTGGGCCATTTCCAGCACAAATCCAGTGTTCATACACATTGTAAGGAGAGTGATCACTTTAGATGAGCTATTACCAACAGGAGAGTGGGTTTGTGTGTGTGGAAAGGGGGGGGAGGGAAACCTGGATTTGTGCTGGAAATGGCCCAACTTGATTATCATACACATTGTAAGGAGAGTGATCACTTTAGATAAGCTATTACCAGCAGGAGAGTGGGGTGGGGGGAGAGAAAACCTTTTGTAGTGGTAAACACCCATTTTTTCATGGTTTGTATGTATAAGAACATCTTCTGTATTTTCCACAGTATGCATCCGATGAAATGAGCTGTAGCTCACGAAAGCTTATGCTCAAATAAATTGGTTAGTCTCTAAGGTGCCACAAGTACTTCTTTTCTTTTAGCTATTTAAAATATAGTAACATTTACTAGGGATATGGAATCTGAATGTAAAAATTGTTGTGATTTGCCCAAACAACCACTCTTCTATAGGAGATCAAATAAATAATAGGGAAAATATTGGGTTCCCAAGTACCTGGGTTCCAGTGCCCCTCTCTTCTCCCATACTTCTGCAACTTCATGGGCCCTGGGACCCATCTTCCTTTCCATGGCTTTGGTGGGAGGGATGTGGAATGGCATAGTGGATCCCTCAACTGGCTCCCCGTTCTCTGTTGCATCAAATATAAGCTACTTGTCTGCACTTTCCAAGGCCCTTTATGACCTATCCCCACTCTACTTATTTTCTCTCTTTCACTACAGAGAGGTTGATTCCCACCTCTGATTGGCCCATGATGCCACCCTCTGTCACCCTCTCGTTAAATTTTCAAACAAGCACCTTTGTGCTTTCTCTCACACTGCCCCTCATGCTTGGGAGTAGCTCCACATAAACATCCGCAAAGCTACCTCATTAACCTTAAAACTCTCCTTTGACATGGTGCCAATAAAAAGCTTGACTACAGCTCGGCTGCTGTGTACTGACTATTATTCAAACCAATATTGTCTCATTGTTTCCTTGCACTCCCCCCCTGTCAGTCTGTGTGTATCCATCTGTTGTTTCTTGTCTTATGCTTAGATTATATGCTCTTTGAGACCTGGACTGTGTTTTTGTTCTGTGTTTGTACAGTGCCTAGGACAATGGGGTCCTGATCTATGACTGGGGCTCCTAGGCACTATGGTTTTTACAAATAATAAATACAAACAGTAATGAGGCTGCTGGACTCAGAAAAGCTACCTAGATTGCCCCAGTTCAGACTGTACACGGCCTGGTGCCATCACACTAGCTATTCCTATGGCCTGGCCTGGCCTGGCCGCCAGAGTGTGCTAGGCTCCACATTTAATGACTTTCAGGGCACAGTGCCAGGCCCATCTATTTATAAGACCTTAGGCTTTCGAAGGGTTGGGAGTGGAGGTAACTCATGTCCAGTGGTTCTGACTTCTTTTAAATCATGCTGGGGGTTGGTGATTAATCTGGGGATTGTCTGCCTGCCTGCCACTTACATACAGTTCATTACTGAGTTTTTTTAAACGAACTCTAAAGGTAGCCAGCGGCGTATGGGATTGGTTTAGCAATATGACAGCTTATCATTAATAATTAATTATAATGAAATAAGTCATGAGCCAAAAGCTGAGCTTCCTACCCACTTGAAGCCTGGACCCAGATCTGAATTTTTCAGCTCAGGACCATATTTATTGTGGTCTTAAAGGTGTAGTAATTGATTACATCAGCAGGGGGAGCTCTTGCTGTAACCAAATGAAAAAACCAAAAATAATACTGTAAGTTAAGTGGCCTATGCTGGAGGGCAATGAGTAGTGTTGTTCTTTCATAATGAAAATGATGCAAACCTCACACACTATTAGAGCCGATACTATGAATTTTATTTTATTTAGCGCATAGACGGGGTAAATAAAGATAAATCTGCAACCAATTTTAAGGAAGCTGCTGACTAGCAACTTTGCCTGCAGCAGATTCTGGGTGAAACAAATGTTCAGATCACATTCTGAAAGAAGGGCACTGCAGACACAGATAATGGAGCCGAAACAGCTACTTTCTATATGGGAAAACGTAGCGAAGATAAAACTGAAATATGAGAACCACTGTAACATTTACAGCTTTACAGACTGGCCTGGCTGATGGTGGATCCATGAATCTTACTGCTCTGACTTTAATAATGATCTTCTGGTTGTATGACTCTAAAAATTAAATCAGTAAGAGACAATTCTAACTGGTATAGCCAACATGTAAGATAAAGGCACTTCTCCGTTTCTGATCACTTGTTTTATAGTAAGACAACAGATGGCACATTTTAGCATTGCTTTTCGGGAGGAGGCTCCCTGAACCAAAAGAGCCCTATCAAAGATAATCCAAAAGATTTTTTCACCCTTCTCTTTCCATATACATAATTAAATGAATTAAATCTAATGATCAGTCCCCACACCCCAGCTCCATATATTACCTAGACTTGATATACAGTAAAAGATGTGAGCATCTGAGATTCATGCCAGTAAAAAAATTATATGCACCATTGAGTTGAAAAACATATACATATGTATGTACATATTTATACACATTACAGTATGTATTGTACAACATCTGCACAATAGATGTATGTTATGGTACATGTAGAGAATGCATATGAACATGTATTTATAACAGGGTAGCTGGCTCTTTAAATAAAACTGGGCCCCGCTCTTCAGTCTCGGTGCATGCTACTTTGATGCAATGAGGAGAATGGGGCTGTCCTTGGAAGACAGCTCAAAAGCAAGAGAGTGTTCAGAACCTAGTAAGTAAGTAACCAACCAACCAACCAGTCACAGTTCATGGCAACTGCACCTATATTCCCCCTTTATGGTCCAGCAAAAGCACCCACTCTAAGCTCCCAGCTCTCAGCTGACACCTCTCTTAGGCAGAGACCTGTGTCTGACTGCACAGTTCCTTGCCCGTACTGTGACCTCCCCAGAAAAGTTGGACTGCCTAAGCAGGCCTGCTTTGCTTGTCTAATTAAGCAGTGTAATTGCCACAATTAAATGACCACGCTGCTCTTTCTAAGCAAGCACCTGTATTGTTAAGGTAAAAACATTACAGAGAAAATATATTAAAAACCATAAAAAGCACCTACATGCATGCTAATAAGCTTACCAGAAAGCACCACTTCACTCTGACAAGGGATCCAATTTGTGATTAGCCATTCAAACCTCATATAGGGGTTTTTCCTGTGATCACAAGTTCATCACAGCTTCAGCTGAGAACAAGCACACTCATGAGTGAGTAAGTCCCTCCTTGTAAGAGCCCATGAATAGGTAATCCGTCAGACAATGGGTTTCCCCATCAAGGTACAGCTTCAGAAGGCTGAGCTCTTGCATAATGGGATTAAATGCATTTGCAAACCCCTTAAAAGACATTACACACTATCCCACAACAGTACATAAACATATGTCTTTTTAATACATTGAACACCTAAGACTCTTAAACTTAATTCAATAAGGTTTAACTTAATTCAGTAAGATTTGTCCAGGATATTGCAGGACACTGTCATATCTGTCACTCAACCAACCCAGAGTCCAGAAAGCCAGAGTCAGAAGACGAACAGAGCTAGGCTGAGAACTTCAGGGAGCAGATGCCACTGATAGAGGGAGCAGTGAGATTTCCCTAGTGAGCAAGGGAGCCAGAGCAGAAGCAGTGACAGTAGAAGGCAAGAAGGTAGTTGCGGGAAAGGGACAATTACAAACTTCCCCAGGCCAGAGAGGGCAGGAGAGGGCTGAAATCAGCAGAGGGAGATGCCTGATGGTTCTCTGAGTGGAAGTTGGAGGGTCAGAGAGGGCTAAAGGCTGGGAATGATCAATGGATGAGCCCACTGATTTCTTTGGGTGAGAGCTAGAACCAGGCCTGAGAATGAAACATGGTGGAGAAGAACTCCAGCTGGAGGGTCTGGAGTGAGGTGTGGTGAGCAATGCTGAGCTGTACCTAGTGGGTGAGCCATGTGAGAGATTCTGGAGCTGTACTTGGTGTATTGATGGACTGTTGAAACTTGAAAGTGTGAATGTACTGTTTGGACTGTGCTGGGAAATCTGGATTATAGTTGTGGGTCCTTTGTAATAAATTAAACCCACAGAACTATTTATATTTGGAGAGTTTGCAAGGGGTGCGCAGCGGGGACAGGAGGATGGTGAAGAAATTTGGCAGCATGTGACCTCCAAAAGAAGAAAGAGGAGTGTCCATGTACCAGCAACGCAGATACAGGTAAGCAACCATTTTCATGTTCTCTCCACAGGTACTAATGCGGAGCGTGGACCAGATGATACATCTGAGGGAAGGGAACAGAAGGAGACTCTGCTGATTGGAAGGCATGAGATGCATTGACCTAAGGATGGGGGTTCCACAACCACTGCTCCCAAGAGAAGGAGGCGGGGGTGGTGGTGGTCGGGGACTCTCTCCTGCGGGGGACTGAGTCATCTATCTGCCGCCCCGACCGGGAAAACCAAGAAGTCTGCTGCTTGCCAGGAGCTAGGATTCATGATGTGATGGAGAGACTGCCAAGACTCATCAAATCCTCGGATCGCTACCCCTTCCTGCTTCTCCACATGGGCACCAATGATACTGCCAAGAATGACCTTGAGCAGATCACTGCAGACTACGTGGCTCTGGGAAGAAAGATAAAGGAGTTTGAGGCGCAAGTGGTGTTCTCGTCCATCCTCCCCGTGGAAGGAAAAGGCCTGGGTAGAGACCGTCGAATCGTGGAAGTCAATGAATGGCTATGCAGGTGGTGTCGGAGAGAAGGCTTTGGATTCTTGGACCATGGGATGGTGTTCCAAGAAGGAGTGCTAGGCAGAGACGGGCTCCACCTAACGAAGAGAGGGAAGAGCATCTTTTCAAGCAGGCTGGCTAACCTAGTGAGGAGGGCTTTAAACTAGGTTCACCGGGGGAAGGAGACCAAAGCCCTGAAGTAAGTGGGGATGTGGGATACCGGGAGGAAGTACGAGCAGGAGAGCACGAGAGGGGAGGGCTCCTGCCTCATACTAAGAAAGTAGGACAAACAGCAAATTATCTCAAGTGCCTATACACAAATGCAAGAAGCCTGAGAAACAAGTAGGGAGAACTGGAAGTCCCAGCACAGTCAAGGAATTATGATGTGATTGGAATAACAGAAACTTGGTGGGATAACTCACATGACTGGTGTACTGTCATGGATGGATATAAACTGTTCAGGAAGGACAGGCAGGGCAGAAAAGGTGGGGGAGCTCCATTGTATGTAAGAGAGCAGTATGACTGCTCAGAGCTCCGGTATGAAACTGCAGAAGAACCTGAGAATCTCTGGATTAAGTTTAGACGTGTGAGCAACAAGGGTGATGTCGTGGTGGGAGTCTGCTATAGACCACCGGACCAGGGAGATGAGGTGGATGAGGCTTTCTTCCGGCAACTAACGGAAGTTACTAGATCGCAGGTCCTGGTTCTCATAGGAGACTTCAATCACCCTGATATCTGCTGGGAGAGCAATACAGCGGTGCACAGACAATCCAAGAAGTTTTTGGAAAGGGTAGGGGACAATTTCCTGGTGCAAGTGCTGGAGGAACCAACTAGGGGCAGAGCTCTTCTTGACCTGCTGTTCACAAACCAGGAAGAATTAGTAGGGGAAGCAAAAGTGGATGGGAACCTGGGAGGCAGTGACCATGAGATGGTCGAGTTCAGGATCCTGACACAGGGAAGAAAGGAGAGCAGCAGAATACGGACCCTGGACTTCAGAAAACAGACTTTGACAACCTCAGGGAACTGATGGGCAGGATCCCCGGGGAGAATAACATGAGGGGGAAAGGAGTCCAGGAGAGCTGGCTATATTTTAAAGAATCCTTATTTAGGTTACAAGGACAAACCATGCCGATGTGTACAAAGAATAGTAAATATGGCAGGCGACCAGCTTGGCTTAACAGTGAAATCCTTGCTGATCTTGAACATAAAAAAGAAGCTTACAAGAAGTGGAAGATTGGACAAATGACCAGGGAAGAGTATAAAAATATTGCTCAGGCATGCAGGAGTGAAATCAGGAAGGCCAAATCAAACCTGGAGTTGCAGCTAGCAAGAAATGTTAAGAGTAACAAGAAGGGTTTCTTCAGGTATGTTAGCAACAAGAAGAAAGTCAAGGAAAATGTGGGCCCCTTACTGAATGAGGGAGGCAACCTAGTGACAGAGGATGTGGAAAAAGCTAATGTACTCAATGCTTTTTTTGCCTCTGTCTTCACGAACAAGGTCAGCTCCCAGACTACTGCACTGGGCAGCACAGCATGGGAAGGAGGTGACCAGCCCTCTGTGGAGAAAGAAGTGGTTCGGGATTATTTAGAAAAGCTGGACAAGCACAAGTCCCTGGGGCCAGATGCGCTACATCTGAGAGTGCTAAAGGAGTTGGCGGATGTGATTGCAGAGCCATTGGCCATTATCTTTGAAAACTCATGGCAATCGGGGGAGGTCCCAGACGACTGGAAAAAGGCTAATGTAGTGCCCATCTTTAAAAAAGGGAAGGAGGAGGATCCTGGGAACTACAGGCCAGTCAGCCTCACCTCAGTCCCTGGAAAAATCATGGAGCAGGTCCTCAAGAAATCAATTCTGAAGCACTTAGAGGAGAGGAAAGTGATCAGGAACAGTCAGCATGGATTCACCAAGGGCAAATCATGCCTGACTATTCTAATTGCCTTCTGTGACGAGATAACTGGCTCTGTGGATGAGGGGAAAGCAGTGGACGTGTTGTTCCTTGGCTTTAGCAAAGCTTTTGACACGGTCTCCCACAGTATTCACAGCAAGTTAAAGAAGTATGGGCTGGATATTTATAAGTATGGGCTGGCTTGATTATAAGGTGGATAGAAAGTTGGCTAGATTGTCAGGCTCAACGGGTATTGATCAATGGCTCCATGTCTAGTTGGCAGCCGGTATCAAGTGGAGTGCCCCAAGGGTCGGTTCTTGGGCCGGTTTTGTTCAATATCTTCATAAATGATCTGGAGGATGGTGTGGATTGCACCCTCAGCAAGTTTGCAGATGACACTAAACTGGGAGGAGAGGTAGATACGCTGGAGGGTAGGGATAGGGTACAGAGGGACCTAGACAAATTAGAGGATTGGGCCAAAAGAAATCTGATGAGGTTCAACAAGGACAAGTGCAGAGTCCTGCACTTAGGATGGAAGAATCCCACGCACCATTACAGACTAGGGACCGAATGGCTAGGCAGCAGTTCTGCAGAAAAGGACCTGGGGTGACAGTGGATGAGAAGCTGGATATGAGTCAACAGTGTGCTGTTGTTGCCAAGAAGGCCAATGGCATTTTGGGATGTATAAGTAGGGGCATTGCCAGCAGATCGAGGGACGTGATCGTTCCCCTCTATTCGACATTGGTGAGGCCTCATCTGGAGTAGTGTGTCCAGTTTTGGGCCCCACACTACAAGAAGGATGTGGAAAAATTGGAAAATGTCCAGTGGAGGGCAACAAAAATGATTAGGGGACTGGAACACATGACTTATGAGGAGAGGCTGAGGGAACTGGGATTGTTTAGTCTGCAGAAGAGAAGAATGAGGGGGGATTTGATAGCTGCTTTCAACTACCTGAAAAGGGGTTCCAAAGAGGATGGCTCTAGACTGTTCTCAGTGGTAGCAGATGACAGAACAAGGAGTAATGGTCTCAGGTTGCAGTGGGGGAGGTTTAGGCTGGATATTAGGAAGAACTTTTTCACTAGGAGGGTGGTGAAACACTGGAATGCGTTACCTATGGAGGTGGTGGAATCTCCTTCCTTAGAGGTTTTCAAGGTCAGGCTTGACACAGCCCTGGCTGGATGATTTAGTTGGGGATTGGTCCTGCTTTGAGCATGGGGTTGGACTAGATGACCTCCTGAGGTCCCTTCCAACCCTGATATTCTATGATTCTATGATTCCAGGAGAAGGAAACTGAGGCTGGTGCACTAGCTGTGCTGTGGCCTGCCACCGGAGAGCATTCCTGGTGGAGGGGCTTTATCACATATGGTGGAGAATGTTGGCAGGTGATTAGCCCCTAGACGGAGGGGAACTGAGAGTGCCTGGAAGAGGGAAATTGAGGTAGGGAGCTGATTGGAGGGTTACCCTGATGCCATGAGGGGGGTGCACTGCAGGTGGCCACCTTTTGACAGTATTGTACAATATATACACAGTATATGTCTATTACAGTAAGTATTGTAGACAGATCTTGTTGGGAACTTTAAAATTAAATGTTTCTCAGTTGAAAAATGTTGATTTACCGCACCCTAATTTTTTCATGGAAAAGGGTCAGTTTCAACAAATTTCCTGTTTAAAAATGTTGAGAAAAAGTTTTGAAATTGCCAAAACATCCTTTTTCAACCTGTTCTAAATGAAAAACTTGATTTTTCAGTCAAAAGGAGTATTGTTTAGAAATTTAAAGTAATTTATAGTTTAAAAAAATTAAAACTTGAAAAGGCTGAAATCAAAATGAAATATTTCAAAATTATCAAAATGAAACATTGCAACTAATCCACATTTTTGTGTGTGTACATGGGGAGGAGGGATTGTTGATTCTTTGAAATGTTTGACATTTTAGACATCATCCCAAATTGGGATGGGAAAAATAATTTCAAAATCTCAAAAGTTTTCCTGGGATGGAAAATCCAATACCTCCCAGCTCTAATTGTAGATGATTGCTTAGTGAGCCCTTCCAGAGTTTATTTACTCAAGATGGGAGTCTGACTTGAGAGTCCATTTAGGTATTAAACAAGGTGGTTGGCTGACTGGAAGGAGTCAGGTGGTTGGTGGGAAGCATGTAGAGGGAAGCTGGAGTCCGGAGGTGGAGGAGTGATGGAAAGAGAGTCTGGAGTGGCAGGATGGTGATAGGAGGGGGACTGATGAGCAGTAGGAATTAAGGGATGGGATATCAGTAGTTGGGAAGCAGGGTCAGAGCTGGGTGGACTGGGAAATGGGAGTTGGATGAACTCTCAGAGTGGAGGCCATAAAATAAATATAATATATATAAAAGAAATAGCAGATGAGGAAGCTGATAGTAATGAATATGAATAAGAAGCTTGGAATTGTAGAAAACTGATAAAGGAAGCAAAGGAACACAAGGAGACATCTATGGGCAGCAGAATTAAGGACAATAAGAGAGAGTTTTTAAGGTATATTAAGGACAAAAAGAATCATAATAATGGTTTTGGTCCTTTACTAGATGGAAATGTCATAATTGTCAATAATAATGCAGAAAAGGCAGATGTTCAAATATTTGTGTTCTGTATTTGGCAAAAAAAGTTTATGTAGTCATATGCTATGATATCACTCTTTCCATTCCACTAGTATCGCAGAAGGATGTTAAACAGCAGCTGCTAAAGTTAAATATTTTAAAATCAGCAGGTCTGGATAACTTGCATGCAAGAATTTTAAAAGCTTGCTGAGGAGCTCACTGAATGGTTGCTGTTGATTTTCAATAAATCTTGGAACACTGGGGAAGTTCCAGAAGACTGGAAGAAAGCTACTGTTGTGCCAACATTTAAAAGGGTAAATGGGATGACCTGGGCAGTTATAGGCCTGTCAGTCTGACACTGATCCCAGGAAAGATAATGGAGTGGCTGATATAGGACTCAATAAATAAAGAATTAAAGGAAGGTAATATAATTAATGCCAATCAAGATGACTTTAGGGAAAATAGTTCCTGTCAAACTAACTTGATATCTTATTTTGATGTGGTTACAAGATTGGTTGATAAAGGTAATAGTGCAGATGTAATATACTTTGACTTCTGTAAGACATTTGACTTGGTACCACAGTCCTTCTGATTAAAAATCTTGAAGTATATAAAATTAACTAGGTACATATTAAATTTATTAAAAGCTGGCTAACTCATATGTCTTAAAATGTGATTGTTAATGGGGAATCATCATCAAGTGGGTGTGTTTCTAGGGGGGTGGTCCCACAGGGATCAGTTCTTGGCACTGAACTATTTAACATTTGTATTAATGACCCGCCAGAAAATCATCATTGCAAAAGTTTGCAGACGACGCAAACATTTGGGGAGTGGTAAATAATGAAGAGGACACATCATTGATACAGAGTGATTTGAATTGCATGGTAAGCTGGGCACAAGCAAATAATATGTGTTTTAATACAGTTAAATAAATGTATACATCTAGGACCAAAGAATGTAGACTCTACTTACAGGATGTAGGACTGTATCCTGGGAAGCAGTGGCTATGAACAAGATTTGGGGGTTGTGGTGGATGTCATAGTTGATTATCAGCTGAAAATGAACTCCCAGTGAGGTGCAGTACCCAAAAGGGTAGATGTGATACTTGGATGCATAAACAGGGCAAACTTAAGTAGGGGTGGAGAGGTTATTTAACCCCTATATTTGTCAGTGGTGTGACCACTGCTGGAATACTGTGTCCAGTTCTGGTGTCCACAGTTCAAGAAGGATATTGATAAATTGGAGAGGGTTCAGAGAAGAGCCACAAGAATGATCAAAGAATTAGAAAACATGCCATATAGAGATAAACTTAAGGAATTCAATCTATTCAGCTTAACAAAGAGAAGGTTAAGGGGTGACTTTATTACAGTCTATAACTACCTACATGGGGCACAAATATTTAATAATGGTCTCTTTAACCCAGCAGAGAAAGTTATAACACGATCCAATGGCTGGACGTTGAAGCTAGACAAATTCATACTGGAAATAATGTGTCAATTTTTAACCGTGAGAGTAATTAACCGTTGGGACAACTTATTGAGGAGAGTGGTGGTTTCTCCATCAATGACAATTTTTAAATAAAATTGGATGTTTTCTAAAAGATCTGTTCTGAGAATTATTCTGGGGAAGTTCTTTGGCCTGTGATATGCAGGAGGTCAGACCAGATGTTCACAATGGTCCCTTCTGGCCTTGGAATCGATGAAATCCATGAAGTTGCTTTTGGTGGGTGGCAGAGTTTTAGAAGAAGGAAGTAGCGGGTAGGAGGGAGGTCTGGGTATAGTGGGAGCCTCAGAAGTATAGATAGGGAGCAGCTGTGGGAAACTGTCTAAAGAGAGGTGCAGGCCACGTGAGGACTAGGTAGGCAATACAAGACATGGAAGAGGGTGCAGAGGAAACTAAGAAGCAGCTAGTTGAGTGGCTGCTATCAAAGGGTTGTAGTGCTGACTGAGGGTACTCTTGCCACCCTGTAATGTGAATGAGTTAGTGGCGTGACACTACAGTGGCACCCTGGAAAGAGGGAGTTAATTACAAAGCCTCCTTCACAGCTATTAGGATCCTTCACAGGTATGGGAGTGCTGTACAATATTAGCAATAATCCAGACAACACACAGTGTAAAATCAAAGGTAAGAGGAAAGTAAAGAAATTAGACAGTACGATGGGACTCGTAGGTGTGAATATCAACTTCTTTCTCCTAAAGCATTTGTTGGTTGTCAGTTTGGGGGATGCCAACATATTCAGCGCGACAAATGGAACTGACTAACTACAGTTAAACCAATCCTAGGTGTTAATGTCACTTGCCAGCATCAGCTCCAAATGGATTGGAGAGCTCAGAATATGGTATGATATTAACTGATGCTGAATGGTGTTAACAAATCACTATTTTTCCTAACCAAAGGCAGTGGAGAGAAGTATTCAGTTGAGCTGGGGACAAGGAAATGTTCTATGGGTTAATTAAAAAAAAGTGTGGGATGGAATTTGATATGAGGATGGAGAAGCTAGATGGATGAAGAAGGACCCTTGGGGGAGATTTTATTGCAACTTCAATCATGTGTTCAGTGGAGCAGTGGTTTATTGAGAAATAATTAAGGACATCCAACCCAGTTCCAAAAAAATAAGCATAAATAAATAATAATAAATCATATGTTCCAAGAAATATGCCTCCAACCTTTGCTGAAATAATATCTATCCATAGGGGATGTGGGTATTGAAAACGAATGAGAGTCAGGTTCTAAAATGCCAAACCTTCTGAAGTTCATCTGTCACAAGGAATAAACTGAGGATAGATTTCTACACTCTGAGGGCCTGCTCCTATACTCTTTGAGGTCAGTGGCAAAGCTCTTATTGTTCAGTAGTACAGGATCAGGGCTTGATTGGCTAAGAGCTCCCTGTAGCAACAGAAACTTATTGTTAAAAATATGTATTAAAATATCATAAGTAAGTTGTAGGTGTGCAAGCACTTGCTATTTTCCAGGCTGGTTTGAGTGTGGATTGTTATTCTTTAATGATTGTGGCCAGTCTTTCATTTAATCAGTGACTCAATTGATTTTGTAGATAGTATTCAGGAACCTTATGTGTGTAAGGTGTTTTTAACAACTTCTTTTGACATGGCTCTTACAAAATATATTAGGTTTCTTTCTGACCTAGTCCCAGTTTTAACAAACATAATAAACTATTAATTAACCACTAAATGCGATTTATCTTCCCGTGGGTTTAATGTTACTCAGCAGCAGCTCAGAGAACCCTCCCCTGACTCCAGGTTACCCACCTTCTTGAAGTAAATTCTATGAAACAAATGCTTAGTGTTTAGAACACTAAGTGTTTGCTGGTACTCCTTTTTACCCAGATTTAAGTTTAGGTTTAAAAGTGCACGTAACACCCTGAATCAGGTATATCGAGCAATTAGTCACTTGACTGATAACTTCAGTTTCAGGTCTCAGTTTCAGGTCTCTGGATTTCTTTATGGGCTTTTTTGATGACTAGGAAATAAAGCAGATCCTAGCTAGATTGCACTAATGTAATAATACAGTACAAGTAAATCAATTTTAGCCAAGGGGAGAAAATGTTTAAAAGTGGCTGCTATAACTTTGTTTTCTTCCTTTAATAGATCATTACGACTATTATTGCAGCCTATAACAAAAAGTCAGTTTCTTGGTGAACTTGTGAGATGTGAAAACAGGAAAATTTTGGAGGGAGTTTGGAGAGGGCACGTGCGAGATTTTACTTCTAGGTACAGTTCTATACTTGATATTGTGCTGGCAAGTGATGAAACAGTGGCTGTGACCTGCAATGAAATGTCTGGTTTTCTTTCCTGCTTGAAGCCGGAAGGGACTTCCTGTGTATGAAGGACAAGTTGGTGGCTGCGCTGGAAGAAAAAAAAAATTATTGGCTTAGAAGGGCAAGTACCGATGCTGTGGATCAACAACAACAAAAAAAAAAAAACAGAAATTCCTGGGCAGCCAGGTTTGGGAAGTATCTCTACTCAGATTAATGAAAGAAAGGAACTGGCCACCAAGGAATCAGAGAGAGAGAGAGAGAGAGAGACCGACCAAATTGGGGTAGTTCATAACCACTAGAGGCAAGAGTTCAAGGTGTCATTTTACATGTCTGGAGGCAGACAAGTATGGGTATATTTTGACCACCAGACAGAAGATGACCAGGAGGAAATGCACACACCTACATGTTTCCAGTGGATACCAGTTCTCCAGCATAGCAACTGTGGAAGATATCTGAACATCCAGCTGGCCAAATGTAATAGTGAGGTGTATGGGACACACCTGTGGATGCTCATTGGCTCAACCTTAATAAAATCAAGCTTGTCCACAAAGGTATCTTCATCTGTCCAAGACAAATGATCCCTATTGATGGCTATAAAATAAGAAGAATGGAAAGAACATTCTGCAAAGGACAGGCAGACAACAGGATGGTGTGTCATCTTCTCAGAGCCAAGACACTAACCATCACTCCAACACTGAAGAGGGTTCTGAAGTCAAGGGACAAAACTCTTTGAAAACTCGTGGCGAACGGGGGAAGTCCCAGATGACTGGAAAAAGGCTAATGTAGTGCCAATCTTTAAAAAAGGGAAGAAGGAGGATCCTGGGAACTACAGGCCAGTCAGCCTCACCTCAGTCCCCGGAAAAATCATGGAGCAGGTCCTCAAGGAATCAATCCTGAAGCACTTACACGAGAGTAAAGTGATCAGGAACAGTCAGCATGGATTCACCAAGGGAAGGTCATGCCTGACTAATCTAATCGCCTTCTATGATGAGATTACTGGTTCTGTGGATGAAGGGAAAGCAGTGGATGTATTGTTTCTTGACTTTAGCAAAGCTTTTGACACGGTCTCCCACAGTATTGTTGTCAGCAAGTTAAAGAAGTATGGGCTGGATGAATGTACTATAAGGTGGGTAGAAAGTTGGCTAGATTGTCGGGCTCAACGGGTAGTGATCAATGGCTCCATGTCTAGTTGGCAGCCGGTGTCAAGTGGAGTGCCCCAGGGGTCGGTCCTGGGGCCGGTTTTGTTCAATATCTTCATAAATGATCTGGAGGATGGTGTGGATTGCACTCTTAGCAAATTTGCGGATGATACTAAACTGGGAGGAGTGGTAGATACGTTGGAAGGCAGAGATAGGATACAGAGGGACCTAGACAAATTGGAGGATTGGGCCAAAAGAAACCTGATGAGGTTCAATAAGGATAAGTGCAGGGTCCTGCACTTAGGACGGAAGAACCCAATGCACAGCTACAGACTAGGGACCGAATGGCTAGGCAGCAGTTCTGCGGAAAAGGACCTAGGGGTTACAGTGGATGAGAAGCTGGATATGAGTCAGCAGTGTGCCCTTGTTGCCAAGAAGGCCAATGGCATTTTGGGATGTATAAGTAGGGGCATAGCGAGCAGATCGAGGGACGTGATCGTTCCCCTCTATTCGACATTGGTGAGGCCTCATCTGGAGTACTGCGTCCAGTTTTGGGCCCCACACTACAAGAAGGATGTGGATAAATTGGAGAGAGTCCAGCGAAGGGCAACAAAAATGATTAGGGGTCTGGAACACATGACTTATGAGGAGAGGCTGAGGGAACTGGGATTGTTTAGTCTGCAGAAGAGAAGAATGAGGGGGGATTTGATAGCTGCTTTCAACTACCTGAGAGGTGGTTCCAAAGAGGATGGTTCTAGACTATTCTCAGTGGTAGAAGATGACAGGACAAGGAGTAATGGTCTCAAGTTGCAGTGGGGGAGGTTTAGGTTGGATATTAGGAAAAACTTTTTCACTAGGAGGGTGGTGAAACACTGGAATGCGTTACCTAGGGAGGTGGTAGAATCTCCTTCCTTAGAAGTTTTTAAGGTCAGGCTTGACAAAGCCCTGGCTGGGATGATTTAATTGGGGATTGGTCCTGCTTTGAGCAGGGGGTTGGACTAGATGACCTCCTGAGGTCCCTTCCAACCCTGATATTCTATGATTCTATGACAAAGATCCACTGGAGATGGTGTGGATTGGTACTAATGATTAAGGCTATGACTCAGTCAGGAATATTTTCATGAAAAATCATGGACAGGTCACAAGCAATAAAAAAAATTAATGGCCTGTGACCTGTCCGTGACTTTTACTTTAAATATCCCTGACTAAATCTTGGGGGATGGGGGTTTGCTGTTAGGGGGCACCCTGGGGGAGGGGCTGCTGCAGTGGGTGGGGTAGGGCCAATGGCACCAGCTGCTGGGGGCCGCTGACAGCAGCTGCTCTGACTGCCCCTGGGACTGCTGCCCAGGTGGTCCCCAGGGCCAGCCACTGCTTAGGTGGTCCCTGGAACCAGCCACACTGGCCACTGCTTGGGTGGTCCCCAAGGCCAGCTGTCCGGGGCTGCTCCAGCAGTGGCCAGTATGGCTGGCAACAGAGCCACTCCAGTAATGGCTGGTGTGGCTGGCTCTAGGACCACCTAGCCAGCTGCTTGGGCAGCTTTGGGGTTAGCCACACTGGCCGCTGCAGAAGTCAGAGGTTGTAGAAAGTCATGGAATCCGTGACTTCTACAAGCTCCGTGACAAACATGGAGCCCTACTAATGACACTGTATTGAAGGATACTTGAACTCAGAAGGGTGCTGAAACAGAGCAATGTCCAAATAATCTTCTTGGAGATTCTTCTGGTCCTGCAAGCAAAAGAAAGGCAGAAGATTCTGGAAGTGAACCACTGGCTAGATCAGTAGTATAAGGTAGACTGTTTTAGTTTTGTAGCACATTGGTCCATTTGTGGAGAGATGGAGCTGTACAGTTTGGATGGCTTCTGTCAAGGCTGATTCCCCACTCTGGCACTTCAAGTGAGAAGGTGTGGGCCCACAAGGACTCTAAAAATTAATACTTACAATTCCAGGCTTGTATTAAATTCCCAAGGTTATAGCTTTCTCTGACCTTGGACTGGTAGATGCTGCCACCACCTAAGTGCAAAACCCCTTTGAGAACCCAGGAAGGCGCACTTGGGAATTCCTTCTGCGGGGGAGGTACCTATGGGGAAGAGCTGAGAAAGAAAGAAGGGTGTGTGTGTGGGGGGGAGAAGTCAGCTGTTGCCACCAGCTAATTAAACAACATGTGCACAAACCTCTTAAGACACAAAAATCCAGTTCTGGTCTTTAAAAAGGTAAATTTTATTAATAAAAAAAGAAGAAAATACATCTAAGAATTTAAGCTTTTGCTAGATTAAAAAAAAACCAGAACCCTACAAGGATTAAGCATCAAGAATAGCTTTCTGGAGGTCTAGCTTAAAGGTTACAAGTAAAACAAAAGCACTTGGGGTTAGCACAGTGGAATCCACAAGCCATAAAGAAATAAAAGGGATAAACCTAATCTCATTTTCCTAGACATTTCCTGATCTACTTACATATCTGGGGTTTTAGATGAGTAGTTTCTAGATATAATACTGATGATTTTTCATACCTGGCCCAAGCATCTCACAGCATAACTTCTCCCTGTCTGCCTCTCCCCAAGAACAACAAGACGGACAAAAGGGGAGTCTTGTTTCAATTTTAAAAAGTTCTAGCCTTCCCATTGGCTCTTTTGGCCAGGTCCCCACTCACTTCCTTTTACCTATGCATAGTAGTGAGACTTTTTAACCCTTTACAGATAGAGTAATTAAACAACAGCTACTAAGAGGGATTTTATAGCTACTGGCTGGCTGGCTCGGTGTCTATAAAAGGAAGCTATACCTCTTCATTTATCACAGCTTCCATCTCAGTAGAAGGGGAATGTGGTGGAGTATATATACCCCATAGTGGCAGCGACAACGTTAATGGGAGCTGGTGACCCTAATTAACCTGTTCTGTGGCACCTGGAGGGCAGGCAGATAATTAAGGATTAGGTCCAGCTGGGGATAACCAGGCTGGGTGGTTCCTATAAAGGAAGGACTGCTGGGTCAGTAAGGAAGAACAGAGAGGAGAATTATACTAAGGAACTTATTCCCTAGAATTTGTTTGTGAGAAGTTATTTAGGAAGCTGAACCTATCGGAAGAAAGACTCACAGGACATGTTTTTGATGAACAGCCTGAAAGGGAGGCATGGTAGGAAGTAGGCTATGGACAGAGTAAGTGGTGGGAGAGAGTGGGGCCAACCACTTTGTTATGTATGCATTGGGGTACTGTAGTTTATGTAGGGAGAACGCACTTGCTGGTGGGGCTGTTGTTACTACCCATCAGCCTTTGCCTAGAGAGGAAGGGATTTTCTGGGGGGCTCAGTTTCCTCCTTGCTAGCAGATAGTCATCCGTAGTTTTGCTGTGCCCGATGAAACAAAATAAGAGTTCATGGTTGCCGCTTACTGTGAGCGATTACATGAGTTTTTCACCACACAAGTATAGAACACTTCATACAGGGTCTCTGGCCTAGAGCCCACAGAAATGAGTAGGCCTAGGTTCCCCTACCAAACCCAGAAAAGTGGTTTATTGAAGCCTTGACTAATTAAGACAATAATGAACAATTGGGCTAGAAACTATTTGGCCCATCAAAACAGGAGGGAAATGAGGCAAAGTTGCTCTGTCTCCTAGTTTTGCTATCAGGGAGTGCTGAAGATAAAAAGTGACCATTAGCAGGGAACCGATCTTCATGGGGACAAGCTGGCTACTGTAATCAGTTTGGCATTAAACTAATAGCAAAAGGGGAGGATGAAGAGAGTACTCATTTAGCAAGACATCCTGGTGTTGAGAATAAAATTCATCAAGGAAACAAAGGACATTAAGAGAAGAAATTATTTAATTTCAAACAAGAGGAATCCTTTGAACACAGATGTGATCTAGTTGATGTAACTGAAACCTGGTGGGATGATTCGCAAGACTGGAATGCTAAAATCAATGGTTATAACCTATTTAGGTAGGATCAAATGGTCAAACAGGGAATGGGAGTGGCACTCTGTGAAAAATGATATTACTTGTTTCTGAGTCACTGATGACTGAAAAGAAAATGATGTTGAATTATCTACCAGATAAAGCACAAGTTGGGGTTCTAGTTGTTGGCTTTTACAGACCACCAGCTTACCCTACGGAACTAGATTCCTGGTTCTTTAAGCACCTAGCTATAATGTGCATATAAGAGAGTGGGGGAGGGGAAAGCTACATGGTCCTGAGGGATTTCAATCTAAAAAATATATATTTACTGAGGGGAAAAAGAACAAGGTTCATATTAGAATTGGCCAGGGGACTATAATTCTGTTTTGTGAGGTTTCAAAATTTGTTTTTGTTCCACAACAAAAACAAAACTTTAATTTCCCCCCCACAAGAACAGAATTGTGTGGAAATGTCCATTTTTGAGATCAAAACCAGAGCTTTTAGAAAGGCGCATGCAGGGCTGGCTCTAGGTGTTTTGCCACCCCCAAGCGGAATGCCGCCGAAGTGCAAAAAAAAAAAAAAGGGGGGGGGCGGAGTGCTGCCCCTCGAAAAGCGCTGCCCCAAGCACGTGCTTGGTTTGCTGGCACCTAGAGCCAGCCCTGACGGTGCATGTGTGTCTGTGGCCTCGTGCTTGGAGCTCTGGCTTGGGAGATGTAGAAGATGCTGGTTCCAGGCTCTGTTTGGCCTGATATACAGCTGAGTTTTTCATCTCAAAGCTATACTGAATCAGGCAGAGCAGAGATTTGCACCAGGATCCTATACATCCTAGGCCAGTGCCTTAATCACCAAGCTACACAGCATGAGAGCATGTTTTGGGTCCTTCTCAAAAAAATATCTTTGAAAACTTGGTCCAAACCAATAGATCTCTGAAAAATGTTTTGTCTTTGACTAAACAGCATATTTTGATGAAATTTCTGTATAAATGTTCCAATCAGCTCTAGTTATCACAAAGCCACTCATTTTCTCCATGTTGAATAATAACTTCAGCAACAAAAACTAATTGGTTAGAGCAACAAATAAGCTAATAAGTAGTTTAAAGATGGAATGTAGATAATTGCATGATGTGCCTTTGAAGTAATGAGTGATATTTCCTTCTCATCATTAAAAGCAAACATGCAAGCTATTTATGCAGATGGTACTGATGAGTTAATCTAAACTCAGAATCAATCAGGCTTCTTTCTTCTACAGTACCTTCAATTCGTTAGGGATAAATAAGTAGAGGCAGTTATAGGCCTTAGAATCAGAACGGAAAAAGCATAGCAATATTAATGATTGCACATCTGCTTTTGATTGAGGCAGAAAGGTCAAGAACAGAACAAAAGAACTCTGTAACTCATTAAACAAATATAGTTGAAATAATATTCACACTGGTAAACTGTGACTCTGAAAGATATAGACTATACCAATGTAATTATATTGAGTTAGCATCAGTAGTGTATCCCCTAGCCTGAAGCTGCTTAATATAATATAAAGTATACTTTGAACTCTTTCTAAATTTAAAATTTGTCTGCAGATTATGGGGCAGATTCACTGTGGCATAAGTGGGTGAATTTCTATATCTGTCAGTAGTGTTAATTACAACTGTTAATGCCAGGGTATCTTTTTGGCCCCTTATTATATAAAGACACATTTTTATATTCAGTAGATGGATCAAACAAATGACATTTAATTCTGGGTAATTAACTCTAATATTTTGGCAATGTATTAAAATATTGGGAGTTGGGGTTTTTAATTTTATTTTTAACTGGGTGATTGTGAAGGGTAGAGGCATGACTGGCCTGGAGACTGAAGCCCTTTGTTTATCTGCAGAACAGGTGTATTATGGACAGCAGTAGAGCAACGTTTCCTGCAATACCCAGCATTGTGCCTTGTCCCCTGTCATAACTGTAAAGGGAACGGGAAACCCCTTTAAAATCCCTCCTGGCCAGAGGAAAAACCCTCTCACCTGTAAAGGGTTAAGAAGCTAAAGGTAACCTGGCTGGCACCTGACCAAAATGACCAACGAGGAGACAAGATACTTTCAAGAGCTGGGGGGAGGGAGAAACAAAGAGTCTGTCTGTGTGATGCTTTTGCTGGGGACAGAACAGGAATGGAGTCTTAGAACTTAGTAAGTAATCTAGCTAGATACGTGTTAGATTATGATTTCTTTAAATGGCTGAGAAAATAGCTGTGCTGAATAGAATGAATATTCTTGTCTGTGTGTCTTTTTGTAACCTAAAGTTTTGCCTAGAGGGATTCTCTATGTTTTGAATCTAATTACCCTGTAAGGTATTTACCATCCTGATTTTACAGAGGTGATTCTTTTTTACTTCTATTAAAAGTCTTCTTGTAAGAAAACTGAATGTTTTTTCATTGCCCTTAAGATCCAAGGGTTTGGGTCTGTGGTCACCTATGCAAATTGGTGAGGTGTTTTTTTTTTTTTTTTTAAACCTTCCGCAGGAAGTGGGGGGCAAGGGTTGGGGGGAAAGACGTTTCCAAACCACGTTTTCCCAGTAACCTAGATAAACGTTTGGTGGTGGCAGTGGAAGTCCAAGGGCAAAGGGTAAAATAGTTTGTACCTTGGGGAAGTTTTAACCTAAGCTGGTAAAAGTAAGCTTGGGGGGGGGGTTCATGCAGGTCCCCACATCTGTACCCTAGAGTTCAGAGTGGGGAAGGAACCTTGACATCCCCGAACTAGAGGGACTCCCTGTAGGGGGGAGCGGGTATGTCAGTATCCTACCAAATTAGTCAGGCACATCATGATGTAGCATGGAACTTTAGGTGGTAGAGGCACAATGGTTCAGTGGGGGAAGGAAGTGTTCCTTTTATTCTCGGTGGCTACTAAGTATTCGGAGGAAGAATAGTAGTCATTAAACAAAAGTACATGTATTATATTATCGTATCACTAATTATTATACATCTTAACACAAACTGCTTACATTGGGGATCCGAACCAATGCCCATGGAAATCAACGGGAGTGTCTTTGTTTACTTCAGTGAAGGTCAGACCAAGTCCTGAGTTTGTGTATATATAACACCTGGCCACAATACAAGCAGCCTTACATTCCACACTCTGTGCAATCAGCTGGGTAGCTGTTTTTCTGCTCTAAAAGACTATTAAAATAATTTTTCTACTGAGCCTCCCCTAGCCCGAAGGAAGCAAGAGGATATTTAACACCAGAGAATGCAAAACTAAAACATACATGTCACACAAAGAATTAAAACCAACTGAAAATGATATTGCAGTTTCCCCTTTCTTTGAATGAGGGACTTTGGTGCTGCAGGAGGTTATAAATTAAGAGACACTGCAGGCTCATATGATTTAAAATGGTGGCTCACAACAGCAAGCAGGCTGTTGGCTGCTCTTGTGCTTTTAGATACCGAAGGAATACTAGTGATTTTTCCCTGATATTTTTATTTCAATAGAGCCCTGGGTTGGAGACACATACACCAGTGTGTACCCTGCTACTGATTATTTTTCTTGAATTCTTCTTTTGGGCTTCATATTAGGGTTCATAGAATATCAGGGTTGGAAGGGACCTCAGGAGGTCATCTAGTCCAACCCCAGCAACACCAACTAAATTATCCCAGTCAGGGCTTTCAGGAAAGGGGTCTGATACAGTTAGAATGCTTATCTGGGTTAGTTTCTTTCAGAGGCTTCTTTGGTTTTGGGCCCTCTCTCCCGCAGTGGTAGCTTGCTGGATTACACAGTCATTGGATTCTCTGCAGTGATTGACAACAAAGGTGGTAATTAGTTCTAAATGTGGCAGGGGTTTTGTGAAATGGATGTCACAGTCCAGTTCCCAGGAAAAGAGACTAGGAGCTTATTTTCTGCAGGCCTTTCTAATGGTAGCAACTTTGGTCAGTACTAATCTGGTCTGTGTTTGACTTACCTATGGGCTAAAGGCTCTATATCCCATTTTCAATAGGCTGAACAATACTGTCTCTGCTGTCTTGAGTTGCTATTTCTGGAAGCACCACTGTTAATGCTTGCACCATTTGCAAAATAACTGTAGTAGTAAAAAGATGCTGTTTTTACTCACCACAACCTGACTTATTTATATTTAGATCTATGAAAAACAGGCTTCTATTACCTGAGCCTCTGACATATTTTTAATTTTGTAGGTGGCTAAACATTTAACATATCGACTGGAGAGTCCTTTCCAAATTCAGTGTGTACTCCTGGAGGAAAAAGAGGTACAGTTGGATACTTAAAAGCAAGTAATGTTTCATATCTCTTGGTAAATATCAAATAGCACACAAATATTTGAAAGGTACTAACACCAAGTCAGAAGCTGAATGATTGTGTGAGAGAAGGAGTTATAAGAAGTAAAGGCCCAAAACTTAAGAGAGGAAAAGTTTTAGACTGAATACCAGAAAATATTCCCTGCTGATGTAACGTATCTGTCTATGGGAAAGTCTCCACAGTGATTATTGGAAGTGATGTAGGCTTCTGGGGACAAGGACCACTTATTCTGGTATGTTTTGAAAGAGCACAGCATGTTGGGGGTTTTTCCACAGTAATACTGGAAGCCAGTTGTTTAGGACTTCTTACACCAGCTTGGATAAATTACCTGAAACTATACTCTAGTGGCAAAACCTGCATGTGCAGGAAATGGATGAGATGATCTAGGAGATCCTTTGTGGTGCTCTAGAAGCCATTTTTAAATGTTTTTGCTTCTAAGATATTATCCAGTGCCTGATTTAAGACATTGTTTTATTAGAATATACATATTTTACATAAATCTGATTGTTTAAGGATATTGCTGGGTAGATAACCAGTTAAGAGGAGTCAAGGCAAAGTCAAGTGCCTTAACGTTTTTAACTGGCCATTATCTCACTCTTAATTTCCTTAACAGCCATATGATTTTCTTTTATGAACTGTTTAATGGTATTTCCTTTTCACCTTGATCTTGGGTGCCTGTTGCTACTGTAAGTTTTGTTGGCTGCTCCACTTTTTATCTTCGAGAGAAACGGATGCTTATCTGCTCTGATTAATGTACAGGTTTCTAATTCTTTCATATTCTTGCACTGTTATTAATGTTTCAGAATTTCACACACTCTTTTTACAAATATGGACTTATAAATCTTCCAACAATCTGTTCTTTTTTTTAATTGACTAAATGATATGGCCTGTAGGTGATGGATGACTTTATGCCACATTTATTCTAGCTCTGAAAAATGGCCCAAGAGTATTTTTAGATGTTTGTGATATTATAGCACCTGATGTTTTAAAGTGAGTTTTTGTGCTAGGGAAAGGTGCTTGATTGACAGCTACTGCTAATTTAAAGAGTAGTTTCAGGACAGCAATGTTTTCCTACCATCTTACCAGTCAGCTCTGACCTGGAGGGACCATCTCCAAGGGTGAAAAAGTAACTTGGTTTCTATGCCCATTTAGGCCTTGGTTTATCTGCAAATTGTGTCATTAGTACCTGTGTGTGGTGGTGGTGGGGAAGAGGTTTTGGATATGTGATGTGGACTGAGGCCACCAATTCATTTAATACAGACCATCATTTTGTCAATATCAGTACGATTGAGGTTTGAACCCAGAACTCTTAAGTTCCATTACCAATTGCCCAAGTTACTTACCCATATGACTGGACACTGAGCATGAGGTAAGTTGGGTATCCTGCGCTAAGGGGAACTGTGTGTAAAGGGAGTCATACAATTATAGTAGTCAATAGAGAGGACCTGAAGCTTGATCCAGTGGAAGTCTTTCCATTGACCTCAACATTCTTTGGCCCAGGCCCGGAATCTTAAAGCTAGTCATGTTACAGGTATTGCAGTGACAAAGCTGTGTGGAACTGGGTTTTACGTATGACACTGTGTGTGGTTTTCAGATACTCCCTCTTAACTGTTGCTTATATCATGGAGTGAGAGCATTCATTTTACGTCTCTCTGTGGAAACTGCTACTTATAGACCCTGTTCTAGCAAGGTTCTTAGGCGTATCTCTTGATTCAAGCACATAAATAGCCCCATTGACCTCAAAGGAAATACTGTCATGTATTGAGCCTGTTTTGCAAGAACCTGAAAGGATGATATAGCTATGCTGTCCTATCACTTTATCCCAAAGTCTTTTCATCGTAACTTCTGATCATGTCAAATCATTTGCTGGCATTGTACAAACATCTGGCAGAAGCAGGGATCAGACTATCATATGCTTTTCCACTTGTGTTTCAGGTTCTTTCACTCTGATCTCAAAAGGTGAAAGGCTAATGCAATAAACCAGGTTAGGGCTTTGCCAACGTTACTTTGCTTAGCTTTTCCTATCTGCCAAGTCCCAGCTTTTATTTAAAAGGCTCGCTGAGTTAAATAAACTTACAGAGAATAATTTTCAGACCTAAATGACATAGTTACATATTTAAGGTTGGATTTGTCTACTGGATCAAATAACTAAAACTATTGTATAGTTCAGTCACAAGTAGCATTCCCATAATTAGCATGAGAAGTAAGCATTGTGCCAGGCATGGAATCTGAATTTGTAGGCAGGATGTAATGTGAAGAATTCTTCCACCACTTAAATTTTTGGGCTTAATGAGAAATCTGCCCTTAACATGCTTGCTACCTAGCTTAACTGATGACTGTTCTACAGATTCTGCTGTCAGAATTAGAACTAGGAAACCACAGAGAAATACATTATCCATGATGCTGGGGATCCTGCTTTTGAGGAAGCTCTGCTATTGTGAAATATCTGGGTAACTTGACCTGGAGGCAACTCCTATTATCCTAATCTTTCCATTAGAAATGGCTTCTGTTATCAATTTGCAGGAGTAGATTGTAGCTAATGGTTGGACTTATTCAGTGAAACTAGTTAAGGTTATACTTCCACGGTAGTCTCTAGTTGCACATGCTCACACTATGTTAAAGAATACATCATTTCAGCTCACATTTGCCATATTTTGATGCCAGCCCAAAGCTGACTTTTTATTTTTTCAAAACACCAGTATCTGGGGGGGAATCTATTCTCTTGCTTAATTCAAATGAGGATCTTTTGCAAAAGCATTTAAAGCTTTTTCTTTGAGCATGAATAAGTCAAGAGAGCTGAACTTCACCACTGAAGTTTTTCAGATAGATGTCCTGGGTAGGTTGCAAGAAAAATACTTACTCTTGAAAAATGGATTTTGCACATATGCAATATGAAACTTCCATTAAGTTTAGCTACTGTACTGTTTACAGAACTAAGGAATAACCTAGGAGGAGAGGTAATTTAGTATTTAAGGCTCCAAATGACTCTGTGGAGGCAGTCACTTTTATTTTGTATTTTTCTTCCATTTTGTTTTGGGAATTCTGCACAAGGAAACCTGCATACTGTTTTTTCTCAGATTACTCTTTCTTACTCTTAAATTAAAAGCCAATCAAGCATAATTTTCAGT